>NC_142139.1:37236806-37886528 GCF_024610735.1 Ursus americanus | reverse complement strand
ATAGAGCCTGGACCACCTGTCTGCTTCCTGTTTTCCTTGCCAAGTATCCCTTCTGGGAAAAGCTGATTGGAAACACAGCAGGACAAAACTCATTTCTCTCCTTTCTTTGTTCCATCTGTCTCTCTTCTCATCTGGGAGATCTCTTGTTCACTTCCCCATTATTTCTCACGTTCAAGGCTAAATTCTCCACCTGTGTCCTTGATCCACTGCTTCCCATCTTCTTCCAGATGTTGCTTCTAGAGTAAGTCCTACCCTTCCCTATCTTTCCAGTAGTTTAGATGTCTCCCTCTACTGACTCTTTTCACACAAGCTAAAAATATTACCATGTCTTTTCCACTGAAAAAAATCCCTCAATCCCCCTGGCTAATACTCTAATATTCACTTTTCCTTCACTAACCAAGCTCCTCTGAAAAAATAGGCTTCATTTTATATGCCCTTCTACTCATCTCCTATTGACTTTTCAGGAATGAATGCAGGTTTGTAACTATAACTGCGTTTGAAAGCGCTTTCACTAATGTTCTTGATGATGTGCCAAGTATTTTCACTACTCTCAGTAGCATTTGACATTATTGGCTATAATGCTCTTGAAGCTCACCCCTCAGCATATTTGAGACAGGACTCTCTCATCTACTACTACTCTGTTATTCTTTATCAGCCTCCCTTCTGGGTTCCTTTCTCCCCAAACTTAGGACTCTTTTTTTCTTAATTCCTTCTTTTCCCCTTTTTAAATCCCCCTGTAGTTTCCAATGCTACCTGATAACTGTCCGCTCTCCAGATCCAAAAACCTTTGTTGAAATGTTTGTATCTGATTTCCTCCTGGATAGCCATATACATGACTATGGGGAGTCCTCCTTGTTCCTTACCTTCAATAGAACCTATTCCCCAATGAACTCATAATATCCTTCCTCTTTTTCTAGCTGTTGTCTGTCTGGATGAGATCCTTGGAAGACCTGCAGCATTCTTGCCACTGAGCGAGGCCAGTGTGGGAGAGAAGCTGGCATATTAAGAATGACAGAGACAGGGGTGCCTGGGGGGCTCAGTCAGTTAAGCGTCTGTCTGCCTTCAGCTCGGGTCATGGTCCCAAGGGTCCTGGGATTGAGCCCCATGTTGGGCTCACTGCTCAGCGGGGAGGCTGCTTCTTCCTCTCCCTCTGCCTGCTGCTCCCCCTTGCTTGTGCTCTCGCGCTCTCTCTGCCGGAAAAAAAACAAAGAAACAAACAAAAAAGAATGGCAGAGACAGAGCTGGAAAGAACTGGCTTCTTGAAGACTCTTTCAGCCCCTGATTGTTTTAAGCCTGGTTTTCACCTAAACTCTGTACGCAGGTGATAGTAGATGCCCATATTAATTAAGCCAATTTGAGATAAGATTTCTGTTGCCTAAAGTCAAAAGAATTCTAACTATAAACTTGATGAAATAGTTTTAAAAAATGTATACTCCCACTAGCTGTGTACGAGGGTTTGTATTTTTCCATGACTTCATCAACACTTGCTCTTATCAGACCTTTTAATTTCTGACAGTGTATTGGGTATGAAAGAGTAGCTCACTGATGTTGCAATATAAATCTCTGCAATTTTCTATGTATATAATCATGTAATTCTCCAAACCTGAACTAGGGTATATTTATAATTTATATCTCATTTCTTTTTGTTCTCTCATTACATTTGCTAGTAATGTATAGGATTGAGAAGAAGCAGTCAGGGTAAGAGCAGCTTAAACAAAATAGAAGTTTATTTCTTACTTACATTTCTAGAAGGCTGGAAGCTGTCAATTTGGGACTGATATGGTGCTACATATCGTTAAGGGCTCAGACCTTCCAGTTCCCCACTCCCTCATTCTTGGTTCATAGCAGCCTCTACATCAGGAGGAAAAGTAGAAAAAGAAAGGTCAAAACTCATGGGCCAGATATCTGTTAAGAAAGGCTCATGGAAGCTGCCACTTAGAGCTTGCATTTATATCTCATTAGCCTAAACTTGGATTAGAGGTAGATATGTGGGGGACTAACTAAAGTAAGGAATGCTTCTAACATTTCACTGCCATTGAATTCAGTTGCTTTTTGGTAAATATGAACAATCGGATTAAGAAAGTGACCTTCTATTACTGTTTTGTTCATTGTTTCATAAGTTGTTTTGAATTTTATTATTGCATTTATTGATATATATTTTTCTTTACATTGTCAGGTTGGCGTATTATATTAATGTATTTTCTAAATTTAAATTATCTTAATATTCTTGGGATAAAACATATTTAGTCATGCAGTTGTCTTACCTGCATACACACGCCCACACACACAACGTGAATCAGTTTGCTATTTTATGCAGTAGTTTTGCATCTATTTCATTAAAGGATAATTGTTAATCATTTTCTTGGCTTTCTTTATTTGCAGAATTGCTAGCAAATTCATGCTAGTTTCATAAAACTTAGAAGAAAAAGTTTTTCTATTTCTTAAAAGCTTAGTAGAACACACCAATCCCTAGGTTCCTTTTTCTGTATGTAGGTATTTTGGTAATGATTATATATCTTTAGTTGATATAGGTCTACATAGATTTTTTATTTATAATGAGTACATTTTGTTAACTTATATATTTCTAGATAACCAACATTTTATTTTAAGATTTATTATAAAGGGTCTCATACTTTTTTAGAAAAAAAGATTTTATTTATTTATTTGACAGAGATAGAGACAGCCAGCGAGAGAGGGCACACAAGCAGGGGGAGTGGGAGAGGAAGAAGCAGGCTCCCAGTGGAAGAGCCTGATGTGGGGCTCGATCCCAGAACGCCAGGATCACGCCCTGAGCCGAAGGCAGACACTTAACGACTGCACCACCCAGGCGCCCCAAAGGGTCTCATACTTTTGACAGGTTTTTAAAACCCTCAGTATTATATACAGTTACAGTCTTTTCAATATCTATTCATCTATCTACTTATCATCTATCTATCACTTCTCTCTCTCACCCTTTTTTTTTTTCCTGATCAACTTTGGCAGAATTTTGTCTTCATTAGTGGTGCTTTTATAGAACTGGGCTTTTGTTTCATTGCTCTTCTCTATTCTTTTTGCTTGTCTTCCATGACATCAATATTTCCTCTTTCATCATTTTTTCCTACTTTAAGATGTTTTATTATTTTTCTAATTTATTCATTGTAATTTATTTATTTATTTGAGAGAGAGAGAGAGAGAGAGCAGAGAAGGAAGGGGAGAGAGGGGGGAGAGAGAGAATCTTAAGCAGGCTCCATGCCCAGTGTGGAGCCCGACCAGGGGCTTGATCTCATAGCCCTGAGATCATGGCCTAAGCTGAAATCAAGAGTCAGATGCTTCACCAACTGAGCCACCCAGAGGCCCCTTGATTGTAATTTAGATCATTAGTGCTTAATCTGTTAATTAATGTTTAATCTGTGCTGTTCTGTATTAGTTAAGATATGCTCTAGGGTAATGTAAATACATTTTCAGAAATATTTTGAATAGATGTCCAGGCCTCAAGTGATGGCTCAAAGGCTCCAGGGCCTGAGATCCTTCCATTTTGCTCCTCTCCTATCCCTATGGAGTTGCCCTCATATACATAGTAGAATATTGCCCAACAGCACAGCTGCATTCAAGCTTAAAATCATAACATCTATTCACCCATCTTGTTTTCTGAATCTAGGACAAGAAAGAAACACTCATCTGCTCTTCTGGCAGGCCGGCATAGGTTGTCCACCCATCCCCAACACACACACACACACACACACACACACACACACACACACACACACGTACATCATTTTAAAAATGAAATAATTCGTTGTGGTATATAGATTTCCATCTCTGGGACCAGGCTCCAATTCTGGCTCCAGCACTTCAGAATGTAGCATCCAACAAGTCATTTAAATTCCTGAAACTTTGTGTGCCCATCTGGAAAATGAGAATAATACAATATTTCTTATGAAGTTGTTGAAAAGCTTTAAGTAGGGAAAGTGACAGTTCAGTGTCTGGCATTTAGTAGCAGTCAACAGAAGTACACCTCTGTGTACCTACAGGAAATGCCTCCGTAAAGGTGGCATCACCAAATGTAATTCCCAAGTTCAGAAGAAAATACTTTGTGATTTTCTTGTTATGTGTCTGCTTTGGCGACAAAGGACAATGTTTTTTTTAAAGGTGACAATTCTCTAATCATGGTAAAGGGAGATAAATACTTTGTTTTCCTCCAGGGAGAAAAAGAGATGCAGTAAATGCTTAATGGAATTTTCTTCAAAGCCACAAAGTTCGTGGCTATAAATCTTGAACACAAGTTGAATTATTGTTGACTTTTTATTTCCTCAGGGTGTTTTTGACCACATCATTTAACTGTATCACTTTCATTGACCTAATTTTATCATGAAGTCCAGGGGATTATAAAGGGATACTTTAAAAATAAATAAAATAATATAAAATAAAATAAAATAGTAAAATAAAATAAAAGGCTTTGTTCCATGTGGTCAAGGTGATGTTCTTGCTAATTCTTACAAATTGCTGTTAATTCAGTTTTATTTCTTGGAAGAATACATATAAAGCTAAATAAATTTTGGCTTTCCTTTATGAAATATTATTTCCATAAAGGATAGAGGCCATAAAGAGTAAGGCTCAATTATTCTTATATTATTTATTAATATTAAAGTATTAATACATTATTAATTACTAATATTATTAAGAAATAATAATATTATGTTATCCTTAATATTTATTAAGAGCAATGTCTATGAATAAAATGAAAGATGTTACTCTTCACAAACTCATTTAAATGTATTTTGAAAATATGGGTTCAGAGAGTATAGTTACTAGTTTGTTTTTTTTTTTAAAGATTTTATTTATTTGTCAAAGAGAGAGACTGAGAGAGAGCACGCACACAAGCAGGGGAGCAGCAGGCAAAGGGAGAAGCAGGCTCCTTGCTGAGCAAAGAGCCTGATGTGGGACTTAATCCTAGGACTCTGGGATCATGACCTGAGCTGAAGGCAGACGCTTAACCAACTAAGCCACCCAGATGTCCCTAGATACTAGTTTTTAACTCACAGATCAGTTTACCTAACTTTAGAATTCAAATGTCATCCCTTGCACACTACCTAGAACAAATTATTACTGCACTAAATACACATCAATATACATGTGAATTTTTTCCCTTGACTGAGTATGAAAGGAGGCCTGAGAAATGTATCTGTTCCTGACCTGAGGAGCAAGTAGTAGAATTTGTTTTATACCATAAAATTCTATCAGAAATTTTATCTAGAAAAAAAATCAGTTAATTCTAACAACTTAACAACATTGCTACAGGGGAAAGACGAGGAGAGATTGTGGAAGAGAAACAAAACAGACAGAGCTTGAGACAGAAACAGCCATAGAAAGAAAATGACAAAAAGAGAGAGAGCAGCAGAGAGAGGCATTTTCACCTACAACTGAGTGAAGTTATCTCCCTTACTTGGGTTGTTTCTAACATATTAATTCCACATTGGGGGACAGAGAAAGCATGACGAAATTAACTTCATAAACTCCAGAAGTCACTCTCTCTTTTTTTTAAAGATTTATTTATTTATTTGAGAGAGAGAGAGAGACCGCGAGTGCACAACTAGGGGGAGAAGCAGAAAGAGAGGGAGAGAGAGAATCCTCAAGCAGACTCTGGGTTGATCACGGAGCTCCATGCAGGATTCGATTCCAGGAGCCCGAGATCATGACCTGAGCTTAAATCAAGAGTGGATGTAAACCAATTGAGCCTCTCAGGCGCCCCTCTCCAGAAGACTCTTTTATCAAAACCACTATTTTATTTTTTTATTCTTAAGTCTAGTGCTATAGATCACTTGAAGAACCAAGACATATAATGTTTGCCTTCTTTGTCTTACTTGATCTGTCTCCAGGAACATGCTCAGAGAAAGGAGTTCAATGCCCAAGAGGAACAAGAAGGGGAGACCTCACACGATAACACATCCTAGATGATTATCATCTTACAGTGATGTTGGGACTTCTTCTCCAGTCAATCGTATCTGGCTTCCAAATTTTAAGCACAGCTTTATATAAGCAATGTATGATCTCTAATTTTTTTGCCTCATATATATTTCCTATGTACAGGTATCATTACTTGATTTCCCAAGCAAATCAGTTTTTCCCAAACTAAAAGTTAATCTTCGTTGAATGCGATCTTTCCACAAAATAACCTAAATAGAGCATTTTTGCAACTGTAACTGTCTGTTCCAATAAAGATGGAGATATGTGGAAGTAATATGCATATCATATATATATGTTACATGTGCTATATATAGAGATAGATATAGATATCTATCTATATACGTATATACTTGAGGTAATGGTGAAGAGTGAACAACCTGAAGGAAGCATGACTTTCACCTGGTAGCTTTCTTAATTATCGTTACCACTTTATGATGCTATTTGCAGCTGAATAAATAGTTTCTCTCTCCTAGCCATGAGTTCCTTCTGTTCATCCCTGCAGTGCAGGCAGAATCCTGTATGTGTGACACTGCAATCTGTCACATGGTATGATTGTAATCCCCACACATTCGGCATTAGCCATACCAAGTGTAAGGAAAAGAAGAACAATATCCTCCACACTCAGTTAAAATGTCATGGAAAACTGTGAAAAACACACACACAAAGTGTTCAGGGTGTCCATTTTTCAGCATGATGTATTTTTAGTTTTCTGCAGCCGGCAAGTCTTAATTCAAACCAAAGAAAAATATCAATGGACTGCATATGGTACACTTCTCAGCATCTTTAAACATATTTGAACTAAGCAACATCATCCTTACAGCATTTTCCAGGACTAAACTGTAACTGCTCACATTTATAGTGCCTCCACATCAAGGAATGAAAAGGCAATGAAGAATCATTCCTCCTATCTTTCCGGATGCTCTTTCTTAGTCTTTTTGTGGGTCCTGACCTTGGTCCTCTTTTCTATGGTCTTTCATGTTTACACCCACTCCCCGGATGAGCTCATTCAGACCCATGTCTACCATCTATATACTGATGACTCCTAAATTCATGCCATTAGTGTAGCCCTTTCCCTGAAAATTTGAATTCATATATCCGGCCATGTACTTGACATCTTTACTTGGATGTGTAAGAAGTAGCTCAAACTTCGTATGTGAAATATTTCCAGCCAGCAATCCCCAAATCTGCTTTCTCATCTGAGTTCACGGCAACTTCATTTTTTAAGTTGTTTTGCCCCAAACCTCATTACTGACAATAATCTATGTAACAAGTCCCAAATGTCTTGTTGTCCTATTTCTAAAACTTCCATAATGTCATAGTTAAAAAGCATATTTTTAGTAATCTAATGTTGAAAGCACTAGAATCATTTGTTGCATGTTGAAAAAGGAACAATAAATGGAACTCACAATGATAAATAGAAATGAGCAAAGAACCAATTTTTTTTAAAAGTTTTTTTTTTGAAGATTTATTTATTTATTTGAGAGAGAGAGAGAGGGAGGGAGAGGGAGAGAGTGGGAGGAGGGATAGAGGAAGAGGCAGAGAATCTCAAGCAGACTCCCCATTGAGCACAGAGCCTGAGGCGGTGCTCAATCCCAGGACCCTAAAATCATGACTTGAGCCGAAATCAAAGGTTGGATGCTTAACCAACTGAGCCACACGGGCGCCCCCAAAACTCATTCTTTAACACAATTTTGTCTATGCAGTGAGGCTCAAAGAATGACAGGATAGATGAATAAATAAAGGAGCACGGTATTTATAATATATCAATGACAATATTAAAAGTGTAGTCACCATTTAACAGTATAGAAAATGGATATAAAAACTGAATAATTAGAACTCTACTCTCAATCCAGAAAATCAAGTTCTTTACTATCATCTTCCTAAGTCTTGTGTTTTGAAGACTTAGGTTGGTAAATTGCCTCATATAAATGCAAAAATTTTTCAGTGAGTGAGTTAGTGGGTAAAAAAATCTGTTAGAAGGAATATTCTGTTTTTCCAAAATGTGCAGTGCATTTTATTGTTTAAACAATATATCTAGCTAACGTTCACTAGTAAATTAGTTTATAAGGAACTATTACTTATCAGTGTGTAGCCACTAAACTCACACTATAGTGCACAATTGCGTATACGTAGTAGTGAATTCTTCAAGACATTTCTCTGCCAGGTAAATGTTCATTGCAAATATGTAGAAAATATGTTGGTGATTGTTCCAAACTCTAAATGGTGCTTTGGTGTAGAAATGTTTACCTTTTGCAGACTGGTAAAGTCAAAGGATACTGGCTTGCGATAGTGTTTTTAATGCATAACATTATATAGGGAACAAATTATATTGACATAGCTAAATACTGAAATAGGGAACAAATTATATCAGAACAGTCAAAATATTAAGAAAATATTTGTGACAAATAAGGTTTCTTTAAATGTTAATAACAGACAAGATCTAGCAGTTGGTCTAATAACTGCTGTCATTTCAGAACAGTGATATGAAGAAAATTTCTAGGTATCTGCAATACATACAAATATGACATTTTGAAATTATCTGTGATTTCTGTTGGGGACAAAGTCATTGATATGACCAATAATAATGTCATTGGTTGCCTACATTCATATTGGAAAGTAATGCTAAAATTTGAGTTATAGATTAGGAAAGATAAAAAATGTACTTTTTTTTCCATCTAAATTTTCAAACCCCCTTGAATTCTAACAGATCGCTCTAGGGAGACTGGTCCCTATAAAGAATGCCTGATTTAACAGTTCTCTTGATTAAGGGCTTTTAATGCATCAAAATGGTGTTTCTTTGAGCCTGTCAAATCACACTTATATTTTTCTTCTCCTCTTGGAGAATTGATGTTTGGATTTAAAAATATATATCCCTTTTGTAAATATTAACTGTCATCTTTAGCTGTGATAGATATTCACTTATCCCAGGGTGACACAAGCATAAATACATTCTTGCTTCTTCCCGTTTCTCCCCATATCCTCAGTAAAAATTTAGTCTCCTGTGTGTTCTCCACATTAGTTAACAGAAAGCATTTGCTTAAATGTAATTCTCATTTGTGATGCTGAATCAAAAGGAGAATGTTTTCCCCCAGCTTTTTCTAACTTGACACAAGAAATAGCTTAAAGTTTTTTTCAGCGAGACTCATTATGTGGTTGCTGATTAGTGCGATCTGCTTGTTTGGGGTGATTGATACTCGCTTCTGGAGTACCAGGAAAGGGAGCTTTGCCAAATTTAGAAGTCGTCCCACCCTTATGCGGTCTGTAGTTTTGAACAGAAAAAATGAGGCTCTGAGTGTTTAAATTTGTTTGCTCTTGGCAAAATACATCTCAAAAGGCTTCCTGGAGATCCCATATTCTTAAAAATTAAGCTTGATAACTCCAGTGATTTGAATTGTATTAGAACTTTCAGAATTTCTTTTGCTCTCCTTAAAGATTAATCCCTTGGCAAAATACAGTGAACCTGGGATGTGTACACGTTATGCTGAGATCTTCAGCAGCCTAACACGGGTTCTGTCATTAACCCAGGCTTTATTTGGATCATAAAGAACTGCCCTAAGATTAGAAGGCAAGTATCATCTTAATTCTACCTTTGTTAGTCTCCAGGGCTTGTCACTTAATTACAAGGCTCTTGAGTTTCTATGATTGTGAAATTCACCTTGTAAGATCTGATACTAACCTAATTTTCCTTAGCTCTTTGGAAAACAAGAAAAGAAAGGATTTTCAGCATGTACATTGGGGAAAGATGGAATATCTATGACAAACAGCTATGACAATCTTAAATCACTCATAACTCGAACACCAGCACTATACAAAATACGTGTTGGTGCTTTGGAGTATAACTTAAATAAATCACAGATCTGATCCACTTAGGATGTGTCCATTTAAAACGTTTAATGTTTATAGTCATTTTCATTCATTCAACAGATATTTACAAATATTTACTAAGCACCTACAATGTCATAGGCAACATGCCAGGTAGGCCAAACACAAAATGGGTAAATTGTGGGCCCTTTCCTCAGTGAGCTCACAGTGCAGGGAGGAAGTAAGGCTTAAATATTCTTTAAGAACATTGGCTCTATTTGAAGGTAGATCCTTCCATCTCGATATTGTATCTTTGCATCTCCTTTCCTTCCCTTGGAACCAGATTGGAACTATAGAAGAAAATTAAAAACAACTTTAGTGGTCTACATTGTTTATTTCACAGGCTAATATTAAAGAATTAGAGCTAAGAAACATATGTCTTATTTTTATAGAATCTTAGTATTGGAATGAGTCACAGACCAAGAGAAAATTATTCTACCTATTAGAATCCTTTCATATGAAAAAGTACTTTCTCAGTTTCTTAGCATTTTTTCACTTTAGTAACTTCTACATTCTGAGGAAGGAGACCATTAAAAAGGAAAAAGAATGGAAAATTTAATAAATTCAGTTCTTATAAGGCTTTTGACAACGAGGGCAAAAACCTTGAGATGAATGTTGTATTGTCAAGAGTGGGTATTACTGCTGCATTATCTAGTCATGCTTTGCTTTGAGTTATTTCTTATCAGGAGAGTTAATTAACAATTGCAGTATTTAATTCAGCCTTAAAAAGAATCATTAGCCCATTCATCCAAGAAAGACCAACAAGCTGTTCCTTACTGTTTATGCATTCTTGTTTACACCACACAGTGCTACTCCAGCCTCTTCCACAGGCTAACTCTCAGTGAAAGAAATGGGTGAAAATGATTACGGAAATGTTTGGAATGGATCCCGGACACATAGATCTCCCCCCCCCCGTCACCCTCGTCAAAAAAGAAAAAAATGATAGAAGAGGAAAGAGAGAATTAGAAGACTAGGCCATGAGAGACAAACGATGGAAATGAAATTGGATCAATGGAAGGCACCATAATGGAAATAAAGGACTGAAAAAGAAAACACCTACCATCAAAGTAAGAGTTTTCAAACAGTTTGGAGTTAAGCAGTAAAAGGGGTGACGGAGTTTGAAAAAAATTATTTGGGGCGTCTATCAACTCTTGTAGACTTTAAGAAGCCTGTAGGACAGGAAAAAAATAAGACAAGCAAAATTCAAGAGAAATGAGTTTTGACTCCCCTTTTTATGTAAAAGAATTTGAGAAAACAATTTTAAACTAGATAATTAGCAGTCATCATGCTTTTAGAATAAAAGACAATTGGGAGGGTGAGAAAGTGGTGGGGAAAAAAAAGACCCATGTCTCAGCAGTTTTGGGAATTGAATTGGTTTGAGGGACAAGGGGTCCAAGTGAAGTTCATTTCCAACTTTATTATGAAAACAAGAGGAAGTTAGTTTTCTTGGTATTGAAGAGGTCATGGAAGTACTGTGTGCTTTAAAATCAAATTGGTTTCAGTTAATATTGGACCACTCTTCCAAGAGTGATTATTTGGCTACTTGTGTCAGGTCTTAATTAGTAGATTGAAGGAGTGCAAACTCCGTTTTTCAAATCATCAGCTATAAAAATTTATATGTGACAGGTTTTTCATTGGCATGACCTACATTGGACAGTTGTATTCCACTGTTTTTCTACTCCTTAGTTACTTCTATTCCTTCCCATTATGTTTAGAATAAAAAAAAAGGGGGGGAGGACGCCTGGGTGGCACAGTGGTTAAGCGTCTGCCTTCAGCTCAGGGCGTGATCCCGGCGTTATGGGATCGAGCCCCACATCGGGCTCCTCCGCTATGAGCCTGCTTCTTCCTCTCCCACTCCCCCTGCTTGTGTTCCCTCTCTCACTGGCTGTCTCTATCTCTGTCAAATAAATAAATAAATAAAATCTTTAAAAAAAAAAATCTGCTGAGCACGTGCACACACACACACACGCACACACATTTCTGTCAAAGAGATTCTCAAGCCCACAGAGAAAGAGAACATGACAGAGAGCATATTAAATTCATCTTACATTCTTTAGAAAGTTTCCACGAGTTCCTCCGTGCCATCTCATTGCTTTACCATTAGACTTTCTGGTTTCTGGCCCCGCCAAGGGGCCCTTATTTTGAGAACTTATCAGTCTTCTATAATGTTTTGTTCTCGTTTTTTGTATTTTGTAAAGAACATTAAATGGATTTAGTACGTTGGCGTTTGTTAGCTAAGAGGGGGAATTTTAATTTACCTCTTTTAGAAATAAATGCACCTGGGTGGGGTTTTCTATATGACTCAGAAACAGTTGATGGTGTTATAGTCTGGGATTTCATAATGGTGAGAAACAAATGTTGCAGGAGCCAACTTTATCAGAGCATCGTCTTCCAAGGATCTGCCCTTACCAGCAACTTGCCTTGCCTTCTGCAATGGTCCCTTCCATGAAGGAATGACACATGAATTAAATCACGTTGGTGCCCTGGCAATCTCAAGGGCTCGGGAGGTGATTAGAACATTTGCTGTTTCGGGTGAGGTTGCCAAGAATGTTTTGTGCTTACTTTTGTTCATATCACATATTTTAAGTTTTTTTATGGATTTGAACACTAAGACCAAAGTCTTATTTAAGGGGGTGGGTTTCTGGTGAGAGCATAATTTTTAAGCCAATTCACTCATTATCTGAATATAAGAAAGTTAGAAGTTTGTCATATTTGACTTGAACATTTTTACATAATCCCTGGAGTAAGTCTTTTCACTTAGTTAGGCTCAACCTGAAAGCTCAAACAAGCATCAGCTGACGTAAATTTTAAACCTAATTTTACTTAGAGAGTGTTCGGTGTGCAGAGCTGAAGAAACATGGGGAGTTTAACCGCTAGCTGCCTGCTCAGTCTTCACGGGGGGAGGCTTTCATCTGACAAGAATAGTTGTCTGTTTCCTTTCAAAATCAATTTCCCTCAGTATCTCTCCTACCCTCATATTTATAATTACATCTGATTCATTAAGACATGGAAATCAATAGAGGATGTGCTGTTTTTCTCAGGGGATAGGCAGCCCTGTGAGATGTAGAAACACTGCTCACTGTTCTGTTTGCTCCCTCCCATGGCTTGTGGTGAGGCTCTGAGAGTTAACACCTTTTTTGTCATACTCAGTTTCTCCACTTGTAATTTGACCTCCATTCCTATAAATCGTGACTCCTGGGGTGAAAAAAATCTGTAGAGTTGTGATCTATGAAGAAAACTATCATATATGGTTTATGCAGGGGATAGAGGGCAAACAGATATTTTTGAGCATGCCTATATATTTTGTTAATATCAAACATAATTTCCCAGTGGAATATGAATATCCAGGACCCTTCTTGCAATCCAAGAACTGCTGGGCCACAGTTTGCACAGCAATTCACACAAATATTAGGTAGATTCTTTGATGATTGTTGGGGTAGATGGATGAATGGCTTACGTCCAAGTCACTACCACCCCTGCCCCTTCCCACCTTCTTGAACAGGAGGAAGTTTGAGCTGGCCTGAGGACTTTACCCTCCAACCAACCCCGAGATAGATGATTGAGACAGAGACAGAGACAGAAGGAGAGAGAAAGATCACCTTCCCCTCAATTCTTGGCAACCAAGAGCCAGGTGTCACAAAATGCACATCGTTCATTACATTCTGAGCCCTTGCAGCTGTGAGGACAGATCTCAGCAATTTTCAACTCTTAGAAATACACATCCTGGGGGAGGGCAGGCCTAAGGTAACATTACTTTTATTCTCACCTTAGCTGTCCTGTGACCCAGGCTGAACATCATCCAAGAAATGCTAGTGCATCACATTTATAACACAGCTGTGCTTAAAATGGGGCCAAAGCTTCACACTCCCCAGTCCTGGCCTCTCTCTGTGGAGGTCTTGTCTCATGTTTTCACATCCTCACCTCCGGTACCGCCCCTACTCCCCTGAGCCATCTCCACAGCAGCAGGACCACGTCTGCCCACATAGAAAGTTCCAGTACCTTTTGTCCTGCGAAAGAGCGTTGCATACAACATGGCTTCATTGTTTTGTTAAGAGCTGTGGATATATACAGTGACATAGCTTTCTTGGATCGTATTGTACGTGAGGGTGAACTTTCTCACAGACACATTATCCAGGAAAGACTCTTTTTTATAGACAAGAGAGCAGGAGAGTATTTGGACTATGCTTCAAAATGTATAGCAAAACCCTGGCTTTAAGTCAAGGACAGTGGACTGAAGGGTGGTGGGGGAAGTGTGGTGTTGGAAGGAGGCTAAGTCTTCCTCAGCCTTCATAATACAGACCAGACTTAAATCCATATGGCCTTGTAGAAGCAATCATTGTGGTTTTGCTCTCCAGCCATTTCTAACAGGGAGTATTTTTTTTTTTTTTTTTTTTTTTTTTGCTGGGTGGGGCCTTCATCTTCTGAATCTTGGGGTCTGCTTTGCCTATCAAATAGCTGAAGACATGGAAATGTTTACATTTTGCTCAGCTTTCAAGAGAGAGTTGAAGCTACCCACAATCTGAAAAAAACCTCCTTTTTCTTACAAAATGGGCTTATTTTAGGAAGATCTGTGAATTTTCACAAAAAGATGAGTGAAAGAAAATGGTACATTGCAGATAAACATATTGAGCGCCCAGCTTCTTGAACCTTCCCCTCCCTAGATCCAAAGTTTTCACCACAGAAACCAGTCCTTTATTAAATTAAACTTTTCAATTGTATTGTC
The DNA here is from genome assembly GCF_024610735.1 of Ursus americanus. NCBI lineage: Eukaryota > Metazoa > Chordata > Mammalia > Carnivora > Ursidae > Ursus > Ursus americanus. The sequence goes on along the minus strand of NC_142139.1, from coordinate 37,872,001 downwards.
ACTAGGGTCCTAGCTTTACCTCTTATCTAACAAGTAACAAGTCACAAGGTAACAAGTCATATCTCTTTATCCTTCTCTGTTGTATCCTGATATTCAAATAGGAAAGAATATACATAAAAAGAAAGGTAAGATGGCTCCATACAAATCAAATGTCTGTTTTGCAGAGTTTCTAAAAAAAAGCTGATTCAAAGAACAGTATATTCTAAAGCAGAGTAATGAATTCCAGGTTATGAAGATTGAAACACTGATGGAGCCATGATATCATATAACTTTCTATCATTGGACTCACTCTGGCTGCTGGCCTTCTGAATCCTTCTTCATACAACCCCTGCTGCTCTCTTTCAAGGAATAGGAGAAAGGAAAGCTGGAGTGCATGAAAGCGGTAAGTCCACCAAGCCAGGAGAAGGGAAGTGTCCACAGTGGAATGGGGAGTATGGAGAATTTAACTCTGATAGATCAGGGATCATGAGCCCTGAATAAAAATTTTTTAGGTTGGAAATACAATTTCAGTATAAGGATTTTTATAGGAATCTTTAACAGAGTAGCAACAAATAAGAGTCAGAGAGGGTAGAGGAATTTCACAAAAAGAATTGGGACTCAAGACAGGCTTCAAGTCTATTTGCTTACTTAGCTCTTTAGTGCCCTGGGAGGTTTGCAAGCGCGGACCAATGGCTTGTTGGAACACAAAAGTTTTTCCTGCTTCAGTGTGCTCTTCTTTCCAGCCCCAACTAGAGCTCTGGAAAAAAAGATCAAGATTACACTTAGTAGTCATTTTAGTTATTACGAAAAGTGTGTTCACCGAGCTGCTTCAGGTCATTCTAAAGTTACCAAAAACTTGTCAGAAATGGCCTGGTGAAGAAACAAAATCCTGAGACTTTACTTAAACAATTAGGGAAAAAGGAAGATACAGTTAAAAAAAAAAAAGTGGTTCAAAATCCAATTCAAGTCCTTTAAAGGTCCTCAGGGTTTAGCAAGACGTTGCAGCCTACAAAATGCAAAATTCAAAATTTTATTTTGCTTCCCACGAGGCTGGGACCGTGGCTATTCTAGAAGCTGAAATAATTGTTTGGTAGAAAGTCATTTTCTTTACCACAAAATCAAATCAACTGACATTGCAGGTCTGTTTATAAGGGATGGAATCCCTCTAACACACACACATAGCATACACCAAATATTTATGTAACTTCATTCATCAGGTCCTGGCCAGCTATGTTGCTATTTGCTAAAGTATAGTGACAGTAAATTGGGATATTTTACCTAGAACTGTGAAAACTTGAAAATGTCTGCCAGGTGAACACACTTCTTTTTCCCTTCACTAGGAAAAGAAAGGATGTGAGAAGGAAAGGTAACAGTGATGTTGGCCACACTAAGAAACCCAAGGAAGGAGCTCAATTTCTTATCACACCTATAAATATTACAATGCTTTCAGCAGTGTACCTCCGAAAGGGGCAAATGCAAAGTTGGTAACTCTGAAAATCAAAGTCAGGAGGCTTGGACATCAGTTTACATTTTAGGCTAATGAATTATTGGGGTTCTACTTATGTACCACATGCACTGTCAAATTTCTTACTACCCAACAGTTGTCCTCAATAACATGTGGAGGCAGAGATGTGAAGTTACATAAATAATATAAAATAGTCAACATTTGACCTTGGAATATTAAATAGATTCAGACCCACATTCAGGAGGTCTATAATGTATTCCTGTGTGCAAACATATGCATTCCCACCTGTGTTTTCATTCATCTGGTAAAGTGTATAGAACATCTGTAACATTGGTCAGATGAAGAACATGTGTAGAGGGTGGAGGAGTCTACAGGATAAGAATCCTAAAGGCTAATGATGCAGGTAAGATGAGCTATTGCCTTGAAGATTAGTAGTAGAGATTATATTAGTTTACTAGGAATGCCATAACAAAATACCGTGGACTTGGCACTTAAACAACAGAAATTGATTTTCTTACAGGTCTGGAGGCTGGAAGTTCAAGATCAAAGTGTCACAGGTTTTCTTTCTTTTGAGGTCTTTCTCCTTGGCTTATACATGGCTGCCTACTTGCTGTGTCCTCACATGATCTCCATGATCTTTATTCTGCTTAGGACCACATTTCTGGTGTCTTTGTGTGTTTAAATTTTCTCTTCTTATAAATACACCAATCAGGTTGGATTAAAGCCTACTGTATGGTCTCATTTTAACTTAATCAACTCTTTAAGGCTCTGTCTCCAAGTACAGTCACATTCTGAAATATTGGGGTTTAGGACTTCATCATCCGAATTTGCTGGGGGGGGGCACAATTAAGCCCATAATAGATCTATGAACAGATAAACAGAAAACTGCAATGAAATATTATTGGTATAATAATAGAAGGTTGAATGGGAAGTTGGGAAAAAGATACCCAGAGATATCAGAGAAGGGGCAAATTTTAAATCAATTCATGAAAGTTGTCCAAGCAAGGGATGGGTGTTAGGATGGGTGTTAGGTGGAGTTGAGGAGAAGGAGAGACATTTGGGGAAAGCATTTCAAGCACAGGAGGATACATAAGTGTGGGCATGAGATTATTTAACAGGACTTTACACAAGGTCAGTCTAAGGGGAAAAGAGGATGACAGACAAGACTGGAAAGAGGAACAAGTGTCAAATCATAGCAAGCCCTATACTCAGGCAATAATGTCCATGGTCATGAAAGCACATTCTGGAATTAGTCAGACCTGAATCCAAACTCTTGCTCTTCTACTTCTAAGTATTACCTCGTTCAAGCCACTTCATATTTATGTCCTTCCATTTCATAATGTCTCTATGGAATAATCAATCAATCAATCAATCAATCAATCATCCTTGAGGCTGTTTGAAGATTTCTTGTGGTTAGCTGCGTGTTTGGCACATAGTAGCTATTGAAGACCCATCAACTATCATTATTCTTCTGTCACTCGAAGGTGTTGGACTTTTTTCTGGAGGATATTTGGAGACAATCAATGTTTTTAAGTAGGGAGGTAGTATAATCAGATCTTAAAAAACCATTCTGGTAACTGTAGGTCATGGATCAATGAGGCAGAAGGTTGGAGGAGAGTTAAAGTAGCCCCTCTTGCAATATCCAAGTAAGTGACCAAAAAGCATAACCATAGGAAGCGCAAATGGGGAAAAGAAGAGAAATACTTGAAAAATACATGATCAATTTGATAGAATTGATTTGGGATTGTAAAACAAGAGACATATAGGATATTTCCAGATTTCCGGCTTACAGAATTAGGACATCCATCACTGAGGAAAGGATGAAACACAAGAATCAGGTTTGGAGAGGAAGCTTATCAATTCAGTTTGATGGCTATTTACCCGCCATGGTCACCCGTGGCCACCACCCTTTCACACTGAGCTTTAGTTCCAGGGTATTTCACTATAATCATTCTTTTGAAAAATCTCAACTCTTTTGCCATTCTTTCCTTTCATAATTTCACATAACAAAACACCAACCACAGTTAGAAACATATCCTCACAGTAGAAAGAGGCAAAAATAAATAAATAAATAAATAAAATCCACAACCATGGTGACTGGTCTCTCTTCAAAATTATGACCACCGTCTTAAGTAGGTCAGTAGTATTGTTCAGAAATCTTATTTTATTTTCCTTGTCCACTCACCTCCCCAAACTATTTCAACCATTTTGTTTTCCTCAACCAGGTGTTCTCAAATCCTTACTCTCAACTGATAAAGCTTGTTTTTACCTAGAAATCAGCAGCAATCAGAAGACTATATCCCCATCTTCCCACCACAAAAGCCAATCTATCTGTACCTGTCACCGTATACACTGCCTTCCGTCCTAACACAGTGGATCAAGCGTCTCCACTATCTTTGAGACTAACCCCTTCCCTTGTGCACAGATTCCCATCCCCCTGAAATATGCAAAAACATTGTTCCTGCATTCAATTCTGCTTCCTCCTTCATCTTTAATTTCTTCTGTTTTACTAGGTGATTTCCATCAGCGTACAGATATGATATATCTCTCATCTTAAAAAACAAACCTTGACACCATGTTTTCTTTCTAGCTTCCACCCGTTTCTCTCATACACTATATAGCAAAACTTCTTGGAAGGAATGTTTATGTTCTATATCCTCCTTTCATGCCATTCTCCCCGACCTTCCTGAATGCTCCTTTCCAGGCCCCTTTGTTTACTGCTCTTCCCTTCAGTCCTCAGACCTCCTCTCTTCTATTCTACACCCTCTTCCCTCTGTGACTCTATTCAATCTTCTTTCTTTAATGATTTAATCTTTTCCTTCTGAGAAAGTGCTATCTATAGCCTACTCTTTGAGTTTCAGTCTTGTGTATCCAATAGTTCTTTCAATATCTTTAATTTAAAAGATCCAAAACAAAATCCCGGATATCTTCCTACTCCGCCTCCAGCTTGTCCACTATGCCCAACATTAGTAAAGTTACCATATTTCATCCAGATGCTCAATTTTTAACACATCTTTTCCTTTTCCCTTTCTCGTGCACCTTATGTCCAAATCCACCAGCACGTTCTATCCACTCTACCTTCAGGGTGTATTTTGAATTGAATCACTAGAAATGAAGCTGATGATAGAATTATTAACAGTTGGGAGGCAAAATATGTGAGGTGTTTCAGCAATGGGGAAATTGCAAGGAGGCACCTGAAAATTGAGGTAAGAAATTAAAAGGCAGTAATGATGATGTACTAGATGTATTTTTTTCTGTTCTCTTCACCCTTAAGGGTATTTTAGTGATTAGATATGGAAAGAAATCACAAATTGCATTTATAACTGTGAAATTGTAATTCAATGGTGAGTCCATGAATGTATTATCTTGCTTTTTCATATGGAGCCATTTCTCTAGTTTTCATTTTATTATGTTTTAATTCAAAAGAGCATTTTTTAATGAATATAATATGCAAACAGCTAAATAGTAGAAAATGCACAGCGGTGCCTTGGAATTTGAAATAAAGAGATGCTATACGAATGCTCTGGTCCCTGAGGGACAAAAAGCATTTGGGAGCCAGGATATCTGTCTGTTCTGAGCATCCAGGCACAGAGTAAGAACCCACAGCACATTCTCGAAACCAGCAACATTAGAGCTCCAGGCAACCCACATACCTACTTATATACAGCCCCAATGTTTTCAGATTAGTAGGATGACCAAAGAAGAGAAGAGAGAAGACAGTACAAGCTACTGTCAACTGCTCTTACTTTCTGAAGAAGGGAAAAAACCCAGCTTTATATCAACACCTGGTGTCTCTATAATCTCCCATGCTTTGATGAATCCATGGCACCAGTAGAAATAATCTTGTTGCTCTCTGATGACATTCTTTCTCTCTCTATCTCTTTCTCACTCTTCCTCCCTTCCCCCTCTTCTTCATTTTCTCCTTTAATGTACCTAACTAATCACTATTTTTATTTCAAAGTGTTCTTCACAGTAACCTACCACAAATTAGTGGGGCAATAATCTTACCAATGTTATTCAGAGTATGCTATCCTAACTAATTCTAAAACTTTCTCTTCAAGAAAGTCCTCAGTAAACTTGGTCGCCTGCTGATTTTTATACCTGCTTGTTAAAGGTCTCTGGGTAAGTCAAGAAAGGGAGAAATGGTGGGATTTTTTTTTTTGATCTAATAAATTGACTTTAAAGAATTTATTTCAACCTGCCAAGCTTCTAAGAAAAATGGGGTAGCATTTTATAGTAGGCAACAAATTATATTATTTCCCTGGTGTAGCTTGTGATAATCACATTACTCCCCAGCAGCTCTCCAGGTATTTCTGTAGCTGTGATGTGTAATTCCATAGCAGCTTAGACACTGTATTGTAATTTATAGTAACACGAATTAATATCCATTTACTAGGAAGTGTTAATGAGAAAAATACATGTGGTGGCTTCATGTAGTACTGTATTCTTTTAGTTTAGAGGGGGACAAAAACCTTGCATAAAGTACCATATTCCCTGGTTATTCACAATGAAACTTCACTCAATTGTCATTTTATAGGCAAATAATCTGAGGTTAACAAAAACCAAGGACACAACAAGTGATGAAATATTGGCAACTTGGCAAAATTCAATTGACCACGTTATTTAAATAGCTGTGAGGGAACAAAACAGATAGATAAAATGTTTCCAGACATATTTGTTCACAGTGACATTTGCTACATTATAACGCTGCTTTGATGCTTCTAGAATTGCATTCAGTAGGCAAAAGTCTACACAGCTCCTCCCTAGATGTGCCCACTCCACCAGCTGATATCATGCTTGTGACTTGATTTAGTCAATGGAACATGAGCAAAAGTGATATTGTGCCTTTTCTTTTCCCTCTGCCATGAGCTCAGTAATCCCAGATTGAGGCTGTTCAATCAACCTGGTCACTGGATAAATAAGAAATGAAGCAGAGGTCTTCTAGATGGGCCACCCACCAGTGGATATGCAATGAGAGCAAGCAATAAACATTTGTTTCAAAGGAAAGATAATTTGAAATCAACTATTACTACAGCATGACTTAATACAAGGTAAATAATACTATTTTGAAAAGGTGAAAATTTCCTCCATCTTAAAGAAAGAGACAATGTAGGTCTCAATCATGTTATTCTGCTTATAACACACAAGGCCATAGATCTTTACAAAACTTAGCTGCCAGGGAAACCTTCTTAATATTCCCAAGATTACAAAAATTTTCTTTTGGCAATGTCCAATTTTTTAATCTTCGTTTCAACCAAAATATAAAAAGAGTACAATTAATTGATAGTTGTGATGTTATCTGTGGTAGGATATTGATTGGTTGTAACTAAGAATTCAAAATTAGATTTTTATGTTAACAATGGAATTCACAAAGAGATTTCATTTATTTGCATGAACAAAGAGCTGAACACTGGAACAATTTAATTCGCCTTTTAGACAACAAGGATAGTGATTAAAAACTAAGGAAGGCAAAATAAAATCCTGACTATTCTCCAAAGGGAAAAAGCTTCTTGTTATCTGGATGCATAATGTTGTGTGTGTCTTTTAGGATAAATTTGTTCTTTAAAGTTTTTATCTTAAAGAACTTCCACATGCTTTTCTACTTAATAATGGAAACTTCACTCATTTTTTAATGGAAAAAGTTACAAAAAATAGCTATTCCATTGTACTCCAACAGGAATGTCTTTTCAAACAAGTTATCCAAACTTAACCAATGTTATTGCCTTACCCTTTTTGGCAGCCTAGATGCAAACTGGCCAATCAGTTTCTGGGAAAATAAATAGTAGTCTAATATTTGATGCAATGTCAACATGTATAGGCCCTGATTTTTAGACTCCTTTGCAGAGTGAAGGGAAATGTATTCCTGCAGTCGAGAGACCAGCATAGAGGATAATATTCCTCTGCAGCAATCAAAACCGGGGCTTGCTGCTGGGCTATCCCTCAGATTTTTCTCCCCTTCTCTCTCCTCTCTCTCTCTCTTTTTTTTTTTTTTTATTAAGCTCATGCTGTTTTTCAAGGAAATCGAACAAATAGAGATCATATTTTTCAGTGAGAACATAAACTACAGAGTTGTAGTCTTTCATAGAAAGCAACTTTAAATATAAGTTATTTCCTGCTCTCTTTCCCCAAACCCAGTGCTACAATATCCCTGCAACCTGGACACTTGGGCTCTGCCCACAGATCCCTAGAGAAGAGGAACTTAGTTTCTTTCATTTCTGCAGATCTGTAGCTATTAGAATGTAGTTCCTCATACATAACTATAATCTGGCTTTCTCTTATTTTACTCCTTGACCCTAGTTTTATCCCTAGAGTCATCCTGAGTAAGTTTGATCCCTCTTTCACACGGAAGACCTGAAATAACGTTCTCCAACATGCCTTCACATTTCTCAGGGTGGGAACTCCCTACCCCAAACAAATCTTCCCTTTTCTAAACAAATAAGTCATTATCTCTCTACCACTTCTTATTTGGCAGGGTTTCTTTTCTTTTCTTTTCTTTTCTTTTCTTTTCTTTTCTTTTCTTTTCTTTTCTTTTCTTTTCTTTTAAAGATTTTATTTATTTATTTGACAGAGAGAGAGAGACAGCCAGAGAGAGAGGGAACACGAGCAGGGGGAGTGGGAGAGGAAGAAGGAGGCTCCCAGTGGAGGAGCCTGATGTGGGGCTCGATCCCATAATGCCACGATCACGCCCTGAGCCGAAGGCAGATGCTTAACGACTGAGCTACCCAGGTGCCCCTTGGCAGGGTTTCTAGTCCACTTGCCCTTTTGACACTCTTCTTAGAATATACTAAGGTTTAACACTATTTTCCTTAAAGTAGTAGTCTAAAAATAGCCAAATAGGAGTCTACTGGCTCACAGTACTGAGCCCAATTACCTGAAAAATGTAGAGAAAAGCAAAAGCTTTAGCACCTCACTTTAGATATTTTACCAATGGGTTATAAGAGCAATCACACCACATTATTGATCAATTAGTGCTATTTGTTAAGGAAATTCTTTAAATCTAGTTCATTTGTGTGGTTCCTGAAGCTTCTCCATTCTCAGGTAGAGTTATGGAAATATGTGGGACCTGAATTTCAATTCTTAGTTTAATAAGATTACTTGTAGTCTTTTACCTTGTTAACATGGTTGAAGAAGTCAAAAGAGATTGAATAGGTACTGATAATTCCTATCAACTAAAGGTCATTTGAAGATAAGCTTTAAATATTATGTTCTTTAATGGGATCTACCTATCCCTGTAGAATCGTGGAAGGGAAACCACTGAGAACTAATACCACAAAAGGGGTACTCCACCCTTGTTCAAATCCCTTGTACCCAGGTTGAACAAAGATCTATGGACTTTTGTCTGTTCACTTTCCTTCTATGAAAAAAATATTGTAAATAACTGCTAAGTCATCTTCTCAAGCCTCTGGTTAAGTCGAGGAACTCTAGCAACAGCAGCACAACCACCAGCCCCTACTCCACAAAGAGAAAGATGAGATTCCATTCTGAAAATAATGGTAAGGTTGCCTACTTACTTCCACAGCAATATGGAGATACTGACTGTGATATTACAAACATGACAGCCACCTCAATCTGAGCAGAATTACTTGATTTATTAGGAACAAAATAGCTATGTAGGCTGGACTCACTTGGCCTTATTAAAGATTCTGTTTCACTAATTGCTTGCACAATGGGCAAAGGAACAAAGGGAGGAGGGAAGAAACAGAGGCAAGTGTCTGCCAGAGGAATCCTCACTGGTTAGCCTATGGGGAAGGGGAATGACCTACACTTTGGTGGCTTGCATAAAGCTATGAGGCTCCTGCAGGGAAACAAGAGTTTAGAATACCATGTTACCCTGGATGAAATTCTAAAGAAAAACCTTATTGTGCTAGAACTTGAGACTGGCAGAGTGGTCGCTTGTCCCATCCTGCCTGCACAGATAGTTGATCACAAACGCTGAGAAGAAATGAGACTCTCCTTTCTCACTTACAGGAAACTAGTTTTTCTGAGTTGAAAAGAACCTTGGCTTGGAGCTGAGGAAAAGCAGGAAGACCATGAGGTGATGAGGAAGTATGTAAGAGCAAGTTCAGACTTTCTCCAGGGACTTGGATTATGGAAAATTATGCCAAAGGCAGCCTACAATGGTTAAGAGCATAGATTTGGATCCAGAAACTGAGTTTGACTTCCTATTCCACCATTTTCTGTATGTCTTAAGCAATTCATTTCCCTGAGCCTTGGTTTTCTTAGATGAAGATTTTAACAATGTCAAATCACAGAACTTTTCTGAGATGCATATGAGAGAATATATGAAGGTGGTTTGTATAGTGCCTGCATATAAGCTTTCAATAAATGAAATCTGTAAAAAAAATAAAATGCCTCCATGATTGTCTTAGGAACAATTCTATATAAATCCACTCTGGAATCTCTTCTGGGTCCAGAATTCTATCAATCTCCAGCTGTACAGTTAATTATAATCACAGAATGTTAGAGGTAAAGGGACCTTAGAGATCATCTATTTCAACCTTCTTGTATTACAACTAGGGAAGTCAAGGTCCAGACCAAAAATTAAGTGCTTTGTTCAAAGTCTCTCTAAAGGAATTCATAGCAGGAGAGGGTGAATCTCAAATTTTAAAGAGTTAGAATTATAGTTTTAAAAAAAATTTTTCATGTACCACATACTATAGCTTTCATCTACAGAACTCGACAAGCATCAGTCAATTAAGGTGCAAATCACCAGTGCATTGTAGATAAATATTAATTATCATTACTTATTTAATAGGTATTAAGCACCCACAAATACACAAAACATTACAAAATTACCTTTGCTTCACTGAAGTATAGATCTTTCTGGTTAACTTTGCTTTTTCCCTCTACCCCCTTACCAGCATTTATCTCCACATAAATGAGCCTCAGTATCATCAAGATTGATAGCTTTGCTAGTATTGATTATCTATCCTGTGCATTTCACTGCCAAGCAGGACTACAGGTGTGGGGAAAGACCTGTGGCCTCACATTTAGCTGTGGGTTTGCACTGCTTACCTGTAATTATGGGGCTTACTTGTAGCTATGTAAATGGCGACACTTAAGTAACATTTGCCCATACATCATCCTCTTCGGGATTTCCGTGTCCACTTAGGAAATTGCCTCTTCGTGGTGCACCAGGTCCATTGTGCTATTACCGTATTTAAAAATAACCTGAGGGGTTATTACTTAGGTGATGATGGCCAGCTGTTCTAGCTCTCTACTGAGAGGACAATTTCTTTAAAAAGTCATTTGATGATGGCAAAGAAGATTTAGACAAAAGCAGGCAAATCTCTTGACTGTGGAAGGCTAGCCGAAGTTGTGGAACTTTATCTCCAGAACTACAAATGCAGGTCCATTCGTATCTTTTTGTGCTGCTGTAGTTTCTAAGCAGCCTGTTGAGAGGCAGAGGGTGGACCTTGTTCCCTGGAGGTTTCCTTGAACACAATGATCACATGACACGTTATAATATCCTAGGAGATCCTGCATAAATCAAACTATGTTTTGAAAAGAATTTCCTTCCCCCGTTCACATGGAAGACAAATATGTCAACCACATCCTCCCTGGATACGCTTCTTCCTTTTCTGAAGAAAACGATCAAGAGGAGAGATGGTACTTTTCCACAAAAGAAAAGGGCCTCTCTGTAGACTAAACAGAGTGGAAAAGAAGGTACTTGTTATGTGAGGTTTCTCACACAGGAGAGAAAAAGTGAAGACCTTGGGGCTGATATTGCTACTGTAAGAACCCAGCTGAAACCCAGGGCTGGGGACCCTGCCTCACGCGCTCCTGCTGTCTGGGGTATTGCAAAAAAAATTACAACAGAAATGAAGATTGGGTTTGATTCAAGGATTACAGTGGGTTAGAAATAAGCCTGTGTTTATGTTGCCTCCAAAAAGCTTAATAGCTGTAGAGCTTGAACTTTTGTGTTTGTTTAAAAAATGCCAGGGAACAACATTTTTTCATTTTCCTTCTGCAGTGACTGTTGGTTGCTTCAAATCCCTTCATGAATGTATTATGGAAAACTGGGACAGAGTTTTTCCCCCTTGTTAGCCAAGTGCATGCCTGCTGTGGTTTTATGTTAGAAAATACAATTTTCTTTAAAGGAAATGTACAGTAGAAACCTGAGCCATCAAGCCTGAGATCATGTAGCCCAGAAATGCATGCTTGTGCCTATTTTTTTTTTTTTGGTCAAACTCTTCTACCTTTCTACTGATTTTATGTACACTGTAAGACAAATTATATCAGTTTTACAGGTATAATATTTTACAGCATTTTACCTTTCAGTGGACCTGAAATGAACTCATTTCATAAAAAAAAACTTTTGAATTTTTATTTTTTGTACTCTTGTTTATGAATTGATGCCCAGAATATAGTTTTTGAAACAGAGTGTATTGAAATGAACATTTTATTTACCTGCCGGTGTTAACAGAAAAAAAAAAAAAAAAAGAAGAAAAGAAAAGAAAAGAAAAAAATCTCTTATTGCATGAAGTTTGTTGGAAATACCCATTAAGGCTTCCAGTCCCATAAAATTTATGGAAGCTCTTAGTTTGACAACCAGCTTTTTGGTCTTAGGACTGAAGTAATATGTATTAGTAAAGAAGCTTTCATGAAACTGTGCATCAGTAAGGGAATGTGCATTGTTTATCTTTCCATCCATTCAAGCTCTTATTGAGAGAGGCATTGTTGCATTGTGGGAAGTGCATGAAGTTTGGAATTGGACTGAGTTTCAAATCATATTGGGGTGCTCCATCTTGAGTTCCTAATCTATAAAATGTGTCTACCTCATAAGACTGTAGTATTAAATCAAGTAACTGGTACAGAGTTCCAAGCCCACTACTGGAACCTAATTGGCCCTTAATCAATAGTAGTTATTATTAATATTGTTAAAGCTTTACTCTAAGGATCTAATCAGAAACCTATGCACATTTCTGTCTGCATGAACTCAGTCCTGCAATGAGATGAAGATGACCCATTAACATTTTCAAGAGTTCTTGATCATGAAAAGGATTTCAGTGATGGGTGTCAAGAAAAAAGTTCAGATATTTAAAAGCTGGTTTTTCTATATTGATTCCACCAGCTGATGCATGCAAGCTTTTGTATTATAAGCCACATGTCTTCTGGCCAAATATTTCAGGGAAGTGACATTGTAACAGACAATCCTATTTTTCTATTCTGTGATGTTGTCGTTTTTTCTGATCTCTAGACAAGTTGATGCAGTAATAACCACAAATAATAGTTCTGGAATTTTCGTCTCTCCAGGAAAGAAGAGAACGTGCCATTGCCCTGTATTCTGCAACCCATAAGGTTAAAGAAAATCCTCCCTAGACAGGCTATTTTATCAATACAAAAATATGTGGACATTATCACAGCTGTCCCCCACCTTATAGGATGATTGAGATTTAACAGCAATATTAGTTTTGCAGGAGATTTCACCCTTTGGGACAAGAGGTTGCTGTCATTAAGAAATTTTTCTTAATGTTTTAACCTAAATGTTGTAAACATTTCACATGACTTCTGCCATTTTTTCATACTCACCTTCAGGAAAGTAGGTGGATTGGTATTTAGAGGAGAATACATGTGATTTGTTTTTCTTTTTAAAGAGCGCTTTTCATATTCTGGGTATCTCTAAGACTTGTGCTTCTAGAAATCGTGGTCTTTCTGCTAGAATGGAAGTTCTATGAAAGCAGGCATCTTTGTCTTATTGATTTGCTATAGCGGTAGTTCCTGCCACATAACAGGAGCTCAAAAATTGCTCATTGAATGGATGAGTAATCATTTAGATCAGAATGCAACTATATATTTTGTGTGCATTACCAATAGTCTATGAAAGGAGGACAACAACATTGCTTTGTTTATCTCTCTATTCTTGCAGATTTTCCTGCTATTACACTTGAAGATTAACTGAAAGAGAGATTTGGATCCTTTTGATGTGATCCCATTGCCCTCCAGCAACTTTGTGGAACTCCTGTTCTGCCCATCCCCAACATCGGCCTGGCACTTAACCAAAAACTTCAGTTTATTTTTTAAATTACATACTCTAAATCTGGTAAAACAGACAAATGGTTGAAAAGCAAATTTGAGGATCCCAAAGCACCAGATACCAATGGAATTGAAAAGGTTTATTTTTTTCTGTGCTTCATCCTCTATTTAAATCCCACAAATTAATTTCAATATTTGTGGAAAACCACATATACATCAAGCACTGTGTTGGGCAGAAATTGGGTCTGTATAATCTTAGGTGAAAATCTTCCAAACATTTAACAATCGGCAATTCTCAGTTCTCCTTGGTGTTTCAATGTTTGGTATTTCTTTGTGTGTTTATATGTGTGTTCAGTAAATGCATATATATGTAAAATATATATGTGTGTGTTTCCTCTAATTCTATTGTCTAAGAACTAAAAACGGCTGATTTTAATGTTTCTTTTAATAAAGTTTTAATAAATTTCCAAGTTTGGAGTGCCTCAGATATTGTGGTGTAGTGAAAAACACGCTTCCAACAATCCAGAAGAAGCCATTTCAGCAGCAACTTTTGGAGTCTTCATTTTTAGAGTCTTTTTTTCCATTGGTGTGCAGGACATTTGTATTCTTCTCACAGCCTTATGTAATTCCTAGTCCTCCTCTTCTGTACCACCAAGCTGAGAAATGTTGGCAGTCCAGAATCGTTAGGGCGAGCTGCACAGCTGCTGTCATATCCCTTGCCTCTATAATTTCCCCTGATTGATATATTTGTGCTCAGAATGGATAATCCATCATTTAAAAAGGTTAATATAAAATGCTCACAATGGCAGTTTTCTTTGTTTTTGGTTTAATTCTATCTTCTCCCACTCTCCCTTATTTTGTTCTGTTCTTCAAGATTGGGCTTACTTATCCCTCTCTAAGGAGCACAGTTGGAAATGTTTGCCTGTTGCCCATCAAACACAATATGGTTGTAGTAGAAACAAAGGACATTCAGCAGCAAGGATGACTGGGACAGACAAGAAGACAAATCTCTAATGAATGGAGCCTAAGAACAGCAGAACAGAATGAGACCTTTTCCTGATCGACTGGGATTTACAGTCAAGAACTTAGAATACCCTCTAGCATCTTTCTCAGACTCCATCATGAAAATCTATCTCTGTTTCTCAAGCATTTGTTGATAACTTTGGCAAACTTATGAAGCACGTTTCTTGTATCAGGAACTCTGGAATGTGCTGGAGACAAAGAAAAGGATAAATAGAATATGTTTCTACCTTTGAGGAAGGCAAATTAGTGAAAGAGATATATACATAAATAGGTAATTACAACACAGTTATATAAATGCAATGGTACTCTAGTTAAATACAAGAATATTGCAACAAAACTAATGAACTCTGCCCCCAAAAGTCAGGGAAATCACCAGAAAAGAGATGATATTGAACTTGGCTTTAAAAAGAAGGGAGATAAATACCTGGTAGTGCAATTGCTGGGTTGTAGGGTAGCTCTATTTTTAACATCTTAAGGAAGCTCCATACTGTTTTCCAGAGTGGCTGTACCAGCTCGCATTCCCACTGATAGTATAAGAGGGTTCCCCTTTCTCTACATCCTCACCAATACTTGCTGTTTCCTGTTTTGTTAATTTTTGCCATTCTAACTGGTGTAAGGTGGTATCTCATTGTAGTTTTGATTTGTATTTCCCTGATGGCTAGTGATGTTGAATATTTTTTCATGTGTCTGTTAGCCATTTGTATGTCTTCTTTGGAGAAGTGTCTGTTAATGGTTTCTGCCCATTTATTGACTGAATTATTTGTTTTTTGGGTGCTGAGTTTAAGAAGTTTTTTATAGATCTTGGATACCAGCCCTTTATCCATAATGTCATTTGCAGATATCTTTTCCCATTCCCAAAGATACAGATATAGTGAAAAGATAGGGCACATGTATCCTAATGTTCATAGCAACAATGTCCATGATAGCCAAACTGTGGAAGGGACTGAGATGTCCTTCAACAGATGAATGGATAAAGAAGATGTGGCTCGTATATACAATGGAATATTACTCAGCCATTAGAAAGGATGAATACCCACCATTTGCATCGACATGGATGGAACTAGAGGGGGTTATGCTAAGTGAAATAAGTCAAGCAGAGAAAGACAATTATTATATGGTTTCACTCATATGTGGAACATAAGGAATAGTGTGGAGGACCACAGGGAAAGGGAGGGAAAACTGAATGGGAAGAAATCAGAGAGGGAGACAAATCATGAGAAACCCTGGACTCCGGGAACCAAACTGAGGGTTATAGAAGGAAGGGGGTTGGGGGGTGGGGTTAACTGGGTGATGGTTATTAAGGAGGGCATGTGCGGTGATGAGCACTGGGTGTTATATGCAAGTAATGAATTGCTGAACACTACACCAAAAACTAATGATGTGCTATATGTTGGCTAACTGAACATAATAAAAAAATTAAATAAATAAATAAATAAATAAATAAAAGGGAGATTGACACTACAAGTAGAAACAGTTGGTCCCAGACTGCTAAGATAAGAACAGTTAGAACGTGGGTTGAGGGGGACAGGGTGAGGAGCAATGCTGGGAAGATGGAGTGGGCAGCATTGCACTGCTAAGGCATTTCGACTTAACTGTAAATCAAGAATTTTGGAGCAGGCATCAGTTTTGTATTTTCTAGAAACAACTCTAAAAGTGGAAGGAGAAGAAGAAATGGGAGGAATGAGGAACTGCCAGGAAGCAGGTGTTAAGAGTGATTCTTTAACTTTTTTCCAACATTGCCATTCATTCAATGAAGTGTTCTCAAGTTTTGTCAATCTCAGTTATTTGAGCCTTATTGTAGAAAGCAGGACTGTCATACTTAATGCCCTAGCCTGTCATGAAAGGATTATTTGTCTTTTCTAAAATTCAAATCTTAAGGTAATATGTATATCAATGAAGAACCATTTATGGCTATCAGTCAATTATTCTTAGATAGCAATCCATGGAAGGAGCATTGCACGGTTCCTGTTTTTGTACCTCATGGCTCCCTCAGGTAGTATCTGATGTTCTCTAGGATGATCCTAAAATTATTTTCAGATTCTTCCCAAAACTTTCTCAAGGATCTCAAGAGACCTGCTGCAGGTTTAAATCATTCTCACCCTCCATCTGCTCTCTCCTCCCCCCCATCTCCTGTGACTCTTCTGTCCTTTTACAGATTCTGGAGGTTCTCCAGCTTTCTGGTTTGTATTCCATTGGGAGCTCCTGATTGTGCTGAGCACTAAGGCTTGGATATATGCAACATCCACGGGGTAAAAAATGTTCTTCCCATGTACCTTTTTTCTGTCTTCATATTCATCGGCCAGAAAATGAAACAGATATAAGCCAAGGTTTCACTAGAGACTTCTGGTAAGCGACTAACCATCACTCTGTAAAATCGAAAATGTTCCATATTTGCTATATTTCTTCATATCTGCCAAAATCTGTTAAAAGATTCTTTGAAATTCTCCTGGGGTTGACTGTGATCTGAAGAAGAAGATTTCTACCTACAAAATATGCCCAAAGGTCAACTTCACTATTCTGGGCTCCTGAAAAGGGCAGGCAGTGTGTCACCTCTCTCTCTCTGCCTCTGGTCCTTCCTTGGTCTCATTCTCCATGCTCCTGAGAGCAAATTCTGAGCCAAATGAACCACTAAGTGATGCAGCCATTTTGATGATGATAATTTTCTGCATTGACCTTCTGGTTTCACACTATATTGTTTACTGTCCTACTTACTTATTTTTGTATTTCTTTAATTTCTCTAAACTTAGGAAACATTACAATCCTGTTTGCTAGAGAACCAAGTTCAGTCCTATTTCTGTAGAAAGCTGTAGAATTTAATCACACTATTTTACATATTCCCTTCTTTTTAAATTGTTATTTTTGTTGTCATCAAAATTACATAAGAACAACATTACACATGATTATGAAAGTCAAATAATTCTACAAGACTTATAATGAGAAGTCAGCAGTTCCCTGCTGCCAAACCTTCCACAGCCTCATTGCCAGTCTCCTGAGGACGCCACATTCACAGTTTTCATTTTCCTTCCTGTTTCGAATAATGAACTTATACTCTTATTTCTTGATTTTTTTTTCATTTTCAGATATTGTCTATTGATTTTCTGCTGTGTAACATGAAGATTTAGCTCTCTAGGGTCTTTCTGTTCCCCTCACACAAACAACTATCTTATAATTTTTAAGTACATTTTCAAGTTTATTATTATTGTATACATATTCATACTGAGCCATGTAGAATACTATTATTATATATTTTTCATATAATTTTTATCATCTCATTTTTTATAGCTTAGTATGCCATATACTTATCACTAATTCATCACCAAACTACCAGATGGGTAAAATCCCCTCCCAATACAGTTTTAATTTCTTCTTGGAAATTCTTCTCCTGGAGTATTCGACTCCCTTTTAGGGAGAAATGATTATTCTCTTGGACTTTTTCTTCCACTTTTGATCACAGATTTATATTCACCACCATCCCTTTATCTCTCCTCTGTATGGGATCTGTAACTCCTGGATTCATGGATTTGATTTTTTGCAGATTACCTACTAGTTTTTGTGAAGCACATTCTTCAGGTAGTTTCTGAGAAATGCATGTAAGATAAACATTTTAAAAAACTCCTATGTTTGGAGTGCCAGGGTGGCTCACTTGGTTAAGCATCTGACTCTTGATTTTGGCTCAGGTCAGGATCTCAGCATCCTGATATTGAGCTCTGTGCTGAGTGTGGAGCTTGCTTAAGATTCTCTCTCTCCCTCTCCCTCTGCCCTTCACCCAGCCTGGCACTTGGGCTCTCTGTTTCTCTCTCTTTCTCAAAACAAAACAAAACAAAACAAAACAAAGCATTCCTGTGTTTGAAAATGCTTTACTCTCTGCTCAAATATTGTTTCTATTTCCAATGAAATAGAATAAATAAATAAATTTCCAATCAAAATTTAAAGGAATGACTCTTTCTTTCTAGCTTCCGTTGTTGCTATGAGAAACACTGTCATTCGTATTCCCAGTCTATTTTGTGAGACCAGTTTTTCTCTGTAGAATGTTAGAGTTTTCTCTTTGTTAACAGTTATGAAATTCCTTCTTAATCTAGAAATGCATGTCCTTCAGTCTGAGAAATTTATATATTTGATAAATTTCTTCCCCTCTTAATTTTCCAGAGCTCCTAATATTCAGGATTTCATATTTTCTCTTCTATTCTACAGAGCCTTGTTTTTTTTTATCACATTTCTGGAGAGTTTCTTCAGCTTTATCTTGAAACCCTTTTATTGACAGTAATATGACTAAGTGCCAGTGATGTGTGAAAACTCTATTGTGTCCTTAAAGAGAAGGAAGTTGCCCCCTCCCCATTTCTTGTTGGTATATGGATGGAGCTGAGTAATTTTAAATTAAGAAGTTGAGTGTAATACCCTGAGGATAGCAAAGCGATGAATTAGAACAAGTCTAGGGCCCTGGTAAGTTTGTGGACAGAGGCGCCATATCAGCTCAGTCTTTTACATGAGACAGAAATTTATTTCTCTCACTTAA
This sequence comes from Ursus americanus, assembly GCF_024610735.1. Classification (NCBI taxonomy): domain Eukaryota; kingdom Metazoa; phylum Chordata; class Mammalia; order Carnivora; family Ursidae; genus Ursus; species Ursus americanus. The sequence goes on along the minus strand of NC_142139.1, from coordinate 37,853,045 downwards.
GTCAGACTAAGTTTTCCTGGGCTTAGTGTTTTTATGGTATAATCTTTTTCTACCCTTTTAATTTTAACCTATCTACATCTTCATAGTAAAAGTTAATTCCTCATAAAAAGCAAATTGTTTGGTCTTGCTTTTACACTCAGTCTATCAATTGTCTTTGTATTGTAATTTAAAAATTAAATTGAAATTAATCAATTGAAAAACACAGCTGCTGTGGCTATGTTAATATCAGATAAAGTGAATTTCAAGAGTGTTCTGAGTATTACTAGAGACAAAAGGAATATTTCATAATAATAAAAGATCAGTTCATCAGAAAGAGGTAACAATAATAAATGCATGTGCACTTAAAAACAAAGCTTTAAAAAATACATGAAATAAAATTTGGCAGAATTTAACAAATAAATCCACAAACATAATTGGCTCTTTAATACCTCTCTTTCAGAAATTAATAGAACATGCAGACAAAAACAGTAAATATTTAAACTTAAACATTATCATGTAAATTGATACTATTCTTCTTAACTGTGCATAAAACATTCACCGGAACAGACCATATGCTGAGTCAGAAAGCAAATCTCAGTAAATTTCAAAGGATTAAAATCATACACACTATGATACCTATCCACAACTAGATATCAATAACGAGAAAATATCTAGAATATTTCCATCTACTTGAAATTAAATTATGTACTCCTAAATAATGTATAGGTCAAAAACATTCCAAGGAAAGCATTTTTACCTGAATAATAATGAAATTGCAATTTATCAAATTTGTGAGACACAGAATACTTCCTAGAAATAAATTTATAGCTCTAAGTGTTTATATTAGAAAAGAAAGGTGTACAATTATTTGTCTAAGCTCTCCTTTTAAGATGTAGGTAAAAAACAGATTAATGGTTCCCAAAGGTTAGGAGGAAGTGGGAAGCCGAAGAACATGGATGGCTGTGTCTATGAAAGAGCAATGTGAGGGATCCTTATGGTAATGGAAATACTCAGTATGTTGACTGTATAAGTGTCAATATCCTGGTTGCAATATTGTACTGTACTCTTGCAAGATGTTACCATTGGGAGAAACTGAGTCAGGTACAGGCATACCTTGAAGCTATTGCAGGTTTGGTTCCAGACCACCACACTAAAGGGAGTTACCACAATAAAACAAATGAAGTTTTTGGTTTTCCAGTGCATATAAAAGTTATGTTTACACAATACTGTAGCCTATTAAGTGCAATAGCGTCATGTTCAAAAGAACAATGTATGTACCTTAATTAAAAAAAAAAAACAAAAAAACAAAACCCTCACAGATGCCTGGGTGGCTCAGTTGGTTAAGCATCTTCTCTTGGCTCAGGTCATAATCCCAGGGTCCTGGGATCAAGTCCCACATCAGGCTCATTGCTCAGCGGGGAGACTGCTTCTCCCTCTCCTACTGCTCCCCCTGCTTGTGCTCTCTCTCTCTCTGATAAATAAATAAATAAATAAATAAATAAATAAATAAATAAATAAAATCTTTAAAATAATAAAATAAAACTTCATTGCTAAAGAATGCTAACCATCACCTGAGCTTTTAGCAAGTCCTAATCACTGACACAGACCACTATAACAAATATAGTAATATTGAAAAAGTTTGAAATATTGTAAGAATTACCAAATGTGACAGAGACATGAAATGAGCAAATGCTGTTGGAAAAAGGATGCCAAATGATTTGCTTGATACATGGTTTCCACAAATTTTCAATTGGCAAAAAAAAAAAAAAAAGCACTGTCAGAAAAGTACAGTAAAGCAAAGTGCAATAGAAGGAGGCATGCTTGTACCTGGACTCTCTCTGCATTCCTTCTTATAACTGCACACGAATGTACAAATGTCTCAAAATAATAGTTTATTTAAAAAAAAATCCTACGCAATACCTTTTTTGACTTAGATATCATTGCAGTTGTGTTTTGAATTCTGGGAACAAAAGTGCCTCCCCAAAAGGTATTAAGTCATACTATGAAGTCTTTTTTTAATTCTTTTCTTTTTCACTGAAAAAAATAATACACATTCAGAAAAATGCATAAAACAAATTTATAGTTGAATAATTATAATGTGGATCTCCATATACTACCACCTAGCTTAAGAAATACACCTTTGCCAGCAACCCAGAAACTGCCCATAGCCGCTCTTTGGATTACTATTGCTTTGTTTCCTCTAGTGATAACCAACACCTTGACTTTTTATGATACACATTTCCTTTTTTTCTCATACATTTGTCTTCTGTTATGTCTTGCTAAAGAATATAATTTTGTTTAGTCTGATTTGAAATTTATGAGTGGAATCTCATGTAAATGTGGGGGTTAATATTATGTATGCAAGATTCATCTATATTATTTTATAGCCTATAAGTTTATTTTTAATTTTGTTGCTTAGAGTGTTCCATTTCACATAAAATACAACATTTTAATTCGTTCTACTGCTGATGGAGATTTAGGTTGTCTTCCTCTGGGACTGGTACAAATAATGTTGCTGTGAACACTGCACATATTTTTAACATGTTTGTATGCATTTCTATGAGGTATTTACTTGTTAGGAGGACTGTTTGGTCTTGGGTTCCTTTACCTTCAACTTTGGTAAATAATGGCAAACTACTTTCAAATAGTTCTACCTCTGTATACCCCCACCGGTAGTGGGAGAAATTCATTGATCCACATCCTCATCAGCACATGATATTGTCAGATTTTTTTAAAACCTTCCCAATCAAGTAGGCACATAGTGTACCATTGGAACTTCGATTCAGGAAGAGCTGGGAAGCACATATGGGTCTCTATGTTGCCGATGCCTTGAATATTTCCTCATAAAGTACCCCTCATATGTTGTTTATTCAGATCTTCCTTGGGTAGTTTTGTCATGCTCTGTTTTTGAGTGACATCTACTTTTAAATATTTTCTTTACTTACATTCCTTTTAGTGAATGCATGTTTTATAGATGAATTGGTTGAAGGAAAAAGCAAAATGTTTCATGAGGAGGATGTATTCCTGATTATTCACCATCCCTTCCCTTATGCCCTTCCTCCAGCTGTGCCTCCAAAACATAGTCTTCTGCATCTGGGGAGCAGCACTTACGAGACTGGCTCAGAGTAGCACCCCAAGCACAGCCCGTCTTTCCTGAGTTGGAACTTCGACCATAGATAATGCAGGGAATGATAAGTTTTCCGTCCAGTATCCGAAAGATCTTCCTATGAAAGATTTCGTAAGTGGAAATGGCAGAAAGCAACTACCATTAATTTATACGGAAAATTTTTGGATGTTCCCAGACCCCCCAAATTACCTCTCTTAGGCTTTTCTGATACTTTAAGACACATCTAACTAATGAATGTACAGAATAAATCGACATAAGACACATTACCCTAGATACAGTTCAGAGCTTTGGTGGCTTGACGCTGAGATGCTGAGTGTCCTTGGGGGCTTGGGAGGAGCTTGGTTATGCCCTGTTGCTGCTTGTTATGCGCTGCTTCTATAAAGGCTCACTGCAACGCCAGTGCTGAACACTATTTTCGCTTTTCGTCTTTCTTTGTAAAAACAAAAATCCTCTTCCCTTTTTGGACTTCTTTCCTTTAGTGAAAACAGGCAATAGGGTAGGTCTTTTGTAAAAGCCAAGTGGTGTAATGTGAACTTTTGAAAAGTGACGGATACCTGTACCTCTAAATTCTTTTTTTTTTTTTAAAGATTTTATTTATTTATTCGACAGAGATAGAGACAGCCAGTGAGAGAGGGAACACAAGCAGGGGGAGTGGGAGAGGAAGAAGCAGGCTCATAGCAGAGGAGCCTGATGTGGGGCTCGATCCCATAACGCCGGGATCACGCCCTGAGCTGAAGGCAGACGCTTAACCGCTGTGCCACCCAGGCGCCCCTGTACCTCTAAATTCTACTGTCCAGGCTTTAGTCTTTAGAAAGTTTGAGTTCATAGAGGCAATATAAGATGTTAGCCATGTGGTTAATTTGGCCTGGCAGGTATTAACTCTGTAAGTGCTTGAAAGTAAGATTTGCCTCGTGGAAACTGCACAAAGCAGACCACTGCCTGCCGAGTCTGAGTTGACTAAGTGGACTATAACCCAGGACAAATTTAACCCTGATCACAGAGTTACTAAGGGTGAAAAATGAAAAAAGACTTTTTGCTAGTTTCTGAAATTTTCTATTACTGATCTCCAGAAGTCCATTAACCCTTAATTCATAACAGAAGATGTTGATATAAAAGATAATAATTGCTTGGAAAGGCTGACTCCCCAAGGACATTCTGCTAGTGATCAACTTGTCTACACATAGTTCTACCTAAGAATGAAATCTCTTTTAGTGATTACCATTTTTCAATTTTATGTGTATGCATATTACAGTCATCATGTACTGTGGCAATTTTGGAAATTTCCAGGAAGAATTATGTCATAGACAATATGGCTCATAAAAAGTCATAGTCACAAAAACCACAGTTTTAAAAAAGCAATATGTTATTAGTAATAATTAGTAATAATAATTTAGCTATACAGTGCCCACATTTTCCCTACACTATCATTCATGCTTGGCTATAAAACTATTAATGACTATTAATAATACTAATATCCTTTCTTCCTGAAACCACAAAATGTGGAACAAATTGCTCCACCAGTCTTAAAAAGTTTGATTTATTTCTTTCTTTTCCACATTGTGTCCACTCCATAACCTCTTGCTCACATCTTCAACCATTCAACTACATTGAAGATGTTTGCGTCTCTTCAAGTTAGAAAGGTGAAAGCAGAAATGACTAAGCATTTCTTTTTGGCTTTTGAAGAAAACCTGACTTTGTCAATAGAGGTTTATGAAGACACCAAACTATGACCCAACTCAATGACAAAAACATCTGTAAAATTGATCTTTCTCAGTCAACTAAATATTTCAATGGTTAATCGAAAAATAAAGAGCTGCAATGAGAAGCAAATAAGCATTTATTTGGGATCCAAGAATGGCAATTTGGGAAGCACAGATTCAGGGAGAAACCCAGATAATGTCTCCCTCATAGAGGGGAAACAGGAAGTTTTTATGAGGAAGAGGAAGGGGGCAATTACATAGTTGAAGAAAAGGAAAAAGAGTTTTCTGTGGGTATTAACAAGCAAGGCTACTGTGGTTTCTACAAGGATTGACTTCTGATTCTATCTTCAGAAAATCCACAACCATGCCTTATGATCATGATATCCATTCTCCCTCTGACTTGTGCTTACAACAATTGCCATTTTGCCCAGTCCAAAGTTTTGGTCAGCTCAAATGAAGATTGTTAAGGGAATATCTCTGCAGAGGCCACTTCAGCTCTACATTAAAATGGCTTCAGTCATGTCATTTTTTCACACAAGTAAGAAAAAACACAACATATTTAAGTGGCACACGCATACAGTTTAGGATTGAGACGAGGTAAAGCCTCTGCCTGACGCCAAGAAATTGCACAGGGAAGCAGCATCATGATAATTTACTCCACCTAATTTTGGGAGGTTACCTAGGTTTGAATCAGTTTTATTGCTGGTTTCACTACTGTGAATACTTCAATAATCCTTTAATTGTCCAGTGGTTTTGTTTTATTTTTGCAAGCTTTATAGTTTCCCTTTAAAATGATTTTCATGATGTCGATGTACACCAAAAATCGTCTGAACACATACACATAATATTCTGGGATACATAAAAATGATGATGACATATTTCAGCTTATTTTTTTTTAGAAGTGAGGAGGTTTTTCTAAGCTAGAATATAAATGATGGAGTTTATATATAAAAAATGTCTAAATGTGTTTTTTAATGAGGCATTTCTGTATTTCCCATGGCAATTTGAGATAATCACTGTGTACAATCTTTTAAAACAATTTTCCACATTTATTTTTAATTAAACTTGAGTAGGCTGCAAAATTTCTCAATTTACCTTCAAATGAACACTATTGAATGCATGTCTACCTCCCCTCCCCCACTAGCCCCGACAGAGCAACAAGGTGAGCAACATTCTCATTAGCTTTAAATATGGATTTGTGGACAGTTTACTTCTGGTACAATGAAAGTTATCAATATTTACTTCTGGAGTTGTGATAAAGTCTTATTTTAAGGATTGCCCTTCGGTAGCACATAGCATGTGATTTTTCCTCTTCTTTAAAATCAGAATTGTAGATGCCCTACAGAAATCGTAGCTTATTGTGACATTCTAGTCACTATTGTATTTATTCATCAAATGTATAACATAGTCTAACTTTTGTTGAATGAACTTGATAATGTTTTCTGTTGATGTCCAAAATGGGAGGGGAGACTATCTCTTCATTAGATATCTGATCATTTTTATGTAAATGGAATAATTAAAGGGAAAGGTTGCCATTAATCATGTTTATGCCTCACAACTTTTTGTGAAGTGAAAGTAAAAGCTCATTTTACAGGTGAGATAAATGGTATAGAGAGAATTGGAAGTTGATGCCAATAGTTTGAAAACGGGAAGTCTGAGGAGATGAGCTTTCACCAGGGGCCATCCCTGTGGTCTTCTGGCTGCAGATGGAAAACTCCTGTTTCTCCCCTAGTCATTACTGCCCCAATTAACTTAACCCGTTCAGACTAAATTCTGTGTGTTTCTGTAGGATCTCTAATGCTTCAGAAGAAAACTTCAGGCAAAAAGCACAGCTCTGGAGTTTGCTGCCCACTGCAGAGCCCAGAGAATATCACTGGGCCTCCCCAAGCCTTGTAAAACAAAAGGTAACATATCAACCTTTGCCTCACGGGGAATCGATGTATAATAAAGGGCAGAGAAGAATTGATGTGACTGACCAGGAGCTGCCCTTTGTGCTCTTGGACATGAATTGAGACAATTAATCTGATTTTCCTACATAACAACAAGGGCTCCACTTCATACTCAGAAAGGCTTTTTATCCAAAGCCCTCCAAGTGCACCACTCCAAGGGAAAGGCTCATAATTATTTCCTTATTATCACTCCTGTCCGGAGCAGATTTGAGTCATGGTCAAAGAAAAAGCAGGTTGCTGATTAATCTCTATCAACTGTCATCCAACAGATTCATGGTGTAAAATACTGTCTGAACTTTTAAAACATGAAACTGTAATTTCCATGTAATTGATTTTTGACCTTGAACCACATTATTCAATTGTAATTGTAACTTAAGTTAAAACAAAACGGAGCTCTCAGGTGACTATGAACCAGCAAAGAAGACACTGCAGGGAAGGAGGAATTCGACTTAATGCAGGTTCACTTTTATCAACCTTAGCCATTACTCTAATAATATGTTTCCTGCTTCTAACAAAATGTCTGTAACTAGCCTAATAAAAAAAAAAATAAGTCTTTGTGGAATAGAACTAAAATAGATCATATAGTCACCTGATTTAAACCTTGAATCTGTCAGATGAAAAGACCTAGCCCCAGAGTTTTGTGCAACATGCTCAAAGTTACATAGCTAATAAATGACAGAAATAGTATTGAAACGAAGGCCGCCACTTTCTTTTACAAATACAAAAAGGAGAATCCACAGATTTTCAGCCCCTTGTTCAAACTTGTGGGCTGGTTGGAACAGAACTATCTCCTCTCGGCTGTCTACGATACTGTGGGCTCAAGGAAGGGGTACACGTGTTATGTCATATGCCCAAGGACTTCAAAGTTATTAATCAAGCTCACAAACTGTCAAATAAAATACGTTCTATACATATATTTTGACAAACATACCTCATCATGACCTGCAAGATCAGGTTTGAATCAAATTCTTAGTTCTTAGACTCCTCGGAGTTCATGAAGGGAGTCAGCCCCTGGCATCCAGCACCTGGCCTAAAGCGTACCATCATTATTTTTGTTTTTAGTCCCTAGCTCTTTTTAATCCCACACCAGCATAGGCCTCAAAGGCCTACTTGTGGACAACCCAGTCTGCATGTCCAGGCATGAATGAGGCCCATCTGTACTCCCCATGCACCCTTGGGCAGCTCTAAGTCCTGGGAATGTACTTGCTGACACAGTCTGTCTTTGGGCTCATAGACTCAGGCAAGAGGTCTGCTCAGGCCAAGGAAGCTGGTTCATAGCTGTTACTCATCCTGCTGCTAGGATTTCAAAGCCCCAGCTAACCAGAAAGAATATGGTCTTGTGGTTGTGGTTGAGGTGGTGAGTGCTGCTTCTGACTGGGCACATCCTCTTGACACTGCAGAGCACTTGTCATAGTGGTGTGTAGACAGAGGAAGGCCTGAGTTGGGGGTTGGTAAATGTGGTGGCTTAAAGGAGGGATCTCTCATGCTCAGGTCTGCAAGGGCAGAAAGGGGAGAAATGGTCTCTTTACCCTTTAGTCCAGTATTTTTCTTCACTTCCCAAGATAACCCTCTGGGATATATAATTACTTAAAAACTTTTATCGTCCTTTAAAAAGAGAATTTAGAACATCTTAATTTCTTATCCCATTTTCTATTTTAATCAAAACAGATAGATCAACAATGTTGGGCTGATAATCATAATTCTCTAACCTCAGAACAAAAATTATTTCAGTTGCTGACAATCTTCCTTAAATCCCAATTACATATACTATTTTCAATGAACACAACTTCTTTTTATTAGACTTTTATGAGAAAAGTATGCTAATTTCAGACTTTAAATAGAGGGATTTATAAAACTTGGAAGTGTTTAGGAATATTTTTAAAATAATTTCAATATAAAGTATATGGTGAAAGGTTAAAAGAAGTAGCACTTGCTTTATCTTACAGATGACAGAACTAAGGGATAAATTAATAATTGTCTTCAAGTTTATAGTTGATACTAAATGAAGAAAGAGGACTAATTATCTCTCCGGCTTCAATTTTGCATAGTGCCAAAAATTTGAAAAGTAAAAATTGAGTCAAATAAATGATCTAAATTTTTCTAATAGTATAAACGTTTGTTACAGACATCACCCTCATACCCACACATACCCACACACATGCACACATCTCAATAATTTAATCTGTTACTCTTTATCTGAATATTTTCTGGTATGTAGCTCTCACTACCCTTTTTTAGATACCATTTCTTTAAACCATCCCATTTCATCATTACCTAGAAGGGATTCAGGTGGACAAATATGTAAGATTCTTTTAAAGGTCTTTTCCACATTTCTTCCTTAACTTTATGATACACTGTGGAGTAAATACTGCTGTTTCCATTTCACATATGAAAGAAATCGCATAAACTACAGAACAATCATGTGAGTATATGTTTAATGCCCCTTTGTCTACATGATGTGTCTCCCAAATAGGAGTAACCAATACCTGACTGAGCACCAATGATTGGAGGTAGTAATAAATGGGGAAGAAAAGACAAATGTCCCATGCAGAAGAATTCTAAAGAATTTATGTAGATAGACTGCTTCCAATGAGGTGACTCCCACTCCATAAGTGTGAGCTTCCAGGGAGTACAATATGAAAAGGGGGAAAGAGTAACTTTACAGTGGAGGGGTAAGAAATTTTATTTATTCAGTCAGTAGATAATTCTTGCTACACATATTTACTTATAGACTTCTTTTAATAGATCTATAACTTCATGAGTTACAGTTTGGATACTCCCAGTTTATAGGGAAAAGAATGTCAATATTCTGATGGGACCTGAAAGATTACTAAAACAAATATGGCAACTTCTGCTTCTAGCCATGATGGAGTAAGTAGTAACAGACATACCTTCCCACTATAAACAACTATAAACCTGGAAAAACTGTATGAAACAACTTTTTTTTAGGGATTAGATAATAGGCAGCCCAAGACTGTAATCCCTTAGAGAAGGAAACTATAGGAGTCAAGCCCCATATTTATCTTGGCTCTTTGCCTGGGAATAATTTCTGGAGGAATTGTCCAAAGAAAGAAGGGTGCAACAAAGTTCAGAGTTCAGAGCTACTAATGTGCCAGTTTGGGGGCATGTTGTGGGGCAGAGTACCAGAATGCAGGGAGCTATGGAGAAGGAGGCCCTAACCCACATGGGGCTTCTCTGTGGGTCTTTGGTCAAAATATTGGCTGTGCATGCATCAGTCTAGACAACCTGAGTCCTGGTAGAGAGTAGTTTCCATGAGGCTGAGAGCTGAATGTACACAGCAGAGGTATAATAGACAGAACAGATGCCAGATAGTACGAATCTAGGAGACATTGGTGTTCCAATCCAGCCAGAGCAGAGGATCCACACTGAGCTCCTTAGTCATTCATTTTAGACCCAGAAAAGCTTGTAAGAACCACACCCTTGAGTAAGGGCCATGTTCTAGGGTTAAGGACAATTCTAAAGAATCCCACCCAAGCAAGAAATAAAACCAAGCCTGAGGGACTCTAAGTGATTCAGTAGTCATCTTTTTAAAAAACTTTTTTAGTTTAATTGAGATATAAAGGACATGTAACATTTTATAAGTTTCAAGTATATAACATAATGATTTTATATATGTATTTGTTGGAAAATGATTGCCACAATAAGTTTAGTTAACACCTATCACCTCACATAGTCACACTGTTTTTCATGTGAAGAGGACTTTTAAGATCTACTCTCTTAGCAACTTTCAAATCAGGAACACAGTATTGTTAACTATAGTTATAGTTACCTATACCTATACTGTTATACACATGGCAGTAATTTAAGTGCCTGGCCGAACAAAATTCAACATTCTTTAAGAAGATAGCATAATCTAGACTGCCTATAATGTAGCTTCCATAATATTCTGGATAAAAAAGACTATTACTATATATTCCTTGCTTCTATGAGGTTTGACTATTTTAGATACCTAATACACACGGAATTGTGGCATATTTGACCTGGGACTGACTTATTCCAGTTAGCACAGAGTCACTAGATTCACCAATTTTGTCACAAATGGCAGGATTTCCTTCTTTTTAAAGGTTGAATACTATTCCATTGTATGTATGTAACACATTTTTTAATCCACTCCTCCATCAATGGACATTTGGGTTGGGCTGTGGGAAGATGGGAAAATGGTGAATTGTTTTTCAATGGGTATAAAGTTTCAGTTATTCAAGAAGAATAAGTTCTAGAGATCTGCTGTACTAATAGATAATAAACAGTATTGTGCACTTTAAAATATATCAAGAGGTTAGATATCATGTTAAGTGTTCTTACACACACACACACACACACACACACACACACACACAGAACACAAAAGAACACAAGGAAGTTTTTGTAGGTCATGGATATATTTAGTACCTTGATTGTAGTGATGGTATCATGAGTGTATGTATATGTTCAAACTTATCAAGATGTATACACTAAATGTGTGTAACTGTTTGTATCACAGTGATAACAACAAAACTTTAAAAAAGAAAAAAAAATTACTGTTATGCTAAAAAAGGAGAAAAATGAAACTCCCAATCAAGAAAAAGTCAATTCAAGTAGACTACTAATGGCTCAGAACTTAGAAGATAAGGACTTTGATAAATATGTGCAAGGACTTAAAGAAGAATGATGGACATAATGAGTAAACAGGTAATTTCAGCAGAGAAATGAAATGCACCTAAAAAAAGCAAAAACAACTTTAAAATACAGTATCTAAAATGAAAATTTCAATGAATGGGATTAACAGATTAGAGGTGACAGAAGGAATGGTTAGTGAACTTGAAGGAAAATTAATAAAAATAATAAAATTTGAAAAACAAAGAGGAAAAAGAATGAAAAAAGAAAGGGAAAAAAAGAGCCTTAGGGATCTGTGATATGTCAAACTGTCAAGTGTGCACACAGTTGGAGTCTCAAAGGGGAGGAAAGGGAGTCTGGTGGAAAATTTTTTTTAAGAAATAATGTCTGAAAATACCCCAAATGTCATGAAAAACATAAACCTACAGATTCAAAAAGTTCAGTGAATCCCAAACAAGAAAATACTACAAAACCATGCTTAAGTATATCACAGCCCAATGCCTGTTAGTCCAACTAACAATAAAGAGAAATATTTTGATAGAAGTGTGTTAGTTTTCTATCACTGTGTAACAAATCACCACAAACACAGAGGCTTAAAACAATACCCACTTATTATCTCACAGTTCTTTGGGTCAAAATATTGTGTGGTCTCAACTGTATACTCTGCTCAGGATCTCACAAGTTTGAAATCAAGGTGTTGCGTGGACCGGGCTCTTATCTGGACGCTCTGGAGAAGTATCCACTCCAAGTGAATTCAGGTTGTTGGCAGTTAATTCAGGTTGTTGGTTGTAGGTCTGAGGTCCTTATTTCCTCTTGGGCTGTTGGCCAGAGGCTACTCTTTGCCCCTAGAAGTCACTTGCATTCTTCCTCCTAGGGTCCCTTTCATTGTCAGTGCCAGAAATGACACATCAACTCCTTCTCACACTGAATCTCTTGGACTTCCTCTTCCAATCCCAAATGGAGAAAACTCTCTGCTTTCAAAGGGCTCCCATGTTTACAATAGGTCCATCCATATAATCTCCCTTTTACTAACTTAAAGTCAACTGATTAGTAACCTGAATTACATCTGCAAATCCCTTTTTGCATACAGTGTAACATAATCAGGGCGTGATATCTTCTCAAGAATTATAATCTTGGGTGGTGGGAAGAGGATGCATTTTAGGATTCTATACACCATAAAGAGCCACAGAGAAATGAAAACAATACATAAAGGTGAACAATTACACCTGATTTTTTATCAGAACCATGAGTGACAGTAGATTTGGACTAACACTTGAAAGATAGGAGGAAAAGAAAGGAAAAATGACAAGCAGATTTCCCTATCCAGTAATATATCCTTTGAAAATGAGGTAAAATAGAAGACATTTTCAGATGACTAAAAACAGAGAGAATTCATGAGAACTGAATTACAAGAAATGTTGAAGAAAGTTATTCAAGCTGAAGGAAAATGATGTAAGCTTAAATTCACATTTGCAGGAAGGAAAAAAAAGAGCATTGAGAATGATAAATATAAAAGCCTTTTTTTTCTTACATTTATAAAAACAACTGACTTTTTTTTTTAGAGTAGAAGCAGGCAAACTCCATGGCCCATGGGCCAAATCCAGCTCACAGCCCGCTTTCGTTTGGTTTGATAGCTAAGAATGCTTTTTATATTTTCAAAGGATTGTGAAAACAAAAACAAGTATGACCACCACTACCAACACCACCACCAACAAGAACAACTGACAGAGACCACATGTACCCTTTAAAATCTAAAATATTTACTATTTTGTCCTTAAAGGAAAATATTTGCTGATCTCCTTTTTAGAGCAAATAAATAAATAATAGTCTTACGGAATTTATAATAAATGTAGTGGTTAAATATATGATAAGAGTAGCCTGAAGAATGGGAAAAAGTAAATGGAATTATATGTTGAGAGATTCATACATTTTAAGTGAATATTACAATCTCAGTATTAACTCTGGGAAAATTGTAAGAATGCAGATTGTATCCAGAGCAATCACTAAGAAATACAAAGTAGTATGGCTAGAAAGCCAAAAAGAAAAATTCAAAATGGAACACTAAATAATTTTTGACTAACAAAAAATAAATGCAGGATAGGAAGAAGACAGATCAGAAAAACAGAAAACAAATAAGAATGCAGCAGAATTAAATCCAGCCAAACAATGATTTTATTAAATACAAATAGACTAAACAGTCCAATTAAAAAACAGGTTGTCAGACTGCATAAAAATGAAGATCAATTACAGGCTCTACACGAGCAACACACTTTAAATATGGAGAAATAAATAGGTTGAAAGTAAAAGGTTAGTGCCATGGGCTAAATTGAGTTTCTCCCCTAAGTATAGTTGTTCTCCATGTGACTACATTGGAGAAAGTTTCTTTAAAGAGGTGATTAAGGTTAAATGAAGTCACAGTGGTGGAACACAGGTCGAATAGAACTGGGTGTCCTTATAAAAAAGAAGGGGCACCAGAGACTCACTCTCTGATTGACAGAACAGAGCAAGCAGGTGGCATTACGAGCCAGGAAGAGAGTTTTCACTACAAACCAACCTGCTGGACCTTGATCTTGAACTTCCAGCCTCCAAAACTGAGAGAAACTAAATTTCTGTTGTTTAAGTCACCTAATCTATGGTATTTGGTTATGGCAGCCTGAGCTAAGACTAAGCTTGAGCTTGAGACTGAAGAAATTGGAAAAGGTACACGATGCAAACAGTAAGAATAAGAAAGATGTTGTGTAGAAGGATAACAAGCATCAAGACAAAAACTGCTACTAGAAATAAAGAGAGGCATTTCAAAATGATAAAGGGTCACCTCCTCAGGAAGACATAAAGTCATAAATGTGTATACACTAAATATAAAATCTTCAAAATATGTGAACAAAAACCTGACAAAACGGGGGCATCTGGGTGGCACAGTCGTTAAGCGTCTGCCTTCGGCTCAGGGCGTGATCTTGGCGTTCTGGAATCGAGCCCCGCGTCAGGCTCCTTGCTGGGAGCCTGCTTCTCCCTCTCCCGCTCCCCCTGCTTGTGTTCCCTCTCTCGCTGTCTGTCTGTTTTATAAATAAATAAAATCTTTAAAAAAAAAACACCTGACAAAACTAAAGGGAGAGAGAAATAGATATATACACAATTGTTATTGGGGATTTTGACACCCCTCTTCCAAAAATTGATAGAACAGGTAGATAAAAATCAGCAAAACTACAGAAGATTTGAACAACACGGTAAACCACCTTGACTTAATTACATTCACAGAACATCCCACCCAACAACAAAAGAACACACATTATTTTTAAGTGCTCATGAAAAATTCACCCAGGTAGGTCATACGTTGACTGACAAAACTAGTCTAAATTAATTAAAAACATTAAAATCATAAAAGAATATGTTTTCTAGACAAGAGTGGAATTAAATTACATATCAGTAATATTAATATTTCTAGCAAGCTCCTAATATTTGAAAATTAACCACACACTTCTAAATAACTTAGGACTTAAAACATAATAGAAATTAGATGTTTTGAGTAGAATAACTAAAACAAACATCAAAATTTGTGAGCTCCAGCTCCAGCAGTGCTTAGGAAGAAACACATAACTTTAGACGTCTACTTTAGAAAAGAAGAATGGTGTAAAATTATTTAAATTGTCATCTAAAGAAGCCAATAAAAGAAATAAATAAAGAAGGAGATAGTAAACATAAAAGAAATCAATGAAAATGAAAATATAAGGTATTTAAGGAGAGAGGGCTATGAATCCTACAGATATGAAAATGTAATAAGGAAATATGTGAACAACATCATGCTAATAAACTCTACAACTTAGACAAGACAGAAACATCTCCTGCAAAAATACAGATTACTAAAACTAACATGTGAAGAACAGAGACTTAAATATCCCTGTATCCACTAAAGAAACTGAAAGTGTAATAGAACGTTTTACCCTTTTCTCCCCAAAGTCCAGACACAGATGGTTTAATTAGTGGATTTTATTAAATCTTTAAGCAGGAAATAATACCACTCTTACACAAAATCTTTCAGAAAATAGAGCAACGGGGATAATTTCCCAACCGGTTTTATGAGGCCAGCCTAATTGTAGTACCAAAACCTGACAAAAACATTACATGAAAAAAAATTTACAGGTCAATATCTCTTAGGAGTATTGATAAGCAAATTAGTGGCAAATTGATTCCAGTGCCATATAAAAATATGGATAGTAGCAATCACCTCAGATAGACTTGGAAAAAGATTTGACAAAATTCATTACTCATTTCTTATTTTTAAAAAGTTCCAAACAAATCCCCAGCAGGCTTTTTTTTTTTAATTAGAAGAAATTGATATGCCAGTTCTAAAATGTATATCAAAATGCGAAGATGCTGTAATAGTGAAGACAAAGGTGAAAAAGAACAGCAAAGTTGAAGGACTCAGACTATCGTACTTATTCTAAAGCTGTAGCAATCAAGACAGGATGGTATTGACGTGCAGGTGGCTAACAGATTAGTGGAATTGAAAAGATAGTTCTTTGAACAGAGATCCACACTTACACAGTAAATTATTTCTCTATCCAGGTGCCAGTGAGAATAGAAAAATCTTTTTAATAGATAGTGGTTTAAAAATAGACAAATCATATGGAAAAACAACAAAACACAAATATTACCTCCCACCATCACCAAAAATTTATTCAAGAAGGTTTATAGATCTAAATACAAATTCCCTACCTACACATTTTTTGAAAAGAAGACATAGGCAAATGCCTTCACAGTATTGGAGTAGGCAAATATTTCTTAGGGAGCATGAGGAAACCGATAGCCAAAGAAGAAAAAAATGATAAGTTACACTTCATTTAAATGTAAAACTTCTACTCATCAAAAGACACCATTAAGACATAAAATAGAAAACTCACTAAGAGCCTATATAGAGCTGAGAAAGCACTTTTATCCAGAATATACAAAGAATTCCTGCAAATAGAAAATATAAAGAAAAATAACAGAATAAAGAAATGCGCAAAAGACCCAGACATATACAAATGGTGAAAAATGTACACAAAAAGATTCTCAGCATGATTAGAGAAATGAAAATCACACCTGTTAGAATCACATTCTGTACATCGGTTCCAAAAGGGTAACATCCAAATGTTAGAACGTGGAGAAACTGGACCTTCCATACATTGCTGTTAGAAATATTAAATGGAAATTTTTTTTTTTTTGAAAACTCGTTGGCAGTTTCTTATGAATTTAAATACACACTTATCCCATGACCCAGTAATTATGCTCTTATGTGTTTACCCAAGAGAATTTAAAACAAAGATCCAGAAGAAACTTCCACATGTTTATAACAACTTTATTTATAATAGCCCAAACTGGAAAAAACCCAACGGGTACATCAACAGGAGAATGGATAAACAAATTATGGCATATTCATATAATGGAGCACTTCTCGACAATAAGAAAAGAATAAACCACTAATATAGCCAATAACACTGATGAATCTCAAAATTGTCATAACTAAAAGAAGCCAGACACAAAAGAATAGCTATTGTCCAACTAAATTCACATAAAGTTTAAGAATGTAGAGGTAGAAATCCAAACAGTGGTTGAATATGACGGATGTGGGTTTATCGGATATCGCCCCACTTTTGGGGGTGATAAAAATATTTTACATTGACTGATTTGTTGGAGTTCATCAAATTGTACAATAGAATATGTATATTTTCTGTATGCAAACTTTACCTAAATTTTTAAAATTGACAATGTAAAAGTTGCACAAAAACGATCTTCCAAGGCCTTCAGTAACATATTTAGATGCATGGGTACACGTGAGCAAAGTAACAAGCAGAAAGTCTAAAAAAAGTAGACAGAAAAG
This sequence comes from Ursus americanus, assembly GCF_024610735.1. Classification (NCBI taxonomy): domain Eukaryota; kingdom Metazoa; phylum Chordata; class Mammalia; order Carnivora; family Ursidae; genus Ursus; species Ursus americanus. Next base: position 37,835,819 of record NC_142139.1, on the reverse strand, counting down.
TTAGACAGTGTCATGCCAATACCACCCAAGCTGTTTACAGGCTGTCTGTAAGAGGTTTCTCACAAAGTGGAAAAACAGACAGCCCCGTATTTGCACTGCCAACTTTGATTATGGAGGACAGCATGGGGATTGGACAACTGCTGCCATTATTATCCATCACCAGCGAACTACTTCAAGGATATCCAGCAGGTAATCTTTGAATACAAAACAAATATTGCAGAGAAACATTGACAGCTCTGGACCCATAAAAGGCTATATAAAGAACCACTCAATGGGGAAAGCTGTTGATGAATTTGAAAGACTGTTCAGGGTATCTGGTGAGAACAGAGTGTGAGTCCAGACGGAAGAAGTAAATCAAAGTACACGACCAGATTGAGATTTTTAAACTCTGAGCTATGAAGATGGCCTGAATCTTGCCTTTCTTCGGAGAAAAGTGCTGTAACCAAAAAGGCCTCTGAGGGAAGTTAAAGATACGCACTAAACTCCTGAGAAAGGAATTTAGCAAGACAAAAATATGCCACAATTATTTCTGAATATTTTTATCTGTGACATGGACATCTATTGTCACATTAAAACTAAATTAAGGAAATAAGGAACTTATTTGTGGGTAAGCTCTATGCCAAAAGCAGGACAGTTTTGAGACTGAATTTGATTAGTGCTATAGCCAGGAACGGAAAAGGATGGGAAATGTCAAGAGATGGTGGAATGATGCAATCAAAGCATTTACTAAGCTAAAAGAATAAGTAAGACACAAGATGGTGACAAAGAAGCCCAGTTTGGAAAAGCTTCAATAAGATTATCAGTTATCCACTGATAATGGGAGCAGTTACTGGTACATGCTGGACAAGTCTTACGATCTCTGGTTTTTGGATTCTTAGTGAGATGAGCAGGCTGAGTTTCTCGCTGACTAGGCTTATAACACGAATTCATAGGCAATCTACTAGTTTGACTAAAGCTGTACTTCAGTAAAAAGAAAAAAATGTATTATCTCTTTTCTTTGAGAAAGAAAAAAAAAAATCAGTACATTTGAAGGTGTAATCAGCACCAACAAGGTTCAATTAACACATCTTGCCTTCATTTTAAACAAAGTGAAGAGACTAAGCTAGACATAAAAATTGCATTTGTAGTTTCATGTGATTTTGTTTCTTTATTGTAAATGAAAGTCACATTCTCTACCTTTTAAAAAAAATCTAAGCTCAAGAGCCACTAAGTGTGGAAGGACAGCTATACTTGATTAAAATCTAAAAGAATCAAACCATAAATGCATTGTCAGGAGTCTTCACAGTCTTCATTTTGCTATACTGTGAGTGTTACTGTAGTTTAAAAAGGGCATTTAGACATCATAATCATAGGAACTTCAAATTAGGAGAGTGAGAGAAACACAGCAGCCAGCATCCCATTGATAAGGAAAGAAATATTTTATAGAACACAGATGAATGCTTTTTGTTAGGGGTAATATTGGGGAGATGGTTGTCAGGGCCCTTGGTCACAAGCACCTGGCTTTCCTTCCCATGAGGGCTCAAGGTTGGAAAAAGCTAGAGAGCCACCGTATGTATGACCATGACAACCTGGATGTCCCCAGCCAGTCCAGGACTAACTAAGGAGGCCTCCAGGAAAAGGAACTGTAAGGCTGTCTAGTTTTCTCCACTCCCAAAGGAGATGAATGCAGCTCTGAATTGTTCAGGGTGAAGGATGTGTTTATTACAGACTATATCAGCAGATAGAAGCCTTCACTATGTGAAGAAAGGAACTCAAAGCTCAACAGCAGGGAGCTGGAAAGGAGAGTGATCTTTATTTCCTTTTCTCTCTTTCTAAACTTCTTTTCCCATGTTTCAAGAAAGGCAAGGCAGGAACCCCATCAGTTCCCTCATGGGACTCATTCAGATCACTGCCTTGAGTCACTCCATGTCCTGATGCTCTCTGAAGGCTTTGCCTGAATAGCTCTTGGAATCTGGTTTTCTCTACCACCACCTGAAAGTTGCAGTTCCTCCATCATTCCCCCAAAACATAAATAATAATACTACTAAAAGCCTAAGGCAAGATACTCAGCTGGCTCTAAACTAGATATTGAAAGGAGATGTTCTGACCTGCTTTTTCTCCTGCCTTCACTCATCTTCTGTATGTATCTAGACTGGCTCGCTATTAAATTGCGTTGAGATTTAGGGCCCAAACCTCAACTACAAAGTAAGTATTTCTTGGCTCAGAGCGATCTCTAATCTAGAACTCTCCTCTGAACTCCACAAGTGTAAAGCCTATTTCATCTTTGATAAAGGCTCAAGGAAGAATGTTTCTTATACACTATTCCTATGTTCCCTGTATTTTATTTTCTATTTCAGAAAATGCAAAAGAAAAGTAACTCTTTGAATATGGTCATAATCCTGATACTTTTGTCATCACCATCATCAGTAGTACCAGCAACAAATTCTTGCTTGACTCTTTATTCATACAAGTGTTTTAGTCCAGCACACAGCTCCCAAGTTCCTTCAACATTAAGAAAACTCATTCCTCACAGCCCATTCCCAATAACCAATAAGTACCCTGCTGACACTGTTGAAGGCCAGTGGCAATCCATGAACTCATGTAAATTGTACTTTATCTTTTCCAGGATTTCTCCCATTTATTTAGAACAATGCAACCTCTCCTTTTGAGGGACTGGTCCTCCTACCCCGACATAAGTGTCTCTACTTCTTCCTCTTTCCTACCCCTCCACTCCTTGGCAGTGGTAGACAAATGACCCAAATGGATCAGAAGTCTTCATCAGAACTTTTCAAACTGCAAAGGGGGTGAATAAGGGAAATGCGACTTTAGTGTTTCTGACAGTCATGACCAGAGTCTCATAGAGCAGGTTGGTCTGCAAGAAGAAAGTTGCCACTGACATGGAGGAAAGTAAATTAGAGAAAGCGGCAAAGAATATCCTGAAGTTTTCCAGTCCTTGAAGCTTGATTTACCCCTCTATGTCCAGTGATTTATTTATATGTATCAGTAAGTTTTCTTTTGTGCTGCTTCAAATTAAGTTTCTATCCTTTGAAACCCAAAGAATCCTTACTAATAGAACTAGGTGTACCAGGAACGAACTTGGAAATATGAGAAGGGTAAGTGGGCACTCAGTCTGAATTTAGATGGAATGATGTGGTGACCTTAGTTACACAGTTATAATTAAAAAATATGAGAGGGACCTACACCAGTTCAAAACTGAAATGATTCAACTTATTTTCTGAATACATTTTTAATAATTATTCTTTATTGAAGTATAGCACATGTACTGAAAACTGCACATATCATAAATATACAGATTGATGTCTTATACCCAAGTGGGCATGTTAAGAAACCATCATCCAGATCAAGAGAGAATGTTGCTATCCCAGAAGCACTTATTGTTAGTGTTGAGAAATCAGAGAAAGTTGTTTTGCCTTCATCTGAGGTTGAATGAGAGGAACCTAAAGAGTTCATCACAGTGAAACAGGGCCCCAAAGTTTAAGGGGCATCACAACTAGCATGTAGTCAGCCATAAAGAGCTTCAGGGCTAGAAGTGTGAGCTTAACAGGGTCAAATTGAGAATAAGTTCATCACTTCTATAGATGGCAGGACAAAGCCTCATGTCTTCTTGACATTAGAAGAGCTTGTAAAAGGTCTTGGGTTTATCTAAACGCTCTGTATTTGTCTTCAAAGAAATCTCACCCAAGAAAAATGTCTAGACGGGCAAAAGGACTAAAAAAATGGGATGAACCAATAAAGGCCGGTAAAAGCCTAGGGATTGTAAGGCAGTAATGGAGATGACTGGCCAGGGGAGCCATATGGCTTGATTTATGGCAGATGCAGTCAGAGGCATTCAGTGAGAGGCTTTCTCAGAATGTGCAAACATGTCACATGGGAACACAGAAGCAAACAGAAAGAAGGAGAAATGACTAAGGTTGCTTTTTTATTATAGTGTAACAAGTCCAGTTTGTTTGACAAAACAGATCTGCATGCATTATTCCCTACTCAACTGTGAACACTCCTTTTTTTCCTATTTTATTTATTTGACAGAGAGAGGGAGTGCGAGAGCACAAGCAGGTGGGAGCAGCAGAGGGAAAGGGAGAAGCAGGCTCCTGATGTGGGGCTCGATCCCAGGGTCCCGGGACCAGGACCCTAGACAAACTGACTGAGCCACCCAGGCACCCCACAACTGTGAACACTCTGAGGGCAAGATGCTTCACCCTTATTTCACCTTATCTCACATAGGGTCTCTCATATCAGGAGGTGCACTAGTGGCACATTGAAGTGAGTTTTGATTCACAATTGTCTAGATAAGGACAAAAGAAAGTTTCAAACACAAATAGAGCAATGGAAGGGTAGAAAATGAATTTGAACAAAATGGTTACTATGTACTTCCGTTGATCCGGTGTTATTTGTTGCTCTTCCTCTTTTCTTTCTATTCCCTTCCCTCACCTTTAAGAAGTGGACATGACCAGACGATGAGGTGGCGGCACCCCAGGACGCAGTGATAGGCCAGGAGCTGAGGTGAGAGCAGCAGGATCAGAACAAAGGTGGTGGCCAGCATGGTGCCGAAAACTTGGCTACTGAACAAACGAGTAAATATGTGGAGGATAATGACAGCAAAATTTCTCACTGTTGAAGAAGGGATTCACAAATATGGAAAAGCTGGATGTAGAAAAGTGTGTGTGCATGTGTGTATTATGTATAAGTATGTATATATGTGAATATTTATATTCTAATTCTGTCCATAAAAGGACTTTAAAAAGCAATTCCAGAAGCTCAGTGAGTGAGCAGATATTGAATTCTAAAAACCTTCCTCCACTAAGAGAGATCAGGGATCCTCAAAAAAATGGCTGATTTCAGGACAAAGGCAAGGAAAATACAAGGTAAGCCTAAAACACCTTTCTTTGTTGAAATGTAAAGAAGTGCTCAAAAAATGATAGGTACATTTCAGAAGGACACAGGAGCTTAGCAAGAACCTGCCACTGGCCAAATTTAGAAAGTTTGACCATCAAAACAAAAATAATAGAAATAGATTGCAATTTTTTGAATAAAATAGGCATCCATATTTCCATTCTGTTATTAGAAGATAAATGGAGGGGTAAGGTATAAGCTCCTCCTTAAATTAGTATGCCAATGACTAAGTGTTGAAGAAATGATGGAAATAGAAAAATTACCATTTGGCACCATAACACTGGTGATTGATTCAGGTGGTAGTCATTAACAGATGCTTAGGCTGGGAGGTAGAGTTTTGATGAACAGGATAGTGACATAGTCTCAGAGTATTTCTCCCCAAAACACTTTTCAGTTGCAAAGGGAAAAATGGGGACCTTAAATTGGAGGAATATGACAGACACCCACTTGGACTGGTGATCAAGGTTACCATCATCAGTGGAGAGACAGGTGCCTCCTGATGCACTGAGAAGAGCACGGCTTCATTTCTATGGTACTTCTACAGGAATGTGCAGCCTGAGACTGAGCAAGGGTGAAACCCAGATGGATGCAGACTGAAGAACAGTCCACAGGATAAAACTTTTTTTTTTTTTTAAGATTTTATTTATTTATTTGATAGAGAGACAGTCAGCAAGAGAGGGAACATAAGCAGGGGGAGTGGGAGAGAAAGAAGCAGGCCCCCAATGGAGCATGGAGCCAGATGCAGGGCTGATCCCAGAACGCTGGGATCACGCCCTGAGCCCAAGGCAGACGCTTAACGACTGAGCCACCCAGGTGCCCCTACAGGATGAAACTTTGAAGATCTGAGAGACAAGAGAGACAATGAAACCATTCCAGATTAAAAGAGACTGAAGTCAGGTGGCAACTAAATGCAATATATGAATCTAGACTGAACCCTGGAAAAAGAAACATTGTGGAAGCATTTGGAAAAATTTTAATGTGTTTCATTGACTAGAAGTGAGTGTTGCTTCAATGTTGATCTACTGATTTGTGTGGTTGCATTGTTATTTGGTGTCCGTCAAGTCTCTACACCATGTTTTGGAGATTTACATATGTCTGTATTTAGGAGAGAAAGAGGTATTATGACTGCAACTTGCTCTTAAATAGCTCAGTGAAAGAATAATAATAGGTTGAGTGAGAGAGAACGAGAGAGAGGAGAGAGAAAAGAAGATACACGTGATGTAGACTTAGCTGAAGAATCTGATCTTTGTACCATTGCTATAACTTTTCAGAACATATGAAAATACTTCAAAATAAATTATTAAAGCATTTAAAATTATTTTATTTATTCTTTTATATTGTTATCTATTTGATTCATATGACAAACTCATCATCTGTTACGGATTGAATTACGTTTCCCCAAATTCATATGTTGAACTTTTCCTAATCCTCAGTGCCTCAGAATGTGATCATATTTGGAAATAGGGCCTTTGACAATGTAATTGTTTAAGTCAAGATGAGGTAGTACTGGAGTAGGGTGGGCCCCAAATCCAGCATGGCTTCTGTCCTTGTCAAAAGGGGAAATTTGGAGACAGAGATGCACATAGGGAGAAGGCCACACGACGACAAGGACAGAGATTGGGTAGATGCTTCTATAAACCAAGGAATGTCAAAGACCTGCCAGCAAACCACCGGAAGACAGGGCAGAGGCATGGAACAGATTCTTCCTCACAGCCCTTAGAAAGAATCAACCCTCATGACCCCTTGCTCTCAAATTTTTGGCCTTCAGAACTATGAGGGAATAAATTATTGATGTTTAAGCCACTCAGATTATGGTCTGTTGTTACAGCAGCCCCAGCAAGCTAGTACACTGTCTTGAATATTTAAGGAAATAAAATGGGGAAACTATCGTATTGCATAGAAAGATGAAATGATTGGAAGGGATATTATGAAAATTTCTCTGGACTAGGAAAAGAGGGAGAGAATTGTCTGGTACTCCTTTACTTGTTCAATTTATATTTATTATTTATAATGTGACAGGCTGTTCCAGCCACAGGGACACAGCAGCAACTTACACAGCCAAGCTCTTGCTTTCATGGAGCTCATATTCCAACAGAGAGAGGGAGACACTAACCAAGTGGCAATAACTGCTATGAAGAAATGTAAAATAAGATAGGGTGAGTAGATAGAGAATAATAAAGGCTACTATTTTAGGTGAGTGAATCTGAGAAGACCTCTCACCTCTCAAAGACAATGAGATGAGGGACTGGGGAGAAGCTGTCAGCGAGGGAGAATAGCAAGTGCAAAGCAGGAAGGAATTTGAAGCACGAAGGAGAAGCAGGAAGGCCACTGTGGCTGTGGCAGAGTAAGAGATGGGAAGAGTAATTAGAGACTGCTTTGGAAAAACAGCCAAGGATGAGATCATGTAGGAACTTTAGATCATAGTAAAGATTTTAAATTTTATTCTAAGAGTCAGGGAAAGCTACTTCAGCGTTTTAAGCACTGGAACGACATAAACAGATTTATATTTTCAAAGGGTCCCTCTGGCTGCTCTTAACAAACAGATGGTAGGAGGGCTTGCACAAGACTGAGGAGACCACGTAGGGTGCTGTGCTCAGTAACTTCTGTTTGCTTCTCCAGAGTCACTCGCCGTCTGTCTCCGTGCTGGGTCCCTAGAACCTGACCTTTCTGGGCTGTGCCAACAAATTCCTTTGACTTCTGGCTTAGTTGTGTTTAGTCAATGGGAGCCACCAACAGAAAACTGAGAGGAGACTGAAGTCAGTGAACTAAATTCCTCTGCTTCCTACCTGCAAGGCTGTTGAGGGTCAGCGGCATCTCTCTGCCAAAAGCCACAGTCACTGTCAGCCCCTTATTTCCCTACTTTTGGTACCTGCTTCCTCCCTCTGTTCCTTCAGGTCTTTGAGTGGAAATGACTCCCCATCATTACTAGCTCTTGATTATAAAACTTTTCTCTGTTGGTTTTTCTAACCCAGTCTTCACCTTTTCAAATAATCTCTTTATTAAACTCTCTCCTAATTCATCAGTGTAAGTATACTGTCTTTTATCCCTGTCAGAGCTCTGACTGACATGGGGCTTTTACAGTAATGTGATGTTGTCTTGGAGGAGAGTGGTCTCAGCTAAGGTAAAAAGAAGTTGGATTTGGAATGTATTTGGAAAGTGGAGTTAATGGTATTTGATGATGGATAGACTGTGGGAGGTGGAAGAAAGAAATGAAAAAAGAGAATTCTAAATATTTGGTTTGAATGTTTAGAGCACAGAGGAAAATTTAAAAGCAGCTTTTGCAAGGAATAAAGAACTCAGTTGTAGGCATGATATATTCAGAATGTGTGTTAGACTTGCGGGATTGGAATATAGAACTTTTGCTTCCAGTCAAGATGGAGTAACAGGGGCTGGGTGTACCCTTTAATCTGAAACAACAAACACATTGGAAAAATATCTGAAACAATAGTTTTCAAAACACTTGGTACCAGAATACCAGGCAATGAAGGACAGCAATATTGGAGAGACAAGAAATATATGAGGTGAAGCGTATGAGCTCTGTGACCTGCTTCCTTGAGAGAGTTTACATGCTGTGGCACAGGGAGGATGAACCCAAGTAAAGCCTAGCTGACTGTGAGTTGAGATGAAGCTGAGAGTTCTAGGAAGCCAAGGGGTTAGGGTTCACAGGACAACATACTGGAAAGGAAAAAGCCACACAGAGAGAAAATTCCAGGGATATGTATAGGATCCTTCTCAAGTGTTTAGCAAAGTATAGATCAGTGCATATAGGTGAGAAAATTATTCAAGGCTAGGCAAAGAACCACTTTTAAGGGTACTTGAATCTTTCACAGGGCAGAAATGGTGTGTGCTCCTACTAGCAAGATGGAAAAAACCGTCATGATTCATGGACCATGGGTACACTACTCAGAAAGGTCTTGCCTTTGTAGTGGGGATTAATAAATCCTTGGCTGAGCACTGTTCTGGTCTTATTTAGCAAATCTTAGAAGCAAATTTTGAAAGGATCAAATTGTTTCCAAGTAATTGTGTTCCAGAGCAGATTTCAAGAATACTTGTAGGGATAAAATATATCCAGCACCCAGCAAGTTAAAATTTACAGGGACCCCTAATAAGGAGAAAACACAGTCAATCTAAACCAGTCAAGATAGACATAGGTGTTAGACAAGGGGTGCCTGGGTGATGCAGTCAGTTAAGTGTCCAACTCCTGGTTTTGGTTCAGGTTGTGATCCTATAGGTCGTGAGATTGAGCCCTCTGTAGGGCTCGGCAATAACCATGGAGTCTGCTTGAAGTTCTCTGTCCCTCTCCGTCTGCTCCTCCCACTTGTGCTTTCTCTCTCTAAAATAAATAAGTAAATCTTAAAAAAAGAGTTCTGAGACTAAAGACATTTAAAAAGTTGTTTTAACTGTACCCCATATGTTCAAAAAGTAGAGACATAGAAAATTAAAAAGGACTGAAAGCTTCTAAAGATAAAAACTACAATGTCAGAGATAAAAAATACACTGCGTGGGATTAATGGCAGATTTGACATTATAGGAGAAAAGTTTAGGGAAATTGAAGCCATGGCAATAAAAACTAAGCAAAAGGAAACGAAAGAGGAAAAGTAATTAAAAATAATGAAAAGAGAGTTGTTGAGCAGTGGAATAACTTCAAGCGGTCTAATTTGCCTTTAACTGAAGTCCCTAAAGGTAGTGGAACAGAACTGATATTAGAAAAAATAATGGACAAAAATTTTCCAAGTTTGTGGACAGCTATAAACCCCTAGAACCAATAAGTACAACAAACTCCAAGCCCAAGAACCTTGAAGGAAACCACAGCTGTGTCCGACATAATCCAATTGCTTAAAACCAGTGATAAAGAAAACAGTTTAAACACAGCAGGAGGAAAGAGCATAGAATCCACAACAGAACAAATATCACTATGACACCTTTTCATCACTGAGGATGCAGAGGGGACAATGGAGTAACATATAGGAAGGTTGAAATGAAGAATGCAGACACAAAGCCGACAGTCAACAACTTGCAGGTGATTTTAAAACCATTGGATTTAGGAAGTGATCAAAGAAAGACAAGAACAAAGTCAAGAGAGGGAAAGAATGAATAAGTATTAATGTAAAAAGGGCAGTACTGAAGAAGTGAAATTGATGGGAAACACTATGAGGCTGACCCTTTGAGAACTAACCACCTTCTACTTTTGTGCCTGGGTGATAAAGGTAAATGACTGATAATAGAACTTAAGTCAAAGCAAGACATATTGGTATGGGATCAATTGGCAATTATTTGGGGGCAGAATTTCACTAATACTTTTATTTTCATGCTCATAGGGGACACATTAGGTGGTCTTTGCTGTTTGGGCCATTGCTAGAGAAGATATTTTCCTTTTGTTTTTTCCTTTCCCATACTTTCACAAGGTTGTACTATGTTCAGCAGGTCAATTGAGGTCTTTAAAGTTGTTTTTGCTTGACATTATTCCTAAAAATTGCTGCATTCATCCACTTCATTTAAAGAAAATTTTTGCTGTGTTGCTTAAAATAGTTTGGAATTTGTAGGGCACCTGGGTGGCTCAGTCGGTTGAGCAGCTGACTCTTGGTTTTGCCTCAGTCATGATCCTGGGGTCCTGGGATCAAGCCCTGTCTTGGGCTCTGTGCTCAGTGGGGAGTCTGCTTGTGGATCCTCTCTCTCCCTCTGCCTTTTCCCCACTTGTGCTCGCTCTCTCTTTAAAATCAATCAATCAATCAATCAATCAATCAATCAAAAAAAGATAATTTGGAATTTGTTTCAAGAATGGTATAATGGTGAATGGTGTGACTTAGAAGTAAATTCTGCAAGGAAGAACAATTGAAGAAAAATATGCAAGGGTGTTATGATTGTCACTAGGTTGTGAGAAGCTGAAAACAAGAGGAGGAAGGAAGAGAGGGCAGCCTAATGGGCACCACGAAGCCATTCTTTATGCCCCATAATTCTAAGTAGGAATCTAGAGTCCACGAGTCCTGGTTTGGCCTGTGCCTCAAAGGGGAAAAAACTAGAGTAGAAGAAAAAAAAGTTGATGATTTTAAATACATCAGACACTTATTTTCAAATTTGTAAATAGGAATATGTTATTTAAAACTATTCTTCATAGTGAGTGAAGTCAAAACAGAAACTTAACTCTATTCTCTATTCACTTTCTCAGTGTCCTTAATGATAGTTTTGTTTTCTGAAATTACACTATTCTTCTCTAATTTGTCTGACAATAGACATGCTTTGTAGCATATTTTTAACTATTCCATCACTAGGCAATTCTACCAAGGCATAATTTGAAAGCAAAGCAATTATATCACTTTGCCTGTGATCTGTTTATGCTTTTCTCTTTTTTTTGGTCTTATTTTCTACTTCTGACTTTATTCCCCTCAGTATCTCCCTTTTTCCCTCCCTCTCTTCTCCTTCCCTCCCTCTCTTCTTCCTTCCTCTCCTATCTCTCTGTCTTAATTTTACAGTGAAAAGAAAATAATTTATGTGGCATTAAGGCAAGACAGCCTCTTATTTTTCAAGAGGGTGTAGAGGGGAAAGGAAACAGGGCTAGCAAGCACCCATTACATTATGTGAGTGTAACCAGTTCCCTCTCCCTCACTAGCAGCAAACACAACCAGAATTGTAGAGAATATGGTAGACTTAAAAAAGAATACCTGTAAGAAGGGTCATGCTTTCACGGATTCCATCGAAAAGACATATTATTATGAGATTCTTCGATTTTAATTCCCTAGGGCAAAGAGAGGAAATTCCACTTTTTTTACACACTGAAAATATCACCAGCATTAAGCTATTTTAGTAAGCCATGGTTGAGCCCTTCATCTTAAGATCCAGTCCAAAGTGACCCATCTTCAACTGTGTCAAGTTCATGCATTTGACAGCAATGGCTGGTCCTCTTGAAAAGACCCAGCTGGCCCTGCTCCAAGTAGACTAGTGATTCAAAAGCAAAGAATCCTAGAGTTGAGAGAACTTTGAATCTTATCCATTTCAACCCTCTAACCAGTTTAAGAATCCATTGTATTATACCCCTGGTAAATGCTAATCCCACCTCCATTTCAACTGCTCCAAGGATAGGAGCCTTAGTAGCAGCACCTTAGTAGCAGCAAGTTTTTTGAAAGATGTCAGTTGTAGAAATGTTTTTTTTATATTGAACCAAAATCTAACTTCTTGTAGCTTCTACTCTCGGGGAAAGAACACAAGCCTCAGCACTGGTCTCTCTGCTCTGGGATCTGTTCTCAGTTTCTTAGTTGTGAGAAACGTAGCTGGTCAGCATTGGGAAGGCAATGCAGACAACACAGCGTAGTGTGGAAGCACAAGAACACCTAGATCTGAGGAACAGGGACTGAGGATACTTTAAGGTCTTGGACAGTATAGAATCATAGCTAGGGTGACCATATAATTTATCATATAAATCAGAATACTTTTGAAAGTGAGAGAGGTGTTATTAACAATCATACTGGGACAACAGGCATGAACTAGTACTTTTCAGGACACAGGCACATCCTAATCAAGTTAAGAAAAATCAACCTTGGGCAGAAGCAATTCTGAGTTCACCAAAACTTTCACTTTTCCTCCTGGGCACAAAGAAAGATGTTATTCACCACCACAACCACTACCAATCACAACACACACACACACACACTTGGAGATAGATAAATTGAGTCACAATCTATCAATAGATTGAGATAGATTGAATGACAATTCTGAGTTATGGGCAATTTAGTGTGGGCAGAAGTGACGTACCCTGTTTTAGACACAGCCATAGAACATATGAGTCATTTTAGGATGGTTCCCACTGACTCCTTGATGGTGGAAACATACAGTAGAAGGAGCCTGAATCTTGAGTTTACTGTTTGGAGGAGAGCCACCCAGAAGAATCACTGACCAGAAACATCCTCATGAGACTCTGTGTGAATAAAAAATAAATCGTTGTTGTGTTATGGTTCTGAGAGCTTGGGGTTGTTTGTTATTACAGTTGGCCTACCCTGAGTAACACAGCTGCCAATCATGGAAATACCAACATTAAGGATTGCAAAGCCAGTTTCAGAAAATCTACTTTTCAGGGTTTTCCCTTAGAAAAAATGTTATGGGTGTACTACTCAATGATTTTCTAAAATGTCCAAACCAGACTTGTTTATTATAATACGAAATTTCAAACAACCTAACCCTCCAACAATAAGCATTGGTTAAAAAATACGATACATTTCTAAGATGATATATGACACAGACATTAAAATGACATGAGAAATATTCACACATATTTTAACAAGTTTAGGCTATAGAATGCCTTAAAATTAAACCTATGCATGGAAAAATTACTGTGTGTATATGTAAAAATGTCAAGAAGGATTACTGTAGGTGACAGACTTTGATGTAAATTTTATCTTCACCCCCCCTCCCCGCAAAGATTTATTTATTTAATTGAGAGAGAGAGAAAATGAATGAGGGGAGGGGCAGAGGGGGAGAGAGAGAATCTCAAGCAGATTCCACACTGGGTGTGGAGCCAGCCTTGAGGCTGGATCTCATGACCCTGAGATCATGACCTGAGCAGAGACTAAGAGTCTGATGCTCACCTGACTATGCCACCCAGGTGTCCCATGAATTTTATCTTCTTTACTTTCTGGGTTTTTCAGTATTAAAAACTGTAGACACATACATATATAATATCTACAGTCAGAAATTTTAAAGAGTCTCACAAGCAAGTAAGTGAACTTGAGAAATTGACCGAATAGAGCAGTGGTCTGTTCAGTGCAGGGGAAATGGCTGCCAGGAGTCACAAACCAAGAAATCTCTCCTGCAGAGAAGAGGCACATGGTACCTGCATCTCACCTGCATCTCACCCGCCTCTACTCCTCTGAACTTGTAAGAGCCTATCCTGACCCAGTCTGGGAATTTGCTCTTAATAACCACTAACAGCTGACTAGCCTGAGTAGTACATGCAGTGACCGCCATCCGACGGCTCTCTGGTGAAAGCATTTTCTTGAAGCTCACCTTGCTCCTAGGGTAAAGAGTAAGATGGGGGGAAAGCTTGGTGATTATCTCCATGAATTACTGAATATCAATAATCTTAGTCATAAAACAATATTCTTAGTCATTGCAATCTCCCTTGATCCAAAACAATAATGTTATCATTGAATCTCAAAGGGAAACAGAAAACAACAGAGATTCCTTTTGAATTCTTCATTGTTCTCCCAGTTTAACACTAGATCAACAAAAGCAATTTTCATCCATCCACGATCAGTATTATGTCTCTTTAAGTCATTCTACAGCCTTCAAAAATAGGGCCTCTGCATGTTGGATACTCTAGAAAGTAAAATCCAAAGTTAACAAAAATGTCTCAAAATTCCTGATTTGCATATATGTTATTTAATTGAAGAAATATATTCAGGGTTTTGTCTCTCTGTTTCCTTGTTTATTTGGTCATGTTTTTGTTTGTTTTTTTATTAAATGTTTTTTTATTATATTATGTTAGTCACCATTTGGTCATGTTTTAAAATTGATCTTTATCTGACTTTTCTTCTTTGAGTAAGAGGATTTTGCTCTCCATTCTTCTTTGACTTGTCAGAGGTTTTTAAAAGTGGTAATCCAGAAACAAAAGTCAGGGAAATCAGACACTCTAGCATTTCAATGAAGGATTTAGCTAATCCCTTTTCATTAATGTTCAGAAATTCTGGCACTGAAGGAAGAAGCACTGTAGGCAGAATTTCACCAATAAGGCATTTTTATAAGAATTATAGCTTGGCTATGTTTGAATCTTTGGTGCTTGCGTAACACATATCATGGTTTTTGATTAAACACTAGAAGGTACTTTACTTAGGAATCCCATCAAACCAAAGAACCATATGTATTTAAAGCACCGACGTTTTATTTCTTAAAAACATCATTAGCTGTTTAAATCCAGCCTGTGCAGTTACCGTAGGGAGAGTTTCCAAAGTCTGTTATACAAGGCGATGGTTTGCCTCACCTGATGTCCCGATGGCCAAGTGGTTTCAGTGAGGACTGTGGGAAGCAGGGTTACATAGATTATCACTGAAGCACCTCAGTCATGTTGTGTGTAACCCATGCTTTGTTAAATAAAGTGGATGTTTTACAGGTACCAATTATTTTAAAGCATTGAAATGAAATTGTGCAAATGTGTACTGTGGCTACACACATACACTTTTCAATCATTTTTACTCTTGGAGTTAGAAGTATCTGATGTCCAGAAATCAATTCATGTCTCAGATATTTTAAAGTTTGAATTCATTTCTAGTAAAATTTTAATGAAACATTTCCCCTGTTCTGCATTACATAAAGGACTTCTATTGGTTATCTCAGTGGAAACAATGCAGCCAGCTCTCACCCCCTGCAGTGATGTTTATTTGTGTATGTGGGGTGGGGGGGGGGTGAGAGTGGAGAGGGTTTTAGTGGAACAAAATGAACCATTGAGTCATGAGTCTGAACAGTGCTTCTTGTCCAGCACCAAGGTGAGCTGAGACGAGAATTCCAAAAAATATACCTACAAGCAAGTTCAAAGTCATAGCATTGATGAGGGAGTAGAAGGCTGGCTGAAGACAAAGAAGGTGACACCCTGCAACCACCCCCACACCCCCCTCTTGGGTGGGACATGTGTGACATTCTTTGGGGAAGCCCCCCCCCATCTTAATGCTAATGCCCTGCTAGAGGGAAAAGCAACCTTAGCTTGACAATGGCAAGGCCTCCTGTATCCTTGAGTCTTCTTTAACATATGAAAGTACTTTCTCAACCCTCCCTGTTTCCTTACCTCCCCCAACCCCATAGTATATAATCAGCCACCCCTCACAACCCGGGGCGGCAGCTCTTTTTGCCCACGGGTCCTGTCCCTGTGCTTTAATAAGCCACCATTTTGCACCAAAGACATCTCAAGAATTCTTTCTTGGTCCTTGGCTCCAGACTCCACCCCACTGAACCTCACCTATATTCCAAAACCACATCAGTATCACATTCAGGACCAAACTGAGATGTGGGCACATGGGACTAACTAATAATCTGACACTCCTTCAAACTGATATTCTTTGAATAAGAGTATGTATTAGCAGACAGGATGAAAACAGAGGGGCAAGTGCAGAGATGTAGTGGTTCAGAAATCAGCCTCTCCTCTAATGTTTAGAGTCATTTAGCGAACATTCCCCACTCAAGGAACACAGGTTTTTTAAAGGCACTTTAGAAGAAAAGAAATGTTCCTTCCAGCGACCTCTCTTTAGAGAGCGTTTTAGAGACCATCAAGTGATCATTTCCTACTTGAACATGCCTCTGAGGTCAGGCTTCCAATCATTTCTGGTTCATGAACATTATTTAGCATCTACTAGGTTTAGGCCCCCTGCTTGGCTAGGGCTAGATGGGTAAGCAAGCAGCTTATCATGGCATTTCTTCCAATCATTAGCAGTCCTCTTTGAGAGGAGCTCTAGAAAATGCAATTTGCTGCAGCTCCCAGCATTTTCAATCATGCTATAGCGGCCTCAGTGGCATTTCAGTGCCCAGGTGCTAACTCGGCTGGCCTATTTCTTATTCTGACTCTGAGCATACTACTTCCCTATAGACAGAAATAGCTTGACCTTCTGAAGGCCGTTTACATATTTCCTCCATGCCAACCTAATTTTAATAACAACAGGAATGAACCAATATCCCTGTGTTTTACTAACAACTTAAAGCTGGTCTGGCAAAGGTCTGTAGTATCAGATGGCAAGCATGGCATCCAGGGCTCAGGAAGGGCTGAGACCAGAGATCTTGGCTGGTGTAGTCGGGCGGTGTGGGCTGTGAGGTCTCAGACCTCTACTGTGTCTTCTCTTCCCAGAAGGCATAGAAAGGCAGGTAGGAATTTATGCAAGCCACTGTTGAACTCACCTATTGTAGGCTGCTTCTTTGATATCATCTGTATTACTGGAGAAAGACCTGCAACAGGTTTATGGATTCAAAATCTGTAACTTCACTGAAACTCAGCAACAGTAAAACAAACAGATCAATAAGACTTAGGTTTGTTCCTTGCTTCTATTTCAAAGAATTCAGAGCAGATAAACTGTGGTAGAAATGTCTTTTACTGTATTACATTGTTTCTTTCACAGAGTGAAACTGACACTGCTGAGGTTGAACCAGATCCTGAGTTCCCTTAGTGCACAGCGCATTACTTTGCATTTTGTTATTTCAGGTACCATTTCCCATGCACTATTTTAACCTTAAAGTAAGGGTTAATTTACTCCATTTAGACCATGTTCTAATTGTACTTATTTTTTATTACCTTGGTTTAATGGAAGAATCATAACACAAGATTTAAAATCTGCAATATTAAAATATTTTCAGTCCATAGAGGGAGGCCATTTTTTTTTACATTAATTTATCTGTACTTCTCGGCTTACTTGAAGAGAACAAAAATGCAGCATACTTACAAGTTAGTAAAACTGGAATTTCCTCCTTCTTGAGAAAGGAAATCAAGAGTATTCTCAGGTCCCAGAGTGATGTGTCATGCATACATTTTTAGCTGAAACTTACCTCGGTGTTGGTCATTAACAAAAAGCAATGGGACTTTAATATTATAGTTGAGCCGTCTGCCACGCCTTACTAACTCACTTTCACTCCTCCCTCAGCCAATGACTCTCTTATTCTTCTCTTCCCCAACGCCCACCATGGACTCATGTTTCCCAACTGGATTTTTTTTTTTTCAAATTTACCACTGCATTTAACTGGAACTAAGAGGTCAAATGCAAATGTGAAGATTTAAAGACTGGGCTGGGCTACAGCATCAGGAATGTAAATTATCAACCGAATGACAACTATGAACTGACATTTCAAAGGTACTGTGTGGTTTAACAACTAGGTAGCTAATAACTACGCTTATCTAAACATGCCTCAGGTTTTTATTCTTTGTTGTACATAAACAAGGATGGGGACAGTGGAAGAGAAGTTTTCTATTCAATGTGGAAATGATTTTTCAACCCCTTTGTTGCTCTTCAGTGTGTTGTGATATTTTGCCTCCCAGATTCTGAAAACAACTCTAATGATTTCATAGGAAGGCCTTTCACGCAAATAGATGGAGTAATTGAAAGAATAAATAAAAATATTCAGTGAAATTCCATGATGAAGCAGCACACCTGTGAGACTTCAGTGATGGATTAATGGATATTATTAATATTATAGAAATTATAAAAATTTGTCAATAACATTGAAATCATTCCCAATTTTTTTCAAAAAATAAGGAAAAATTGTGTGAATTTGGAGTTTGGGGGGTTGAAGCTGGTGCATTTTTAAAATTTAATAAAATATACATATGAAACTGACACATGACCTCTGAAATAAACAGAGAAGCCGAATGATCCCTATATATCCTTCTGGTACCATGGCCTAGATGCCAAAGTGCAGTGCAGCTGAGAAAAATGCTTCTGTGCGTTCACTCATGAACGGAGGACACTCCTGCATCTCAGAGACTACCAGACCATTAAGCCAGGCCTACACTGTATACAGATTCCATTAGGTCAGTGTGTGTGTGTGTGTGTGTGTGTGTGTGTGTGCATGCACAATATTATTGACTCAAATTGTTTAATTAAAGTTAAACCATTTCATGCATTTAGCATAGTGCCACATACTCAGTATGGTAAGACCAAGTAAATACCAATTAAGGTTAATGAAATGGACAGACACCAAGAAATGATTAACTGATTCTGTGATGTGGAAAATGGTGTGATCAATGCATTGATACTTCTGCAAATAGATATCTGGAAAAAAGAATGCATAGTTCTGTGAATATCCACATATAATAGCTCAAGTTAGAATCAGGATATTGTATAAATGTTAAATGATATGTGGCTCATTTTCAAATTTCACAATTAAAATAAAAATACCTGAAATATAATTGTGCTCTAAAACTGCAAAACATATAAGAAATAAAAGATACAGTCCTAATTTTAAGTATCATGCTACATGTAATTATCACGTAACGAATGAATGGCAAAAACAAAATGTAGTTTTTCAAATACTTGTTGTCACAACCTGAGAAATTTGTATGTTTGCATCTCTGTGGTACGAGGGAAAGAAATACTCGAATATTTTGAAGCATGGAAAACTCACATCAAATATGTAATAAAAAGAAAATATGAGATTGTAAATTAATAGTAAGGAAAATATACTTTGTGAACAGGAGAATCTCTTGTGGATTGCCTAGGCACTTATGGGTAGGACGTCAGTTTCATGTTTGCCTCATACTATTCAAAACATTTATTTAATTATTAAAATTTTACTTATTCATTTGAGAGAGAGGGAGAGCATGAAGGGGGGAGGTGCAAAGGGAGAAGCAGGCTCCCTGCTAAGCAGGGAGCCAGACTTGGGACTCATCCCAGAAGCCCAGGGCACATGCTTAACCAACTGAGCTCCCCAGGTGCCCCTAAAACATCTCCTTTTAAAGACAATGGGATTGCACTGATCTCTTTCCATAGGTACATACCATTACCACATAGGGTATTTTAGAAAAGCCTTCATATGCTTCATATCTATGAACTGACAACCCGTCATGTAATAGGAGTATTTTAAATACATATACTTATTTTAAATAACTTACCTGGATCAACAAAAAATCACATGGGCATGTGAGCGAGATATTTATAAACTTCACTTGTGATCCCTCTAAGTGTTTTGTGTATTTAACATGGTAGAGATGCTAGTTGTACTCAGAAACATACAAATCACCATGAAATGACTGCAATATGCAACTGTATTTAATGATGGAGCCCACTATTTGCACCTGTAAATAATCGTCTGCAAGAAATGTGGATGAATGGATGGATGAGGCTTGTTTTTCACAGTTTGATGTCTTCACGGTTCCACAACAACTTACTTCATGATCCATAATGCTGCAGAAAAAAACTGTTTCCTGAGTGGCATGAAGCTTTGGCGTGTGAGGAAAGCCCCCGGGTTAGCTATGCTGGAAGTTCTGATTGCGCCATTTCATTTTCTTGCTTTTCATCTGCTTTCCTTTCAGCTGTGTGAGCTATTTTATTTTGACGTTTTAAATACCAGCCTCCTTAAGATAAAATGTGCCTGGGTTCTTTGGAGTGCTTCCTGGCATGGGTCCTTTTTTTTGCAAAATGGATGTGCGTTAATAATAGATACTATTATAAAGCTACCACTGGGCTCCCACCTTTAGCGAAGGTCCGAGAAGAATTACAGATCTCCATTTTGGTAGTTGCCCAAGCTGAGCACTGGCCAACCTCGAGAAGCAAGGAGAGGTAGGGATAAATATTTACTTACTTATTTATAAAATGGAAAGACAACGTATTATAGAGGGCCCACGTAAGTCCAAGTTGTTGCTGCTATCCATGTCGGCTTTAAAACTTCATAAAAGCAATACATGTTTAGTCTTCACATTTGCTTCTGCCTGGTAGCTGTGTGAATGTTCTCCTGTTTTAACCACAGAATCACCTCTTAATGCTGCACCGGGATGTCTGGTAATAACTTAGAATGTCATATTAAGAATAACGTCCTGACACTGTTCATGTAACACCCGTTACCATACTTTCTGAAATAGAAGTCCTAGAGAACCAGCTGCTGGAGCCAGCATTCAGTGTTTCTAATGTGAAGATGACAGATTGCTCTAATACATAACTGACATGCAGTGTAATTTAAAAAAAAAAAATCTAATCTCATGCTGCATGTGAAAGGAGTATACGGGAGTTACCCAAAGGGCAAACAAACAAAAAAAATAAAGTAAAATAAAAAAAGAGGAAAAAAAGAAAATCTTATGAAACATTTTTCACAGCATTTTTCTGAAGCAACAGCAAGGAGAAAAAGCTATCATCTTGTCATGAAAAATAGATCTAAAACAAGCAGTGGCTGTGGAAGGTTGAGAAAACGCGATAGAACATCAGGCATCTAAAGAGACAAGGCAACACTTCTGGAATAGTAAGCAGATTGGTTACACAATAACCAACCAATAACTGAAGAGTACTCCCAAGAGCCTTCCTTTTGCTCGCTTCTGGATTGCTCATCCCTGGTTACGCGGCACACTCACCGCTGCCCTGTGCTGGGCAGACCTGACACTCAGGGACACCTGACTCTGACTTGCTTACCTTCCGAGAGTCACCCTAAGGAAACGAATACCAGATCGGATAAGGGCGGACATCAGCTCAACTTCTCACTGTCTCATCTCTCTTTTGCTATATTGATACAATAGCCTAACAAAAGAAGATTTTATTAACTGCTTTTCATTTTGAAAGATGTGGAATATTTGAAGCTGTATGAAAATACAGTGCCAATTTTCTATTATAAACCCTACATATGTAAACATTTAACATAGACATACAGATCATACCTAAGTGGATGTTTTTAAATGCAACCACTGGGGGGAAAGTATCTGCATCAGTAATACTGCTTAGAATTGAATTTCCAAACATTTTTCAAGAATGTTTTGAGTTAACATACATCAGGGGGAGATTGCAGAGAATGTAAGAACCAGGCATAACAGGAGGAACCATGCGACCCACTGCCCCAAGCCTGGATCTGCTGGAACTCTGAAACCCAAACTTGCATTTTAAAAGCTATTTATTTCCCATCACCATCATGGGCTGACACCGGAGACTGATGGTGTCACACACATTACCAACAATTGATGGAACTGTGGGAGGACAGAAATGAAACCCACAGACCTCTCAACCTCTTCAACCACAAGGCCTACAATCTGTTGATGGTTGAGCTTGTGTGTCTTCCCAGCTGTCTCCTGGAAATGAAATTATTTTCATCAGAAAGGAGACAGTGTTCACAGGGAGGAAAAGGTGACTGGTGGGAAGTGTTTTCCTTTTAGAGAAAAATTTAATCCCTAACACCAAAAAAGGTGAATCAGAGAGCTTTGACAGAAATGACAACGAAGAGGCAATGAAACCTCTTCTAAATAATAATTTTAAAAAGTTATTAAAGGCATATACTTTCCCCTGGAAGTAGACCCTAAGTTTATTTTTGATTCTCTATTTCTGGCATGTCCTTTCATTAACAGAGAAAAAGCGAACCTTGAAGCCCCAGAGCTAAACTTCCTTTGATACCCTAATTCAATTCAAATACATATTGAGCCAATGTGCCTGTACCTGGCAGGGGGAGAAAGTGGAGGAGAGACAGCCACAAAAGGGCAGAAAAACATGCAAGAAAGAGCAGACATGAATTAGTGAGCTCATGGGCAGTTACCCTGGCCAGATATAGAGGAGTCCTCCTGACATCCAGGAGGTCCACTTTCCTTCTTGACCAAGCCTGTCCCTGGAACTATTGGTCTGGGCTCACCTTTGGATACCCGTTTACCTCAGTGAAGGTGTAAGTTCCATCACGAACATCAGGCTATGAGATGAAAGCTAAAGATTCTGCTCATCCATAAAACAGATGAGCAGTATTGGAATATTTGAGATTCATTCACGGCCATTTTCCCCAAAATAATAATATCAGAAAGGAAACAGGTTTCACATTTCACAGACATAAAGTTTAGATTACTCTATTAGGAGCATTAAATATTGTAATGCTGCCAATTCTTCCCAAATTAGTTTGTATCTTCAAAATGCAATCCCCAAATAAAATCCCAATGGAATTTGTTGCGTAACTTTGGAAAAAATGTTTCAAAAATACATCTGAAAAAAATAAACAGTGGGGGACTGTCCAAAATCATGAAAAAGAAGAATTAAATACTGGAACAAGAAGATTTATTCTATTATAAGAGCCAATAATTAAAAACAGTGTGATATTGGCATAAAAATCAGCTGACAGATCAAGGGAACAGAACAGATAACCCTAAACAGATCCTGGAATACAAGAGTCAAAAATACTGCAAACCACTGATGTTGATTAATTGGCCACACGCAGGAAAATAAATTGTGTTTTTACCTTTCATCATACCAAGATAGGTAGGTAGGTAGATAGATAGATACAATCTGAGCTGGATTATTAAATGTTACAAATAAATCAATACAAATTAGAAAAAAATACTTGTAAATACTGAATTAATCTTACAATATGAGAAAAAAATTAAAGCACAAAAGTAATTGAAGAATTTACCTGTTAAATCTTGATATACAAGCATTACGTGTTCTTTACTGTCATAAAAAATTAAAATGAATACCAGCCAATCGCTAAGAGAATTTGAATAATCAAATGGAAACGTACAGCTTGAGGGGCCTACCAACTACCTATAGTTAAGAAGTGAAAAGACTGAGCTCATGCCTGACCCAAAGGATATACAAACAATTGGTTCGTGACTGTCATGCTATAAAAATGCTTAGCCAATTTTGAGACACAAATGAGAAACTCAAATATTAGTTTGTGATTTTCTCAGGGCCATGGAGACTGCAAGACTCTGTAATACCACTAGATACCCAAAAGTAAGCAGAGCTGAAGAGCAGGGCAGAATCTGTTGTTACCGTTCACCAAGTCTTTCTTAATAGTGTTCTGACGCCATTGGTAACGGAGTCCAGGATCTAGCTTAGTAAATGATTCCAAGTGTTCCCCTGACTTAGAAGGTTTTAGTTTGCCTGGAAAGAGGTCCAAACTCTATAATCTGATATAAGTGTTTAAACCTACAGGTTTAACATATATTTAGCATTCGAATAAAATAGCTTTTATTTTTAAAATATCATACAGATCAAGTTACTGCCTGCCTTATGCAACCTTAAAGTTTGCAACAATTTAACCTTGATTTATAAAATGCAGCACACAGAGAAAACTTTTAAATGCTTTCAAATGATGGTACTTATTAAGTTTTCTCTCAGAAAAAATAGAAAGCAGGGTGGGAGAAGGAAGGAAAGAAAGAAGAAAGGAAGGAAGAAAGGAGAAAGGGAAAGAAGGAAAGAAAGAGGGAGGAAGGGAGGGAGAGGGGGAAGGAAAAGGGGGACAGAAAGAGAGAGAGGGAGGAGGAGAGGAAAAAAGAGAAAAGGAAGGAAAGAAAAGGAAAGGAAAGGTGTTATTAGGACGATGATTCTTATGATTACGAATTCAAACATCAAGCCTTGAGCTCCCAACCTGGCACATTATGAATGCTCAGTGCCGCATACATCATAGCTGTCGTCTTATTAATGAAACAGCAGGCCTATGTTAAGCCTCGTCAGTCATCACTGTTTCACCCAGCTAGTCAACATGGGAAAAGCTATATAGTATCAAAGAGGGACTCTGCATTCACACTACTTATTAGTTTATGAAATAAAACACATGTCACAAAAAAATGGATTGACCAGAATAAAATAAATCCAATCTAGGGAAAGCATGTACTCTTGGATGTTCTGAAGAATAGGGACAACAGCAAACACATCTTGGACCGTTGTGACTACATAGAAATAGGCACAAAGCTATGACGTGTGACCAAGGGGAGGAGGGAAATGGCCATTCCCATAGAGAGGAAAGGCCTGAGAAAAGGTGAGAGAGTGGTGGCCGGTTCCCCAGGGGGAAGCAGAGAATGGGTCCGATCTAGCTGGAAAGCAAAGAGTGGGAAGGAGCAGAGAAAAGTGAAGGCGAGGGAGGAACAGGTGACAGGGAAGGAGCTCAAGGGCCCGCTTAAGCTTTTTTTTGTCCTTTATTTCACTGAGGATGGGTGGGCTCTGTGGGTGTGCGCAGAGGTGGGGCCGGGCGGAAGTGGAATTACGAGGGTTCCTTTCCTTTCCCAGTATTTTCCCTTACCATTTTATTTTATGTCTTGTTTTAGTTAAGTATTGAAATGACTGAAGAAAATCTGTTTACAATTATCAGCAACCAAGCAACAACAACCAAGCAAGATACTTCGCTGCTATATTTTAAAGAAACTGGACAATGACTTTTTCCAATAGCTTAAGGATAGGGCCCTTGAATAATATGCTCTCTTCCCTGGAACACTGTTCTCTTCTATCTCAAATGTAGTATTTCTCTTCCTGTTCAGTATACTTATGAACGTTTTAGAAACATTCCATTCCTGTGTTCATCTGTTTACTTTATACTTTTCTACTTCCTTCCCAATTGTCTTTCATCCTAAATTCTATAACTTAGTTCTTAAGTTATTTTTTTCTTACCAAACACACTTGCCCTTTTCTTTCCCCTCCCTCTTCCCCAAACCTCTCATACATAGCTTTGTATTCTCAAATGAGATTTTATATTTTTTTCTATCTTTTCAGATTTTTTTTTTCTATTTGGATCACTGCCAGACTTATCGCCCCATTTTACACTTCAGTGAATTAATCAGGAGCTGAAATAATTCTCCTCCGTGTTTTATGTAATATGTCTAGCTCAAATTCACTATTGAAGGGAATACAAAAACCTTACTTTTCCTTTAAAAAGAAGAAGTAGTGAGTAGGGCAAACCATGTTTAGGAACCAGGGCAGCAGGGAACAAGAGAGGTAGAGACCCTCTTAGCTTCTAGAGATCAGCTCCAGGGGACATTCCCTAGAGTTTGCTATTGAGTACCCCCCTGAACTCCATTACCTCTTGGCACTTGCTGACCTTCAAAGTCCCTTGAATGATTCATATTTTATAGTATCCCTTCTCCATCACTCACACTGCCTCCACCCTTAATTCCTATCAAGGAAAGAACCTGTTTTCCACAATTATTCTCTTTATTGTGGTGGATAATTGAAACAATACATAAAGGTGTAAAGGAAAATGAAAAGTGATTTTAGAGAATTAACCTACGTGCCACTTGTCACCTTGTATAGTTTTCAGCTCCACTTTATTTTTGTACACATGGTTATAATTGCCGCCATCAAAAATTCTTTGCATAAGTATAGCTAATGGGGTTTGCGGGGAATTTTTAGTATAACAGCTGGTCTGAAATACACAGATATTGGAAAGAGTAAAGTTGAAATGCTATTGTATCCAGGATTACCTCCTTTTTACAACCCCAAATAGATTCATGGTTTGGTCATTAAACCAAGTACATCTTACCCCATCTTAAACCTTCAGTTTCCTTGAATTATATAGAAAGTACTCATCTCAGTCTGAGTCAAAGTTGTACGGTTTCTGAACTCTGGTAAACAACGAATGTGAGTGTGCACCTGCCCAGGTGTGTGCATGTGAGGGCTAGAATAGTGGATAGCAAGGACCAGCATTCTTATCTCTGTAATCATGGTTGGCACAAACACGAAGCTGCAGACATCCTATGTGCACAGACCCCTGCTCTGTTGAAGGGAGTAGCGTGGACTTTAGCAGAAAGACATAGATGTGTAGATGCTAATACAATAGAATATCCAGTTCTCAAAATATATTCTTTTAGATGATTTGTAATTTACTATATTCCTAACACCAAAGAATTTCTTAATTTTCTTTTAACATTGAAATACACATAAATCGTTTTATCATTGTCTTGTGGTATGTAAAGAAGCAATATCACTAATTTTAAATTTGTATATATAGACAGAAATTTCTACCATGCCCGATGGAAGAAATATCCCATCTTCAACAGCACAGAAAGAGGAAGACAAGAATTATGTTACGTACACAGTTATTAATCCAGGTTGGCAATTTAGAGAGACAGTGTGGTCTAGCTGGTAGAACACCAGAAGGTAAGGCATGGGACCTGCTTTCTATTCCTAGTGGTATTTCTGTTAGATTTGACAGGGGATTTCTCTGCGTGCATCCTCTTATGCCAAAGTGTTCACAATCCTCACCTTCACTTTCCTTCACAGGTATGACATAAAAGCCTGCCCAGAGAGCAGCTAGAGATTCTCAAAATGATATTAATAAATATAAGGTTGTTTTAGTGTAAAGTGTTATCTGAAGCTACTATTCACTCTCTTTGAGCTCCAAATGCTTCCTTAACATGGCAGGTGGGTAGCTAGTTTGCTTGTGGTTGTTGACAAGCTTGGTCACGGTAACATTGGCTCAGGCTTGAAAATAGTTTTCAAAACTCTTTAGTATTCAAATCTGTCTTGTTCATTTATTTTGCGCTGTTTCCCTACCATCTTCCTAATTCAATTCCTTTCTTCTCTTATAATATCCACCCTCAATGATTCAATGGGGAAAGGAAGTCTTCTTTACGTTTCCGTCAACACTGAATTTATTAGGTTTTTCTAAGTCCATGGCCCTGTTTTGGGTATAATAGGGAGTACAGAAGTCTAATATATATTTCTGTGAAGAAGTATACTGTTGACTTTGAGAGGTAGATTTGATACACATGAAATATTTAGATTATTGACCTGGTATCAAATATAAAATATGACATCATTTCTTATAAACAAAATTGGTACGGACTAAGAGGAAAGCTTCAAGGCATATATGAAACTGATCTGGGCTAAGTTAATAGGATTTGGATCAGAAGAGAGCAAAATGAAGGGCCATTATGAAAAGGTCAATAGCAGAAGTAAATTCAGGAAGACAGGAATGCGGACACTAGCGCGATTGTCAAGTTTCAGGATTGGAGGGATATAGGTTACACGTAAATACTACAGTTCCGTTAGAGAATGCCTAGGTAAATATGGAGAATTTTATATCAATAGGTTCTAAGGCAATAAGAAGCTTTTGGAGGTTTTGAAGAGAAGAATGTCTTCAGAAAGGATTGATTTAGGCAAGTTAGCCAGGAAATAGATATGCGGGATGGCCTTGGGGAAGCCTGGACCTACAGAGACCAAGGGCAGGGGAGATGAAGAAAAAGGAAAACAGTCAGGGCACATTTTCCTTTGAAGAAATGACTTGTGATAAAGAACTATTTTCAAGAGAATAAGAGTTCTAAAAAAGAAAGAATGGACTTTTGTGCCATGAATTACAGGTTAGGAAGGATAGCCTTCCCACACCTGGGAAATGATATTTCAGGAAATGGTGTGAGGGATTAAGTAATCATAGATTTATGGAGAATCAAACTGATAAATTTGGTGAGAAAAATGTGATCATTGACATATTCAGGGAGGGACACTCCAAGGAAATATTCATCTGAGGAATAGTGCTGTGTGATGATATAGGAAGGAGCCATGTAAGTGTGCAGCCATCAACATAAAGTAGGTAGAGACTTCCAGAGTCGTCACAAGACAGAGGAACTTGATGCAAAGTCATTAGGAGTAATGGCAGGGAAAAGATTCATGTTTTATTTTGAGTACATTTCCTGAAAAAGCAAACCAGAGTGGAAGAGAATGAAGAAAAATCTTTGGTTGAAATTCTCTTAATCTTGATCTAGGATTCCTATTGAATTGCTACCCTGATTTCATTAAGATACTTTTAATTTCCTTTAGATCTTTCCCACTGGAGACAGAGTTTATTTTGGTAAAAACACTGGTTAAACTGTTCTGTTTTGTTGTTGTGTGGGGGTTTTCTTCTTCTTTTTTTTTTCTTATTTTGCTTTAAGAACCAGTACATAGAGTCAAAGATGAAAGAGAAAATTCTAAAATGGCAGTATGACAGCCATCTATCCATCTATCCAGCCATCCCTTCACCCATCAGAAATACAGCAATACAGAAGAGGAACATGATCCTGCTCTCGTGGACCTTAAATTACATGGAATTAATTTTTACAAAAGCTTAAGTGAAGATTGCTGTGAGAATAGCGGGAGCACAGTTGCTGTGCTAGCCCAGGGTTTCAGGAATGGTTCCATGAGAAAATGTCACCTTTACTAATTATCAGGGAAGGGGAATAATATAGGAACAGGGACATACATAGCACCTAGAGAAAGACCTGGAATTTATTCCTCGCTACAGTTTCAGGGTGTCAGTCCAGAATTCCAGTTGCTTACTTTCCACTGAATGCGTATCTGTGAGTGTACACTATTTCCTATAGGCAATTGACTTCAGGCGGGAACACCGCAAGACATCTTGGAGAATCAATATGAAACGAGGCAACTTCCCAAAGGACAGACATTCAACTACAGCAAAAATATAGATTCCAGGAAACACAGCAGAATGGCATTAGGGGTATATAGGAAAATGTGCTCTGAAGGCTTCCAGAGAAATAGGACAGGGAATAGACCTGATGAATAGGGCACACTACATCTGCCTAAGCCCCATGATGCCTGGTCAGTGCAACCTTGCTTGGAGGCAGTGGTGGCTATCAATATTTGCTCTAGGTATGTGATAGAAACTGCATTGGCAGAAAGCATGGATATTTTGCCTCCTTTATTTAAGGAATACTAAGCCTACATGTCTATTTATTTTAATGTCATTTTTCTAATTACCTAAATAATATTTAAAAATAGGAACAGAATATCACTATCAATAGAGTCAATATCTCTGCAAATAACTTATTATCTTAGAGCGTGTATGTGTGTGATAGTCATAATTCACATTTGAGATAATGCTATACATACTTTTATAACTTCTCAGGTGTATTTTGGCAACCATAATGAGGAAATGAAAAATATAGCATG
The DNA here is from genome assembly GCF_024610735.1 of Ursus americanus. Lineage (NCBI taxonomy): Eukaryota > Metazoa > Chordata > Mammalia > Carnivora > Ursidae > Ursus > Ursus americanus. The sequence continues at coordinate 37,806,648 of NC_142139.1, read as the reverse complement.
TTAGCATCAATCATTTGAATCCTGTTTAGAGAGAATCTACTATCTAATTGGGAAATTAGAACATCTACTATCTTGATGAGGCATTGGTATAGATCATGAGACCCAGAAGGCACGGGTGTTAGCAGGAACTAAGAAGTTATTACTTACATGTATGAAATGACAGGAGGAATTACTGTCCTGTACAATACAAAGAATAAAGAAAGTAGAGTATAAAGAAGGAAGACGTAAGACAGAGAAGTCAAGGAGACAGTGGGAAATGAGAGCTGTCTGGGAGACAGCTAAGGAAATGTCCTAGTGATGTGGTGGCCAAATGACATTTATGTCTATTATTTTGTTTGAGGACATTGAAGTTGGTCATCTAATTTTAGGTAAGACCTTCCTCATTGCAAAAGTCCAACAAGAGTGATTTTAAATTTTTGGTAGAAACTGAGGAGGGGATAAATTGTATGTCTTGGTCAACATGGTGAAGAAGAGTGTCAGGAGGGCTCCCAAGAACAGAGGTGACCAGGGAAACTGGGTACCCAGAAATGTTCAGAGTATTTGGAAGGATTTAGGGCTGTCATAGGATGTGACTAGGGAGTCCCAGCTGAGTAGATCTCAGCAGACCAGTAAATCTCACATGCCTTTGAGTTAGGTTTATTTTTCTTTTAAAAAAAATGTCTACATCATCGAAATATTCATACTTACTAAGACTGACCAAATGATATCCTTTTAGAATTTTAAAACATCCCATCTATCGGTATGCTTTTGTCATGCTTAATATCCCATATTTGTGTTTTCTATGTTTTTAATTTGTGTTTAGACTTATTTCCAACAGGCCAAGATCTTGGATTAGTTGATCTATTCTGTTTCTAATCCATTAATTTATGGCTTTATCTTAATTCTTTAGGCACATATTGGTTTTACAAAATTTTAAGGCATGTCAAAATAAGTGTAGGGAATAAAATAATGTACATTCATCTACCCACCTAACTTAAAAAATAATATATTAATATTCAAATGAAATCTCTGTGGGTTGCTCCTCATATTTCATTTTCTTCCCTTTCTTCCAGGGGTTTCTACTCCCTGAATGTGATGTCTAACACCCTCATGCCATTTTTATAATTTTATTACTTATACATTTATCCATATACCAATCATAAGTGTCTCAGTGTCTTCCCCTGCCAAACATATGTGTGTGCATACACACACACACACACACACACACACAATCACACACGCAGGCACGTACGCACTTTATTGTCTATATATTTAAGAGTGATATTTCTAGGTCATAGAATACTCATTCTTTTGATTTTACTTAATTGTCAAATCTCTCTCTAAGGTGTTTGTGCTGATTTGCCCTCTGAACTGCAGAGAATTATAGTTCCTCTTGTTCCACATTCTTATCTTTCCGTTGTCAAAATTCTTAGGTTTTGCCCATGTGATTTTGTCTTTTTTTTATATCAATTTGCATTCCCATGATCATTAGTGAGATTATAGGTATTTTCATTTTATTTTTTGTTCAGCTTCTAACTTTCTTGGATTGCTTCTTCATATCTTTTTGCCTATTTTCTACCGGGTTGTCTTTTCTTATTGATTTTAAGTGTTCTTTATATTTTTGGAACTCCTAATGGGTTGCTCATGCTCATTGTAAAAAATACAAACAAAAAACAAAAACAATTTCCTAAGCCTATGTTTTCTCTTTTGCTTTTTTTTTAAATGGTGCTTTCCGATGTACATAAAATTTTAATATGAACGTTATCAAAGATATCAATTATTCTCTTATAAAAGTACTCTGGTTATTTTAAGAGAAACCCTTCCTGGCCTCCAAGGCCATGAAGATATTTTATGGAATTTTATTCTTCCATTTTTTTTTATTTTTACATTTGTTTGGTGGAGTATATAAATTGTTTTCTCTGAGAGTAGTTTCTGAACTTCTTGATTAATCGAAAAATTAGATTTACAAATTTTCTCTTTAAACTACCTTGTCTATGTTTCACTGGTTGATATACACAATGTTCTCATTACTCCCTAAATATTCTGTACATACAGTTTTTATTTCTTACTTATTCCTAGAATTATTTAAAGAACAACTGTATTTTAAATATCACTAATTTGTTTTACTTAAAAGAATGCTACCAGGATCTTTCTAGGTACTGATGAAGTATTATTAATTTTTTCTGATACAAAATGTGTCCTTCCTGGGGCTCCTGGGTGGCACAGCGGTTAAGCGTCTGCCTTCAGCTCAGGGCGTGATCCGGGCGTCATGGGATCAAGCCCCACATCAGGCTCCTCTGCTATGAGCCTGCTTCTTCCTCTCCCACTCCCCCTGCTTGTGTTCCCTCTCTCGCTGGCTGTCTCTATCTCTGTTGAATAAATAAATAAAATCTTAAAAAAAAAAATGTGTCCTTCTTATCTGCAGTGTTTTACCTCAGGAAATTTCCTTTTAACTTGCTTTTACATTTTTCGTCTAGTCATGCTTACCAATGATCTGTAAGTTGGCTCTTAATATTCTGACCTTTATATCTACCATCTTCTACCATTTGGTCTCGTTGTTGTTATTCTGTGCATTTTGGAAGAGCTTCTCTAGTTTGCTTCTTACAATATGAATTCATTTTTCTGCAATATTGCTTCTGTCTTATTCTAAATCCAATTTAAATTTTTGTGATCATATATTTTATTTATGTTTTTTACAATATTTCATTATTTAATCCATTTCTTATATGAGTTTCGGTTTTATCCCATCTATTCTCTTTCATTTCATAGTGTACAAGTTTTCCTAGGTCTTTGGAGGGGACAAAGGTTTCTAAAGTGCACTCCTTTTGAGGTAACAAAAGGAGTTTTACATAGTAAAACATAGTAAAACATAGGAGTTTTACATAGTAAGTCTGTTTTCATCTTAACACTTGCAGAAACTTTTCATACACTTCATGTTTTCTTTCATTTATTTATAAGAAGCGTAATCTAAGGTGGATTACCAGGATTACCCTGGGGTCCCCACACTGACCCCTTGATTCTTGTTCGAATTCCCTTCTCATATAATGAGCTGAGAACTTAATATACTCCAGTCCTAACTAACATTGGCAGTGTCTTACTTAGCATGGTTCTGTTGGAATAAGGGATATGGGGTCAGAGAGATATGTGTTCTAATCCCAGATCTGCCACACACTAGCCTGTCAATTTTGGACAAATCACTTAACTGCTTCGAGCCTTGGACTTACATGTAAAAAGGAAATAACTACCTATCTCACAGACCTATCATGGGTCATTTCACCAGTAACATGTAATTGATTGGACATAATTGATAGTTTTCTTACCCCATTCCCAAATTTGGTTGGTTGGCCTGTAAGGTAACAGCTATCATAATGGAGAAAGCCAAGTGGCCCCAGCCAAGATAGTAAATAAAAAACAATATTAGGCTTCAGGGAAATGGCAGAGATTAGTGTCATCCTTGGAGACCTAAAAGATACAAGGGAGGTAGTCCCCAACATATCTCCACTAAAGTCACTAGTCTAGTCCCTATAAAAGCCAAATGAATCTTAGAGACCACCCCAAACTCACACAAGTAGTAGCCTCAAGTATAGTTGCTGAGCTAGATATGATATCTCTGCTTAGGGCCGATTCATGTAACCTCAAGCACATGTTACAACCAAGAATCTTACAAATGTGTCCTCTTGTATCTTTATCAGAAAGAGAAATCAGAAATAATTCATGTTCATTTAGAATGATCAAAAGTGAATAGTCTTGTTCAAGACTATATTATCTATCTCTCCTGCCTTCTGTCACGTTCTATTTCAAAGGGATCTGAAAGTTGGACATACTGTGAAACATCATTCTGGTCCACTATATTGGTGACCTTATGCTAATTACACCAGAGAAACAAGAGGTTAGCAAGTGTTTGGGGGGGCCTTAGTAAGGCATAGGCATTATAGAAAGAGAAGGTACATCCTATGAAGATTCAGGGGCCTACCACATCAGTAAAATTTTTAGAAGTTCCATGGTCTAGGGCATGCCAAGACATGACTTCCAAAGTAAAGGACAAATTATTGCATCTCACATGTTTTACCACAAAGAAGGAAGCACAATAGCCAGTAGATCTCTTCAGGTTTTAGAGGCAGCATATTCCATACCTGGGAATACCACTCCAACCTATGTATCAGATACAATGAAAGTCTTCCAGGTTTGCATGGGACACTGAACTAGAAAGAGTTCTTCAGTAGGTCAGAATGTATGCAACTGGCTAAGCCACTTAAGCTTGTCTCCCCCCCCCCCCATACAACAGAATAGGAGATAAATGTGGTGGAAAAAGATGTACAGGGTGGAAGTGTGAGTGGTCCCACCTAAAAGTACTGTCAGTCACCTACTTGGGAATTTAGACTTCCCACCCCCAACTCCAGATGTTGTGGAGATATAGATCTTGGTTTCCAAAAGGGAATATCTCCACAAGGGGACACAGCAGAAGTCCCATTGAACTTTAAGCTACAGCTGCTGTGCAGGCATCTAGGGATCCTAATGCCAAGAGACTGTAGCCAAGAATAACCATTCCTAGAAGGACAAATGGACCCTGACCATCAAAAAGAGGTAGAAATCTTATTACACAAGGGGAGCAGAATGGAATATGATTGGCATCCACGTGATTCACTTGGACGTCTCTACCTAGTCTCATTCAATTTTTATGGTTTGTGGACAAATACATGACATAGCCTTAAAAGGGCGTGATGATTAAGGGCTCAGATTGCTAAGGAATGAGAGTCTGAGCCACATTCCCCTAAAATTGAAGAAGTGAGAGCTCAGGATGAAGGGAATCTAGCATAGATGATAAAGGAAGAAATGGAATGTAACAGTAGTGGATACAAGACCAGCTCAGGTGTTGGGAGTTTATAATTTGTCCCAGGTACCTTCTTAGAAATTTCTTCTGGAACTAGGGGCCCACTAGAATCTTTGAGGAGCTTCTCCCAGAATTTATACAAAAAAAAAAAAAAAAAAATCTGAGCATTGTGAGGGGTGGTCTGTAATGGATACCCTAATATAATACCAGATCTTCTTTAATCCTGAAAGACACAGTCCTCAAGGTTTTGGGAGTGCTTCTGGATGACAGATTCCAGCTGCCAGCCTCTGCAGTAATTGCATTCACTTGGAGAGGTACCTTGCCAAGATTGCACCCCTTCCTGGGAGAAGCTTGCAGCCAGTGAATGGTAGATATCGTGGTGTAAAAGCCCAGAAGCCTCTCCCAAACTGGGTAATTTTGGAGGTCCATCCCGGCTTTAGAGCTCTCTATGGGTTTAGCTGAGAGGTTTGTTGAGACTGCAGTATAGATCAACTTCTCTTTTTACCCCATCTCGGTGTTTTTTTGTTTTGGTTTTGGTTTGGGTTTGGGTTTGGGTTTTTTTTGTTGTTGTTTTTTTGTTTGTTTGTTTTTGTTTTGTTGTTTTTTTTTTTTTTTAGCCAGGGATTGATCCTGTAACCAATTCCTATTAAACTTTCTACACATCAATCTCTATCTTAGGATCTACTCCCCTGGAAAGACTTGCAACATGTACCTAACAGTCACTAACTCATTTATTCAATATATATTCTTTAATTTGAAAAATTATTATTGCCTGGCATTATGGTAAAGGCAGTGAGGCAGAACAAATGTATAAAACATGGATCCTATTAATAAAGAATTTACAGTCAATTCAAAGAGATACCATATATATGCAGAGAGTAAAGCAATGTTACATAGAATAAAATAAAATCTGTAAAAATTGAGAAGATGATGGTAGCCAGGGGCTCAGACTTCCTAGGAATGAGGCCTGGGGTTGCATCATCAGCTAAGTCTGTCAACATCCTGAAAAAGCTGCTGGTAAAGGTAAGTAAAAAGTTGGATTATATACAGTTAGTTGCTAATTGCATAGCAAAACAGCAAGAGTGAAAACTACCATCCCATTTCCTGGAACGATATGGACTACTGTGCGGTTACATTAGTGGGGCTTACAGTCATCCTCCCTTTTTGTGACTATGTGGGCAAGTCTGTCCATTTTATAGGTAAAGTATTAGCAAGCTCATTTTGACACTTATCCTCCCACATGCTTAAAAAAAAATCTTATCCAGCCTGCCTTTATCAGTTAAAAAAAGAAACTCTGACATTTTAACTCACCATTTACTGACTCCATAATTGGTTCCAGTCCCTGACTGGGTGGGACTGGAAGTGGCAGTATTGATTCCCTATGATTCTAATCCCAGTTACCCGTTGAGAAAGCAGCCCCATTGCTGAGTATATGATCTTCATAAGTGGGGAAAACAAATTTGTTTTCCAATCAGATGTGGGTAAGCAGTCCTATTCATCTAAGGTGAATCTCTTTTGAAAACACATTTATTCCATCTATGGACTATTCATGATCTTCAAATTTAAAGGTTAGGCCTAGGATAGCAGGATTATTTTAGGAATAAATATTTGGATTCAGCTACAATCTTGAAAGTCTATCCTTAAAAATTGTAAGGAAAGAATTTCTGTTCCTTTACCTTTTTCTGTATGTGATAAGCGATGCTATTTTTTCCCCTCTCTCTTTCTCTTTCACATACACATGCTAAAGGTGGAATTTGGACTAGTTTGTGTACATACAGAATATATATCAACATATTCATTAATTAAACCATACTTGTTTACTTTTTGCTACATATTTTTAAAATATAAGAAAGACCTTACAATATTCTGAGAATTGTGATTCTATTAAAATACTAAAAGAACCTTAATAGGATCTATATAAATATGAAACAAAAACAAAACAACATAAATTTTCTCCTGCTGAGGTCAGTGAGGATTACATAAATTTAGGAGAGCTTGCTTAAAATAATTAGTGTAAATTAAAAATGACTCTTAATAGTGGTTGTGTACATTGTAATTCTTCCTAAGAGAAGACCATACTGCATTACATCTTTAGTTACTATACCAATTAGGGTTTAATCCAGAAAGTAGATCAATTATAAGTGACATGGAAGTATACATTTATTTAATGGGCTAGATCACATGTAATTTTTGGAACTGGTTGAAAAAGTCTATGGAAGACTGCTGCTGCTATCTTGGTCCTGAAACTATTGTAGGTCATCAGGACTGGCAGCCAGGAGACGTGCTCCAGTGGAAGCAGAGTACAGCAAGAACTGACTGGAACCTGCAAGGAAAAATTGGAACTCATATCAGTCTCTCACCACAGCGATCCTTGGTGACATAAGTGACCTGCAGACAAAGCTGGCGCTCTTTCCAATGGAGGGCACACCTCCCAGTCCGGTACTTGGAGATGCTGATGAAGGAGATCCAGTTGGAGCTGAAAGAGTCCCAAGCCCAGCTGTGTCCTGTGCCCAGTGGGCCAGCAGATCAATGACAGCATACATGAACTACAAGGACGCATGCCACCCTACGTTGTCCTTCAGAGGGTAATGGCTGTTTCATTTCTACCTTCCAAATCTTGTGCAAATTTCCCTTGGGGCCATTCCTAATCTGGATCTGTAGATGCAAGGACATTCTCAAAAATGTATTTCCAGCTCAGTTAAGTTGTCGCTGAACACAAAAGTCCACTCCTTGTCCCCTTGATATCCCTACCTAGAGGTATCTCTTTAGGTGTGTTTAACTTCTACATAGATGTGATAGAACATGATGCAAGTATCCTTTTTTAAAAAAAGATTTATTTATTTATTTGAGTGAGAGGGAGAGAGAGAGAGCATGAGTAGGGGAAGGAGCAAAGGAAAAGAATCTTTAAGCAGACTCCACGCTGAGTGCAGAGCCTGACAGGGGGCTTGATCCCACTACCCATGAGGTCATGACCCAAGCCAAAATCAAGAGTCAGATGCTTAACTAACTGAGCCACCCAGGTGCCCCTGCAACTATCTTTGTACAGCCAAAAACACAGTAACTCTCTCTGTATAACAGCTCCATATGTCACTTTATTCATCTTTGGTTTATGTTCATTTTCTTCTAGTTTAGTCACACTCTTCCTTTGATAGTCTGTGGCTTAAATATTGAACTATAAGATTAACCACTATTAACATGCCTTATATAGAAAAGTAGGAAAATGGGGGGGACGAAAGAATTGGTTAACATACACAAATACACACATATGTATGTATGTACGTATGTATCTGTGCACCCGCATGCAAAAATACATGTATATAAATTAAGGAAGAAATATTCATAACTATTGCAGTCCTCATTTCTGTTATTGGCAATATGGTCAGAGCTTGTATTTATGACCTCCTTCTTCTACTACCAATTTATTTTTCCTTACTAAGCACTTCATCTTACTATAATTCCATGCCTGGTAGAGTGACTCAGACTTTTACCACAGGATAAGACAATACTAAGAGGTGCCCTAGGTGATCTCCTGCATTCCAGAAACACCCACTCCTTATTCCCACTCTATAGGGGAAACTCAATTTTCCCCGTATAGTCAGTATCAAACACCCCAGCCACTCTTTTTGTCTTTGATTCACTGGTATCTGTTTAAAGGCAGTAGTCTTAACTTCCATTTTAACGGAACTCTTACTGTGTCCCTTGGTAGAAGCTAGCATTCTTCTCTTGGAAAGTAAGACCGCTAAAGCACTACAGTCCAATGTTGCTAGTAGATCATTAATGGTAGTAGTGAAAGGAGCTACTCTCATTCCCATTCTTTGATCATGCTTTGGGAGAAACAGCACCACAATTTGGTTGATGATTTGGGGTAAATACTGTACTTAAAGGACACTACCCTAGCCCTGTAAGATTCTGCCACCCAGCTAGGGTCATAACAAAATCTTCAAAAGTCTCATTCTTGTCCACACTTCATTAATTATTTAGGAGTTCCTTGGTCAGAAGCAATGCTATGAGGACTATCATGAGATAATGAGTAAAGCATATAGAGATGGTGCTTTTAGCAAAACAAATGTATGCAGTGAAGTCAAATCCATATCCTGACAAAGTGTCTCCCAGTGAGGACAAAGCATCGCCGCTCCTGTGATGGAAATAGTCCACCGCAATCAAGCTGCCAACACAGCAGAGGGTGATCTCTATAGGAAATTGTTGTGCCAAAACATCCATAGCCCTTTTGTGAACCAGACTCTTTTTCAGTTGTGATCACAGGGAAATCTCCAAGAGGCCATCCTATGGTTGAGAAGGAGGAGACCATATAAGAAAAGTATGGGTCCTGACGTTCTGGGCAACTTGCTCATGAAACTTACTTATGCCTTCATGACCTGCTCAAGTTGACTATCCTCTCTACCACTCCCATTTGATGAGGGAGGGCTGTTCTGTATAACCAGCTTCATAGTTTGGTGGTCAGACAATACTCAGTTCATGCTGAGTATTTCAGGTGATGTGTCAGGTTGATGATCCATGGTCTGGCGTTTAATCTGTTCTGGGGTCCAGTAGCAGACCAGAAGCTGTTTCTTAAAATGAGAACTGATATCTGCAGAGTATGACATAAGTTTATTTTCAAAACCCTAAGGGTCTTCACAGTCATTCACCTTTAAATGCTTGTTAATGGCTCTCGACATCATCCCATCCCCATAAGACACTTCAGGCACTATAAGATCAGCTGGTTCATATGCAGACCCGAATGGAAGAGCAGCCTGCACATCAGCCCGGACTAATTAGAGATGCCTCTTGTTCTAGGACCCACACAACCCTGGATCCTTTTGAAGTTATTGGATAAATAAATATAAGAAGCACACCCAAATGGGGCATATGATGCTCTAAAATCCAGAGATCCCTCTAGGCATTGCATCTCTTTTATAGTGGTAGGAAACACAAGGTGCCACAACTTTTCCTTAACTTTGGAAGGGATATTCCACCAACCTGATCGTTCCAGACCATTTGTTCCTTAGATATTTCTAGGGGTAGCAGGCCTTAATTTTTGTGGGATTTATTTCCTACTACCTGACGAGTGTCTATCTTACCCAGGTGCCTACAGTAGCTGCTACTCCCGCTTACCAGGTTTAATCAGCATTATGTCAATAAGGCAATGGTCTAGCATAATGTTCCTTGAAATGGTGAGGCAATTAAAGCCCCTCTGGACTCAATTATGACATAGCATTGAAGAGTTGGTATAGCCTTGAAGTAGGATAATAAAGACATATTGCTAGTCTTTTCTACTGAAAGTGAACTACTTCTGAGATTTTTGCTAAAAAGCATAGAGGAAAAAGTATTTGTGGGAACAATAGCTATAGACCTGTTGCTGATTTTCTCTAGAAAGAAAACATTAGAATAGCAGTTGGAATAGGAGTCACCACATAATTTTGAGGTTACCCACTGCATACTGAAAGATGTAGCCATCTTCTGCACTATACAAATAAATTAAATAGGGATGTGGTAGGAATCACCACCCCTATATCTTTCAAGCCTTTGATATTGGCAATGATTTTTACAATTTCTCCAGAAAGATGTATTGCTTTTGGTTTACTTATTTGGTAGTCAGAGTAGGTAGGATGTTTCTTCATGAATAACCTGGCTTCTGCTTCATTGAAGGGGCTTTAGTTTGGAAATTAGCTCAATGCTGGGAAGTGGTTGAGAGGCATGACCATTATAATGATTAAAGTTAGATTTCCATTCACCAAAAGAGATCGTTACTGCTATACACATTAAGTAATACTTAAGAAGTCTGTCAATCTATTCCTGTTCTAGAGACACATTATTGGCCTGCCCAGAGGTCTGTGTGGGCCAAAGCACCTTGTCTCTGGCCATTAAGTGCCATAACTTGGTCCTTGCCACTGCAAGATCTCAAAATCCCTGTTGAATTCAGTGAGTCTACTTTAATTGCAGCAGTTCCCACTGGTGTTTCTGGACTACAGATAGTGCCAGTCTACAGCTCACTCACAAATGTGTTCTGCAGAGCCTTTGTGAGGAGAATGTCCTCTAGACACAGTGAGTGGTGTAAGCTGGTCCTTTCTAGAATCCTACTTTGGTTGGATACCATCATCTCCAGGGAACCAAACATGTTCAATCATCTAAACAAGATGGCTGTTAGAGCCACTCCCAGCTGCTCAAGCTAACACATTGAATCTAGAATCTCTTTTAAGTATACCTATACCAAAAAATTCAGTCTAATATATTTTTCCACCCTTATCCAACATAACTTATTATTCATTCCCAAACATATTCCCAGGGATATTGATATAAATTGGAGACATCTTGCATTCATTTTGTTTGTTTTATGGAGAATAATTTTGTTTGTTTGTTGTTATGGGTAGTCATTTTGTTTGTTTACCTTTCTGGATATCCCTGGAGTCTGCCAAGACTGGATTCTGGTTATAGGTCTGGAAGGAAAAAGAGATGGTGGAGGCAGTTTTTGTAGAGGGCCAGCAATGCCTCAACAGGCCAATTCCACAGGTGAATCCAATACAGGTTTTTTAGGCAGGGGAGGCCAACGGATTTCCTTGGAGAACTTTCAGTGTAGTTACCCACTGAAGAAACTGGTACCTTTTGCCACAAATCATACATGGCACTTGGTCCAGAACTTGAAGAACTCCAGGAAGAGTTTGGGCAAGAGCCGGAAGAACACTGTGGGAACATGTGTGATCTGCTGGGGTCCTTGGGATTCATACAAACATTTAGAACATATTGGCTGCTTCAGCTTTCCAAATCTTAAGCAAATTTTTCTTGTGGCCAACCCTAAATTGAATCCACACAAGGAAGAAAGTTCAGGAAAACATAGCTCCAGTTTAACTAAGTTGATACAATAAGGAAATAATTCATCACATTTTCATATCCATATTAATGTGGCTTTATACTCATATATACAACAGTACTTAGAGCCTTTTATTTTTCTGTTTGACTTTGAAGTTGATTACATGAAGTATCAAATTCTCGCTACTATTTTCTCATTGTCATGCTGAATTCTGATTGAATCCCTTTATTTTCTTGCTTGATTATTGGATAGAGCATTTGTATGGTCTCATTAGAAATAATACAGAGTTTCAGATTTGAGTTGTCATTGAAAATCTTTGACTGTGGCTAAGGTTTCCCAGATTAATATGTGGCTTCAATCTTCTTTTGAACTCTCATCAATCTACATCATGATCATTTTTGCATGTAGATTTCAGAAGCACAATTTACGTGCTGACATAGCCCGCTGAAGAGAAAAATTTCTTAGATATACAATGCATATTTTAACACTAGCAACAAGATCCCCTTGCTGCATCTTCGAGCATGGCTGATAAATTATTGAATACTTTATTTATTCAAATCAAACAAAACTCTAATTTGTCCTTAATATTTTCATTCAGAATCTCAGAAGATGAGAAATTTATAGGTCCAATGTTACATCCAATATTTCTCTGCAGGAGATAGTGAACTGGAAGGGAGAGTTTGGGGTTTTTTGGAATGGTATTTTACATAATATTGGGAGAAAAAAAGGTCAAAGGAAAGGGAATTATAGAGGTGATTATAGAGGTGATGGGGGACCCTGAATCTCCCATTGTGCCACCCTGGGTACTGTCACTATCTTTACTCTTGGCTTGCTGAAATCTAAGCCAAATCCAATGAAATATTTTGAGGACCTTAACTTTCCATTTAGTAAAGAACAATTACTTGCACCTGATGGGCTGGCAATAAAATATAAAATAATCCACATCTAAATTTCTTGATTTATATTTCCCCAGCAATTTGTGAGAAGTTGGCAAGAGGAAAAGGAAGGAGAGGAAATATCAGGAAGGACGTGGTCCATGGTTGTAACTCCTTTATTTATCAGACATGTGACTTTCCAATGTGTTGGTTTTGTACTTCTTACAAGATCTTACACATAGTAAACACTCCATAAAGTTTTGTTCAGCTAAAAACATGGAGGTGATTTGCAGATATTTGAAAAGGGACCATTTTCTTTTAGAATTTCGCATTCTTATATGTTTTCAAACTCGAATCTCTAGTACATTTGAAAGAGAAGATACAAATGACCGTTCTAACTCTATTTCTGCAAGTTATATGGGAAGGAGCTAAAGATGAAGGGGGTAGGAAGTGATAGTTTGGGCTAGGAAATAACTAGTTTTCTCCTTCCTTTCCAATGAGTCCACTTACATATGGGATTTTCTCTAGACACGGGTATTGGAGAAAACAAGTCACTAATTCTTTTTTTTTTTTTTTAAAGATTTTATTTATTTATTTGACAGAGAAAGAGACAGCGAGTGAGAGAAGGAACACAAGCAGAGGGAGTGGGAGAAGAAGAAGCAGGCTCCCAGCGGAGGAGCCTGATGTGGGGCTCCATACCAGGACTCTGGGATCATGCCCTGAGCCAAAGGCAGACGCTTAATGACTGAGCCACCCAGGCGCCCCCAAGTCACTAATTCTTGACAACTGTTTTTCTCCATTAGAGCAAGTACAGTTTCTTATACCTAAAGACTTTCTGTATATAGATAAATGTTAATTATTATTTACTTTTATGTCCACACGTGGTCTAATTGTCTCCTTAAATGAAAGTTTTCGTAAATGTTATGATTTCTTCAATTTTTGCACATAAATAAAAATATATGTGATTAAAGGTTATATTTTCTAAGGGTTTTTTAATGCATTATGCTATCAGTAAGTATTTAATGTCAACTATCACATATGTATGAATTTAGATGGTCCAGAAAAATAGCAGATAGAAATCATTACAGGAATTCCTTATGAGGTCATTTTCTGCTCAGTTCTTCATATATGTTGTTACTTACATTTTAAATTTCAGATTCTTTCTGCTTTGGAGGATGGCTGAAGATTGTCTTGAATCCGGGATTGTTTGAATTATTTAGATGCTTTCACTGGAAGTCAAAAAAACAGCTGAACTTCTGGATACAATAAGAAAATATTCTCCTCATGTCTTTATGTCCCAGCCACCTGAGCAAATCTGTGTTCTCCGAAAAGAGGCCCTTTTGGGGAAAAAATGGCATCTGGATCCTTGTCTATGACCTTCCTTACCCATGTGACTAGATAACTATTATGGCCATTAATTCATTTAGAAGATAAACCAGTTCAGGTTGAAAAAATTTAGTTAAACTAATAGTGATTTATTTTATTATATTTTGCTTTTAGATTGAATTGTGCAGAGAGCATATTTTGGAAAAATGGCCTGATGAATAATAATGTCTGTCAAGAGAATTCTTCCATACAATGAACATCCTTTTGCTAAACAGACAAGAGTTTTCCCTTGGTTGTTGTTTCCACTCTGAAATAATTGAGCAAGACTATCCAACAGTCCAAATCTGTGGACAGAATCAAGTCCCAAGACACCTCTAAGCCATGAGTAGGACCAGGGAGGATTGTCACAGTCTTGCCCCTGAACACCCAGGTTGCTATCCTGCCTAAATCCACATGAAGGTAAGGAACTGGTGAATCAGCAGGAGTTAAATGGCATCTGACAGGAGCTGGGGAATAAAGTGGATACTATAATCCATAATAACGCATGCCTCTGGATTACTTCCCCAGAGAATTTTCATTGTCTAAGTTCTGAAGGGGGATTCCTCCAAGGGTAACAAACGCTCATAAACTGCAGGTCTTTTAAAGAAAGAATTACTTTGCCCATAAGAGACCTAAGAGGAATGTCTGCCTGTCTCTGCTTGGCATCACTGCCACCTCATGGATTAATGAATTCTGTGTCCTCCAGTTGCCTCATTATGTACCTCTGTATCATAAGAGTAGCCAAATGTATCAGAATTCACTTTAATGAATGTGAGTCATTCCTTATTTTTTGTGATTTAGACTCACTGGTTTGTAAGTAAGCCATTAACTGCGCTAAAAATAAGAATACTACCTGCTGGAAAACCTGTGTAGCAAAAGGGCTCGTGGCCAAGAGCACCAAAGAAATGGGTGGGGAGAAGAGGGGCTACGATGGTGAAAAAAAAATACCCCCCCTAATTTTAAGGTTAAAAAAGCAGTCCTTTTTACCAGAAAGCTTAATTTTATAGTGCTGTGGATTCACGGAGCCAAACAATTTTGCAACCATATTCAGAACCACACTCAGTCTATTTTGTAGTAAAGAATTCAAAATATCCATGTTTGTTTTCTCATAGAAAAAGAAGGCTCAGTCTTTCTGGTCATGATGTCTCTTCCAAATTCTGCAGGTAAGCATCCCCAAGAGGAGCCAACAGGAGTCTGCGGTCTGAATTAGGTATTTCAGTATTTTAGCAGCTTCTTCTGCTCAATGATAGCTTCTTCTTAAAAGTTAGTTTCAAAAAGTTAGTTAACCCAGAGTTCATGAAATACATTGCTTTAAAGAGACGGTCTCTGTCTATACATGTATCTATTCGGCGTATTACCTGTCTACTTCTTTTAGAATGTAAGTTCCATGAGAGCAGGGACTTTGCTCACTGCTGTATTCCTAGTGCCCCAAACAGGGAGGGTTTGGCACATAGTCAGTTATCAATATATATCTGTTAAATAACTGGCTAGAATATAGGGTTAAAATATTAAAACTTGCTAAAAAAATAATTTTATTAACGTATAAACCTGGAAATTAAAGTTTCCCTTAACTGGACACTGTGACATGGTTATTAAATAGAGAGTTTGTAAATGAAAAGCAGAGAAATTAATTCTATGATTTTCATTTGAAAAGTGTAATTTAAATGGACTTCTGAGATCAGATTTATTTTTAGATAAAATGCCACGAACTCCATCTCATTATATTGATTAGCTTCTTTGGCCAAATAGTGTTTGAAATGGTATAAGTCAAATACATTAGCCATGTTCACTCATTCAACAAATTAGTATTAGCACCCCTTCTATGGAAGGCTCTGCTATATATTAAGCAAACAAAGCTAGAAAAGATATCCTTTTCTTCCCAGGGAAGCCTGTGGTCCAAGAGAGATACAATAAATCGAAATTGTAGTAGTGCATGATTACTATGATTAATTCGCATACAGAGTGTCACCTGAGCTGAGCGAATGCATACTAACAATTTTGGGGGATCCATAGAATGCTCCCTTAAGGAGATGATATTAGATCTATGTCTGGAAATATGAGTAGAATTTGATAAGATGAAGAAATGAAGGACATTTCAGGCAAATGGGACTGTATGTTGAAGGTAGGGTGGCCTGAAACATCATAATGCAATTTGAATGCTGTACACAGTTCCCCATGACTGGAAAAAGGTCAGCTCCAATAAAAGAAAGGAGATGATCTCATGCTTCCAGTGTGCATAGCCTTTACCAATCTTCAATAACCATCTTACAGAGCCAAAGTAGAGGGCTTACAGGTGCAAATTCTGGCTTTTGTTTGTTTGTTTTGAGTGTCATTTCTGTAAACAGTAAAGGAGGAACATATGGTTTTCTCATTTTTCGTTTTTTGAGATGACATTATGTCTGAGGCATTTTGTCTGTTTCATCTCTTAAAATGGCCATTGTCAGGTATTTACTTAGAGCAAATAAACCTACATAAGCTAGATCTACTGCTAGAGTGGTTTGCTGTACACTTTGGGATGGGCTTCTCCGAAAGAATATTCGGCCAATCTCTCCACACAGGAATTCCTCCAATCCAGCTTCACGAGGTCCTAATAATGAGCTGCTCACAAACTCTAGTTTTTCAAGCACAGTTATAAATGCAATTTATATGCAGTATAAATGAGTGGATAAGTTTAAGTATCTTTAGTTATTTTATGAATCATTAAATTACAAGGTTATACTCAAAGAGAAGTGTCTTGAAACAGGAAAGAATATGGCAAGTATAAAAAATCTGAATCAGACAATGGAAAGAGAGAAAGAAAGAAAGAAGGAAAGAGAAAAAGGAAAAGAGAGTAGAGATAATAGATGGCAATGTGCATCCTGTAGCCTGAAGTAAAGGATATATGTGGTATCCTGGAGGGAGGTTTGGCTGGAAAGGGAGGCAGAAGGGATCATGGAGGACCATGGACCTGAAAACCATGGGTTTACATTTTTAATCATTGCAGTGGCATGATCTACTCTTCATTTAAAATGTCAACATTGAAAAAAAATGCTAAGAGCAAGATATAAAACATGTAATGATTTTCAACATTTTCTTTCACTATTCTTTAATATTGTCAGATAACACTTGCCATTATACATTACTGTCTAAAGAATGTAAAGTGTTGCTCCACGATCTCCAGTATAATTGTACTTATTATAAATAGCCATATATATATATACACACACACACACATATATATGAATAATACCTTTGTATAATATCCTATTGGGTTGATCTTTCTTTAAGCATTCATAAGATTTCCAAATAAACAGAGGCATGTTATTTCTTTGTCGTAGCTTACATTCATGCCTCCTGATACATATACATTTGGACCCAAGCAATAACACCAATTGTTTTTGTTGTCTTTAAATGCAGGAAGAGTTGGAAGGAAAAGCTTCCCTTCTTTCAGCCAGATAGGTGCTTTTGTACTAAAAGACATTTGTTGAAGCATCTGTAAAATGTTATGTTTAATTAAGCACATTTTTGTTACAATGAATAAAACAGCAGAGCCAGGGTTTTTCAACCTAAGGAAAAGTAAGAAAATAATAAATAAAAACGGCAGTATAAAAGCTGGTCTTCCATCCTCCCACCTATGCAGAGAACTAAAACAAACAATGACAACTAATTAGTACTGGCCCTGGTACTGTTCTAAGAAGCCAAAAATGAAACACCCACAAAAGAAAATGGCTCCTTGTTCACTGCATCTAGTTTGTTTTCACTTTTGAGTAATGAATAAATAAGATTACGAAGATAATGCAGGAAACATGGAAGTGGAGTGGGTCGGAACAAGAGACTGTTTAAACTTGTCCTTAGTCCACAACCAAACCTGTAAAATTTTTAATTGAAAAATCTAGAAAGTTCTTCTAAGACTTACCAGGACAAATATTTTACTCCCCCTTTATCAAGTGATTTAGCCTAATAAATTAAATTTTAAAAAATAAGTGAAAGGAAGGAAAGGAAACAGTATCTGGAAATTTTGCAGGGCATAACACAACACTGGTGGATTGCTGTTGTCTAGAAGTGAGGACCCAGTCACCGTAGCCACTTTCCTAGCATGCCTCACAAATATTTTGTTTCCTGATTCCTTTGCCAATGAACTGACATACCATGGGTGGTGCACAGAAGTCCACTGAAAAGCTGCAAAACTGGATGTCTTTGGTAAGCGTAGCAAATACATTCCTTTCCTCTCCATTTGAAGCTCTGTGTCTGATGTCATCACTTCTTCATTTTGTCCCTCCTCTTTGGTCTGACCCTTTCCCTGTCTGTGACCCAGCTGAGGAACCTGTAAGCCAAAATGGCGATGAGATTTGAAACTTTCAGGGAACAGACACAAAGGCACGGGAGAGCGATTTATGCAAAGGTCCTAACAGTCCGAAGAGTTCCAGAAATCAGTCAACTGAAAAAAAACCCCACTAAATCTAAGGTGACATATTTAAGGATGGATTCATTGAGAAGTGGTGTAATATACAAGCTTTAATTTCTTTCCCAGCTCACAGTGGAAGGTTAGTACATTAAATATTTTTATTCGCATATTGTTAACAATAATAGTAGCTATTCCTTCTTCTTAAGAAAAATGAAATAAGGGACAAAAATAATCCTACAGGTGAAATGGCCTTACACAATTCCAGGCACCCAGTCAGCACTCAATAAATATTGATCAGTGCTGCTGATCAGCAGGGAAACCTACTTACAACAAACCCCAGAGGACTTGGGAAAAACAGCAATGTCTTATTTGCCAGACACAGGCTTGCCCA
This sequence comes from Ursus americanus, assembly GCF_024610735.1. NCBI lineage: Eukaryota > Metazoa > Chordata > Mammalia > Carnivora > Ursidae > Ursus > Ursus americanus. The sequence continues at coordinate 37,788,018 of NC_142139.1, read as the reverse complement.
TCCTCCGATGCTGTGTCAGTATAAAATAGTAATGGTGCTAGTAGCAGTGAACCTGAACATTGAATTCTGATTGAAATTCAATCATAATCATCATCAAAACACAACTCCCAGACTGTCATATATCCTTAAGCGACAGTGGCTCAGGTTTTATTCTCAATTCAGGTTAGGAATCAAGCTAAAAAGGATCTTATTCCATATCATAGTTATTCTGTTCCATCATTTTTCCTCAGAGCTTTATCAACTCTTCCCTTCTCAACTGTGAAAATGTTGGTTCTCTACCATACGGTTGACTTTTGAACAACATGGTTTGAATTATGTAGATCGACTTCTATGAAGATTTTTAAAAAATACTGTACAGGTCTGTAAGTGTATTTTCCCTTTCTTATGATTTTTCTTAAGAACATTTTCTTTTCTCTGGCTTACTTTATTATAAGAATACAGTATATAATAGTGTAACATACAAGGTATGTATTGATCAACTGTTTATATTATTGGCTGTGGTGAACAGTAGGCTGTTAAGTTTTTGGGGAGTCAAAATTATATGCAATTTTCAATCCCATGGGGAAGGATGCCCCTAACTTTCCAAGGTTATTCAAGGGTCAGCTATACTAGCTAGTTTCCCATTAAGAGGACCTGTAGAAAAACTTAATTTGCTCTTTGACATCTTCCTTTATTTCAATTCTTTTAATAAGTGATTATCATTATTGGGATACAAAGAAATAAATAATTATGAAAGCTTGGGCAAATTTTTGCCCATTTCAATGAGTAACAAATTTAGTTTGCACTATGCTGCAGGAGGTAGAAAGAAATGGAAGTCTTGCTGTTGGGCAAAAATTGCATCCATAAATCCTTTTCATGAAATAAAGACCCATTCTTCAGATACAGGTAGGATTTTGAATCTTGCTGCCAACACAAGTATGACAGGAAGGAGCTAGAATTAGCAGACTACACAGCAGGAACTATGAACCTAACTCAACGTGAACTCATCCAGAATCTTATCTTTGAAGAGCTAGTTTGTCTTTGACAAGTTCAGTTTCCACTAAAATTAGTACTACTCTATATTCTGTGTTGGTACTATAGTGTAAGGGCAGGAAAGAGTACCGTAAGTTTTTAGAAATTGTTAACTTTTCATATTGAAAAATAAGTAGGTCTATAGAGCAAAGGGACACCTCATTTCAAGTCCAGTGTAGGGTTTGCTTGGCAAAGTCTGCTCTGAAAAGTTTGCTTTCATACAACACAGTTTTGGAACTAGTTTGGAATTCTCTTTATCATTTACACATTTCTATTCTGAATATTCTCAGTGCTGCTGGGGAGTGTTTTCAGTTCCGAGAAGCAACCAAGTGCCCATAAATGGGCAATATGGTTTCAGGTTTTAGAAAAAAATACTGAAATCATAAAACAAAGATCAAAAGTGCAAATGACTCTAGGGGCCCAGCAGGTGAAGAAGCAGGCCAGGTGTAAGTGTGCCTGAGGGCATTGTGGGAGTGGTGTGGCCCACAGAGAGAACCAGATCACTCACAGCCAGACCAGACGCAGCAGCTGCCTCTCTAAATAGTTGCTGGCATGTGAGATGCAGTTGCAGTGTTGATATAGGGGAAAAAATATCCTGACATTTTAATATTGTGTATCATTTTCTATCCTTTTTAAAAAAGATTTTATTTATTTGAGAGAGCGAGAGAGCGCGTGCGCGCACGCGCGCGCGAGCTCACGCACTAGTGGGGGGAGGGGCAGAGGGAGAAGCAGACTCCCTGCTGAGCCGAAAGCTGGACATGGGGCTCCATCCCAGGACCCTGGGATCATGAGCGGAGCGACCTGAGGAGAAGGCAGATGCTTAATCAACCGAGCCACCCGGGCACCGCTCATTTTTCTATATCTGTGTAACAATTTATCACCAACTTGGTGTATTAGTTTGCTAGGACTGCCATAACAAATTAGCACAAACTTAGAGGTTTGAAACAACAAGAATTTACTCTCTCACAGTTCTGAGGGGCAGAAGCGCAAAATTAAGGTGTCAGCAGGGTTGGTTTGCTTCCTAGATTCACTGGCTCCCCCCTAACTTCAGGTGAATGCCAGCAACCCTTGGCTCCTTGGCATGGCGGCTACATAACAGCAGTCTCTGCCTCCGATTTCACGTGGCCTTCTTTCTGTCTCTCTGTGTCGTCAGCCTTTCCGCCCATCCTTATCCAGGATGATCTCATCTCTAGATCTTTACCTTAAGTACATCTGCAAAACCCTGTTTCCAAATGAGATCACATTCCAAGGTTCCTATGGGCATTCCTCTTGGTGGCCACAATTCAACCCACTACACGTGGCAACTTAAAACAACACAAATGTACTATCTAACAGTTTCTGTGGGTCAGGAATCCTCCACGGGTTAGCTGGGTCTTTTGCTCAGCAGCTCACAGAAATCAAGGTACCAGCTGGGATTCCAATCTAATCTGAAGCTCTGGGTCCTCTTCCAAGCTCACTGGGGATTATTCAATTCCTTAAAGGTATAGACGGAGATTCAGCTTTTTTGCTGGCTGCCAGCCAGGGCTCACTCCGAGCATGTAGAGCCTGCTGGACATTCCCTGTTACATGGTCCTCTCCACAATAGGGCAGTTTGCTCTTCCAAGGCCAACAGGAGAAAATCTGCCTGATGTCTGTCTCTGACCTCTGGACTGGGATTTAATGACTTACTTTAGTTAGGTCAGGCTCACTCACCCAGGATAATCTCCGTTTTGATTAACTCAAAAGTCAACCGATTCAGAACCTTAATTACATCTTTGTTGTATAGCATAATGTAATCCCACAGGTGCTATTTCATCACATCACAAGCCCCTTCACAATCCAGGTGAGAGGATTATACCACCTGTATACCAGGCAAGGAGTCTTGAGGACCATCTTAGAATCCTGCCTCCCAAAATGGGCTCTATTTAAAAAACAAAACAAAACAAAACAAAACCACTATATAAGCAAAAAATGCATGCCACATTTGCTTTGAGATCTCAAAACACAGGTAGGAACTGTCTAAACTGACTCTGAAAGTGGATGTAAAAGTGTAGAAGCTATTTCAAAAAATGGTAGCAATGTAGAAAGAAGATAGCTAGACTTCTAACGGAATCAGTGTAAAGAGAACGATAATTTTGGATGCTGATTAGTTTTAAAAAAAAGGATCAGTATCCTTTAAATAGTTTTGTTATAGTCTCATATGGAATATTACATGCAGTATGTCCATGATACATATTGGATGAAAAAGCTAGCTGGAGGCATTCCCTGATCCCATTTTGCCCCAAAAAGCACCACCATCACGGAAGCCCTACATGTGCCTGTATGGTACGTGTGCACATGTGTGCTTACGAGCGTATATAGAAAACCAGGACCTGAAAGATGTATGAATCTGAAAACAGTGACTCGTTCTAGGTAAAGCAGGAAGAGCAGACGCTCTAATGTGATGAAGATGTTATATTTTATATACCTTGGTGTATTGTTTCAAATGTCTGCAATGGACAAAAGTAATGGTAAATTTAGAAGGGTTAGTAAATGTAAAAGGAAGTTTCAAAATCAGTTTCCTTAATTTATGAAGCGCCCAGTTGCTAATCCACTGATGTGGAAGGGTGACATTGGTAAGTAAACGCGGGTTGAGAGCGACACCAACATCACCAAACACAAGTGGCTGCTACAGGCTCCATCTCTTCTACAACATTACCAAGCTTTCTCTATTTCTCCACCTTATGTTAAGAAGACTTTTAAAAATGTGGATCTATCTTCAATCGGAAAAAGAAAGAGAAAAAAGAAAAAGAAAGAAAGAAAGGGAAAGAAAAGAAAAGAAAGAAAAACTCCATGTATTGCGCTCACTGGGCATGGGATGCCCTGAGGCTGATAGATGTCGATTACTCAATCCTTTAGGAAAACTCCTCCCATTCATGGAAATAAAAACCTGCTTGGCCACTAGCACCTGCTCCCTGGAGTACCTCATAATCCTCTGAACACAACAGAGGATTATAAACAGTGAAAACTCTGAAGACCTCTGGAAACCCGAGGGGTCATTGAACATTATTAAAAAAATAATAGCTAAGTTTAAGTTACAACTATATATTAAGACAATAGCAAACTGCAACCTCACTAATCACCACAATTTTATTGACAAAAATCTTAAACAGAAAATCAATTTTCTTGTTCAAAGTGGAGAGTTTGTTTAATTAGAATCAGCATTTAATAAGGGATAAACATTAACATCTTACACAGGACCATCATCTTTTAAAAGCCAAGCCAGATGGGTCGATTATATGAGCTTCCTTTCCAAAGGGGAAAAAAAGTGAAAAGTGGGATATCTTTGTCATTAAGCATCTTTATCATTGAAGATCTGAACCTTTTCCCGGGATAGCCGTGGGACGTTTAGAAAGAGTGTCTGTGTGTCCAGCGGCTGGGCCTGTGAGTCACATTGTCAAGACCTTTGCCTTTCGCTCACAGACACCCTCTATGGCACCCACGGCATGGCTTTTTTTTTTTTTTTACCCACGACCAGAAACACAGAGGCAAATATTGTGGCCAAAGGAGAGGTCTCCAGCGTTCACATTTGCCCTTTGAATATAAATGAGATTAGCAAATATTTTAAAAGTGATAAATTCTTAACTTGGGTGCCAGAAAGGAAAAGCAAACCAGATCCCGTGAAGGTATTTACAAAGTGGGCACGTTTGCATAACGCACTGTGCTGAACACCGAGAGTGCAGATAGAATGGTTTTTCCTTTCGATACTGCAGGAACTAAGGGAGCGCAGAAGGACGGCCACTTGGGTGTTACTCTGGAGTATTCCCTGTAAAGGGGCTCTTCTGTCACGGCACCTACGTTACCTCTCATCCTGTGTCTATTTAAAGTCTTGGACCCATCAGGAAAGTTCCCAGAAATTCTTTAGTGAATGTATTCAGTTAGACACTTTATAAGGAAGCCTTGGCTAATACAAATCAAAGCAGCCACACTGTAAAGAAAAGGCCAGGGTCATGCAAGCATAAACTGGAATTAACCATAAGTAAGAAGCATGAAGGTTTTGTTGACAGAACACAATGTGGAGCAGCCATTCCTCATTTTCGTGACTGATAGGACCTGCTTTAATATACGCCTGTCTCCAGCAGCCAAAGTCACCATACATTTTCCAGTTCTTTATCTCACTCTGCTATGTGCAGCCGAAGTCTGAAAGGCAGCAAGTTAATTTATGTATCCTTCCCTTGCCAAGTGTGATTAATTGATGTAATATGTCAATTCCTTTTATGCAAATGTTAAAAATGCAACTTCATCTATATCCATATATATTGCAGATAAATGCTTTCGGAAGGGATGATCTCACTGGGGCAGTCATGGGCAGGAGCTTCTTCACAGTTCAATTTAGGAGATGTTTATTGTACTTATTATTCTAAAAACACTGTGCTTTGTGTTATGAAGGAAGTCGGTTCAACTGTGCTCTCAAAGAGCTTAAAATCTAATGAGAGATCAGCTTTGCTCTGTCCAAACCTGCCATCTTCATCCTCCTGTCTTCTGGACCTCAGTAGGTGGAGTTACTCCTACATTACTAAACCCCCCAGTTTAGGAGTCATCCTTTATTCCCTCTTCACTGCCTCCATCCATTGCATCAGCAAATCTTACAGATTCTATTTCCAAAATATGTCATGAATCTGCCTTCTTGTCAGCTCCTGTAACGCCAATCCATTTCTCATCTATTGCTAAAAACAAATTATCCCAAAACTTTGGTTGCATGAAACAACTTTTTTTTTTTTTTCTTAATGCCCACAGATTCTGTGGCTCAGGAATTCAGACAGAGCACAACAGAGACAGGCTGGAAGATAAAGTCATCTGAAGGGACATGCACTGGCATTGATGCTGGCTGGGGGCTGGCAGTCTCCATTTTCTCTCCATTTAAATCTCTCCATGTGGTCTCTCTGCATAAAGTAATTTGGGCTTCCTTACAACACAGTGGCTGGTGTCATGGAGTCAGTGCCCCAAAGAGAAACAGCAAGGAGGACGTTGTAACCTTTTTACTGTCTAGCCTCCAAAGTCATACCATCACTTCTTTTTTTATATACATAATTTTTATTTTATTAGTCACCATACAGTACATCCCCAGTTTTTGATGCAATGTTCCATGATTCATTATTTGCATATAACACCCAGTGCTCCATGCAATATGTGCCCTCCTTAATACCCATCACCGGCCTATCCCAATCCCCACCCACCTCCCCTCTGAAGCCCTCAGTTTGTTTCCCAGAGTCCACAGTCTCTCATGGTTCATTCCCTCTTCTGTTTACCCCCCACCTCATTCTTCCCTTCCTTCTCCTACCAATCTTTCTATTTCTTATGTTCCATCACTTCTACCATACTCCAGCGTTTTGAGGAGTCACAAGCCTCTTTTCAATTCAAGTGGAAGGAACATTGACCCCACCTTTTCATGGAAGCAGGATCAAAACATGTGGGATGCAAGATATTGGTGTGTACAATCCTCCATACCTGGATTACTATAATATCCTTCTAACTAATCTTCCCCATTATCCACTATCTCCCTCAGTCCACTTTCCCCACCAAAGACTAGTAATCATTCATTTTACATTACATTTAAAAACAGAAACTGTCTCCTCCTCATATAATAGAGACCTCAAATGACTTTCAACTGAACTTAAAATAACAAAATCAAAATGTCTTGCCTTGGTTCATAGAGTTCTCCATGTTCCCCCCTTCCTTTATATACAAAAAGTCTTCTATTTCCTTTTTCCTTCTCCTCAGGGATTTTGTACTCCTTTGCCTCTGCCTGAGATATTTTTCTTCCATTCTTTCCATAGCTGTGTTCTCCCAAATTCTCTTTACCACTCAGCTTAAATTTCACCTTCTCAGGAGGACCTTCCCTGATCACACATGATGGTTAATTTTGTGTCAACTTGACTAGGTCATGAGATGCTCAGATATCTGACTAAACATTATTTCTGGGTGTGTCCATAATGGTGTTTCTGTATGAGAATAGCGTCGAATCAGTGGACTCAGTAAAGCAGGTTGATTGCCCTCCTCAGCATGCGTGGGCATCATCCAATCCACTGACATACTGAATAGAACAAAAGGTGAAGGGGGAATTCACCTCTTTTATGTGTGACTGATGGAGCTGGGACATGGGTCTTCTCTTGCCCTTGGATCGAGACTTACTCCATCAGCAATCTTGGTTCTCTGGCCTTCGGATTCTAACTAAACTGTATCATCAGCTTTCCCAGGTCTCTGTCTTGCAGCTGGCTGATCATGGGACTTCTCAGTCTCCTTAACATTGTGACTCAATTCTTCATAATAAATTTCACTCTCTCTCTCTTTCACTCTCTCTGCTCTGCTTCTCTAAAGAAACTGGACTAATGATACCCCTTATCTAAAATACTTTGGCCTCCATGATAGTTTTAGTATCAGCTCCTTGCTTGTTTGTTTTTGCATATCATTTATTGTAATTTGTAATTTCTTTATTTGCATTTGTTTCTTTTCTTCTCCTTCCTCTTCTCCTTCTCTCTCTCCCCCTCATTCTATTTTTGGTATATCCTCCCCACTAGAATATGGAATCCATGAAGTTATTCCCTGTCATGTCCTAATACCAGCATTGCTCCTGGCATATGGTAGGCACTCAAATATCTTTGATATGAAAAAAAAAATTTCTAACAATTATAGAAGATCTATAATGTAAAAGTTCTAAAAAAAAGTACAAAGTTCAAAGTGAGATGGGTTACATGGAATCAGAAGGATTGGGGAAGGTTTCATAAAGGCAGGTTTGAATTGGGTTTTGAAGTATGCATGTGAGAGGAAAAGTAGACAGTCACTCAAGAGGGAAAAACAGAGAATATTGAGGGCAAGTTCAAAAGGCAAGTTTAAACAGAGGCTAAGATACTTAAGAAGTTAATAGAGGAAAGGAATGGAGGGGTAGTGTGGAGCCAGGTAAGGAATAACCTACAATGCTGTATTTGGGGATTTTAACATCATTCTACAATCAATAGGTCTGTATTTCATGGTTTTCAGCAGAGACTGAGACATGAAGTGAGTTGTATCAAAAGACTGTTATGGCGATAGCATATACTGGAGAGGGATGAAATTGATTAAATGTTGTATAAGGTTTTTTTTTCCTAGATAAGTTACCTGCCAAAGGGCTAAGTTGTCCTACAGAAGTTCTGGCTAAAATCCAATCCAGAAACCTAAGGCAATTATTCTACCCTATAAACTAGAAATATGATACTGCTTCTACTTCTTGCAAGCAGAGAGACCAGGGATATTCCCAAGTAGAACTTGATTTTCCCTCAAAAAGTTGAATTTACCACCAACTACTCAAATTCTTCTTCTATGATGCGGATAGAATCTGATTCTGCATGTAAATGTTATAATTTGTCAGCTTTCCTTTAAGCAATAGCATCATTCGCCTAAATGAAACACAGGTTCTAGAAAATTATTTTCCTCAACTTTAAGGTTTTAGCACTAAATGGAGGGAAAAACATTATGGTTAAAATGAAGGAAATGCTGACCATGATATTAATCAGTGAATTAGTCGGTTGAAGGGAAACAATCTCTAAACACAGAAATCATTTGTCTGCAAGTTTCCAAATTCGTGGAGTAGCAATTTATTACTTCCCATTTGATGAAGCTAACCCAAGACATGTCGACGGCATCCCATTCCAGAAGGGACGCTTAAGCTTTCTCTGTTGTAGTTTCCACTGTAAAATCTCTCTTACCTGTGTAAAATCTATTTACCTGATGTCAGGAGACCTAAAGACTTGGAGCAGTAATGGCAATGCCAAAGCTATAGATCATCTCAACCAGCAGATTGTGCCCCATGGAACTCTTTTCTGAGGACAGATATAAATCCAAGAGGAAATAGCTGCTCACGCACAGACACAATATTACACTTGTGGATAGCAGTCCATAAGCAAAACCCTGATATTGATCTTTTAATATTCAGACCATTTCTGTTTATTACTACTCTTTGGGTGGATATTTTTAGATTTCTCTTCCTGTTGACCCTCCTTATAACTATAGTTATTTTTACCCATAACTAAACTCATAGCATCATAAGATGGAGCCAGCAAATATCTAACAAATTGGGTTTTGGTTGAAAAAATCATGTTAGTATTTCCTCCTTAGAGAGGTTTTTTTCCATATCTCTTATCACTAGATTATTGAGTGGATAAATTATGATCAACAAGGCCTCACTTGCTGGTTGTTGGCTTGATAAGGATATTTCAGAAGCACAGAAAAAAAAAACTAATTAAGTTAGCCACATGGCACTTAAATTGGAGTATAAAAACTTCCTAAGAACGTGTTGAGTTTAACAAATGCCTTATTACTTAAAAAATAATCACAAAACCTGGAGTATAATAAATTCTAGTGGGAGGCCCTGGATTTGGCAGTTAGGACTAATAATTATGGTAGATTTTGGAACATAGTTGCTGACAGCATGGCTCTGGGTAAAGTTTCTCTGTGAGCACAGATCTCTATTGACATATGGGAAGCTCGTTCTCATAGCTCTCTGCCCCCATGGTGCCCCACACATCATTATTATATCACTATTATAGCACATTGTTTTATAACTATTTATTTGTCCATCTTCCCCACTAGACTGAACTCTTTGAAGCCAGATATTTTTATCCCCATTTTCATCTCATTTGTCTCTGTAATCCTAGTAACTAGCATAAGTCTGATCAATAGAAAAAATTCATTATATATTTATTGTGTGTATGTAGGTATTTAAATAATCAGGGACAACTGTCTCTTAAATGATAGACTACACTGCTTTTTCTAGATGAGATCAATAACATCTTTAGTCATTACTCACCTTACTAGGCATCTGGTGAAAAAAGGATCCAGCTTAAACTCTTTTGCCCTCAGAGTTATTTAAATGTAGGTGGATTTTAATCCGTGTCAATCCTTGCCAATCGCTTTGATCATTCCTCAGGCACAATACATTTTGTATTCATTCAACACGTTCTTCTTATTCTATATATTTTCTGGATTCCTTCAAGGGATTAATCTGTTTTCTCCTTCTTAAGAAATGAAATGAAAAATTTCAATGCACCAGCATTGGTAGAGAATAAGTTAAACACCAGTGTACCCACCACTCAATTTTATCAAATTTTAACACCATGTTACATGTGTTTCTCAGAATTTTTAAGAAGTTAAACATCGTATGTATAATTAAGGGTCTCCATGTACCTCTCCCCATGACTTCTCTCCCTCCCTAGAATCTTATTTACACTTGTTTTTATATGTATAAAACATGTACATACTAAATATGTATATTTAGTTTTTATTTATATTTATTTTATATTTTGTATTTATTTAGTATATACATGTTTTTATACTTTACCATCTACTTTTGCTCTATAAGCATTATAGATTATATTTTGCAGATTTTAATCTTCATATAAATATCATAAAATGTTATATATATTTAATTTATATTTATTGCCTATTTATTTGATTTATTTATTCAACTAATATGTATTGACCTTCAACTATGGGTCAACCAAGGTGCTGAAGATATAGCAGTGAACAACACCAATAAACTCCTGCCTTCATGACATGTTCAAAAAGAGGCAGATAGGAAATGAACAAATAAATATGCAAATATCTAATATCTCAAATGCTGATAAATGCTATAGAGATAAATCAAGCAGTAAAAAGGAAATGTATAATATTTGGGATGTGCAGTAATCCAATCGTTATTATTTTAGTAGAGTTTTATGGAAAGACTTTAATATGAAAAAGGTTTTGGAGCACAATCTGGACTGTGAGAGTGTGAGCCCAGAAGACAAAAGGGAAATACAATTGCAGGCATAGAGTACATCAAGTGCAAAGGTACTAAGGTAGAAAATTTTCTAGATTGGTTGACAAACCACAAAAAAAATGTTGTATTGGGAGCAGAGAGAACACCATGAAGGGATCTTCAGCCATTGAAAGAACTTGGCTTTTATTCTGAGTAAAATGAACAAACTTTGAAGAATTTTAAAGAAAGACATGATATGCCAACATTAATATTAAAATTGTATTAGTTTTACTGTCATGTGGAGAACAGACCATAGGACAGCAGTGACAAAAGCAGGGACACCAGCGGAGAGGATGGTTCAGTAATTTAAGTGGAGATGTTGGTGGCTGGTCAGAAAGGGTCTGATTCTGGATATATTTTAAGGAAGAGCTGACAGTATTTAGTGATGATTGGATATGAAGTTTGAGGAACACAGGAGTTAAGAATTACTCTAAATCTGGGATCTAAGCAACTGTAAGAACAGTGTTTTCCTTAACTGAGATGGGGAAGGTTGTGAAAAAAGTGAGTCAGAGAGAAAGATTTGGAGTTTGATTTTAGACCTATTAAGTTTGATATGTCTGTTAAACATCCAAGCAGAACCGTTCAGTGATAAATTAAATATATCAATATGGAGTTCAGAGGGAGATGGAATCAAGATATGTAAAATAGATTCAATCCCACTGAGATGATGTACAAAGCCATAAGACTGGATGAGATCACTTGAGACAGAGGTGAAGATAGAGAAGTCAGAAGACCTGAGAATGGAGCCCTCATGTATTCAGTGTTTAGAGTTTGGGGAGATAAGGAAGAGTGAGCAAAGAAGACAGAAAAGAACTAGCCAAAGAGGTAGGAGGAGAACAGAAAATGATGTGCTAAAATGGAATCAAAGAAAACGTTTCAAAATAGTGATCAACTGTGCTACATACTGATGGAAAGTCAAATGTAATAATGCCAAATATATAATAATATAAAAATTGACCATTGGAATAAACAATGTAGAGGTTACTGATAATTTTTGACAAGACCTCTTTCAGTGAGGTGGTGGGAAAATCTGTTGAATAGAGTGGGTTCAAAAGAGAAAGGAGAATTTCTGGTAGGAGCACAGCTGTGTGACTCAGCAGTCTTCCCCTTTTCTTGGACAAAATTCATTTTCTGAAAATGCAGGGGTCATCCTAAATTATAAAACCCATATCATTTTGCCTTCAAGTATTATAACTAGGCAGAACCCCATTGGATGAAGATAGCTTATAAAATCAGTGAATTCAGAGCTAGATAAAAGTGAGTGGTATTTACCAGAAATAGTCTACCTCTATAGAAATAAAAAATGAGACACCTTTGGGTTCTGATTCCTAGAAGATTACTCTGGCTCTATTCAACCACTCGCAAGGAATTTCTCATAGTTATTAGTCCAGGAAAATACAATTCATCCAATAAAAAGTAATAAAAAATTATATGGCACAGTATCAATACAAGGATAAAAAAACAATTAGATAAAGGCAACAAAAGTTTTCAGTAGGTAGAGAACACTCATAAAAACGTGGTACCATAGGCTAATACAAATTTTCACTGACGATTTTGCCATGGAAATTTCCAAATTTGACAAAGTAATTACATTTCTGAAGGAAAGTTATAAAACAGAAATATAAAATCTAAGGAAAAAGATGATCATAAATAGATTAAACACGATCTGATAAAAGTCAGAAATGAAGTAAATATATATCTTACAAAAATAAAGTGCAATTAAAAATAACATGAAATAAATTATATATCATGGAACAGAGCAAGAGACACAAGAAATGAGAAAAACGGGCTAATTGAAACAGAAATTAAGAATTAAAAAGGATTAGAGAGAAAATTTTTGTTGTAAAACACAGGCAAAAGAGATCCAATATATGAATCTCTGAAAAAGGAAAGCAAAATGGTGGAACACAATAAGCACTGAAAAATACAATTCAGAAACTTTTTTGAAATACAAGAATACTTGAATCAATGCATTAAAATTTCCCATGTACCATAGAAAATTGAACACTTAACACAGAGCACTCAACACTGAAATATATTTTAATAAACTTGTTAAACTTTAATTAGAAAGAAATAAATCTTGGGTAGCCAAGACTAGAGAAGAAATTACTTATTGTTAGTGTCATCATATATCTCAGACTTTGGGGGGAAGGGCGCATAAGGGGAAATTCTGTCCTGGTTTATGGCTTTTGTTCCAGTATAATTACTGTTAGAACACTCCTTTGCTCTTAGAATTGCCCCTGTTTGAACAATAAATTTTATAAGCACCAAATTGGTATCATGTTTTTCTACAGTAGTCTTCATGAGTTAGTAAAGGAACATTTACAAGCTTATATTCAGCCAAAATTATCTCCAATTGTAAAAGCTATAGATAAGCAGTTCTGGTATACAAGATGGGAAGAAATATTGTTCCAATGAAGCTATCTTGAAGAAACTTCTAGATGAGTCAAAGATGAGGTAATGAAGATGGATGGAGATTTCCTTAACACATGACTTTATCAGCCCATAAGCCAACATCATACTTAATGGGGAAAGACTAGAGATATTTCCCCAGAAATCACACAAAGCAAAATGACCACCATTATCATCAACACAATTGAAAAGAGGAAGTATGTAGAGGCATAAAACCTGAAAAGTAAGACGTGAAATGATCACTTTTGTAGATGTTATATCTGTATACCTGTATAAGCGAAGAGAATCAATTAAAAGCTAACAAAAATTATAATTCTATGGGATAATATAGTATAAAATCAATAGAAAAATTAGATTTTATATATGCTAATAATAAACAGTTTGGAGATTGGAATTGGAATTCCAATTAGAAAAGTCTTATTTTCACAAGGAGAAAAAATACAATAAAATACCTGAGAATGAAAGGAAATATTTAATATTATATGAAAGAAATTTGTCAGAAGAAATATGCAAAATTGTTTGAGAGAAATGTTGCTTAAATGAGTAACATACCAAGTTCTTGGGTTAGAAACTCAACATCACAAAGATGTCAATTCTCTGCAAGTTAACTTACAGAGTTAGTTTATAAATGTAATGGTTCCCAATTAAAATACCAGTGGGATTGTTGAGGCATTAGAAAAACAGATGCTATATTCACATGAAAAAAGAAACGAGAATAGCAAAGGAATTCTGAAAAAGAAGGGCAATGATACGGAGATTAGCTCAATTAGATATTAAAAACTTATACTTAAAGTCTCAATCTTGCAATTAAAACAATATGCAACTGGTACATAGACAAACAAACCAATATACAGGAATAGAGAAGTATAGAAATAATCTTAAATTGGTATTTCAAAGGTAGAATATTCAATAAATGGAGTAATCTGGTAGCCATCTTAAAAAAATAAAATTGGATCCATACTTATACTCTATTCAACCATAAGTTCCAAGAGACCCAGAGACTGAAGTGTTATAAATAATAAGTCAGTAAAAGCACTAGAAGAAAACTTAGGAAGATTCTTTTAGAACCTTGGTGTGGGACCAGGTCTTCTAACCAAGACATAAAATCAGTATGTTATAAAACAAAAAGAAACCTCTACACGGCAGAAAAAAATCACAAAGGTAATGCCAATAACAAAAAGGGAAAAAACATTTCACAGACAAAATAAATAATAGTTAAAGAGCTCTTAGAAATTAGGAAGAGTAATAACCCAACTGAAAATAACGACAAAAAATAAAAATAGACAATTAATGAGGAAAGAATACAAAGTTCTAAACCTATGAAAAGATGTTCAAATTTGTTTAGAGAAATGCAAGTTAAAACTATTTACCATTTTCTACCTATCAAATGAGAGAAAAAATTTTTATTTGATAATAGAATTTCTTGTAGAGGCTATGAGGAAGCAGGTGTTCTCATATATTGTTGAGAAAAGCTTAAATTGACACAATTCCTATAAAAAGAAATTGAGTAATATCTATCAAAATTAAATGCATGTTTGCTTTGACCTAGGAGTTCCACTTCTAGAAAATTATCTGCCTGTGTTTATGCACATGCAAAATAGTATATATACAAGGTCACTTATTACCACATTGTTTATGAATACAAAAGCATGGAAACTATCTAAATGTTCATCAATAGGAAAGTAGTAAATTAAATTATATGGTACCTCCATTCAATCAAATACTAGATACTTCAAAAAAATAATTGAAAAACTATTATGTACTGATGTGAAATGGCCCCCAGGATACATTATTAAGTGAAAAAAGAATTCTGCAGCAGAATCAGTGTAAATACATTTTCATCTGTTTGTGTGTGCACAAATAAGCTGAATAATATACAAGAAAATATTAGAAGAGAGTAGAAATTGTGTAGAAGAAAGACTAGAGTAAAAGAAAGTTTTCACTGCATATAAATACTTTTTTAGATTTCTGAAATGGGTGACTATATTATCTATTGAAAATATTAAGTGGATAAAAGACACAGAAACAAAAATTGTGGTTAATATTTTGAGGCATTTGCTGTTGCAGTAGGTAAGGGAACTTAGATACATAAAGAAATAGACTGGGAGGAGAAGAATTAGAGACATCAAATATAGTTAACTCTTTTAGAGTTCTGTTACAAAGAGCAGGAAATGTGATGGTAGCCGGAAGAACGAATGTAAGATGAAAGAGGGTATAGCAAGTCGCATACTCATGGTAATAATCCACTAGAAACAAAAAAATTTGCTCTTGCAGGAAAAAGAGAAATTCTTAGAGTGGTGGGCTTGAGGAGGTGAGAAAAGATGGGATCTAATGCACAAACTGTGATTAGCATTAGGTTTTGATGTTTGTCCATGGTGAGAGTTGTAGCTCTTGTCCATTCATTGTATCTCTTTATATGAATATACCAGAATATTATTTATCCATTCCTCCCCTGAAAGATATTCAGTTTGCTTCTACTTACTTATTATAACAAATGATATTGGTTTTTTTTGTTTTGTTTTTAGATTTTATTTATTTGACAGGGAGAGAGACAGCCAGCGAGAGAGGGAACACAGGCAGGGGGAGTGGGAGAGGAAGAAGCAGGCTCCCAGGGGAGGAGGCTGATGTGGGGCTCAATCCCAGGACTCTGGGATCACGCCCTGAGCCAAAGGCAGACGCTTAACAACTGAGCCACCCAGGCGCCCAACAAATGATATTGTTAAGTACAGTCTTATGCATGTCTTTTGGAGAACCCATATTAAAATTCTCCTAGGGTTTAAATTATAGAAGTACAACTGCTGTATTATCTCTTATGAGCATTATCAGTGTTCCTTGACATTGCCAAATTACTCTTTTAAAAAAAAAAATCTTTTTTTATTATTATTATGTTCAATTAGCCAGCATATAATACATCATTGGTTTTTGGTATAGTACTCAACAATTCATTAGTTGTGTATGACACCCAGTGCTCATCACCAGAAGTGCCCTCCTTAATACCCATCACCCGGTTACTCCATCCCCCCACTCACCTCCCCTCTGTAACCCTCAGTTAGGTTCCTGGAGTCCAGAGTCTCTCATGGTTTGTCTCCCTCTCTGATTTCTTCCCATTCAATTTTCTCTCCCATCCCCTGTGGTCCTCCACGGTATTCCTTACGTTCCACATATGAGTGAAACCATGTGATAATTGTCTTTCTGCTTGACTTATTTCACTTAGCATAATCCCCTCCTGTTGCATCCATGTCAATGCAAATAGTGGGTATTCATTCACAATGGCCAAACTGTGGAAGGAGCTGAGATGCCCATCAACAGATGAATGGATAAAAAAGATGTGGTTCATATATACAATGGAATATTACTCAGCCAAATTACTCTTCATATTGGTTATAGCAAATTATATTCTTACCAGCAGTTTGTGGGGTTTCCATTGTTCCATAGCCCTACATTTTAAATCTTGTCAATGTGATAAGCATGAAATGGTATAGATTGATCATCTTTTCTAATATTTATTGGACATTTAGGTACCTTCTTTAAATTACTAGTATTTGCCCATTTTTGATTATATTATCTTTTTCTTACTTATTTTTAGGATTTCTTTATGTATTTTAATACTAATCCTTTAAAGCAATTGCTAACATTTGTTGAGTGCATGTAAAAGGCTTGGCCTTGTTTGGGGGCATTTTACATTTATTGACTCATTTGATCTTTACAACTACCCTAAGAGGTGGGGAGACCTATTATCCCTATTTTGTATATACAGGGAACTGAAGCACATAGATGTGAATTAACTTGGCCAAGTTTATCCAGTTAGTAAGTGGTGCAATCTAGTTTTGAACTCAAGTAATTTAGCTCACTGCTTCCCAATCCTATTTTGATTTTATCTATTCAAAAAATCTTCTCCCAATCTCTGACTTGCTTTTCCATTTTGTTTATGGTATCTGTTCGTATGCAGACTTTTTCCCTCTTTTTCTTCTGTTCTTAATATACTCAAATCTATCAATATTTCAGTTACTTACAAAAAAATCCTTTGCTACCTAAACATCATAATATTATCCTTCATTTTCCTTACAAATTTTTAGAATTTTACCTTAAACATTTGATCAGAATCTCCCCCTAGGAATAATCCTTCCTTCTTGGGTATAGTTGGATCTTGAGACCTATCGTTATTACTACATTCCATGTAGATTACCAATTTCATCACCAATGATTGATTAGTCCACTGTTTTATAATGTCATCTCTATCATATATCAGGCTTTCATATATTAGCTCTATTTCTGGCTCTCTATTCTGTTCCCTTGGTCTATTTGTCCATCTCTGCTTTCATATACACTATCTTCATGTCCATAGTTTCCTAAGGACCTGCCCTGCTACAATGCATTCCTCTTTACTTTGCCTTAACTTTGGCTTTTGCTTTTTGGTCTTTTAATTTAACTTTATTTTTTAAATTTTTATTTTAATTCCAGTTAGTTAAGATACAGTGTAATATTAATTGCAGGTGTACAATATAGTGATTCAGCACTTCCATACATCACCCAGGGCTCATTACAACAAGCGCACTCCTTC
Source organism: Ursus americanus (assembly GCF_024610735.1). Classification (NCBI taxonomy): domain Eukaryota; kingdom Metazoa; phylum Chordata; class Mammalia; order Carnivora; family Ursidae; genus Ursus; species Ursus americanus. Next base: position 37,770,244 of record NC_142139.1, on the reverse strand, counting down.
ACCCCATCACCTATTTCATCCATTCCCCACCCACCTCCCCTCTGGTAACCATCAGTTTGTTCTCTATAGTTAAGAGTCTGTTTCTTGGTTTGCCTCTCTCTCTTTTTCCCCCCGTTGCTCATTTGTTTTGTTAAATTCCACATATGAGTGCAGTCATAATGGTATTTGTCTTTCTCTGACTAACTTACTTCACTTAGCATCCATGTTGCAAGTGGCAAGATTTCATTATTTTTTTTATAACTAAGAAGTATTCCACCATGTGGAATACTTTATCCATTCAAGTATGTTAACTTTAGAGATAGTTTGTCTAGTTACATGAAACACCCTGGTTAGATTTTTAATGAAATGTGTTGATTACTTTTCATAGAATTTATATCACTGCAATATTGAGTCTACATTTAAATTAACATATTGCTTCATTATTGGCTTCTCTCGTGTCATTAAAATTTTTTGTGATTTCTCTATAAATTCTTAGAGATTTTGTTATATTTATCCTTTCATGCCTTTATATTTTGTAGCTAAAAATAAAACAAAATGGAATCTGTTTTCTATTATATTATCTAAAAGTTATTGTTATACAAGAAAACCATTGATTTATGTATTTTGGATTCATATCTAACAATATTAGCATTCATATTTGCTCTAATAGTTTGCATATTGTCCAATTAAATGATAATTGTATCATTTAGTAAAGAATAATCTCTTCCTTTCCAGTTTTCACAGTTTTTATTTCTTTGTTTCTCCTATTCTAATAAGTGTAGCCTCAGATGGTTAGTAAGGAGGGCACGTATGGCATGGTGCACTGGATGTTATACGCAAGTAATGAATCATGGAACTTTACATCAAAAACTAGGGACGTACTCTATGGTGACTAACATAATATAATAAAAAAATAAATTAATTAAAAAATTAATTCTGCAAAAAAAAAAAGTGTGGCCTCAGGACAATATTGAATAGAAATGTTGAGTGTAGGAATTATCATTTGCTCTTTACATTAATGGGAATGTGTCTAGAATCTTAACATTAATTATGATGTTTGCTACAACTTTCCGAAAAATGTAGCTTAACATCAAATTCTATTTTGTCAGAAATTAAAGTTAAGAAACTTTATAAAGTTTTCACTTACTTCGTGCAACATTTTTATCATTAATTTGCATTAAATTTCATCAACTTACTTTTTCTGAATTCATTGAGATTATATGTATTACATTAGTAGATTCTTTTGATGTTCTATCTTCTTTTCACAGAATACTTTATTGTAATGTATTTTTCATATACTCTTGAATTTAATTTGTCAATTTTCAGTTAGTATATATATATTTTTGCAACCATATTTTAACACTATATTGGTAAATGACATTGGTTTATAAATTTCTTGTGTTGTACAGTAGCACCCTCTTATCTGAAGGGGGATAGGTTCCAAGACCTTCAGTGGTTGCCTGAAACCACATGGTGAAAGATAAGCAACAATAATAATAAAATAGAACAATTATAACAATACTCTGTAATAAAAGTTATATGAATGCAGTCTCTCTATCTCTCAAAGTATCTTATTCAACTTCTTGTGATGAGGTGAGATAATAAAATGCCTGTGTGATGAGGTGAGGTGAGGGGAGTGATGCAGGCATTGTAATGTAGTGTTAGACTACTACTGAGCTTCTGATAATATGTCAGAGGGAGGATCACCTACTACTGGACAGTGGTTGATGGCAGGTGATTGAAACTGTGGAAAGTAAAACCATGGATAAGGGGGGACTATTGCACTGTCTTCATCCAGCACAATACTGTCCTTATGGAAGGTTATATAGGCCTTGTAAAATGTATTTAGTAATTTTGCAATTTTCAGAAGCAGTTTATTAAAAAATCAAGATTGCTATATGAAAGTTTGGTAAAACCCATTTATAAAACAATAGATACCGTGACTATAGAGACAGTATACTTTTATTTCTCAATTCAATTTTTAGTTGCAACTGGTTTATTTATTTTTTCTGTTCTTCTTGAGTTAGAGTTGGTAATTAATATTAATAAAAAAATAAACATTAATACTCATCAAGCACTTAATATTTGCCTGGTAGCCTTTCATGCATGTTATAACATTATTAATTCAATCTTTATATCATTTTTATGAAGCATTCTGATTATCCACATTTTCCAGATGGGAAAACTGAGTTTAATTAATTTGCTCAAGATCATATACCTCAGAGGCTGTTTTCAATCATTATGCCAAACTGCTTCTAAAGAAAAAGAAAAACTTATTTTTCTCTAGAAATTTTTTTGTTTCTTCTGAATTTTTAATTAAGTTGAATAAATTTTTCTATTTTCTAAGGATTTTCAAGTCTCAAATGTATTTCTACTTATAGCCTTCTTTCCATTTCTAATCTTGTTTATTTCTGACTTGTTTATTAATTATTTTATTTTATTATTTTTTTATTAACATATAATGTATTATTTATTTCAGGGGTACAGGTCTGTGATTCATCAGTCTTACACAATTCACGGTGCTCACCATAGCACATACCCTCCCCACTGTCCATCACTCAGCCACACCATCCCTCCCACCCCCCTCCACTCCAGCAACCCTCTGTTTGTTTCCTGAGATTAAAAGTCTCTTATGGTTTGCCTGCCTCTCTGGTTTCATCTTGTTTCATTTTTTCCTCTCTTCCCCTATGATCCTCTGCCTTGTTTCTCAAATTTCACATACCAGAGAGATCATATGATAACTGTCTTTCTCTGATTGATTTATTTCACTTAGTATAATATTCTCTAGTTCCATCTATGTCATTGCAAATGGCAAGATTTCATTTTTTGACAGCTGCATAATATTCCATTGTGTGTGTGTGTATGTGTGTGTGTGTATATATTTATATGTATATATATATACACAGCACATCTTCTTTAGCCATTCATCTGTCAATGGACATCTAGGCTCTTTCCATAGTTTGACTATTGTGGACATTGTTGCTATAAACATTGGGGTGCACGTGTCCCTTCAGATCACTACATTTTTATCTTTCTGGTAAATACCCAGTAGTACAATTGCTGGGTCATAGGGTGACTCTATTTTTGATTTTTTGAGGAACTTCCATACTGTTTTCCGGAGTGGCTGCACCAGCTTGCGTTCCCACCAACAGTGTAGGAGGGTTCCCCTTTCTCTGCATCCTCGCCAACATCTGTCATTTCCTGACTTGTTCCATTCTGAGTGGTGTGAGGTGGATCTCATCGTGGTTTTGATTTGTACTTCCCTGATGCCGTGTGATGTTGAGCACTTTTTCATGTGTCTGTTAGCCATTTGGATGTCTTCTTTACAGAAATGTCTGTTCATGACTTCTGCCCATTTCTTGCTTGGATTATTTGTTCTTTGGGTGTTGAGTTTGATAAGTTCTTCATAGATTTTGGATACTAGCCCTTTATCTGATATGTCATTTGCAAATATCTTCTTCCATTCTGTCGGTTGTCTTTTGTTTTGTTGACTGTTTCCTTTGCTATGCAAAAGATTTTATATTGATGAAGTCCCAGTAGTTCACTTTCCCCCTTGTTTCCCTTGTCTTTGGCGATGTGTCTAGGAAGAAGTTGCTGTGGCTGAGGTCAAAGAGGTTGCTGCCTATGTTCTCTTCAAGGATTTTGATGGACTCACATTTAGGTCTTTCATCACTTTTGAGTCTATTTTTGTCTATGGTGTAAGGAAATGGTCCAGTTACATTCTTCTGCATGTGGCTGTCCAATTTTCCCAACACCATCTGTTGAAGAGACTGTCTTTTTTCCATTGGAAGTTCTTTCCTGCTTTGTTGAAGATTAGTTGACCATAGAGTTGTGGTTCCATTTCTGGGCTCTCTATTCTGTTCCATTGATCTATGTGTCTGTTTTTGTGCCCGTACCATACTGTCTTGATGATTACAGCTTTGTAATAGATCTTGAAGTCCAGAATTCAGGGTCTTTTCTGGTTCCATACAAATCTTAGGATTATTTGTTCCAGGTCTGTGAAAAAAGTTGATGGTATTTTGATAGGGATTGCATTGAATGTATAGATTGCTCTAGATAGCATAGACATTTTCACAATATTTGTTCTTCCAATCAATGAGCATGGAAAGTTTTTCCATATCTTTGTGTCTTCCTCAATTTCTTTCATGAGTATTCTATAGTTTTATGAGTACAAATTCTTTGCCTCTTTGATTAGATTTATTCCTAGGTATCTTATGGTTTTGCGAGCAATTGTAAATGGTATCGACTCCTTAATTTCTCTTTCTTCTGTCTTGTTGTTGGTGTATATAAATGCAACTGATTTCTGCACATTGATTTAATATCCTGCCACTTTACTGAATTCCTGTATGAGTTCTAGCAGCTTTGATGTGGTATCTTTTGGGTTTTCCACACAAAGCATCATATCATCTGCAAAGAGTTCGAGTTTGACTTCTTCTTTGCTGATTTAGATGCCTTTTATTTCTTTTTGTTGTCTGATTGCTGAGGTTATCTGCCTAATTATTTTAGATCACTCTTACTTTAAAATTTTCTACTTATTCATCTTTTCAAATAACCATCTTTGGGGTTTGCTGGGTTTTGCTATTATTTCTTTGTTTTCTACTTTTTAAAAATCTGCTCTTGTCTTTATTATTTCCTTCCTTCAACATAGGTTTATTCTGATGTCCATAAATTCTAAAATTGAAAGCTTAGCTCCTATGTTTTTTATTCTTCCTTTTTTATTTTTTAAAGATTTTTATTTATTTATTTGAGAGAGAGAGACTGATAAGGGAGGAAGAGCAGAGGGAGAGGGAGAAGCAGACTCCCCACTGAGCAGGGAGCCTGACATGGGACTCGATCCCAGGACCCTGGGATCATGACTTGAGCTGAAGGCAGACACTTAACTGACTGAGCCACCCAGGCATCCTTCTTTTTCTTTTTTAATGAATGTATTTGTAGATTATACATTAATCTGTATGTATGTCTTACACTGTATCCCTAAAGTTTTGATATGTAGTAGGTTTATAGTCATTAATTATACGTATTTCCTAGCTTTCATGGTATTTCTTTATCTCATGAGTAGATATTAAAATTATTAAATATGTGTGGTGTGAGGAAGAAATTTTTTCCTATTGTTTTCTAGTGATCAGAGAATGTGATCTATACAATATTCATTATTGGAATTGTATTATGACAGGCATTTTTATCTAGTACATGGTCAATTTTTATAAATGTTACATTTTTTACTTGAGAAATATTTACCCTGCTCTTGTAAGTTATTTTTAATACATTTGTTATATCAAACCTATCAATTCTACATTCTTATATAAGTCTTTTTGTAGACATGCATTTTCAGTTCCCTTGAGTAAATACCTAGGAGTGGAACTGTTGGGTCATACATAGGATTTAAGTATGCTTAGCTGTATAAGGAATTGCCACAGTTTTTCCAATGTGGTTGTACCATTTTGCATTTCCACCAGCAATGTATGATATTTCCAGTCATTCCAGATCTTCATCAACACTTCAAATTGTCATTCTTTTTAATTTTAGTCAGTTGTAGTTCATTAAGGCGTTTTATTTTCCTTTTCCTGACTAATGATGCTGAACATCCTTTCATATGTTTAGTGACCCTTTGTATATCTTCTTTGGTAAAATATCAGTTGAAGTTTTTTGCCCTTTTGTTTTTTATTAGGTTGGGTATACTAGACCGTAAGAGTACTTTATCTATTCAGAATAGATGTACTTTTCTTCCAGTCTGTGCTTTTATTATTATTTTCTTAATGGTGACTTAATGGTGTCGATAGCACAAGTTTTAATTTTTTATAAAGTAGATTTATAAATGGTGATAAATCTACCCTTAGGTTGCAAAGTATTCTCTAGAATTTTACATAAAATTCTAGAAATTTTATAGTTTTAACTTTTATATGTATCTCTATGACCCATTTTGAATTAATTTTGAGGGAAGGTAGTTATAAGAGGAGTCATCCCTTTGCTAATCTCTCCATAAGGTGCAGCATAAGGACTCTGATTATCTTAAACTTTGAGCTATCTCATAGGCAAAACACATGCAGAAAATAACTTGCTGCACAAACCTGGGTCTAGAAAAATTAAAACTAATCTTATTTGCTAATACAATTGCCATCACTGCTGTGTTTTCTTCACATCATCACGTGCAAATCTTGCGATCTCTCAAAGCCCAGTTCAGATGCCATAAATTTTTCTTTGATCAGTAGATTTGAAAAAGAATGATATCTTCCTTTAAACTCTCAACACACTTTATCCCTATGTTTCAGGCACTTATCACTTTCTACCTTACAGTGAGGCTATTTGGTGTTTGCCCTCGAGAAGAAAAGCTCCTTGAGAGCAGGACCCTTGTATTATTTATTTTATAACTCTAAGGCCCTGGCAGATATATTTTGTCAATTTTTGTTGGATGCTTGGCGACAAGTGATATTCTGGGGGTGACAACAGCTGGTATTTTCTTGAGGGAAAACAAATCTGCATTTCATTGTAGATTTCACCATTCAAATTATCTTCCTCATATTTTTCAATAAGAAAATAATTTACTTTATCGACCACAGAGATAACATCTAAGTATTAGAGAAAGTTGCTCATAGGTAATATTTAGAAATGAAAATAAAATGGCCATATGGGCATACGAAGTGGGAGTTAGCTTTTATAGCATTATGGAGCTTTTAGTTTCCGGCTCAGGCAAATATCCTTGGATATCAGGGTAGTCAATAGCCACCAGCTGAACGTTTAGTATTATCCAAACAGTGTTCTAAGTATTCTACGTGTACTATCTTCCCTTCAATTCTCACAACAATCTTGCGAAGTTAATGGTGTCATGTCTCCATTTTATTCCCGAGAAACCTGATGCTTAAAGAGATTAATAAGCCCAAGGTCACACTGTCAGTTTGTGGTAGAACCTGTGTTTGAATTCAGGCCATCTACTTCCAGAGTCTGTGTGTGTTCTGAAGCATTGTCCAAGAGGACCGTCCACCCTTGTTATGCAGTTACCTGGCAATCACACATGTTAAAAATAAGACTGCTGGGCAATTATTCCATATTTTTAGTTTGGTCACATAGGATTTTAGATATTTGGTACATATATTTGGTCTTGTGGAAACAGTTTCTTCCTAATGAAATTTAAGTTTAATTATGGAAGTACACTTCAATGATGTCACCATCCTTATTGAAAGACAAAATTAACAGATTTTTTTTTTTTTACAAAATAGATCTTATAATGCAACACTTTTTTTGTGTTCAATTCTAAACTTTACTTCCTCCTCGAAACAATCCTGCAACCTTCATGATATAAATTTCCCTTTGAGTTAGCCTTATCGTGGCCTACCCAGAGCTATTTTTCTTTGTGCCTCTCAGACATAGTGTATAACTCAGAGTGCAGAAAGCAAGGAGGTTGCTATCTCAAACTGCAAGCTGAAGTGAGCCATCAAATATGTGTTTATTAGAAAAACTCTTTACTGACTTTATTCCTCAGATCTGTGGATCCAGGGGACAGGAATAAGAGAAACATCATTTCAAATCAGATGTTCCAAGTTTAATAAGAGACTTTTTTTCTTAATAAAAAAATAAAACAAAAAAGGATCTCATGCTTTACATCATTTATTGCTAAGGGTATTTAAATATTTTTGGAAATTGTAAACACTATTATTCAATAATTGTTTATTTGATTATATCAGAAGGAAAGACCCATCTAAGGAGATTATAGTTGCCTATGGGAGGCAGCTACACTGTAAGGAGTTCTGGTGCTCCAGTATGTCCCACTGCATGCTTACACCTTGTGCAGTAAATGGGTTGCCTACATCATTGATTTTGATATAACTTGGCTTGTTGAGAATATCACCCAGGTGCAATGCTTGATCTAATGAAGAAAGACGTTGAACTCTGAGAATAATATGTTTCCAGCTGTATCTGATGGGGACTATGAGAACAGTTTAAAAACCAGCACATTTCACAAGACTCAACAGGCAACACAAGACACACAGATTCACCCTCAGATCTCATAAATCTGGTAGAACATCTACTGTGTGGTCGGACAGCAGCCCAAAATATCAGATAAGGGACAGTTTAATTCCAATAGATGGCTTTAATCATATAAAATTTAGAGGTCTTAGTTTATATGAGTAAGCAGTGGAAGAGTTGAGTGTTTGCCTGTATTGCCATGAACAGACTATGATGAGACTGTTGGATGATTATATTTGATTTCTAACTTGGGGCCAGGTTAGCAATTTAGAAAATTATATATAGATGGCATCTTCTTGATAGCTGACTAACATTTAAATGATGTTCCTAGATAACATGTGGTTTTACTTCTTTTTCCCTGTTAAGTTACATAATTATTAACCTGAATTCTTTATTTGTCCCACCATTCCTCCCAGATCATTAACTGTATTTGAGTCCATGCTGACCAGATTTATACCATCATCGTGAATAGACAATCAGAAGAAGAGAAAAGAGGTTATAGACTTAAAAGTCCAAATTGCTGAGAATTTTAAACAAATTTATTTTTAAGTCAAAGTTAATATATGCTTATTATAGACAAACTGGATACTATTAAAAATGTTAAACCAAAAACTTCTTCATAAATATCATTTATAATTATATGATATTAGTTTATTCTATGAATATGCTTTAATTTGCTTAACCATTTTCCTTTTGGGGGAACATTAATTTCTTTCCAGACTACTTTTAGTTTTATCAGCTTATCAGGACATCAGAAAAACATTCTGTTTTATGATTTTTCAGGAAGCAATGAGAACAGAATCCAACTTTAGAAAAAGATTCTCTTGGATTTGACAATACCATTTAATAAACCCTTTGGTTTAAAAGGCAAGATAGGTCCTAGGCATGGGGTGCCTGGCTGGCTCAGTCAGGGGAGCATGCAACTCTTGATCTTGGGGTTGTAAATTCAAGGACCCCATGTTGGGTGCAGAGATTACTTAAAAATAAAATCTTTAAAAATAAAAAAATATATATAGGTCCTAGGCAAAATTTAGAATGGGGATATTAAAATTAAAGAATCTAAACTGTTCTACAAACTAAAGTAAAAATATATTTCCCCTGAGGGAAAACTATTTTGAAATAAAAAATGATTTTTAATACCTCTGTGTTGTCCTCAGAAAGGAGACAAGACCACAAATAGGGAGGGAAACAGGAAGTTAGGATGACCAGGATTTGGGGTAACCAGGAAATGGGAAGGAGGTGTTGAAAGGAGAGAGGAGTGCCCATCAACAGGATGGTAGTCTGGAGCCCCAGGAGAGAGTCAGCCAGGAAGGGATTTTCTGGGAAGGCAAACAAGCTTTTATATCATAATGTGATCCAAATCAATTTTTAAGTTATTTCCTATCCTGTTCTGCAAATCTTTTCCACCATTCCCAAAAACTCATTTATTTTAGGGGACCTGGGGGTAATGATGGCAATGGCATAAAATGGACCAGCAAGACTTATGTGACATGGAAAAGCAGAGATGGGATGTCACAGGGATTCAATAAAGGCTTGATGCAGGAGTTTGGAGAAGATATAACAACCAACGTAATAATATAAGTATCTCTTGTCCCCACCCCAACCGCATAGTCCTTGATAGTTTAGAAAGTCATTGGCTTTTCTGTAGTTAATGTGGGTGAAATCTTGACTTATTTAACCTGGATGTTAAAAACAAATGATAATCCCATATACTTGAAGGCCCCAGGAATCCTCAGTTTACATAAAAATCAACAGATTGATCTATTTATTCTATATCTGGCACTTTTTCCTTATGTTGTGCTCCAAGAAGAGAAATGCCTAGCTCAAGGTATTTGGTTTTAAGATTCTTACAGCAACCTGCCAAGCTGTTTTCAAAATGCTTGCACCAATTTATAATCTACCATCCCTGGACAAGAATGCCTAAAGACACTGATTATTGTAGCTGAAATCTGAAAGAATGGTGCTGTCAACAATGATAACAACATTGGTCTAGAGATTTTCTAGGTGTTTACATTCTGTCATCTGAGGCTGACAAGATGCTCAATCAGACATTAATGAAACATAATTGTTTCTTAGCGGAGGGCGTTAAGATCTCACGAAAGAGTGAAGCATTCATAACCTAAAATTAATGCTGAGAAGAAAACAAGAATTCTGTCTTTAACCACCATGGATCAGTTATGTTTTTCATTTACCACATTTCACATCTTTTGGTTTTACCTTAGAAGTGAGTAAAGAGAATACAAATCATAATTCTTTCTCTTTGCAATTCACTGCTGTGTGCCTTCTCCCCTCCCAGTCTCTGTATCCAGGGAAAAAATCTGACAGCTGACTGTTCTTAAGAAACCACATGATTAAAAGAATTTAAAAATAAAACACTTTGATTATGAGCCACAGATTTACCCATAAATGAAAGCTTTAGAAAATAATACATTTGTTTGCTAATTTTCCATGAGCATAAACATCAGCAATACTCTGCTAATTGTGATGTGAAAATATGCATGGCAGAAAAAGAAATAGTAGCAGGACCCTGGAGCTTTCACAATAAAGTAAGAATTATCTAGGCTTTTTTTTTTTAAGATTTTATTTATTTGACAGAGAGAGAGAGACAGCCAGTGAGAGAGGGAACACAAGCAGGGGGAGTGGGAGAGGAAGAAGCAGGCTCATAGTGAAGGAGCCTGATGTGGGGATCGATCCTATAACGCCGGGATCACGCCCTGAGCTGAAGGCAGACACTTAACCACTGTGCCACCCAAGCACCCCTATCTAGGCTTTTTAACCAACACTATTCTTTTCACCAGACCTGAGTCTACATATTGTAAAACTTACAATTTTCCCTGGCAGTTTAAGGGGTTATGAATGTATAGTTGGTCAGCCTGGTGACAGGACATAAGTTGCAAACCAGATCAGGACAGAGATTTTACTTACACTGCATTGGGAAGGTTCTGTGTCTCCCAGATGCTCCAAATTAGAACGGCTTTCAGAAGAAAAAAAAAGAAAGAAAAAAAGAAGATAGTTTTCTTCTTCTTCTTTTTTTTTTTTTTTAATTGTAATGCCTAAGTAGAAGGGAAAGAAATAACAAGAAAACAATATTCTTTTTTTGGAAACAAATTTTTTTTATGTCAAAATCTTTATGGTAATACAAGATAATGTAGACAGTTTTGTTTTAGCAAGAACAATTGTCAAAAGTTTAGTAACTTTGAACATTCATAAATCATTTCAGTTCCCTGAGGCTTTTATAAGTTTTGATTGTTCAAAGATAAGAAAGATCTGGCTCAACTCTAGAGACATTTGGTGTTTTGTATTTTGTTTTGTGTCTGAATGATAGATGTGTGAACATGGGTGGCTACTATAAGTCCCTAATCATGCATTTGAACACATGAATGGGATTTAACAAATTGTCTTGTACAGAATGGGCAAATTCCCATGATGCCAATCTAGTAATGAAGTTCCCAGGATGCCAGCTCACAGCTGCCTCTGACCTGCCTCTGCATACACAGAAAAGGGGCCAAACCTCGGTTTACTCTCTGAGTCTTTTTGGATGTGTGATTTGGCAACAAAGGAAGCAATCCAAATAATTGTGTGTGTGTGTGTGTGTGTGTGTGTGTGTGTGTGTATGGATTTTTGTTTATTAATGTACCTCCTCCTTTCATTCATTGCTTCTAACCATCCTTCAATTTCTTAGTTTCTTTGGTTCAGAGCCCTCAAAGGTCATTTACACAAGCAACAACTTCCTTCCTCATTAAAAATCAAATGTTCTTCTTTAAAAAAAAATAAAAATTTAAAAAAAATTAAAATTGTTCTTCTTAATCTGTTTGAAGTCAAAGAAGAGAAGGATCTCCAGATTATGCAGTTCTATAAGCTACTGTTTTCTCCTTGCTTTTGAAGTATGAATTAGGAAACATGTACCCAAGCTTGTCTGCACAGAAATTGTTTTCTGCTTCTAGCATTTCATTACCCATTTTTACAAAACTTGATAAAGAGAGCGGTTGACACTCTCCTATAATTCACTCCCCAGCCCACCAGAGTTGACTGTTCAGACTTTCTTGCGCCACCACATCCATTCTCACCCATCCTTGTCCAAACTCAGCTTTACGATGTATTTCTGATAAAGATGAGGATGATATCCATGTTTCCAAGGCCAGGAATGTTGGGCATTAGAGAGCAAGAAATAGTAGAGTTAGAACCTTTAGGTACATATTTTGTTTTGTTTTTTTCAGAATACCTCAAATAGAAAATATCTTCATCTTTCATTTGCATACTGTCTGTTCTAAATAACTTAATGTTTTACCTCTGCTGTGCCCGCTCTAAGTCATCATTGAGATGTTCAAGCTGATATGAATACAACTATTAAGGCAGTTTTTAAAGTTCTTTGACATTCTTGTTTTGGGAGGAGAGAAGGGGAAACTTCAGGGGTTGAAGGAGTGTGCTATGACCTGGAAAAATAGGCTATTCAGATAAACCTGTCAGCTTTAGAAATGTGTGGTACATGTGCCAGTACAGTAAACACATTTGGTTCCAATTTCTTCACATCACGCATCATTCTGTCTCAGTCTTAGATGATCTTCAACACAATATTAGAGGTGCCAAGGAAATAATAAAAGAATGAGAAGGGGGGAAAAATCAAGCCCCAGTGACAACATAGCAGCCTGTGAGTCAATGAAGCCTGTTGGCTAGGTCTTTAATGAGCCCACCTACAGGCAGCAGAATATCCGTCTGGGTGTCTGCGGCCTGATACAGTGGTGAGAAGCACAACCAGCTCCCTCTCTCATCTTCTACATCCACACTGAAAAAAAAAAAAAAAAGAAGTTATACATTAAAAAGTCAAATGCATAAAAGGACAAAGTGACAATTTGTGCCATCCTCAGACAGTGCGTCCAATCAGTATCCCAGGAAAATTCCCTAAATAAATAGGGAAGTTTGGGGCAGTACATAGCAAAAGACCTTCCAGAACAATCTGAAGATGAGAGAGGGCTTATTACACAGACCACGCTGACAGGAGAACCTGCAAAACTAAAAGGCCAAATGGTTGATACTACCTCTGTGTCTTCTGGTGATGGAAGCCCTTATAAAATTTAGAGTGGTCAATGTTAATCTACTGATTCACCAACAGAACCTCCCTTCCTCCCCATGTGTGTGTGAATGAGCTCATACACACACATATGTAAACCCATTGCTACTATTTTTATACTTCTTTATTGATAGTGGTAAGAAAGCTGTCATTTTTATCAAATTCCCTGTTCAATCAACATGCAGAACTGTTCAGAGGTATTGAAAGGTGAGGTGTTTTGTGGTTGATGTTTTATGCATATGTACATCAACAAGAGTAGGACCATTTTATGTTCCTCTTGAGAAGTGAGAATTGCAGAGTGCAATAGTTCATATTTAGTATCTCTTCCAGGGTTTCTATTTCCGTGCTGCCTGGAATCATCAGCCAAGATACTCTTGAAAGCAGAGAGCTTGCTTTTAGCCTGTAATTCTTTTTCTTTGATTTTACTTAACTGTGCTTAAACTGTTGGATAGAGCAAAAGAGTAGTTGTAAAAATCTGAGGACCTTTGACCCGAAGTTCTCTAATTTATTTTTCCCTACCACCAGGAAGAAAAATAGAAATAGTAAAACCAAAAATATTGCTATACTAGCTCACATAAGCTTGTGTGGGTTTTCATCTTTTTTTTATAAAAGAGGCTGGGAGCAGAAAATCTCAACATACTACCTAAGTTAGATCAAATCTCCATAACTGACCCCAACAACAGATCCAGCTGGCTACAGTGAAGATACAATAAGGGGTAGCACCAGGAAGTGCATTCATCATTCATACCTGAAAATAAAAACAACTAAGCAATATAATAATTTTAGCTCTGAACTTTCCAAAAATCATAAACCAACAAGTTTAGTTTTCAAGATAAAAAAATAAAGGTGGCATGCACAAAAGAAAACCCAAATAATTATTTATACAGAATTGCAGGTCTTTTCCAAAAGTAAAAGAATTCAGACTCACTCTTCACTGCTGTTCAGTGCTCTTGAGACTCAAACTGTATTTCTTTCTTTATCTTTATTTTTTCATTGAAATATAATTAGCATACAGTGTTATATTAGTTTCAGGTGGCAACAATTCAATACATCTCTTAGTGCTCAACATAAGTGTACTCTTAATCTCTTTCACCTATTTCACCCATCCCCTCACCCAACTCCCCTCTCGCAAGCACCAGTTTGTTCTCTGTTTTTAAGAATCTTTTTTTGTTTGTCTGTTTTTTGTTTGTTTGTTCATTTATTTATTTTTTCTTAAATTCCACACATATGAGTGAAATCATATGGCATTTGTCTTTCTGACTTACTTCACTTATCATTATACCATCTAGGTCCATCCATGCTGTCGCAAACAGCAAGATCTCATTCTTTTTATGGTTGTATTTCTTAGGAAGATGAATCAAGACAGAAAAAAAAATGCAGAGCTAAGAGGGAACTTAGAGTCAATGAGTCCCTTCCTCTATACGTGGTCAGCAGCGGAACCTGTAGTACACTTCAAGTTCCTAGACTGGTCAAGGTCTCTCACCAGGGTGCCTTTCTCTCAATTATTCATATATGTTTTGGTTTTGGTTTTTTGCATTGCTTTTGTTTTAAACAGCTGTGCCTCTTCAACTCTTGGTTTTACCTCTTGTTATTGAATATCATGACTCTTTACCTAGAAGGAATTAGCATGAATGTGTTTAAGGCTTCAGATGGTAGTGTAAAAACGGTTAAGATTCTGATATCCTTAGAAAATCAGAGCATAGTTCTAGTTTGGTTCATTCACATTGAATCTGAATGAGAGTCATGATGGTCTCTTCTTACCTTGGTGTGGGACCACTTTCTCCAGGTAAGATTTTGGTCAAATCAATAAGATAGCAGAGAGAAAGAGCTGCTATCTTTACAGTTCATTTCCATCTTTAAGTCATGCTTTGTGGTTTTTGGTTTTTCATCTCTCCTTGGGAGTGGGTAACATCTACACTTGAGTATCTCCGTCATCGAGTTTCCCTGCCCACATACCTACCAGGGCATGGAGTTTAACATCATACATCAATGCCTGTCCCTGACGGGGATCCATCTGATACGCTAATTTAACGTGGAAGTCCTTAAGCATGCCAGTGACTAGCAAGGTTATGTTAAAAGAATACTTTTCAACTAGCCAAAATGTCCTACTTCAGTTAGTTCTGATAATAACTTCAAAGGATTTCAAAAATATTTAAGAACTTAAATTTTCAAAGTATACAAGGATTTCAAAAATATTTAAGAACTTAAATTTTCAAAGTATACAATCTGAGAAATAAAATTGAGCATAGTAAGTAAAAAGCACAAAAGAACACAGATTCATTTGTACTACATAAATTATATGTCTGCTTCTTTAATATTTGTCTGTGAAACAATGCAGTATCTTTGATCCTCTCTTTCATATTCAAAACATTTTCTTTATTCATTCCAATCTTAAATATGATCTGATAAATCTTCTTTCCCTATTTCTGTCTTTCTTGGTCTCAGCTTTTTTACACTTTTCTCTCACTACTTACCTATACATGAAAGGTCCACATGGCACTGTAATGGCTTATAAATTCTGCCTCCTGAGTAAGGCTTTCAGGTTGCAGTTCCCAGGCCCCACGTCAGACAAGCAGACAAGGCAGCTGAGTCTTCTGAGTATCTACCTCCACACTGATGACATTCTAAACTCCTGACAGGGTCAGCTGGTTACCAGGAAATGTTTTCCATCGGTTCTTCACATTTCCCTCAGTTCCTCCTGATGTCGATTTTGTAGACTAGCTAGATTTTCAGCTTTAGAAACGTGTATGACCTGAAGAAAAGCTGGGCGTGCATTCAATTGCATATCCCACCCTTTCCCTGATCCTGCATCTATCCTGACAACTTGACAGCCATCCCTGTTTCCTCTTTCCAGAGTCAGATCACAGCAACGCAGGGCCAGGTTAGGGTCTGATTCCAGGGTATATCAGAGCTTCTGTCCTTATTTCTAGAGAAGAGAGAAACACAGAATTCTCTATAGTCAGGTTTTCTTTTACTTCTCTGTAGAAATAGCTCTCATCCTAACCCATACCAGAGGTTCTGGAAAGTTTTTGTCTCTCCCAAAGGCAAATAACACATTCCTCCTGGGTAGTTCAAGCATCTTAGATTCCCCTAAGCCACATTTCTTCAACTACTGTCAATCAATACCCATGGTGCCTGTTCTTTTTAAGGAAAAGCAATGAATGAAGAAAGGGGAAAGGGCTGAATCTGAAATCTGCCAAGAAATGAAGACACTGCTTAGAATTTCTTAATAAGGATAAATTAATGAAAGCAATTCACTGAGTGTTTTCTGTATGTCACTACTGATGAGGTTTTATGGGTGTGATATCATAATTTGGCTCTCTTTGACCTGCCCCTCCTGGCCATTCTAAATTCTGCAGACATTATACAGATATCTTGCCAGCTAAGAGAGCCGGATGCCAAAGGCCTGCTTTATTTGGGCAGAAATCAAAGGCCCTGTGGGTTTAAGGAAAGGCAGGCACAGTTACTTTCCCCAGCTCCAAATTGCTCGGCTGTGGCTAGAATCTGTTTGTAAATATAGCTGGAGTTTGAACTAGCCTCCCCCCAAAGACAAATGAATTTCCAAGCATGTTTGTACTTGCAAATGCATGGTGTTATACACTTCATGCCACCTTAATCCCTATTAAACTAATCTGAAGTCATGTCAGGCCAACCTTCCACCGTCAAATGGATTAGACAAGCCAATTGATCAAATATAGCAAAGGACCAAGAGCTTTTCCTGTCTGGCACCCATGCATTTAAAGCATCATTTTCACACCAGTATTTATTCTTTTCCATTCTTTTTGGTTTCAGGATATTCACAAATGAAATCAGTTACTTGAAAATGGCAACAAAAAAACAAAGGCAGAGTCTGAAATTTACGTATTTCTTAAATAAATATGAGAAAAATAAAAAATATTGCAAAACCCTTAACTGACTTTTAAAGAACTACTGACACCTCATGAAAAAAAATTGAAAAACATTCAACTTAAAACAATTTGGCATCAACCCCTATATTTTCCTTTATTCTTGCAATGTAGGACAATGGAAATCCGCAGGGATTTGGCAAGATTGGTGGTGATTGAATCCAAATAATACAATATTTTTACAGTAGTTCTTTTGTGTTTTTGTTTTGCCTTGACTATTTCCCTATATGTTAATGCCAGCACCAAAAGGGTGGATCAGAAACCATTTATTAGTTTCATAGACTACAAATGGCATCACCAATGCTGGAAGGTGTAAGTGTCAAAGCAATATGTGCCTTGCCACATCTCAAATTTCAACAAAAATATTTACTGGGCTCCATTTAAAAGAATATTGTACTCATCTCTGCCTCATATTAGCTCCTGCCACCTGTTTTTTTTTTTTCCTGTCCTTCCAACCTCTAAGCTCTCTGTCCTTCAGCCAGTTCAATCTGCTAACAAAATATTTAACTGCTGCATCACCACCTTCTCCCATGTCCGTTCATAAGGATTCTACTGCCTTTCAGATTACAACCGTGTTTTGTCAGTAACTCTATGTGGGTGTATATAGATTGTGGCCACCCCTATTCCCTCATTTATTCCTAGCCCCCCATTTTTTCCATCTGTCTTTCTTTTCTACATCCATTCTCAAAAGAAAGCTTCCATATATTATTATGGGTTTTGTTAGTAAATTTCCAGATTGTAAGATCTTTGTTATCACTGGGCAAACCAGGCAATATGGACAATTGAAATTATTTGGGAAATGAAGAGGAAGTGTTAATGATCAATATCTTAAAAAACCAAAGGAAATTATTTTTTAGGCCATCACTAAATTTATGCCCACACATATCCAAAAAGTCACCAAATAGTTAAAGCTCAAGCCCCAAGTGAGGCTGCTGTGACAGCTTTAACTGCCTGGCTACTGACAAAGGAGCTGTTGAATAGTGGAGCCTAGAAGGTGCCCAGAGAATAATAGTATTTTACATATTTTACATGGTGCAGGAAGCCCTGTTGAGGTGACACTCGACAAAGAAGTTTTATTCTCCTTGCAGAAAGTTAAGATGATATTTGAAATCACTCCTATCACTTCTGTGTGTGGACCAAGAAGATATTCCCAGGCAGCTCTGCCAGACGTACTTGGCAACGCAGGCTCTGAAGGCAAGCTGTGTTTCAGCATTTGTTCAGTGGTAGAAACAGCTACAGCTGGAGGACTTTAGTTGATGAAAACTTTGTACTTTATAGCCTAACTCTGGAGCAATTGCTGATGGATACTTAGGCTTCTCAGCAGTGTATCTATCAGGATGGGAATGTGGAAAGGGTGAGGATTGATCTGGCTGGGACACATTTTATGAAAAACTCAGAAAAGGATGACTCAATGGTGGGACAGGGAAAGGAAAAGTCTGTGTCAGAGCCTAGCAGGTAGACCTTCCTTTGCCAGTCCTGCCTAAGTGATTCACAATAGCTCAGTGAGAGGCTTGGCCACTAACACTGGAATTGCATATTTATCTCAATTATTTGAAGCTTAATGATTTTTTTTTTAAGTAAACCACATAGGACTCTTTCCATTAATGCTGGTTCAGGTTTCAACTCCTTGTTTTCATCACCCCTCTCAAGTCTAGTCTTAAATTGTCTCTTTTACTATGTTTAAAGAGAAAAAGAGAACAAAGTCTCTGGGTTCAAATTATAGTCTGCTACTTATACTCTATATGACCTTATATAAATAACTTAAGCTTTGTAAGCCTCAGATTTTATAAAATTGAGACAATAATAGACTCTGTCTCATATGGTTGTGTGAGGATTCAATGAGATAAAGAACATAAAATACCAAGCTTCATGCCTAGAACAAATAAGTAGTCATTCATTGATGTGACATAGTGATTTAGTCTCTTCTACATGCCAGATACTGGGCTAGGAACTGGGATGGCAGTGGAGACATGCTGTCTGACCTGAGAGAGCATTCTCATTTGAAGAAGAGATAGATTTTGATCAAAAACACTTTAAAAGGAATGCATTATAAAGTATTCTAATTAAATACTTGTAAAAGGACTATCTACATGACATATATGGTATTATATAATATAGAGAATTAACTCAGTCAGGGGGCAAGGGTTCTTTACTAGGGAATTTAGCAGTTGAGCCGAGATCTAAAGGAAGAGTGATTTTTAATATATAAGCTGGAGGGAAGAGCATTCCAAGACAAGGGGAAGACATGTTTCAGAACTCCTGAAGTTGGGCTTGAAAACAGGGAGTATTTAAGAACCTTTAAAATGTTGGTGTTTCTGAAATATAGAATGCAAAGAAGATAGAACTAGAATACAGTAAAGATGTGGTAGGGTTCAGTCTACAAATGGCCTTGCATACCACTTTAAAGAATTTTGTTTTAATACTAAGAGCAATGAGAATTTCAAGCAAGTATGAAAATCAGATGTGTGCTTAAAAACAAAATATAACAAACAGAAAAACAAAAAATGTCCTGGATGCAACATGGAAAACAGACTTGATGTGGCAAGAATGAATTCAGCAAGAGCACTTAGGAGCCCATTATAGTACAGAGGCAGTGGCAATAGGGAGAGAGAGAGAGAGAGAGAGAGAGAGAGAAGTAAAAAAGTGAGGGAGATGGTCAGAAGATAAAGCTGACTAGAAATTATAATGAACTTGCATAGAAGAAGGAGGTGTCAAGGATGACCTCCAAATTCTGACTTGAGTTATTGACTGGATGGTGATCTCTCATTGAAACCCATGGCACTGGAAGAGGAGGGGATCTATAAGTGTTGGCGGTGAGATGTGGGGAAGGGAAGCAATGCTTTAGTTACTTCAAGTCTGATGTTCCTTTGAGACATCCAAGTAAACATGTCAGGTGGATAATATGATACGTGGTTCTGGAATTAAGAAGCACACTATAGGCTGAAGATACAGGTATTTGTGAAGATAGAGATATGTGGACATTGCTAACACAGGGTTGGTAACTGTAGCTTTGAGAAGAGGTGGTTTTCAGGGAGAAGAATCCAGCATGAGAAGAGGACCTAATTTTTTTGCACCATGAAGATCAAGAAGACATTCGATAGGGCTGGCTTCATGGGTATATCACCTGGGAAATGACCAGTCACACGGGGCCCTACGGTCAGAAGGGCCCCATACTTGGTTTTATGCTCTGTGATTGTGGTCTTGAAATTCTTACTAATTTTATCATTGAACTTGTGTTTGGAAAGTGAAGTCTGATAGGGCAATGAAGCTTATATGGAGGAAAGGAGACAGGTGCAGGATGTAGGTCTGCCATTTCTTGCTGTGCCCCACAAGCACAGAACTCTAATGTGCAGCTCAGTGAGACTCAAAGCAAGTACATAGTAAATATGTCACATCCTCAACTGAGTAAGCTGATAGCTCTGATGGGCCACACTTTCTGTTGGAACCAGAGTTTGCTTCAAATGCAGAAGAGAGTGGCATTCAAGGAAACATAAGCAGACAAAGAACCTTATGATATCTTTTCCTACTCATATTGCTTTCCTCTATTAGTCAACCATTTAGGCTGAAAATGACAGCATAACAGGAAAGGGAGAGAAAAAGTAAACTGCTCCTTTCAGTACTGCCTTACTCATGAGTAATCCAAAAGTACAGAGTATTGGTAGGATGTAATTTTATCACAAAGCGAGAAAACAGATCAGTTGAGTTAGTTTTGTGCAGCATTTCTACTGTTCTGGTAAGTACAGAATACATATGCACCTATGGGCCACAAAATAGGAATTTGGTAATTTCAGTGATTCCACATATGAGCTCAGAGTTCTTATGTTGCCTTTAAAACTGGCATTGCACAACATAAAAATGAACAGTAACATTCATACTAATAATTTAAAATATTAATTTTTCCTTTACCTAGAATGAGTTTACATAGCCATGACAAGAGGGAGGTTGTAGGAAAAAGGAAAAACCTTTACATTTTAGAATCTTTAATGACTTTTCTTGTTGTTTTTGAACAAGGGGCCCCAGGTGGAACTTACATAGAAAAGATGGGCACCAACTACATGAAAATTATGCAAGGAATCAGCAGAGTTCAAAAATTTCATGGAGTTTAGTATGAAAGTGCCCAAGATTTTAATTAACTAAAGCACTTTCGGAATGGCTTGAAAGGGAATTTATGCTATATTTGAAAAAAGCGGAAAGGACAATGTAACCAACTCACCTAATTATACAACTGATAGGTGTGAGAAGTTGCAGGAAAAGGCCAGGCCAAAATTCACAGTTATCTATACAGTTGCCAGTGGCCTAAATAGTGGAACAGACAAGTCTAAATGCTTAGCAATAAGAGGAGGCCTGGAAATAAATTGTCACTAAAGACTCGATGTATGAAAGGAGCCAGTTAGACATGGTGTTATTTATTTACAAACTCTAAAGAAAGATTAGGAAGTTATATGGAAAGTACACTTTTTATTTAGATCATTGATGTTTTTCTTCACCTGAGGAGTTTTATTTCAGTACGTGTGATTTTCCCAAAATTTCCTCATTTTTTAAAAAGACATGTTTTATAATATTTACCTCTTTTGGTGAAGGTTGACTGAGGTAATTTATTTTAATAAGACAACAGAGCTTTATGAAGTTTTGCATGAGGAAGTCAGCTAACTTACTCTGTGGCCAAGTGACTTCTCACACCAGGTTTGCTGCACTTTTGATCCTCTTTTAGGAATAAACTTGTGCAAAGATTTGCTACAAAGGTGTTTGTGGTCATATTATTTTATTCACAATAAGTAAAAAAAAAAATAGGGAAGTTTCTAAATAGGTGATCAATTGAACATGTTTTGATCATTCCATACAATGGAGTTCCATGTATTTATAACTGTAGATCACTACATAAGATATAGTAAGAATATTTATTTCAAAAGACTTTATACTAAGTTGAGTGTAAAAAATAAATTATGCAACATTATCTGTAGTATGACCCCACTTTTCTTAAATACAGTTTCATTGAAAAAAATCCACAAAAGTCTATGGCTATGAGTATACTATATTCCCAAGTGTAAATAAGGGATTATTTTTCATGGTAGATTGTGGTTGATATTTATTTCACTTTCCTTTCTCTGCTTTTATGTATTTTCTAAATTGTACACCATAAACAAATTTTCATTTTATAATTTTCCAAAGCACCAAAAAATTATTTAAAAAAGCCAACAAAATGCATCTCAGTATAATTACAAATGACTACATGTCTTTCAGGGTTATTTACAAACACCACAACTGCAAATATTAAATCCACAATGCCATACAGTTTCCTTTCAGAGTTGCAAGCCCGAATACCTACGGGACTAGACAAAGACCATAAGTGATGAGTGTGGAGAACTGAAGAGAACAAGCCCTTTCAAGAGGCATTTGAAGAGTAGCAGAATACGCCACCTCCAACTATGCCACTTTATAAGGATTAGTTTGAGCTGAAAGCATTTGAGGAGAAGCAGATAGAAGAAAAGGTCTTGCTGCTTCCCTATTTGCCTAAAAGCAAATTTACAATAGTAATTTACATTGGTAAAGATGTCCCTTCTCACTTTCTACCAAGAGAGATACAAGTTAATCACCAGAGACAGCTCTAGACCCTTATCAGCTCAGAGACAGTACCCGAGGAACCTATATAAGAAACTTTACCAACTAGCCTTTACCTTCCATTAGTTCCATCATACACAATTGACCCTTGAACAACATGAGTGTTAGGGGCACCTACCCTCTGTGCAGCTGAAAACCTACATATAAATTTTGGCTCGCCCCAAACTGAACTACTCATAGCCTACTGCTGCCTTATGGGTAACATGAACAGTCAATTATCATGTATGTCATATGGTATGTTTTATATATTGTATTATATACTGTATTCTTACAAGAAAATAAGCTAGAGAAAAGAAAATGTTAAGAAAATCATAAAGAAGAGAAAATACTTTTACAACACTGTACGGTATTTATTTTAAACAAAAATCTGTGTGTAAGTGGACCCATGCAGTTCAAACCTGTTGTCCGAGGGTCAAATGTATTTACCTTCCCATAATTTGCTACCCTAGAAACAATCCTTATCCTTTGTCCTTCCCTAAAAATGCATTCTTTCTTTAAGACGCCATATAAGCTCAAGTTCTAAGCACCCTTTTGAGGCACTCATCACTGAGTACTCTCTTATATGTGTGTGATACACATGTTAATAAACTTCCATTTGTTTTTCTTTTGTTAATCTGCCTTTTGTCAGTCTAATTTACAGGGCCCCATCCAATAGACCTAAGATATGTACAGGAAAAAAGAAAAGTTTTTCTTCCCTACACATTCAAATTCACAATTCATTAAAACATCGAATATGAAATAGAATGCTTCATCTGTATTGCTAATTCTCCCATCTAAAATAAGTCCTTGGGGTGCCTCTCCCCATTTCTGACAGAGTAAAAGCCAAGGTACTGGCTCCCTGTGACCCCTCTTACTTCTTCTCTTGCTATTGCCTCTTTGTCGACTATACTCCACCATACTAACCACCTTGCTGTTCTTTGAAACTATCAGGTATGACCCTGACTCAGAGATTTTGTTCTATCTCTTCTGCATAAAATGTCCTTACCCTAGATGCTGGCATTGCTTTCTCCTATACATCCTTCAAGTCTTCTCTCTAGTCTCATTTTTTCAGTGAGGTCCAACCTGCCCATCTAATTTAAAATTGTGCATACATAACCTCTAGCACTCTGTGTCATTGTTACCCTGTTATTCTTCTTCATAGTTCTGTTAATCTTTTAACGTACCTTATATTTTTCTTGTTAATTGCCTTGTTCCCCCTCTAGAATATTTCTCTTGAGGGAAGAACTTTGTGTCTGTTCAGTTCAACGCTTGACCTCAGCGCCTAGGGAACTGGCCAATATATAATTTTTAAAACATAAACTGTTTCAAAAAAACTTGATGAATGAATGAATTCTCCAATTTGTGATACTTGAATTAGTATATATTTTCTCTCCCCATCCAGATTTCCAGCTCTTAAGAAAAGGGTGGATACTACCTCGTATCTTTTAGCACAGTGCCATGGAGGTCATAGACCTTAGTAAGGGCATAGGCGGTTGATGAGAACGATAGTGAAGACAATGCTAAAAGATAGTAATAGTGAAACAATCATTTCATGAGAAAGAAGTGACATGGAATTGCTGTTGGTGAAAATTCCATACTAACCAATATGCATGTGATAACAGAGCTAGAAATGTTTAATAGGATTGAGAAATCTTTAAAGTTGCTCTTGGTAGTTATAATAGAGAATTCTAAATTGGAACTAAAGTAGATGACTGCTTCCTGTCAAAGCAAAAGTGAAAGAAATGTACTTGGCTTCCTAAGCAGTAAATAAAAACCAATAAAGGTGATAACCTTATATGAATCACTTCCTCAATTCCCAATTTACAAAAGCCTTTCAAAGAATATTGTCGATTGGGTGTTTGGATCTTAGTAAGCATCTGGATCGCCATTATTTGGTCAATTCTCAAAACTCTATGCTAACACTAGCCATTATCATTTTTCACCTGGTTTGTTATAAGAGGTGAGTGACATTAGAAGTAGTAACTTTGTTTTCAGGATAATATTTTTTTCCTGAAAAATCAGAGCTATTAATAAAGGTTAAAGAAATGAAATCTGAGAAGCAGTTGCATATTAATACATATGGTAGGAGTCTATTTTGATTATATATAGTTACATATACATAAAAAGGCATGGAAAGACAAACTCTAAAGTGATAATAATGGCTGCCCTGGAGATGCGGTGGTGTTAGTATAAGAAAATAATTAAAAGGCAGGTGATGAAGACCCTTCACTTTTTACTTATAGTGTCCATTGTTTCAAGTTTTAACAAGAAGCATGTGTTACCTTTGTAATTAAAAGTAAAACAAAATAAAAATGTCAAGGGCACTCATCTAAATTGCACTCAAAGCATCCAGAATGAGTCAGGAATGCGGTCCAGCAGGCTGGGGCCCTTGAAGTCAGGTAGCCAAACAAAGGTAATGAAGCTGTGTTCTTAGAATTCAGTCCTTTGTTGCAGTATTCTTTCAGTGGACCTTGAGCCTAGTGATGGAAACATGGACATTTTCTGAATCCAGAACTGTCACAGCCTGGTGTGGTAGGTGGTAAGTACTGTTCTGGCCTCTCCCTGAAAAATTGTGTTGCTTTTTCATCTGCTTCCAAAATGATGCTTCTGAATTTGAGTCCCTACATGTGTTTACCTAGGTTCCTCATTCTATACCTATGACAGGAGTGTCTCCTTCAGATGGTGTAGTGAGCTGAATGGTGCCCCCCAAAATATATGTCTACATCTTAATCCCCCAAATTTATGAATATTACCTTATATGGTAAAAGATGTGATTAAGATTCTTGAAAATCCTATCCTAGATAATCCTGGTGAGGCTTAAATAAAATCACATGTATCCTTAAAAAAAAGGATAGAGGGAGTTTGGGGACAGGAGCACAGAGGGCAAGAGAAAGATGTAAGAGAAGATGGCATGAAAATGGAGGCAGGGATTGCAGAGATACAACCACAAGCCAAGAAAGCAAACCAAAAGAGTTACCATGTATCTTCAGATACTATAATGGGTTGAATAGCGTCCCCCAAAATTCATATCTACCTGGAACCCTAGAATGTGGCCTTATTTAAAAACAAGGTCTTTGGAGATATACTTAAGGGAGAAGTTGAGATGAGACCATATTGAAATAGGTTGGACCCCAAGTCCATTGAAAATATCTTTTTAAGAGACAAAAAAGAATACAGAGACACAGAGAAAAGCTTTATGTGAAGGCAGTGGTGGGCAGCTATTGGAGTAATGCAGTTCAGTTACAAGCCAGGGAACACCTGTGGTCACCAGATGCTGGAAGAAGCAAGGAAGGATTTCTCTCTAAAGCCTCTGAAGGGGGTATGCCCCTGCCCTACAGTATGGTTTCAGACTTCTGGCCTCCAGAACTGTTAGAGAATAAATTTCTGTTTTAAGCCACCAACTTGGTAGTAATTTGTTACACCAGGCACTGGAAACTAATGAAGATGGATAGTGGAGAATTATAGAGTCAAATAACACCATCAAAGGCTCAGTACCAAGTTTGAGGTTAAATAAATAAACTGCCCATGACTTCCATGCACTGAGCATAACCAAAGACCACAGACATTTGAACAGATAGTGTCCCAAATTCTCTTAGTTACACAGTAAGTGTATTACATCATTGATTCTAACCACTATCTTAAGTACTAGCACTTCCCCATTTTACAGATGAAGAAACTGAGACATAAAAGGGGTGAGTGATCTGCCCAAAGTCACAGTGCTCCTACCTGATGGAGGCTGGATTCAAATATATAGTATGTTTTTGGAAAACAGTTTCTAACCCATGAATATATAAGGAATTACACTAAAAAATATCAGAAAACAATACTACTGTTCAAGCAAAACAGAAAACCAGTGAAGTATTCTAGGATGTTTATCTCTATTTTTATTGCACTTTAAGAAGAGAAACAATTAACTAGAAAAAAAGGTGGTATAAGAAGAAAATATTAAAAGTACTATAGGGGATTTTGGTCTGATTTCCTTTGAGCCTCTTTTCTTAAAAAAAAAAATCCTTTCTTAGGCAAGATTAGGTATGTCATTTTTCTGAAGTTAAATCCTTAGTAAATTGTGAATTGTAGATACTTTGGCTGGAGTTGTCTCCATTATGCCTCTACTGACTCCTGTAATTATTCTTCCGCTCTTTTGCTCTTATTCCCCTACCCTTATGCCACTCAAATGCCAGCCTCTTCTATGTCACTTTTTTTTTCCTGCTGAAACAGAATATCAGCGAAGTCTTAGATTTTGAGGACGTTAAAAAAAACACCCTTTTTATTTTGAAAAATCTCAAGCATATACAGAAGCAGAGGAATTGTATAATAGACCCAATGTACCTGTCACTTAGCTTCATCAATTATCAATAAATTAATATATCACCGATCATGTTTCATCTTTATCCAATGCCTGCTACTCCTCCATTATTTTGAGGCAAATCTCAAACATTCTGTTATTTATTTTATATTTCAATATTTGGTTCCAAAAGAGCTCATTTATATAATTATGCCACCAAATAAAGATCACACTTGAAAAATAAATGATTATTTCACAGTAAAACCAACCAGCCAATCAACATACATATTTCCACAATGTTGGTGTATTAAATATTAAATTCAGAGTGTAATTAAATTCATACATTAACTAAGGCTAAACTGACATTTTTATGTTATTGAGACTTTTTATCCAAGATAAAGGTGTATCTTTGCATTTATTCAAATGTACTTTTCTATTATATTTTTCAGTTCTATACTGTCCTTTTTGTTCTTTTTTATAACTTCTATTTCTTTGCTGAGATTTTCTGGGTTTTTTTTTTTTTTTTTCGTTTGTTTCAAGAAAATGTGTAATTGCTTGTTGAAGCATATTTATCATGCCTGCTTTAAAATCCTTATCAGACAATTTCAATATTTGATTCATCTCCATGTTGGCATTAGTCGATTATCAATTTTCATTTAAGTTGTGAATTCTTGGTTCTTGATCTGATGGGTGATTTTTAATTGCATACTGGGTATGTTGGAAGTTATGTCAGAAGTCTGTGGGTTCTGCTTAAATTTTTTATTTTGAGAGTTAGTCACCATGTTTAGGTTTAGCAAGTAGATCCTGGTCTACTTTCGTAGACCGTGGTTCTAATGACAATTTAATTTTCAGAGTCTGTGCAATGCCATATTGATCTGTTCAGTTTATTTGGTGCTGTGAGGGTGCCACTAGTCTTTGATGGTGCTGCATGAAGAGACAGAAAAACCTTCGAATTGTGGGCTACCTTGTGCCACTAGGTAGGGGAAGATTCTCCAGTCAACAGAGTTAAAGAAGCTTCAACTTCCAGTCTGCTTGTTGTGGTGGGAGTCACCTAATGGAACAGCCCATTTGTCTCTCAGTACAGAAGGGAATACTCAGGAATGTATAAGAATGAGAATACATTCTCAGGAATGTATAAACATGGGCTGCATACTTGCTGTGGATCCTCCTTCTTGATAATCCCTGGCTTCCTGGTGTTACTCAGTTGGGAGAAGGAATAACACTTCCCTGTGGGGTAACTTTTTGACCACTTACTGTATTTCTCCTATGATAATCAGCCTGTTTCTAATTTTTCCAAAAAGAAAATGATCAATCTCTCTATTTTTGGGGTCACCAAACTTTTTTTCTAGTAAATATTTTGGTTTTGCAGACCATAAGGTCTCTGTCACAATTACTCTACTGTACCATTTTAGCAAATGCAGCCATGTACAATACATAAAAGAATGGTGTGTTTCAATAAAACTTTACTTACAAAACAGAGAGCTGGCCAGTTTTGGCTCATAGCCTATAGTTCACAGAACCTTGTTCAAAGTTTTAAAATTTATTTGCATAAAGTAATGCAAAGTAATTTCTTATCATTTCTATTTTAAATTTCTCCTATTATGACTATTTTCTCCTTGTCATTTTAGATTTTGTATATTTGTGCTTTCTCCCTTTTGCTTGTAAGTTACACAATACTTTGCCTGTTTTGTTGAGTTTTTTTCAAAGAATTAGTATTCAGTTTTATTTAATAATTCCATTTTTTGTTGTCTAATTTATCAATGTTATTTTTAATCTTCACTATTTCTTTCTACTTTTTTTTTGTTTGTGTGTGTTTTTCTTTTTCAAAGATCCTAAAGTGGAAAGTCATATGTTTGTTTACATTGCTATTTAGATAAATAATTAATTCTATAAGTTTTCCTCTGGTAATATTTTTCTATTTCCCTCAGATTTAGATATGTCATGTTTTTATATAACAATTATAAATAAATTTTATAATTTTATCTTTCATTTCCCTTTAGATCTATTAGGATTTTTTTTTTTTTAAAGTAGGCTCTCCACCCAGCACAGAGCCCAACACAGGGCTTGAACTCATGACCCTGAGATCAAGACCTGAGCTGAGATCAAGAGTTGGAAACTTAATTGGCTGAGCCCCCCAGGTGCCCCAGATGATTAGAATTTTTTTTTAATTCTATATAGAAATATCTTTTGGGTTTTGATTTTGTTATTAATTTTTAGTTTTCTTTCATCATGGTCTTAACTATTTATGTTGTTTCTAGTCTTTGGAATTTATTGAGTCCTTTTCCTGTATTTTGATACAGCCAATTTCATAAATATTCCGTGTCCATTTGATTGAAAGTGTCTCCTCCATTATTACTATTGATTTTGATATATATCTCTTATCTAAGATCTACATTATTGAATATATCGTATCCATCTTATTGAATATATGGAGCTTTTTTATAGCTTTACCAATATCTTGTCTACTTGATTTGACTTAGATGTCAAAGTTTTCTCTATTAATGTAATTTCTGATTTATGAAAGTTAGTACTATGTTATTGAATGAATTGTAACCATTAGCACAATAAAGTCTCATATTTATATTTCTTAATGCATTTGGTCTTAATTCTACTTTTTCAGATACCTAGTATTTATCATAGTGTTCAATTATGATTTGTTAATCGTTCTGAATTTTTTTATTTCCATGGGTGATTTAAACTTACTTATATTTATTGACATCAATACATCAATATTTTCTGCCTATTTCTGTTTCATAATAAAGATATATGTATATATACATACATATGTACACAAACATGTTATACTAATACATTAAAAACTTTCATTAATATTTTTTATAGTACCCTTCAGTTTGCTTTTGGCTATTGTTTATTGATTCCCTACTATGAACTATGTTGAAATTAGCTAGCAACCTTTCCTTTCTCCCTACTCTTTTGCATGATATCCAATATGAAGTAATATTCTTTTATTCCCAGTTAATACTGTTAAGACAATCATCAATCTTCTTTTTATAAATACTCCATATTCTTGTTTTTGATCATTGTTCCATATCTACATTGCCAGAAATAGTGACATTGTATTCTGACTTCAAAATCTCTCCAATCTTTTGGTTGGCTAAAGCTCATTCCATAGTAAATTACTCAGGTAGAGCTCGGGGGAACAATGCTTGCTGAGTTACTACATGTTTATAGCCATTTACTTGCAGCTTTTACATCGACAGTTTATCTTTCTTGTTCGTCAACATTTTCTTTCTTCTGAGTATCTTAAATGTTACTCTATTCCAAATCTGGGATAAAGTGTTGTTGTAGAAAACTCCAATGATAATCTGATTTTCTTTCATTATATATGGTTTTGGTTTTTACATCAATGCACAAGGGATTTGTTTAATCCAATATTTTTACTAAACTATGCCTTGATGTTTGTCTTTTTGTGTAGATTTTTCCAAGTATGTGGCATATATTTTGATAAGTTGCAAATGATCTTGTATTTCAAAAAAAATTTTTTAAAAACCCTTTTAGTTAGAGTATATTTTGTTACTTTGGTTTGGTTTTCATATAATGACTCCTATATACAGGTGTTGAACATTCTCTACGAACCTCTATCTTTATCATTTTCCTTCGAATTGCTTTTCAACTGCCTTTTTAATTTATTTTTTAATCTTTCCTTCTTTTCATCCCCTATTTCTATTAAGACATTATCAGTAGTTTTACTGATTTTCATATCCTCTTTACTCTATTCTTTACTTATGAAATTACTTTTTTCCTTTTTCTTTTCTGAGTCTGTCATCTTTTCCCGCCAAATCTAGCTTTTCTCCAATTACTTCATTTATATTAAAAAATTATGTTGCTCTTTCATGGCTTCTATCATTTCCTTAATTTCTTTTAAGTAATCTTGAAATATTAGTGTATTAGTCCCCTATCCCTGTTGTAACAAATTACCACAAGTTTAATGGCTTTAAAAAATGAATATTTATTACTTTACAATTATGAAAGTCAAAGTCTCAAATTGGTCTCACTTGGTTAACTCACAGTCCCAACAAGGCTGGGTTCCTTCTGGAGACTGCAGGTGAGATTCTGTTTCCTTGCTCTTTCCAGCATCTAGAGACGGCCCATATCCCTTGGCCTATAGCCTTATTCATCAGTCTTCAAAGCTGGTGATGTTGGACCAAGCCCTTTCATGCTACCATCTCTCTAATTCGGCCTCTCCAGCCTCCCTCATCCACTTGTAATGTCCCTTGACATCAATTTGGGCCCACCAGGGTGATTCAGGTTAAGCTCCCTATTTTGTTTTGTTTGTGCCTCATTAGCAACCTAATCCATCTGCAACCTTAATTCTTCTTTGCCATGCAACCTAACATATTCACAGCTTCAGAGGATTAAGAAGAAGATATCTTTAGGGAGCCATTATTATGCCTACCACAAGTAGTATACAGTTTTCAAATGTTGTAAGGGCATGTTGTCTTTGCATGTTTTCATTTTCTGTAGAAATATTCTTTTTATTCTCTTGTTTTAGTCATTACACTATCTTTTATGCAACCATTATCCCTGTAAGTAAAGACGTTTTTTCTGATAGTCTGGTGCATTTTGAGATCTGCTTCTTCCCTTCTCTTTCCTTACCTCTATCTGGACTGTTTCATTTTTTTGGCCCTACTGCCTCTATCCTGCTCATTGAATTTAACTCCTAGCAGTTTCTCCTCAGTGCAGGGCTTAGTCTTGGAAGACATCTTTGTTTTAATAATTTTGAGAGCTTATAGGCCCAAATGCAACATAATCCATTGTACTCTTCTTTGAATTGGATCCTACAGAAACCTGTTGTGTTCTTTTTTACTTCTGTTCTCAGATTAGCTCACTGCTCACCATTCTAACAGAATGGTGAACTAACAGAAATCCAGTCGTATTCCCTCCACTTCTCCCCACATAGGTATGAATACCTTGTATTGTGAATTGTTGGTGGTTGGTCACCACTCATATTTGGAGTTTCAGGGGGATATATTTTCATATGGTTTTGTATATGGATCTTTGGTTTTGCCATACTCATTGCTTGGCTTATTTTACTGGATAGTCAGAGAGATTCAAGAACTGTGCCACTACCATCTTCCAGATTGCTCTTTAACTTTTAGGGATACCAGCAGAAGAAGTAGGTAGAAAAGGTCCAAACTCTTTTTGAGTGATACATGATGACTGTGTAGTATATACAGGTTGGTGAGGAAAGAGAATATTATTTGTTACTGTGGATCTTCTATTTCTTTAACCCTGTCTCTTTCCTTTAAGGAAGATGCAATAAAGTAGGAAAACAAGACTAGGCAACAATGGTGAGAGAAAGAGTTCATTCAGGAGTGTCACTTGTCTGGTCTGTCTCTCTTTCCCACCACAAAAGTTCTTAGCCCAGGCCATAGCTTGGATGAATTCATCAATTTATTTGTTAATTGTTCATTTATTCGGATATTTATAATGTAACTCTTATGTACTGGGTTTACGCTAAAAGGTACAAAGATGATGGAAACCTGGACCTTATTCTCAAATGTCTTGAGTCTAGTATGGAAGATAAAATGAATTTACAGATAATTGTAATGTAGATGCTAAAAGGTCTGTCCCTATAGGGAGAGCTAATTAATCAGAAAAGGGCCAAAATAAATAACAAAATGATATTTTCCCCTTCTACCTCATTTCCACCTGAATCTTCTCAATAGTTCAAGAATACACTTTAGATAGACAGGCAAGCCTTGGTTTTCAATTACCTCAGAATAGGAGAGATGATGGTTTTGTTCATCTGAAGGGATGTTCATAAAAGAGATGTTGTCCCTTAAGGAGTGCTTTGTTTAATGGCAATTACCACGTGATTAAGTCCAACATTCTGGCAAGAAAGGGAAACCAAAAATATTCATCATGAAATTACTCAGTTTTAGGAAAGGGAACTATGACAAAATTTGGGCTCTTCTTAGGAAAAAAAAATCCTAAAAGAAATAGTTCTGAAAGTAAATAACCATGAAGAAGTCTGGAGACTATTTAAGAACAACTTATTGGAAACTCAGGAAAAATGTTTGACTCAGCCCAAAAAGAACAAGCATTTGAAAATAAACACTAAATGCCTAAATGGCAAAGGAAAGAAGTCTGTTAAAAAAAAAAAAGAGGGGATAAGGGCAAGGAATCTTTTTAGGGAGGAAAAGAATTTTCCAGGAAGAGTGGGATTCCTATAAATGTGACAGGTTAAATTTAAACAAATTTAAACAGGTCAAAAGCTACTTAATTATGAGGGCACCTTGCAAGGGAATCCAAAATTAAACACTAAGGTCCTCAAACAAAGAAAGGAAAGTAGGTAAAGTATTAACAGAACTTCTTGAGATTCAAGACAAGAAGGTTGTACTTAAGCACATGAAGACAAAAGCAAATATATATATATACATAATTTTCTTTCTATATAGTTTGTTGCAGTGTTCATGAAAAAAGTAATTTTATAAAGTTCTACTACTTTAAATTGCATTTTAAATGAATAATCTGTATCAGTTAGCTCTTGCTACCTAACAAAGCACTCCAAAACTTAGCTGTTTACAATAACAATGACTTAATAGATCATGATTCAGTGGATGGGCAATTTGTGTTGGGATAAGTTGAGCAGTTCTGCTGGTCTTAACTGTCTTTCACTCAAGTGGCTGCAGTCAGCTGGTGGCTCAGCTGGAGCACATGGTCCGGGTGGCAATCCTAAACCCTACCAGTGTGCCAATCCTAAACTTCTTCTCCCTGGTTCTCTCCTGTGGTCTCTTGGCTGGTCAGGACTGTCGCATCCTGTTCAAGGATGACCAGTGCACTCTCAGAAAGCAAATCTTAATGTATAACCATTTATGTGCCTGGGTTTTTGTCTTCCTCATGTCCCATTGGCCAAAGCAGGTCACATGGCAATGCTCTACTTCAAAGAGAAGAATCAAACTCCACCTCTTGTTAGGTAGAATGGCAAAATTACAATAAAGAGAGTGTATATAAAGATGGCAGGAATTATTGTGGCCATCTCTGCAAACAATCCACCACATTTTGCCCTCTGGCCACAGAATAAACTTTGACTCAAGTGTGATTCCTCTTTATCTAAAGACTTAGCACTAAATTTATTGGTCTATGGCACACACACACAGACACACACACACCATATAATAGTGAGAAAGAATAGGTAACAGCAATAGACACTTCCATTCAAAATAGGAAGAAAGAAGTACTGTCACACTGGTTGATAACTACTGTGAAATCTTGCCAAGCAAAGGTTAACAAGAGCCTTTCCTCCTGTAACAGGGCATGTTACCTAACTGGGGCCCAATATTATCTCCAGGAATGGTTCCCAAGCCCACTGTTCAGTGTTGCTCTAGAAGCCTGAGTCCTATCCATAGAAAGTTGGGGCTCAAAGGCTTCTTTTGGTTTCCAACTATTTCTTTTCTTTTTAGCAAAATCTTCCACCAAGCTTTATAAGCTCCCTTATGAAGCAGAATCAAGTTCACTCCATGCTCCAAAATCTATATCCACAATTTCTTTGGAAAAGACATCTCTCAGGGCAGCATGTCAGGCTGATATAGGAAAATACTCTTAAAGTTACTGAAAGCTCTTTTGTCCAGATGAAAGAGTCTGCTAGGCACCACCTTACCTCTTCCATAAGACTTTTAAAAGGATCTGATAGCCATACACTTGATTTACCCTTATCAAGGAGCCATTTCTTATGTTCAGAATCTTTTGTTGTCTGGAGATATTGGATATGAAAAGCAGCTTTATTTTCTAACCCCGAAATTTGGCTTCCCTGTATATCTCTAAATTCTGCTTGCCAAATCATTCTTTCTTTAGCTCTTCTTTTTCTTGCAGTATTGAATCAAGTGCAGCTGGAGAAGCCAATGGATGCCTTAACCATTTGGCCATAAAATTGTCTTAGGCATATCTACAAAGTTATTACATTTTTAAATCTCATGACAGATTTATCAACTGTTTTGCAGCTACATGACATGGATTATCATCTTTTTAGCTGGTTATTGCTGTTTTCTCAGCACTTTCCTAGCCTCTAACAGCTTGTTTGCCTTTTCTTCAGGCTTTGACAGCAGTTTCTGCACCGCTTTTTCAGCCTCCATTTCCAGTCTTATCCTCAAGCCATTGCTCTGTGTTTTGAATTTTGTTACAGCATCCTACCACTTCTGGGACCAATTTTTATATCAGTTCAATTTTACTGCATAATAAACTACTCCCGTAAGAAACTGTCTGGAAGAAAACAAGCTGTTGTTGTTGTTGTTGTTGTTGTTGTTGTTGTTGTTGTTGGCGACAATGATTCTGTGGGTTGACTGGGCAGTTCTTCTGGTCCGGACTGGCTCCCTGAGGACTGGAACATCTAGGATGGCCTCACTTGGATGACCAAAGCCGAGCTTACCTGAGACAGCTGGGCCTCTATCCACATGTCTCTCCTCCCCAAGGAAGCTAATCTAGCTTATTCACATGGCAACAGCTTTCCTAGCACAGGAAAAGAAGGCAAGCCCCAGTGGGCAAACACATTTCAAGCCTTTGTTTGTATATATCCTATTGGCCAAAGCAAGTCACATGCTAAGCCCATATTTAGGGGGTCGTGAAATAAACTCCACATCTTAATGTGAGACACAACCAACCTTCATTGAAAAGGGGTGTACTTGTAAGAATGAGAACAACAATTGTGGCCCTTTTTGCAAACAATTACTACATAAGCTAATAATTATAGTCCTAATGCCAGAAAATGCACAAATGTGCTAGACTGATTGATAAATTAGACACAGATAAATCACAAGTCTTTAGAAAACTGTCAGAGATAGAGGAAGTGACAATAATATATAACTTGCCAGAGATGTCCATAAGGCCTGAGATCTGTAACCACTGATCACACTGCCATTCTATGTGCAGATCACTAGAGAAGGTTCTAGGGGGTGCAGAAGATGAGTATCATGGGGCACTTAGGTGGTTCAGTCATTAAGCATCTATATGCCTTCAGCTCAGGGTGTGATCCCAGGGTCCTGGGATCAAGACCCGCATTGGGCTCCCTGCTCTGCTGGGAGCCTGCTTCTTTCTCTCCTACTCCCCCTGCTTGTGTTCCCTCTCTCACTGGCTGTCTCTCTCTCTGTGTCAAATAAATAAATAAAAAATCTTAAAAAAAAAAAAAGAAGATGAGTATCAATTAATGGAATAATAAACTGATAGAATCAAGCCCATATTTAGGGGATGTAAGATCACTGAAAAGCAGTATTTTATATGTCCCCACCATACAAACATTCCCTTAAATGTATTCAAGTAAATCAGATCAAAAACAATATCAAGGGTACCTTGGAGGGAAAAGAAGACATTATTTCCCAAAATGACAGCCCTAAACTTAAGGACTGAGATGTGGGGGGGGGGGGGGAGTTAAAAGAAGTTGAAATCCTATCTTCCCTGACAGCCTTAATACATTAGAATTATGTCTGCTGAAATGCAACCATAGGAGTATCTCAGGTAATTTTAACCCCAATTTGGGATTACATTCTCCTCCTTCTCTTCTAGTTATTTCCCAGGAGTTCCAGGAATTTTTTTCTCCATTGAATTATGGATCTTCCCAGAGCACAAAGTCTGGAGCAATGACCCCAATTGCTATAAACCAGATAGAGCTCTGAGTGGGAGCCATAATAAAAAGACGGAATGTCTAAAAATAATCTACTAGAGGAAAGACACCATTTGTAACCAATCTAAAAAATGCTCTGAGAATACATATAGCTATTCCTTTCTTTTATACCATAGCTACATGAAAAGACTGGAAAGAAAGGCATTAAAATTATAGCATTGATTATCTTTGTAATGTAGAATTTATGATATTTCAATTTTTCTTTATTTGGGGTGTTTTATATTATAAAAATTTCTTTATAAAATAATGGCAGATTACACATTAGAAATGGTAATATTTAAAAATACAAATTGATTCAACATTAAGTCATATTTGCTCCAAATACTGTGTTACAAAAGCAGAGTATAAAACATACATACCTGTGGGGTGCCTGGGTGGCACAGTTGGTTAAGCATCAGACCCTTGGTTTTTGCTCAGGTCATGACCTCAGGGGTGTGATCTCAGGGTGGAAAGATCAAGCCCGAACTCAGGCTCAGTGCTCAGTGTTGTGTCTGCTTGAGATTCTGTCTCCCTCTCTCTCTGCCCCTTCCCTCCCAACTCCCTACTCATGCGTCCGCTCTTTTTCTTTAAAAAAAACAAAAATACATGCACCATCCTGGGATTATTCTTTCTAAGGTTAAAAAGAATGTCACTCTTCCAATTGAATAAAGTGTCTCACCCAAGAATTTGCTCTGAGAAACAAATTTTGTTTAGAACTTTTATTATTAATTAGGAATGCAGGGAGACATTTTCCAAGCATGTAGATGGTTCCAGATGGTTTTCTAAATAGAAATAAAATGGTAAAATGATGGGAGGAATTTGCAGAATGATCACACAATATTATGACGTAAGCACAAAAGGGACCAATGAGTTTCAGTGTGGACAAAATAAAGGAAAAGTTGAGGTGGCAATTACAGAGTTTAAAAGGTTGCTCCCCTTGAAGAGATTACAACCTAGCTAAGATAAGGCATGGAGCACTGATTAAGTTGAGGAGATACTTGATCTTACTATATAAATCCATTGACAGATTGGGTGAAGATATATTTATGGGAAACATATATGAGTCTAAACTCACTTAGCATTCTCTGGAAAGGTGTTCTTTTGGCTTTGAACAAAATCTTAACATAAACCCCAAATTAAACACCCTTCATACTTACTATATTCCCTGTTAAACTCATGCTTTCCAAAAGGTGGGAGATGAGGTAGGGAATAAATAGGCTAACTACACTCCATATCTCTTACTTACTATATTATTATTCTCCTCTTTATAACTGTGTTAACATCTATTATAGTGTAATGTAACTATTAAACATTTAGACAGTGAGACCATCTGGCAGTGCCTATATGAGAATTTCTACATTGCCAAACATATTAGGAACCATTTGAACCACATATGTAAGAAAAAAAGGGGTGGGGAAGCTTAGTTATTCAATCACACAAACTATTCCAAAATATAAAGAAACAGTGTCAAACAATGTATCAATATCTGAAAATATCTGCTGTATCTACTAAGGTTCAATTCCTCTCTAATCATTTTTTCCTATTTTAGTAATTGCTATAACCCCAGCCCCTGAAAAATAGATGGCATATGTAGTAGCCACTTAATAAACATTTGTAAATGAATCAATGAATAAATGAAAAAGATTTCTGTATGTGAGAAACTTCCTTTTTGAGAAGAGGCAGTTCCAGGCACCCACAGTTCTACTTTCGGTGGAGTCTCTCCACAGTAACATCTTATCTTTGTCTTTGAGTCCATGTAAATTTTATCATTCTTCAAAACTCACATTGTAATCTTTACACTGAGATAAGTCAGACAGAGAAAGACAAATACCATATGATTTCACTCATTTGTAGAATCTAAAAAATAAAACAAATAAACAAAAACAAAGTCACACCCATAAATACAGAGAACTAACTGATAGTTGCCTGAGTGAAGGGGGATGAGGGATGGGCAAATGGGTGAACGGGAGTGGGAGATACAGGCTTCCAATTATGGAAGGAGTAAGTGTACAAATAAAAGACACAGAATTGGGAATATAGTCAGTGATATTGTAATAGAGTTTTATGGTGAGCATAGCATAACATATAAAGAAGTTGAATCACTAGAGAAATTGTATACATAAAATTAATGTAACATTGCATGTCAACTATACTCAAATAAAAAAGAATAAAAATAAAAAACTCACATTGTTATCAAGTCTTTTCTTAAGATTTCTCTACCACTCCAAACTTCATTGGTTTTCCAACTAGACTTTATCAGCTCACCATATGTATATGTATATAACTCTGTTAGCTAAACTTTTCCAGTGTTTACTACTGATACACATTTTGTCAATGGACTATAATCTTTTGCAGTTTTTCTTCTTCCTGATTTATTGATACAAAAATTAATAAGGCGTGGTCCTTCTCTTTAAGAAGCTTACAGACTGGTAGGAATATCTATGTAAAATAAATGAATTCAGCATGTCAAGCATTATACATGCTTTGGTAGACTTTTGGGTTGGCCCTCCTAACCACAATTCCACCCTCTTTCTAGTTGAAGGGATTGGAAAGCTAATTTCTATATTTCCCATATGAACTTGAGGCTGAGCTTTAAAGTCTGAACAAGGACTCACCAGAAGAACTTGAATGATAGCTCAAAATGGATATGCTCAAAATCATCTTCCTATCTGTATTGATAATGGCAAGGAAGTTCATAAAGATGTGTTGATGGTAACTGGACTCCATGTCCCAGAGCCTAGTCACCAGCTTATGACCATGAGAGAAAGTGTAGCAGCAGCAGAAGTCTCTGATCTCTTGGTAGCCACTATGGTGATGTGACCTTCAAATCAATAGTCCAGAAGTTGCTTTCTAACTTCTGTTCCTTCTATTCTATAAGGATCCAATTCTCTGAATTAAACACAGCTTTTAATCACTAGTATTTATTCTGCTCTCAACCCCGATTGATCCATATGGTATGCTATGAATGTAAAGAATAGAGCATGGACACTAAAAAAAAGAGGGTGGCTCTCCCAGAGGTAAAGAATAGTTAGGGAAGTAATAATGGAGAGAAAATTGTTCAACTAAGCCAGGCAGGTGAAAGGTGGAAGCACTTAGTGTAGCCATGAGAACACAGTAGTAACTCAAATTCACGGAATGTTTGAATCAGAAAACTTACAGATCTACTTGAAAACAAAACAAAGCAAAACAAAACAAAACAAAAACAAAAACACACATAAAAAACCACATTCAAAGAGAGAAAGGAACTGTACTTGAAAAATAGGAAGTATGAGTCTGATGGGCAGCAGGGAGCATGGAAGAACTAGACCTTCTGATGTCCAATACATTGTTTATTCAATTTAGATGATCCTGCAATTTTTATTCCATGAAACTATTCAAAATATGTTGCTATTTTACTTCTTATCTAAAATAAGCACCACAATGTCAATATGATATTATGATCATATTTCTGTGTTAGTTTTAAAGGATTAACACAATAACAACACCAGGAGTCCAAGATGGCAGAGGAGTAGGAGACCTTAATTTCATATAGTCCCAAGAATTCAGATAGATAGTTATCAAATCATTCTGAACACCTGTGAACTCAATCAGACATCTAAGAAAAAAATAGCTGCAACTCTACAAATAGAAAAATGACCACTTTCTGCAAGGTACGAGGTGCAAAAGTGAATCTGAGGCAATATATGGGAAGATAGACTGTAGGGGAAGGGAGCCTCTGGCAGCTGGCACTGGAAAGTGATATAGCATTGGAGAACAAAATCACAACTTTTAAAATTCTACTCCAATGAGGGATGTTCCTGCCAGAAAGATGTTCAGATGGTGAAGTGGGGCAGAATCCTAGGTGGGGCAGTGTGGTCTCAGAATCCCCGGGGGTCATAGGAAGACCAGGGATGCCTGAGTGTGGCAGAATTCCCAGACATCTGAGCAGGGAAGTCAGCTGCAATCAGCAAACCCAGGAGTGGGCTCTCAACTTGGTGTTGCCATAAACCATGAGCCAGCATGGTTAGGTGACTGCTCTCAGAGCAGGGGCCCAGCAAATGGCAGAACCATGGTGGGAGCACCCCTTCCTCCCCCAGGAAGAATGGCACTCGTGTGCACTGCAGGAGTCTGCAGGGTTTGGAGACTTTAAGTAGAGTTACATGCCTGAAATAGAAATGCTTGGTCATAGGCTGGATGAGCACAGAGTGCGGACAAAGACCAGAGAGACAAGAGTGATTGACTGATTTTCCCTAAGGGTGCACTGAGGAGTGGGGCCCTGAGCTCTTGGTTCTGGGGCTGGAGATTGGGAGGCCACCATTTTCATTCTGATCCTCTAAAGCAGTGTGGACAGACTTCAGTGAATAAAAGCCACATAGAACAATCTGGAGCCACTTACTTAGCCTGACTCCCTGGCAAGGTGTGTAATTCTGCCCATGGTAAAGAAACCTGAGAATCAGTGCAATAGGCCCCTCCCCTAGAAGATCAGCAAGAACATCCAGCTCAGAGAAAGTTTACCAATCACACAGAACTGAAAAGCTCCAGCGCTGGGGGAAAATAGAACAGAGAATTCATGTTTCCCCCCCCACCATTCTCTAGTCTTTCAATTTTAATTTTTTTCTTTCCTTTTTCAACCAATTTCTTATTTTATCCACTTTTAAAAAAAATCTTTTTAAAATTTTTTACTCTTATATTCTATTCTTTCTTTGTATTTACTTTTTTTTTTTAAAGGTTTTATTTATTTATTAGACAGAGAGAGTGAGAGCACAAGTGGGGTGAGGGGCAGAGGGAGAAGCAGACTCCCTGCTGAGCAAGGAGCCCAATGCAGGGCTCAGTCCCAAGACCCTGGGATCATTTCCTGAGCTGAAGGCAGACGCTTAACTGACTGAGCCACCCAAGTGCCCTCATTGTATTTAATTTTATTTTTGTATATATATAAGTTTTTTCTTTCTTTACAATTTTGGGATGTAGTTTTTTCTGACAAACAAACCAAAATACACTTAAGATATAGTGTATTGCACTGTTCTAGTCCCCTGTCTGTTTATACTCCTTTTTTTTTTGTCTTTTAATTTTCATTTTTACAGTTACATTCTATCCTTTCAATGTATTTAATTTTATTTTTGTACATATATAAGTTTTGATTTCTTTACAGTTTTGGGATCTAGTTTTCTAAGAAACAGACCAAAATACACACAGGATCCAGTGTATTGCTCTGTTCTGTTCATCTGTCTGGTTATAGTCTCTATTAAAATACACATTATATATATATATGTATATATATATGTATGTGTATATATATGTATATATACACACATATATATGTGTATATATATGTATATATAC
Organism: Ursus americanus; assembly: GCF_024610735.1. NCBI lineage: Eukaryota > Metazoa > Chordata > Mammalia > Carnivora > Ursidae > Ursus > Ursus americanus. The sequence goes on along the minus strand of NC_142139.1, from coordinate 37,728,512 downwards.
ACATATATATGTGTGTATATATATATATAATTTAGTTTAAGGTCTTTTCTGATTTGTTTCGAGTATATTTCCCTGGGGTGATTGCTACCATTTTAGTATTTTGTTCTCTTATTCAACCATTCTTCTCTGGACAGAATGACAAGACAGAAAAACTCACCTCAAAAAAGAGAACAAGAGGAGTACTCACTGCCAGGGACCTCATCAGTATGAATATAAGTAAGACGTTGGAACTAGAGGTCAAAATAACAATTATAAAGATACCAGCTGGGCTTGAAAAAAAAGCATAGAAGACACTAAAGTATCCCTTTCTGGAGAAATAAAAGAACTAAAATCTAATCAAGTCAAAATAAAAAAGACTATTAATGAGATCCAATCAATACTGGAAGCTCTAACTACTAGGATAAGTGGGGCAGGAGAGAGAATCAGTGATATAAAGACAAAATGACAGAGAGTAAAGAAGCTGAGAAAAAGAGATAAACAACTACTGGATCACAGAGGAGAATTCAAGAGATAAGTGATACCGTAAAGTGATACAATATTAGAATATTTGGGATCCCAGAAAAAGAGGAAGGTGGGGGAGGGGGTATAATACTGGAGCAAGTTGTAGTGGAGTACTTCCCTAACCTGGGGAAGGAAACAGGCATTCAAGTCCAGGAGGCACAGAGAACCCCTCTCAAAATAAAAAAAAAAAAGGTCAACACCTCAACATATAATAGTGAAAATTGCAAATCTCACAGACAAAGAGAAAATCCTGAAAGCAGCTCAGGACAAGAGATCCATAACCTACAAGGGTAGAAACATCAGACTGGCAACAGACCTATCCACAGAGACCTGGCAGGTCAGAAAGGACTGGCATGATATATTTAGGGTGCTAAATAAGAAAAATATGCAGCCAAGAACACTTTATCCAGCAAGGATATCATTCACAATAGAAAGAGAGATAAAAAGCTTCCAGGACAAACAGAAACTGAAAAAAATTATGATCACTAAACCAGCCCTGCAAGAAATATTAAAGGGGATCTTTAAGTGAAGAGAGAGCCCAAAAGTAACATAGACTAGAAAGGAACAGAGACAATATACAGAAACAGTGACTTTACAGGTAACACAAGTCACTAAATTCATATCTTTCAATACTTACTCTGAACATATATGGGCTAAATGCCCCAATCAAAAGACACAGAGTATCGGATTGGATAAAAAAGTAAGACCCATCAATATACTGTTTGCAAGAGACCGATTTAGACCCAAACACACCTCCGGATTGAAAACGAGGGGGTGGAAAACTATCATGCTAATGGACATCAAAAGAAAGTTGGGGTAGCAATCTTTATATCAGAGAAATTAGATTTTAAACCAAAGACTGTAATAAAAGTTGAGGAAGGACACTGTATCATAATTCAAGAGTCTATCCAACGAGGAGATCTAATTGTAAATATTTATGCCCCTAACATGAGAGCAGCCAATTATATTAACCAATTAATAACAAATTAAAGAAACACATTGATAATAATACAATCATTATAGGTGACTTTAACACCCCACTCACTGCAATGGACAGATCTTCTAAGCAGAAGACCAACAAGTAAACAAGGGCTTTGAATGACACAGGACCAGATGGACTTCACAGATATATTCAGAGCAGTCCATCTTAAAGCAATAGAATACACATTCTTCTAGAGTGCACATGGAAGAGTCTCCAGAATAGATCACATACTGGACCATAGATCAGGTCTCAACTGGTACCAAAAGATTGGGATCATTCCCTGAATATTTTCAGACCACAGTGCTTTGAAACTTGAATTCAATCACAAGAAGAAATTTGGGAAGAACTCAAATAAATGGAGGCTAACGAGCATCCTATTAAAGAATGAATGGACCAACCAGAAAATTAAAGAAGAATTTTAAAAATTCATGGAAACAAATGAAAATGAAAACACAACTGTTCAAAATCTTTAGGATGCAGTGTCCTAAGAGGGAAGTATATAGCAATACAAGCCTTTCTCAAGAAACAAGAAAGTCTCAAATACACAATCTAACATTACACCTAAAGGAGCCGGAGAAAGAACAGCAAATAAAGCCTAAACCCAGAAGGAGAAGAGAATTAATAAAGATTAGAGCAGAAATCAATGAAATCGAAACCAAAAGAACAGTAGAACAGATCAACAAAACTAGGAGCTTGTTCTTTGACAGAATTAATAAGATTGAAAAACCTCTGGCCAGACTCATCACAAAGAAAAGAGAAAGGACCCAAATAAATAAAATCATGAATGAAAGAGAAGAGATCACAACCAACACCTAAGAAATACAAACAATTATAAGAACATATTATGAGCAACTATATGCCAACAAATTAGGCAATCTGGAAGAAGTGGATGCATTCCTAGAAACAGAGGATCCAACAGTACATTAGAAGGATTATTCACCTTGACCAAGTGGGATTTATTCCTGGGCTGCAAGGATGGTTCAACATCTGCAAATCAATCAGTATGCTACACTACATTAATAAAAGAAAGGACAAGAACCATATGATCCTCTCAATAGATGTAGAAAAAGCATTTGACAAAGTACAGCATCCTTTCTTGATTAAAACTTTCACTGTGCAAGGATAGAGGGAACATACCTCAATATGATAAAAGCCATCTATGAAAAGTCCACAGCAAATATCATTCTTAATGGGGAAAAACTGAGAGCTTTTTCCCTAAGGTCAGGAACACAGCAGGGATGTCCACTATCATCCCTGTTATTCAACATATTACTCAAAGTCTTAGCCTCAGCAATCAGACAACAAAAAGAAATAAAAGGCACCCCAATCAGCAAAGAAGAAGTCAAACTCTCACTCTTTGTAGATGACAGGAATTCAGCAAAATGGCAGGATATAAAATCAATGCACAGAAATCAGTTGCATTTCTATACACTAGTGATGAGACAGAAGAGAATGAGAAATTAAGGGGTCAATCCCATTTACAATTGGACCCAAAACCATAAGATACCTAGAAATAAACCAAACCAAAGAGGTAAAGGATCTGTACTCAGAAAACTATAGAACCCTCAAGAAAGAAAATGAGGAAGGCACAAATAAATGGGAAAACATTCCATGCTCATGGATTGGAAGAACGAAGATTATTAAAATGTCTATGTGACCTAAAGCAATGTACATATTCAATGCAATCCCTATCCAAATACCATCTTTTTTTTTTTCACAGAGCTGGAACAAATAATCCTAAAATTTGTATGGAACCAGAAATGACCCCAGATAGCCAAAGGAATGTTGAAAAAGAAACCCAAAGCTATAGAAAGCCCAGATGCCCATTAACAGATGAATGGATAAAGAAGAGGCCATACACACACACACACACACACACACACACACACACACACACACACAATATAATGTTACTCAGCCATTAAAGAAATGAAATCTTGCCATTTGCAATGATGTGGATGGAATTAGAGGGTATTATGCTAAGTGAAATAAGTCAATCAAAGAAAGACAATTATCATATGATCTCACTCATATGTGGAATCTAAGAAACAAAAGAGAGCATCACAGTGAAAGAGGAAAAAATTAAGCAAAACAAAATCAGAGAAGGAAACAAACCATAAGAGACTCTTAATCACAGGAAACAAACTGAGGGTTGATGGAGTAGAGGGGGATGAGGGGATTGAGAAACTGGGTGATGGACTTTAAGGAGGGTGTGTGATGTAATGAGCTCTGGGTATTATATAAGACTGATGAGTAACTGACCTCTACCTCTGAAACTGAAAGTACATTATATGTTAATTAATTGAATTGAAATAAAAAATATATATTTAAAAAGGATGAACACAATAGCTAAAACTGAGCAGAAAATACTTTCAAAGTTATAATGAAATAGGCAGCCCCAATAATAATGGAAGAGAATAAAATTCTAACAACTAAGGATTCATCCCTGTATTGTCTGTTTTTAATAAACATTTACTGATTACCTCTATTTCTCAGCAAATGTACTTCCCTCTTTGAATACACTGGAATGAACCAGCAATGTTTCCAAACAACACAAGTCCACAAAGGCAGCATTTACATATATGTTTAGTCTATAAAATTTCCTTCAAAGATATTCACTTATGAATAAACCATACCTCTTTAAGAAAACATACCACAGATTAATGTCCTCTGTCACACTCCTGAGTATGTGAAAAAAGTAGGTTTACTTGAAAATGTTGCTCTTTTAGCTTTGGGTATGAGATTTTAACTGTCTTCATTAGAAGAGTCAAGATTCTTCCTTTACAAACATTTGACTTACTGAGAAACAATGGGATCTTATGGTAGTGTATCTTATTTCTAGAAGAAATAGCAAAGGTTTCCTGATCCAAAATTCTGATTTGAAATAATTTAAGTGTTATTACCTTCATTTTCCTGAGGTAAGTAAGGCCCAGGAGATTACCTTTCTTTTAAAGTCATAAAGTTAGTCACAGGCAGGAATAGTGTCAGCTCTTGTATTTCCCTGTCTTCTTAGTTTCAAACACAGAGGAATTCACTCTTCAGGTTCAGCCTCATCCAAATCCCAACCATCCCTAACTATGGTAGGCAGTATATTTGGAGCTCTGTCCAGAATCGAAGTATGAGTTACACAGTGTAGGACCCAAGTACATGCAGACCCACAATCTCCAGTCTTTCTCAACCCTTACCATGATTATTAAATCCTTATGGATGGGCCCCTGCCTTTCTTTATTTGTATCCCATCCTTTTGGTGTACTAGAAGCCTTGCATGACCCTCTGTTGGCCCTTGGAGGTTGAGGGGAAGTGCTGACACCCTGGATATTACTTGTTATTCCAATATCATAGAGGCCAGAATTTGTCCCCTGGGTCCCCAGTTTTGGTTGGGGTGTTGCTCCAAACAGATAAAATCGTCTAGAATGATGACATCACTCACAAGATTGGAATGTAACAGGTGTCTATGGAGCATTCTTGCTAAAAGGATGACTTGCATAAAATGGCCAATACAGATCCAAAGACAATATTATAATTTTTATTTCTATTTACTTGTATTACATTGATTCCCTTTAAATTCAAATTTTGGGGTGTATACATATGCACTAGTAAAGTAGTTCATATAATAATTTAATAAATAGTGCATAAACTTATGTTAGAAGTACATGCTTAAAATATGGTGCTTAAGTCAATATGGAGATCATACTTTAGGAACATATGCAGCAGGGTACTCTTAGGTGTTTCTAGACAGCTCCATAAAATTGTAGTTCATGTCTGTTTGTGGACAGCATCCTCATACCTAGCACTGCCCTGCCATAAATAAGTCTTCATGAACATAATAGTAAAAAAAAAATAAATTTAAAAAATAGGTTTTCAATAAATCTTTGTTGAATGAATGAAACACTGGATTAATGAATGACTTGGCTTAAATAAACTGGCTTAAATCAAAAGTTACCATGTATCTTTAGATACTACAGTCAGTTGAATAGTGTACCCCACTCCCAAATTCATATCTACCTGGAACCTAGAAGTAGAAACTAAATAGAATTTAGAAACTATTTGGTAATACAGCCTCTGAAAACACACTTAAGGTAAGAACTGAGATGACATGATGCAGGATTAGGGTGGGCCACCAAGCCAATGAAAATGTCTTTATAAGAAACAGAAAAGTGCACACAGAGATAGAGAAAATGCTTATGGGAGGGCAGAGGTAAGCAGAGCCTGGAGTGACACAGCTCAGCTACAAGCCAGGGAATGCCTGGAGCCACAAGAAACAGGAACAGTCACAGAAAGCTTCTTCCCTAGGGCCTTCAGAGTGACCATGGCCCAGCTGGCACCTTGATTTTGGATTTCTAGTCTCCAGAACGATAAGGGAATACATGTCTATTGCTTTAACACTCAGTCTGTGGTAATTAGTTGTGACAACCCTAGGAAACTAATATAGATACTATGTTTTAGATACCAGGCCAGTGTACCAGCAAGTTTAGTCCTGTTAGATCCGACTTGTGTGCCCTTTCCATTGGTTTGTTGTAATGAATCTGGAACACCACCACCACCCCAGCGGAATCAGTTCATGATAAAAAAGACAATATTAGAATCTAGCTCCCCTGACTCTTAGGGTAACATTCCATCCACTACACCTTACTGTTTATAGTGGAAGAACTTATAAGAAAAAGTTTTCAAAAAGTCTAAGGTGTGGGTATGCCTAAGAATATATGATGTAACCTGAAACTCTTTGTTCTTAAAATTCTTACGAGGATAAGTTTCTGACCTCTGATATATGCTGGTTCCAGCCAGTTAATAATCACAAGACATGTTATAGTTTTATTTTGGTACTTGATATTCCAGTCACAGCAAGAACCAGAAAATGAAAGTTACTTTTTAAAAAAATTCAGCTTGGTCATTATTTAATATTACTGAGCACTTATCATGTGCATATATTTATATAAACAAAAATTTATTTGAATTATAAATCATCAAATTGCTTGAAACATTCAAAAAAAGAATGAAATTTCCTTCTACTTCTGACAGATATTTTTGATCTACCTTTCATCTCTCTAATTAGCCAGTACAAACAAAAAAAATGTGCTTAAAAGCAGCGGGTGACCAGAAAGTCTTTCATACACTTTAGAGATAACTTATATGATCATAGCAATGAGTGTGCTTGGCAGAGAAGAGGTATTCAGGAAGTGTTAGAGGTGTTTTACGGGATTAAAAAAGAAAATTAGCAATCAAAAAAGCCACTTTGAATTTAATCATTCATTTACTTATTAGTTACTGTGGATGTGATTGAAACTATCATATCTTCTGGATCTTGAGCTTATTTACAACTTGATTTTGAGCATCCAGAAAGAATGTTATTGGTGATGTGGAAGTGTCAGGATTCTCTGGACATCATGGGCCCATGTTGGGTGTAGTGAACCCAAGGAAAGGGGGTATCAAGCCAAGGCAAATGAGTTCTAGTCAGTAAACCTCAAGATTTTAAAAGAGAAGCTGAAAAAGGAGGTGTTGCCCGAAAGATAATCATTCCAAAAAAGGAAGAAAGATTAAGAAGGATAGAAGAGTTTAGAAGTGAAATTCAGATGAAGGCAATCACAAGTGATCAGAATTCAGTTTGGCTGAGATCCACAAACCTGAACTGAACACCTCCTATGAGCCCAGCAGTGGGTGAAAATGAGTAGAACACGGCACCCTGAGCCATAGTCTATCAAACGCTTAGAATGTCTTTAAGTAAGATAAGAAAGAGGAATCTGAAGAAACCTCTGTGTCTATACATGGACAATTGGTTGAACTCTGCTTTAAAAAGAAACCCTAAGGAGCAAGTCTTTAATGTAGTTATAAGGGTCTAGTAACTAGAATGCATTTTTTAATATACATAGAAAGTCCCCAGTAAATGAGTATGTTTTTGTGTGTTTCATTTAATATATAAACTAATAATGTGTGAACAAATGGGCTATAAAAGCAAAGATGAATGTCACACAGAGAGAGCCAAGAATGAAGACTATGTAAGAAGAGTGACATAAAGGCTGACATACAGACGTGACTTTGAAAACAAAACGAATGCTAACGATCACAAGAAGGTGACAGAAGTGATGTCTGAGGACAGAGGTGGAGGCTTCAGGGGAAGACTCCATTTTCTCTGGAGGGTTCGTGATGACTCAGGGAACCCTAAAGGACGGCCAATCAGATGGGCTGACCTGTAAGTGTCCTGGAGAAAAGCCCAGGGGGTGGTATTCTAGAAATTTGTTGTAAGTATGGCCTACCTTGACATTTATATAAATTACTTGACTAACAATACAGAAAAAAATTCTATGAAATGCAGTGATGTCAGAAAGATGTGAGGGCAAAGAGAGAATTCAAGAATCAAATGATGGAAACAAAACTACACTGTTTGGCCAAGTCAAAGAGTGTAAAAAAACTCAAAAAAGAGAGAATTCAAGAATCAAATGATGGAAACAAAACTACACTGTTTGGCCAAGTCAAAGAGTGTAAAAAAACTCAAAAAGGCAATCACATTAGTACAGAATGGATGTATTGCCATTTATTTTATACTTGATCCTAAATTTATATAATCCAGGCAAGCACACATGCGTGCGCGCGCGTGCGCGTGCGTGCGCGCACACACACACACACACACACACACTATCATATGGGTCTACCTGTAAAAAACATAATGCCCAAATTGAATCCTTTTTTATGCTATGTTGGTTCAGATTTCATAAGCCTATTGTGCCATGCCCTGGGTTTATTACGAAGAATCTAGAGAAAGGAATTGGAAAACTTTTGCCTAGAGGAGAAATCAATTTAAAAAATTGGTAGTGTCTTCAAACAGCTGAAGGTATCACATGGAGGAAGGATTTGACTAATTATCTTATTATGGGAGATAGAAGAAAGACAATAGGCAAAAGTATAGGACATGCTTCATTTGTATATAATGAATCATGTTCTGTCATTACAGCTGTTCAACACTGGTCTGCCTGTGTTAGGAATATGTGAATTTTGTATCACTGAAACATTCTAGAAGGGACAAAATGACTATTGACAATAATATACCTCTTATATTCCTTTCTGCCCTAAGGTAAATACTACAGGTAAAAGAAAAAGTGTGGAATAAGGAAAGCACGTTCACATACATACTATCTCTGTAATGTCAGCCTTTTAAACCTTTATGAAAACTATTTTCATAAACTTTACTTCATTGTTTCCAGGCAAATTAGATTCAATAACCTGGGTAACACACCTGACACAGTGGATGCTAAGTAAATCATGGAAAAATATGAAATTATTATGACAGTAATTGTACAGTCTCTGCAGCATAAAACTGGCAAGTATCTTAAGTATCTACCACTAGATAGAAGAAAAGAAAAACAGAAATAGGTAGTGTTCTTTGTGCTTTTTGATCCTAACTTCGTAATGCAAAACTACAAGTTATGCTCTGATTAGCTTATTCCTGCTTAAACAAGTGATCCTTAGTCTGTAGAAAACATTTACTTGAATTAAAATATTCATATTTCACAGATGAGTCAGCTTGCTGGTAGAAATAAAAAGCAAAAGCAATAAATTAATTAAGATTCAAAATTCCAGTTTCAGACAAGTACTTTATTTATTTATTTTTTAAGATTTATGTATTTATTTTGAGAGAGGGAGAGAAAGAGTATGGGAAGGAAGGGCAAAGGGAGAGAGAGAATCTCAAGCAGACTCCTGCCATGTGGAACTCTATACGGGGCTTGATCTCATGACCCCTAGATCATGACCTGAGCTGAAACCAAGAGTCTGATGTTTAACCAACTGCTACCCAAGTGCCCCTCTGACAAGTACTTTAAATATAAAGATATAAAAAATATATACAATCGAGAGTGGGGATTCTTTTTTCTTAAATTTTTTTCTTCGTATATTATCTGAAGCAGGGTCTCCTTAAGAAAGAAAAACTTATTTAAAATACTCTTTAGAAGTTGACCCACAAAAGTGATGCTTGATAAATGATTTTGGAAATTGCTCCATTTTTTGACTTTCCCTTTAAAAAAAAATGGACAGTTTTTAGATAGTCTATCTCATAGACTAATTTAAAATTTCATTGAAATGTCCTTTAAGTGCTAGTTAATTAAGATTTGCACTTAAAAGTTTGCATTCTTAAGTGCAAGTAAAACGGTGCTGTGGGTGTTCTCATATGAACTTACCCCCAAAAAGGCAACTAAAATATACATATTAAAAGCATTTATTCTAGAGAGAAACTTGCTTGAACACAAACCCAGGAGAGGGGGAAGAACTGACTTAGCATAGACAGAGTGAGGAATACAGTTTTACTTAGAGAACTTCACAAAACAGCCCAAAATTATGCACAAAAATTATTTTGAAGAAACTTCACATAAACTTTTTTTTTTTCAATTTTGAGAGCAGATGAAAGACATTTGCAATACTAAAAGCAATAACTGTCACCTGATCTGTGAACTCTGCCAATTCTTAGGATCTAGGTAAAACTAGTGTTGTGAGAACTGGTTCCTGGACAGCAGGAGAAATAAAGCTTTTGCAAAGCTATTAGAAAGTTAATCCAAACGATGATCACCACAGACAGGCGAATAGACAGAAAATAAAGAGGGAAGGTACAGGCGGGAGGGGGGCATGGGGGGAAGGGGGAAGAACAGTGACATTTGGTGATGAACCATATGTGCGTGGTTTGAAAGACATGACTGAATTGTTTTTGGTGCAGTATTATTCTGACATTTAGAATGAGGCAATTTTCCATTTCCATTAATGTACTGCCAAATTGAAGGGGAACTGTCGCGAATTAAAGACTAAAGAAAGCTGTTCCTCAGAGTTGTATTAAATCATTGCTGATGAACTCATTAAGAACAAATTAACGAGGTAAATTGTACTAGGATTAACCAGCAAGAAAACCCAAGTAAAATTGTACAACCTCACTAGTTTCTAAATGGTCCGACATTAAGCACTGACAGCACATGCTCTGACAGTGACAGGTCTTCCTCAGTCTCTACAAATCCCTCAGCATCCTCAGAAACGACTCAGGTTCACTTCAGAGATGAGAGCAAATTTGATGTAGTATCTCAACAGACTTTATAACAACCAGAAGATGTTAAGGGAAATTACTTTTCCTTCACACACAACCCATTTTTCACGAAGGAAAACAAGCTAAAAGTTGCCTACTTTGTGTGAAGAGGCAAAGATAGTCCCTCTTCCTAACATCAGCATAGGGAATTATTGTCACTCTACAGGTAAGTCTCCTAAGTTTACTTGAAATCAAGTAGACATGGTGCTTAGCCTTCTTCAGTAGAGGGTGGAAAATCCTATCTGTGCTCTTCAGACCCTTCTAATGAAAAATTCTTTTTAAAGAACTCCTGGTCCCAAGCTTCCAGGATGCCAAATTCTCCAAGGTGATCAGTGCCTTTTCAATCTTGGTTACAGAGCAACTCAGATGTGCCATTTCTCCGTTATTAGCACTGAAGCTTTAGGGTTGTAAACAAACTAGAGAAAAAGAACAAAACAAAACAAAAAGGAAGCCGCAACATGCTTCTTAATTTGTGCAATGGTCACATTCTATATTTTATCTTGAATTCATATACTAGAACTAAGCAAAAGCCCTGGAAACCTTTTATAAGATGATGTTCTGCCCTCTTATATTGTGTTCTTTGTTGGTATGTTGATAGGTCTTCTTTTTATCATGGAAAATGGAGACTCAAGTCAGATCTCCATGATGGCCTTAGTCCAGCCCTTCGACCGTCTCCTCTTCCCTCTTCATGGTATTCCAGTGCCTAGCATGTTGCTTTGAACACAGGAAGCACATTATAAGTGCTCTTTTTTTTCCATTTTAATGGAGGAATTAATAATAATGTTGCTTGCTTAAATTACAGACCAAATTCAGAGTTCTTCCCACATGTCAGCAGTCATTTGAAACTCCTGAAAATACTGGTTCTAACTTGAAATAAAGGAAATAACAGAGTCATGTCTTAAATATAAATTAATCTGCTGCCTTTTCTCTGATTTTTTCATGATCATTGAAGCTCAGCTCAGCTTCTCAAAAATAATTCCTTCGGAGGACATTGCTATTTGGTTTTTAAAATTTCAGTTGATTCAATTCACTTATAAAAACTCTTTTTTTTTTTTTTAAGATTTTATTTATTTATGTGACAGACAGACAGCCAGCGAGAGAGGGAACACAAGCAGGGGAGTGGGAGAGGAAGAAGCAGGCTCATAGTGGAGGAGCCTGATGTGGGACTCGATCCCGGAACACCGGGATCACGCCCTGAGCCGAAGGCAGACGCTTTAACGACTGCGCTACCCAGGCGCCCCTATAAAAACTCTTTTTAAAAGTTCAATTTCAAATGGGTTCATTTTAAACAACTTGGAATCATTCACATTTATATAGCATTTTAAGTCTCACGATCTCAAAGTCCATTTACATGTTATTTACTTGTAATGTAAGGCAGGATGGAATTATTATTCCCATTTTACAGACACTGAAATAAATACCTGTAAATATAAGGCCTTCAATGTCTCAATCAGCTGTGAGAAATTTGACACTCATAATCGAATCCATTATTCCTCCAAGAAATCCCAAAATTTCCACCCCTTTGCCTCTCAAACATTTACTTTTTAGTTATAATTTAGTCTCCCTTATGAAGCTTCTCACTTCTGCTAACTAAACCTTAAATATCAATTGCTGTGCATATCAATTGCTGTACTTACTCCCACAATTAATTTCTAGGGTCTCTGGGTATGACCAACTGCTATTTAATCAGAGCTAAACCAAGTTCTGCTGAAGTCAACAGGAACCAGAGACAGGCATTTGATAAAAAGTTTGATGTCTGTATAGGTATCTAATCCCAAAAGTTGTACCCTTTAAAATAACTAAAAAGACAATAAATGCTGACAAGGACACACTGCCTAGCCATTTCCATATTGAAAGCTTGCAACATGAAAAACAATTATATCTGGACATGTTACTCCAACTTTATTTATAAACACTAAATTCAATATATCATAATCAAAATGTATGAAACCAAGATGAACCACGTTTGCCTTTTAAATCAGACAATTCTGTTTGCTTTTGTTATGGTTTATGATTACATCTTACTGACCTGATAATTATACACACAGAAAAAGTGACCTTAGCAAAGGAGAGGTTTCTAAAGAAAAAATACAAAAAGTCCCTTTTGCTTTGTTTACTTTGTCATTTTTCAAAATGTTTTTAAATCATTTGTCCTATAGATGAACCAAAAAAATTTTTGCTGAAACCGAAAACATTTAAATAAAAGAACCTAAGTCAACTTGTTTGAGAATGTTCTGACCTAAGGGTGCATTTTCCAGCTTCGTTTCTCGGCTGCACAAGGTCAGGGCTCCTATTGAATCTTGGTTCCTGAAGTCAGGATGCTTCATTTGTAATCTAAGTAAAGTCACTAAGGACCATAAATAGTGTCCTGACCTCATTGGGGCTGAGCTCCATGCTCTGTTAGTTGGCTAAGTAGAACATAGTGAAGATTCAGCTAATCCTGGATGTGTACATTTCCACGATTACTGTCCAGATTCACACTTACAAGGAGACAGAGGCACATGGAAGGAGGATCTCTTTTTAGTTCCCTGACTGTATAAACACCATTTTCATCCATGAAATACTAAAATTAGGGCCTTTCTAATGATCCCTTTACTCTCTCCTCCCTGATTACATTTACTTTGCTTACTTTACCACAGTAACATTCACAATATTAATAAAATAAAGATATTAGAATTGTTGTTACTAAAAAATATATGTAGGGGCCCCTGGCTGGCTCAGTCAGAAGAGCATGTGACTTTTGATCTCGGGGTGATGAGTTTGAGCCCCATGTCAGGTGTAGCGATTACTTAAATAAATTAATTAATTAAAAAATATATGTATATGGCCTCTATATAGTATGAGAAGGGCAGCTTCATTTGCACATTATTTTTTTCTTTCTTATACTATGAATATAGAAAGACCTTCCCTCTAGTACTGGATTTGGAGTCTGTGAATTTAAGAACAAAAAAATTTTCATTTTAATCTTTATGGTAGCCCAACAATGACACAAATCCTAATGGAGTATGCTCAGAGCAAATTTCCAAGGAGAAACTTATGTCAACTCAATTTGCCCTTGACCACTTTTGTCTTCCCTAATCCCTTCAGGCCAAATGCCAAAGCCTGCTTTCCAGCATAATTATATTCTATTGGTCTTTGGCTTTGACATAATAAATCTCACCCTCTACCTCTTCAAAATACTCTCCAGTCTTCTCATTAGTTATAAGAATCCACAAAGACCTTTTCATTATTCTACAGTTTTCTTTGGCAAGTCATAGATATTTCCATTATACCCGATTATCATGTTTGATGGGATCTTAATCTGAACTTCTTTACAGAAAAATAAATTTTCTCTAATTTCATGTCTGGGAATCTTGTTTTATTTTCTACATAAATTGTTGTAACTTTAAGCTGATCTTGGCACACAGTTCCCCTTCTGCCACCCCTCTAAGTCCAAATATGCCCATTGAGAGGCATTCTCTATGCGGGACGGCATCTTGACAACTCACCACCTAAGACTGATGAACCTCCTTCCAGATATTTTATTCATGTCTCTTGATAATCACCACTAAATTCTTTTCCTCAGACTTGGCTCATCTTACATCATCAAGACAACTCCACGCCCAATTCTCTACTACAACCTTTATGTCTTCTAATCAGTACATACTATCTCTGCTAAAATAAATCTTCTTTCCTACTTAACATTTAGTTCCTTTCTCAAGTCCTTGCATTAGCTTTTCAAAGCTTTCCCCAATTGGCAAGACCCATACAAGTTAGGTTACTTCTTCCTGCTTTGTATTTGCAACCCACTGTCATGAACAGTCTTCCCAAGTGCATTTGTGCATTTGTGTGTTTCTGTTTCTGCCACATCTGCTTTACAGCCACAGAGATATAAAAGTAACACCCTTAAAAATAGGAGAAAACTGACCTCACTAATTGTTTGCTATTGCTAAGTACAGTGAAAATGAACTTTCACCCTCTCTGTTTCAGCTCCTCTAAAATCCAAGGATTTGTCCTTTAAATAACATTCTCCCGTTTCTCATTCTCCCATTACTCACTTTTTAGGTGAGTAACACACTCCGTTAAGAGCCCAAGCCCATTTCCTGAGCACACACTAGAGATAGACACAGGAAGCTCACCATGTAACTATAAATTGTCCTAAAGGAAGGAGGTACAGAGTAGTGAAACCTATTGTTGGCATCAGAGAAACTTGACTTGAGTCTCAGTTTTGCTTCTTACTAAATACATGATATTGTGCAAGTGACTTAAACTTTCTGAGTTTCAATTACTCCATTTATAAGGTGAAGATATTAATAAAGCCACCTTATATGTTGACATTTGTCATGCAAAACACATTTAGCATAATGGCTGCCATATAAGAGGTATAAACAAATATTACCTATCAATAAAATTTCACATATCACGTTTGGCCATCTACTGCGGAAATAAAGTCATACTATATTTTAGGTCAATATAAAATATTGTGACCAAGAATGTCCCAAAGGGAATGTTTGACTATATACTAAAAATCAGAATATCATGGAAAATTTCATAGTTCAAAGAGGCTCAGAGATATTTCATAGCTGTTTGAGGATCCCACAGCTGGGCTTGTTACAGAGTTCTGGACAAGAACCCAAAGTGCCTGGTCAAGTGTTCTTTTGCTATACAGAACTAGAGGCCATCAACCCTTCTTTGAAAATTATTCACAGTTTTCATTTCAGGAAAGAATTTTTGTGTGTATGTGTGTGAAATTGAAGTGATTTTGAATGCTTAACCTGGAAAGCCAACCGAGCTTCTTTGAGAAGAAAAATGGTCAAGTTTTAAGGTAAAATGCTCATCAGCTGCCAAGGCAACTTTAGGTACAACCAATATCTGTGGTCTAGAAAAGTCACCATTATACCTCCTCCACTCAGCACAGACCTCTGTCTTATAATAGAGTCATTTCTTCTCATTGAACTTTTCTTTTGTTATTACTGAGCATTGTAATTAAACATTCTTCCTGAATCTGCTTGGCAGCTGCCACTGAGTTCTAAGGAACCATTCATAGCCCTGTGTATTATTATCCTAATCCTCTATTACAAAGAAAACTATTTTATGCCAAAAATCAGATACAAATACTGAAAGCCTTTACATTTTGTTTTATTACAATGAGTATTAATTGACATATTGGTGGTGGGGGTGGGTCCAATTCTTTAAGACACTAGGACCTCTGTTAGGATAAAATAAGCATGCAATTTTGAGTTCTACTTGAGTTATATTCAGCTTATGTGTTAACTTCAACATAGCTTGGGAAGAATTCACTGCACTGAATATTCATATGGCGTGCATGATACAGACACTGAACCCAATTTAGTAAATGAATACTTGTAATTTCACCAAATCCCCGCCGAGAGATTATTATGCAGATTTATGAAGGAATATCACTGAAGCAATTCTTGGCTATGTCTTTAGTCACCAAGGACTCAAAGTATGTAAACCTCAAATAATTTCCAATGTATTTACTGCTACCAGTTTCATCTTCTGAACTTTTCTGACATTACCTCTCACTCTCTGTTTCATCTCTAATTTTCCCTTCGATATTCTTGCCCTTGAGCAAAGAGCCAGCATCATAACACCTACAAGCACTGCCAAGTTCCTCCTGACAATATCCTGGCTGCCATAATGCCAGCAATCTGTTCCAATCCTGTCACTGCAAAATCTCATTAAAAGCAAAAGGATGCCCAGTCACAGGCATATAGGTACACAGTAAGAGCAGGCTCATGTTTCCAGGAGTAGCTATGGCCTGTGCTGGGGCCTCATGATGTCTTCCAAGGAATCACATGTTGGCAAAGAGTTGGGTTCAGGGAGCAGAAGCTAGAGTCTATAGTGGAAATTACAATGAGGAGACCTAATACACCCATTCCTTTAAGGGATGCTTAACAGATTATGGAGACCAGATTCTGAACCAGCACATTTTCCCAAAGTCAGGTACAAAGGGACAAGCAGTGTAGCTTGGTTGAATACAACCTGGAGTGCATGCCAGAGCTGGATTCTAAGTCAAATCCCACAATTATCTCGTTTTCACACTGGGAAAGTTACTTAAACTCCCCACATCTCACACTACATACATACCACTCAGGCTACAAATTGGCAGGAGATACAGAAATGTGTACTTCCAGGAGTACCATCTCATGAGATGAAAAACACTAAGTCCATGCAACAGTTCGGATCTAAAAAATTATCATCACATCTCAGGGTATATGTGTTGGAAGTTTATGGAACACTCTAAGTAATTTGGGAGCAAATCTCTTTATTACAACTTGCAGAATTATCTTACCAACATCCGTCTCACTATCCTCACTTTTTTTTTTTTTTTTTTTTTTGCAGCTCACTGGAATTATCTCTCTTTTTATGGAATTAAAACTAAAAAGATATTGCTGTAGCAATATATACCACAACACTGGGTTATGGTTAAAAACTTGGGCTTTGGAGTGAAGCAGCCCACAGTTCTAATCCCAGCTCCTTCACTTTCTTAACTTCTCCAAGTCTAAATTATACTAGCTCCTATCTCTTTGCATAGAGGTGATAATTAACAAGATATTACAGGGGAAGTTGTCCTCAGCACTGGGCCTGGAACTTAGTAATGCTTAATAAACTTCAGGTACTAGTCTTGTTATTACAGAAAAAAAATCTGTGGCTGTTTTTGTGAAAATTGAACTAGGGTGTGAGACATTGTGTGAAATATTGCTGCATTAGCAAGAACCCCTGGGGGAAAAGGGTTGAAAAGAGATTGAATAGAGCTGCGGTTTTTCTTGGTTTTATATGTATAGCTATGTAACATGCGGTGAGTTATTCAACTTTTCAAAGCCTCAGTTTCTTTGTTGGTAAACAAAGATAATAAAAGCAAGTTTATGTGAAGAAGAAGAAGTAGGGTAATGTATGTGAAAGAAGGCACTGAGGGAAGCTTATTGCAGTAACCTGAAATCGACAGTGGAACCCAAGTCCCAGGATTAAGATTTAGAACCACATATTTGCAGAAGAGCAGCCAGCAACTGGGGCCATAAAGTCCTCCAGGGCCTCCTAAAAGGGGACAAAAATAGCTTGACCATAATCAACCATAATTACTAGAACTTTGTTGTCTAGCATGTGGTTCGTATGCCAATAGTATCAACATCACCTGGGAACCTGTTAGAAATGCAAAATCTCAGGCCTAGCCCAGAATAATAGAATTAAAATCTTCATTTTAGTAAGTTCTCTGGATAATTCATGTGCATACTAAGGTTTAGAGATGCTAATGCATACCCTTTATGTAAACTACAGTTTCTACAAGCAAGAGACAGGTGACAATAGAGACAAGAAAATCTTCAGTGTAGTAAATTGTCAGCTCACTGGGGCATGACTATAGCTTTGTTTTGTTTTTTTTTTCTACCCTCAAGGGGCATGCTTTAACTAAGTTGGGGAGAAGTTAACTTGGTGGGGCTCTGCTAGGGAATGAATGAATCCCCCACCAATTCATATATTAAAGCCAATTCCCCCAATGTGATCGTATTTGGAGTTGAGGCTTTGCCGGGGGGGGGGGGGTGTCTTTAGGTCAAAGGAGAGACCTCTTGAATGAGATAGCTGTCCTTATAAAAGGAGGCTCAGATTGTTCTTTGTACCTTCTGCCATGTGAGGACCCTGTGAGAAGATGCCATCTATGAACCAGAATGTGGGCTCTAACCAGACACCTTGATCTTGGACTTCTCAGCCTCCAGAACTGTAAAATAATTTTCTGTTTTTTATAAGCCACCCAGTCTATAGTATTTTCTCATAGCAGCCTGAATAGGCTAGACCAGGCATCAAATGAATCACTGGAAATGATTAAGGATCTCTGCAAGAAGGAGAAGTTGGCATTTTATGTATCTAAATTTTTGATCAGTTTGTGGTTACCTGACACAAGAAAGAACTTGGAGAGAGGAGAAGTAGCAGAGTAGACAGAGAAGGGGCCATCCAAATAGGGTAACCTGCATACCCTACATTTTGAGGGGTCCAGATATCTGGATCTTCCCAGTGCCCCACTCCAGAGTACTGCCCAGGGATCAAAAACTTTGGGAGGTGGGAGCTGAGGGGTTGGAAGTTGCTCCATCAGATTCATCCTCCTGCTTTTCCACATCAGAGAATTCCACCATGAAGCAGTCCCTACAGGGCCCTCAGAACTCTCCTGAACTCAGGTTTGAGATTTAAACTGGTCAAATGTTTGATAATTGAAAATAATCAGAAAGTTATGGAATTTTTCTTTTGGTGTCATCCATGAAACTGCTGTGTAGCAAAGAACAAAGATCTAAAATAACAAGGCCGAAAAGCAAATTTGTTCCATGCCAACACCCAACGAGGTGAGACTGCTCTATAAACTTACTGCTTAATAAAGTGCATGGTAGATAGTAAACAGCCAAAAAATGGTAGGTACTTTATGAAAACAAATGTTTAAAAACTACAGAAATATCATTTTCAACAACAAAATACTGGGTAAATAACTATGGTACATCAGTATAATAGAACAATACACCAATAAATATTATCATAAAAATAGAGATAATGAAGAAATGGACAGAAGCCAGAAAAAGACAAACCAGCACATTATATTATTAAATAAATGGCCCCAAATTTATGTTGATATTTACATGTGTCTACATATATCTGGGAGGATAGACCGCATGGCATAATAAATAGGTTATCACAGTGTTTGACTTTGTGCATGTTTTTTAAAATAATATTTCATATCTGTAATTTGTAAATTTTCTTCAGTGAATTTCTTTTGTAATTATTCTCTCAAATCAATCTCCAAATCTCTTGCTTTAATTTTACCTTCATCATATCTCAGAGCATCCTTGTTTGGACTCCATAGTTATTGATAATTTTGTCTGCAGTTACAAAGTGTTCACGTGCTTCAGGAAGAGACCAACAAGAAACAGTACATCAGTCAGTGCAGGTCTGGATGATGATTTTGCATCCAATTGTTGTGAAAAATAATCTACTGATTTTGTTCTTTGTTCTAAAATGAGTCCATTAGGTAGACCATGTCATTATTGTTTCTTAATATCTTTATATATAAAAATGTTTTATGTATGTAGGGGCGCCTGAGTAGCATAGCAGTTAAGCGTCTGCCTTCGGCTCAGGGCGTGATCCCAGCGTTGTGGGATCGAGCCCCACATCAGGCTCCTCCACTATGAGCCTGCTTCTTCCTCTCCCACTCCCCCTGCCTGTGTTCCCTCTCTCGCTGGCTGTCTCTATCTCTGTCAAATAAATAAATAAAATCTTTAAAAAAAATGTTTTATGTATGTAAAACCTAATTTTTTAGGTTTTAGGTGACTTCCTCACTTCTCTTCTCTTCTTCTCTCTTTAGTTGGAAAGACAGACTGTGTATGACCTATGAATCTTGTGGGCAAGATAAAGAGTGTTCCAGGCTAAGTGGGCCTTAGAAGGAGCTGGGAGCGTTTTCCACTGGGATTTGCCTCTGCACATGAGGGAGCCAGGATTACTGCCCTTGATCTCTCTTATATTGTTATGTTTGTTCATTTTCAAGACTTCTAGATTGTTATCCCTATACTAAAGTATGACATTGTTCAAGGGGAGGCCATGCTTCAGTTCTCATTGTGTGCCCCACCACAGCTAGCCCAATGTGCCAGGCATATTAGAGACTGAATTGGTGTGACCAGAATTCTTAAGTGTGTGAAGATATCAAAATTGATATTTGAAAATTCATATGACCCTGCACTAAAACATAAAGACTGGTATAAATATTTTGAGGGCCAAGAATAAACAGGAGAAATTACTATAGAGTAAGGGTGCAAATGAGGTTGTTATTCACAAACAAAACATTTTTAGTTTCTTTTTTTTAAACCACAGTTTGGCTCTAGGTCTATGACCTTTATTAAAAGTTATGTCCTTCAAAATCACTGAGTTACATTATTGCTTTCTGTACTTGTGCAGGAAAACACATCTAGTATGAAGGACTCAGGAACATATGTTTAAGGAAACCTGTATATTCACAGGGTTTCTATCACTACATTTTGTATTTCCTTCCAAATCATAGATCCTGAATTTTGAATTACCTGAATTTTGAATTATCCATAAATAGGAAGGAGTAAAACTTGACAACACAGCAATAGTTACAATAACATTTAGATAGCAACCTTTTAATCAGCCTCTGTCATATTGACATCCCTTCTGATACATCATGTCCAGGGGTGAGTATGCAGGAATGTTAGCATGAATCAGAGACAGCTCACAACATTCACTCTGCATGATACCACTTGTGTCTCCAAGTCTGTGGGGACAGGGGAAATACACACTTGATTTTTAAGTATTGTATTTTTACTACTGTTCCCTACAGAAAACCATAATTTCCACAACCTTGCCCCCTTTTGTCACTGTCTCTACCCAGCATTCCATGATCAAACAGCAAGAGCAGAATAGATGTATTTGTATTCTATTTTCTACTACCCTCCTGACTTGAGTGTCTCTTTTTTTTCTCCAGTAATTTCAGAACATGCTCTTGATAATTTCTGTTCCTCCTATGTATTTAGTGTGCTGTGAGAGGATGGTGTACTGTGGTTTGGTAGTGAAGGAGGGGACATGGAAAGTACCCAGGAAACTGCTCCCAATTCCCTCAGAGTTAGCTTCAATGAAGCATTAAAAAGAAACAGAAAGTGTTCCATTTCCAAATGAGCGCAGCCTACTTGCTCCACACTGCACTTTCTGTCCAGCCCACCCCTCCATGGCCAATTACAGAGGCCCTGCTAACAACTCTCAGATTTTCAGAGCTTGTTTCCAAGAGATCTTGTAATGCTTACACACTTCACTAAATACCACATGGATTCATGCCCTAGTGTCACTTCACCAACCAAATGAGAAACAATCATCCTAAAAAGAAGGAAGTTTCAAACATGGTACAAAAGGGACTTATAGAGCAAGTAGAAGAGAAAAGAAGTAGTTTATATGTCTAGGGATACTGGACACACACACAATTCCTGGAAATGTGCAAGAAACTAGTGAGAAAGCAGACAAAGGAACAAACTTGTCACATTTCAAGAAAGGAAAGAGTAGGAAGAAATTTTTAAAAGAGCAATAAAGCAGAATTTGTGAGTGAAAAATGGACATTTATATATAGTGTTGTTAATCTGAAAAATATTGGTACTAAGAATGGAAAACAGTAAACAGAGAAAAAAGGGAAAAGAAAGAAGTGACTTTACAATTTGGGGACATTGATTTATGTATGCTTTTATTCATGACATTTTTCTTCACTTCTAAATTCAACCAGGATAAATTTTCAGAATGAATTATCAGAGTGGGCCCAAATTAAAATGCAGTCTACAAAATAACTGACTTATAATTTTCAAAAGTATCAAGGCCATCAAGGTCAAAGGCAGACGGAGAAACTTTTCCAGATTATAGACAACTAAAGAGACATGATTCTTGGATGCAAAGCATCATCTATTAGTTTCTTTTGTTATAAATATCAATATTGGGACAATTGGAAAAATCTGATAAAATCTATAGATAAGGTAATATTATTGTGTTGATGTGAAATTCCTGAGTTTTATATTTACATTATGTTTATACAAGAGAATAGCCTGATTTTTAGGAAACACATGGTAAAGTATTTAGAAATATAAGGGCACTGTATTAGCAACTTACTTGTAAAGTTCAGAAAAAAATGTAATAGCAGATATATATTTCATATATATATGTGAAAAGAAAATGTAGTAAAATGTTAACAATTGAGTGAAATATATACTGGAATTCTGTATACTGTTTGGGTGACTTTTCTGTATGTCTGAAATTATATAAAAAGTTAATCATAAAAATAGAAGAGAACTCGAACATTTTATATCCCCCTTTTCAGGTTTCCAGCAGCTTCTGTTGAAAGCTTCAGGAAGGACAGAGAAACTCAAAGTTCCTGTCTTGCCTCCCACCCGGGATCTAAGCTGCACAACCACAGCTAGGGATGAAGCTTGACTGACAATGTGTGCCATAGATGTGCAAAAATGCACTTTCCTCCAGTCGCCTCTCTGCTCCACAGTAGGGGAAGAAGGGCCAGAAAAGACTTCTCCTGTTCAGATGAGACTCATCCTGGCTGCTAGTACACTTTTTCCGAAGCTAATCTCTCCCTCTGCAAAGAGGGAAAATTAGCCTCATTTTGTACCAGGCTATTTCCATTTTAAACATTCCCCAGTTAAAAATCTACAGGTTTCGCAGAGATGTACTCACTTAGCGCTACTCTACATAAGTGAGGCAGCTGTGAAAAAGGAATAAAACACCAGGCTTTGTTTCAGAAATCCTAAACTCGTTCCTTTTCCCCCAGCTCTCCGTTAATGAGCTGTCCTGCTTTGGGCAAATCATTTGACCTTTTTAAACTTAGTTTTCATATCCACAAAATGGAAGCATCCATACTTATGGCTGCAAAGATAAAATATCAAAATGTATGTGAAGCACTCTGTAAACTGTAATATACTGTATGTAATTATTTATTTATATGCTTGTACCGAAAAAAAGAAAACTCAATTCTGACTTGCTTTCTCTTCTTGTCACTTTTTTGGTATAGTTAAGTGGAATGGTACTGCAAACCAGGTGTCCTAAACTACTGGCTCTGAATAATTACTTTGGGGCTTTAGTTTGTCTTTTTATGTCGAGAGAAAAAGAAATAATTTTTATAACATGTAAGCAGGATGCTCTTTGGGGGCCAGTTTACTCTCTTCTCTTCCCGTTAAGAGTGGAGCAAGCCTTAGCACACAGCTGTTGCTCAGAAAATGTCATCACTTAAGCTAACCATCGCCTGAGTTGGTCATCAGGTAGGCACTAATGTGTTATGGCTCACAAGCCCATCCGTGAGACACCTCGAAATGGCCTCTGCTGTCTGAGGCAACCAAGGTTAGTCCAAGTTCAAGTCCACCAATGACTACAGCTGACTGAGAGAGATTTCCTCAACCAGAAGGTCCAGGAAGGCAATGGTGATCCATTGTAATGACACTGATAGCATTCTTGGGGCTTTCCTCTCTCAACTTCTGTACCCGTTGAGCCCTTGGGAAAAATATTTTCTCCAATATAATTTTCTTGCCTCTGCCCAAACATTTTTATAAAAAAAAAAAAAAAAGCTGCAGTTTCCAGGCAAATAAATAAATAATATCAAGACAGAAAACCCGAGTGAGCTGGAATTGGCAGAATCCTGTGACCTCAAAGAGCCCCAGCTCTACTTGGTAGCTTGTAATGTCCCATGCTTTTTCTGAGTGCATTTGCATTATCATAATGGTTGTTTGGTGAGAGTGGGGGCAGGGGCCAAATCTTCTAGGCAACTCAGTCTGTGGAGCCCTGCCAGCCAGCCAGTCGGCCAGCAGGATCCAGGTCTTAAGACTAGGAGCTGTGCTGGGGATTTCAGTCCTATGCAAAGTCACCTAAGGTGAAGTCAGATGATTCAGCTCTTTTTTGGCTGCATTTCTCCAATTCTTTTCCATAGACACATGCCTCTGGCAATATTCTTCCTACCAAGGGTTTATGCAGGCACAACTGGAAGCCCTCCCCTTCATGATAGATGGTACGGGCATACACATTTTCCCGTTCTGTTCAGGCTCCCTGGGCCTGGGTTTCCAACCCAGCAAATCCTCCCAGCAGACTGTTTAAATGAACTGTCATCCCCGTCACACTGCTCAGACTGGAAACCTCTACCCGCTTGACTGGAGACGCATGGGTGTTCCAAGGTTTGGCACAAAGCCTTGTAAAAGAGGCCAAGTTTCTATCTCTTTGACTTTATATATTCTATTTGGATATCCTCCTTTCTCCCCTACTGACCCCCCAAATGGAATACTGCTAAAGAGACCATCTGCCACAAATGCCCATACCCAGTGATCAAAATATTTTAGTTTCTTTCCCAGCTTGGTGTCAGTGACAAAATATGTGAGGCTTGCAAACTGGCCTTTTAGTATTTAAGCCTCTTTAAAAGCCAGGTGACATTGCCATCCTATTTGTCTCTCCTATCCATATCCAGAAGACATCATGTTTTATGGTAAATTTTTCCCCATCAGACAAAAACCAAGTCTAAATATGAAAGGATTTGAGAAGAGGCACAGCTGTGGTCTTGTGCTTTGCCATATTATCTCAGAAAGATGAAAACTAAACAAATGACAAATAATGGCTCTGGCAAGCCCACAGAGCCTGGGAGGAATTTGGATGTCAGGGAGGGCCACCAGCTTTAGAAAGTCAGCACCTGTTCTCAGATGGCGGGCGAGTCACACACATACACACATAATGTTATGCTTAGAGACCCAACAGCAAAGAGGTTACTCTCATTCCTGACAAACCCAGACACACGTCAAAAACTTTCTGCCTTTGGTGGTCAGTGAATGCCAATCGATGGTGTTAAGAGGATCTCGAACTGAGCTCCACTTTAATATTGCCCTTTTGCTTTAAATATCTTGCTCTGGAATAAGAATTGTCGCTTGGAACTTTGACCCCGGGAACTGGTCATTTAGGGTAATGAGTTAGCTTTGACAGACTCTAACCACAGTTTAGTAAATTCCACTTATAACATTTGAGACTTCTTCAGGACCTTCTCATTTAATTACAGGACAGGCCTCAAAGAGCATAATTTTTGACAATGAGAGAATTTTTGACAATCTATTTTTGACAATGAGAAATAGCAACAACTCAGACTCCATTTACTATGTAACATCTGCACCAAACCGCAGGAGTTATGATGTTCAACACTCTCTTGTCTGTTCTATAGAGAGTTTTCTGATGTGTAGAGCATATTTATGCTGTCTCTGATTCCTTTCCAATGACCATTTTTAAAGCAGTGGCAGTATAATTCTCTCACTATGGAGATCCCCCTCCCCCCACACCTTTCAAGGACTGGACTCATTAAGTCAGCCTTCCACATTAATGGATTACCTTATTATGGGAGTAAGTTAAGGAAGTTAAGCCCTGGTTTCCTGGGAGTTGAAGGTCAACTGGGAGCCAACCTTATTCTGAGAGAAAGTTCTGTAGAAGTAATCCTTTCTGACAATATAATATATATGTACTAAAGCCATGTGTCTCAGATTTCCTGGGTCACTTTTTATCTAGCATGGGAGAAATATTGAGGTATCACATATGTCAGTCCACACATCCTAATGCTTAGACCAGAAGATATGATTATCATATGGGTTGTTGTATGTGTGTGCTGAAATGTACTATTCAAAAAAGTAAATATGAGGCTTGCCACACTTACAACAAACCCTTGGAATTCAGTTTCAGCAGTCAGTTCCTACATTCCCCAAACAACCTCCAAAGGTCCATGACTTACAACAAATTATTTTGTTGAGGTTCAGATTTGAGTCTTATGATGCAAAGAAGTTGCTTGGGAGCAAATTACTTAAACAGTGAGGGAGCCTGGTGGTTGCTATGCATCTCAGCTCCAAGAGCTTGATATTGAAGAGCAGCTGAGAATAATGCCTAAGAGCATAGGTTTCTGGAGCCAGACTATTCTAAAATTCAATGCTATCACAAAGGAACTGTGATATTGGGTTAATCATTTAAACCCCTGTGTCTCAGTATCATCTTCTATGAAATGGGGAAAGGATAGTATCTACCTAGTCAAGTTTTTGTGAGGACTGAATTAGTTGATGTATAGATCTTAGCTGAGGTCCTCTGGAAAAAAGACCCAGAGACAAACATTATGGTGTGGATAGTTCATGTGGGAGTTACATACCTAAGGTGGTAACAGTGAGAGTAAAAGGGAACCATGATAAGACAAGATACCATGCAATCCAGTGTGATGCTCTACCAGACTGGCTACAAATAGCTAAGAAGATGGAGCATATTGCTCAGCAAGTGCTCTTTCAACACAGGGGACACTAAAGGGATTTCTATGGAAGGGTTGCAAAGAGGAGGTGTACCTCACAGCAGTCCACAGATTAGCTAAACGAGGGGCATTTACTTGCCTGACTCCTTTCAGCCTCTTGAATTCCACTGGTTCACTCTGCAGGGAGATAATCTCCCTATTCTACTAAAAACCTCATCTGGTCCCTTGGCAAGCACCTTGCAAACCACACCCCATGCCTCAACCAGGTCTCAAATTAAGAGGTGTTTGGTGTTAGCTGAATGTTGAAAAAGATAGATACGGTTGAGGGATCTGAAAAGGCACATAATCTTCGTACCCTTCATACAATAGTCAAAGCACTTATGGGGCGTCTGGGTGGCTTAGTTGGTTAAGTGTCTGCCTTTGGCTCAGGTCATGGTCCCAGGGTCTTGGGATTGAGCCTCAAGTAGGGCTCCCTGCTCAGCAGGGGAGCCTGTGTCTCCTTCTCTCTCTGCCCTTCTCCTCCCCCCTCTTTCTCTCTCTCTCTCAAATAAATAAATAAAATATAAAGAGAGAGCACAGAAGCAAGGGGAGTAGCAGAGGGAGTAGCAGAGGCTGAGGAAGAAGTAGGCTCTTTGCTGAACAGGGAGCCTCATGTGGGGCTGGATCCCAGGACCCTGGGTTCATGACCTGGGTGAAGGCAGATGCTTAACCGGCTGAGCCACCCAGGCACCCCAATAAATAAAATAGTTTTAAAAAATATTCGAAGTACTTAGAACACAGCCTGGCACATAACAAGCACTATACAAGGGCTGCCTATTTTTGTAAACATAGGAAGATTAGAGCAGGGTTTCATTGAGAAAACAAGCTCTGAAGAAAAAAATCAACCGATTGTGCTAGTAATAAAAGAAAATAAAATTAAGATCTAGGAAAATGACTCGTTGGTGAGCAAAAACGACACTGTGGATGAACTAAAGAGAACATAGAAATCAGCAGCTCCTCAACTCTGTGAAAGGAGCAAGTCCATCACAGGCTTGATTTGGAAATAAGAACTGCTCACGACGCCTTATTAGTTAGTACCCGCTCCACTGTGACAGTGATACATGGTGGTGGTGCCCAGAGAAGTCTGCGTCCAGGTGCAAGGTTAAGGGGAAGGAAGATGGCAAGATGGCCAAAAAGAAACAGGATGCTGACTGAAAATAAGGAAAAACCCATATTTTTTCAAACAATCACATGAGAAAAGATTCGAAGATTAAAAAGTTGAAAGAAAAATCCTCCTCAAAATTTAATTTTTATTATAAAATAACCAGAAAATATTTTAGTGTGATAACAGAGAATTCTTATTTGGAGGTATAAAGGGGGAAATGGATGAAATATTCACCCCTGGACCAACGTCAAGCTCTTACTGCCATACCTGGCACATATTAATGTTACGGAAATATTTGCTACTGGTATTACCCTCATTTTACTCTTTCTTTACTTGTAAAAAATCTCTTCATAAACCCAAAACAACAAAGTCACATATATTTAGATTCACAGGCTCTTAAGAAAGCAAACAGGTTCTGTATGGTGATCAGTCAACTAACATTTCTATGTAGGGCAATTTGGCCATCTCTATCAAAATAAGTGCACTTTCTTCCATGACCTAACAATTCTGCTGCTAGAAATTTATACAATTGAGGTGAATTTTTTTAAATATGAGTGAAACAAACAATGTAGAGGGTTATTTATTGAAACCTTTTGGTAATAACAAGTGTTGAAAGGAATATCTAAGTATTCATTAATAGAAGATTAGCTAAACAAATTATGATACATCCACACAATGGAAAACTCTGCATCTATAAAAAGAATAAGGAACTCTTTAACATATTTGTAAGGAAAGATTCCCAAGATGTATTATAAAGTGAAAAACTCAAAGTACAGAACAGCATGTTAGAATGTGATCATTTGTGAATAAAAAGTGAATAAATATGTCTGTAAGTGTACATACATGTACACACACTCAACACCCCCCCCACGTATATGTAATGAAATAACTCTGGAAGAATGCATATGAAACCTAATATGCTCACAGGAAGGACTGGCTGACAAGGAGAAAAAGGTAGAAGGGAGATTTTTCCCTGTATACTTTCTCTTATTTACTTTTGAATATCTTTGAACCATACAAATGTAATACTGATTCAAAATAAATAAAACAAATGAAACGAAATTAAAAGGAAGCGACTTACATTATTTATTTGTTAAAGAATTAAAATAGACTGTGCTTACAGCTGCCTCTCCTCACATGGGATTCTAAGTTTCTGGGGAGCTGTGAGTAGGACCAAGGAAAGCCATGACTGCTTTGCTCATGAAGATCAAGGGCTGGGTGAGGCATCCAAGACATGCTGGGAGTTGTGCCAGCAAGAGGAACACATATATTTTATAAGATGGATAACAACTTTATTGGCCCTGAAATAGTTTCAGATCAATGTTCAAGTTGGATGTAGGCCATCACTAAGCTTCATACCTGGTAAGACATTTGACTATGTTGTCTGAGGTGAAAATTGTTGACAATCTTAGTCATATCCATGGTGGAGGTCTATGTAACTGATGAAACATAATAATTAACTATTATACTGAAAAATAAAAACAATAAAAGAGATGTCAAATCTTTCTTAAGTAATCTCTTCATCCTGACGTGCTCTTCTACGAATAGTGTAAGAATCACAGTGGACATTCAAGTCCGACTCAGCCCCTGAGTGACTATCAGCCTCCTTCAGCAAGCTTACTTCTTGTGTTAAGTCGAGCTTCTGGGAACATCAAGTAAAAGCATATTCTTAGATAAAAGAATCAGTCACAGAGCAATGGTATGTTTGTCCCATTATGCGAATAGCAAAACCATGCTTCACCCCACCATTTGTTCAATGCCCAGTTAGAGTGGAATGGGTAAATTTTATTACATCATGAATTAACTGAGGGCTGCTGGGCAGACTCCAAAAGCAGAGGGTCTCTCTTTATCCTGACACTGCCGCATACTCATTGGCTGACACCTCCAAGTCACTTGCTTCCCCTGACCTCAAGCTCTGCATCTATAAAATGAGGGAATCATACTGCGTTAAGTCTCCTCCCATTTCTAAAATTCTAAGTGTTTTGAGATAATTGTGTTTATTTATTCTACCAGTATTTACTGAGGGCCTATGTGCAGAGCACTGTTGCTTTATAAAAGTCAATTCAAAGCGACTCAGAATTCTAAAGGCAATTCAGGTTAGTAGCAATCTTAAATGTAAATATTTGAGTTTACCTTCTTTTCTGAAGTTCTTTTCAGAGCTGAGCACCATATAAATGAAATTAAATTATCAGTGAAAAAATATCAACTACTCTATTGTACAGAGAAATCAAACACATTTTTAGGATGTATTTATTATTATTATTATTATTATTATTATTATTATTATTATTATTTTCCTTTACTATTCATTTAAAATATCTTAAAAGATGTGCCTTCCCCTCATTTAGGCAAACAGTTGCTCTCAGTCCCATTTCTATTCTCTAGGGCTGAAAAGGCTATTGTTTTGCCTGTGCTTGCTTTCCGATTTGTTAAGTAAGCCCCACAGGTGATGTAAGAAGCCTGGTTCTAGAGTCATTCATCTGACCTGGGGACACACTGCTAGACATGTGATACATGAAAAGATGCAAGATGGGGCAGCAACATGGTTATCAGACATAGAGTGATGGAGTGTTCTCCAGCTTGTATCAGCTTTTTACTTATATCATGTTCCAGGAGATCTTTTGTGGCTTTATTTATGGTACAACGTCAAGAGACAAACAAACTGAAAAAAATACAGATAGTGTAAAAAAGGGGCAACACTCCAATATATAGAGGACTACTACAAATTGATTGGAAAACTGCTAATTTTTGGAGATATCTTTATTCATTTGTTCAACCAGTATTTATTGAGGCCCTATGTTTACAGCTTTGATGCTTTATAAAAAGGATATGAACAATTAACAAAGTAGAAGAGGCAAATGGCCAGTGATTTGTGAAAAGATGTGCAACCTCACGAAAATCCAGAGAAATGCAAACAAAGTATAATGAGATAACATTTTTAATGTAACAAATTGGCAAAATAACTTCAAGAGTGATAAATTCCGTGCTGGTAAAGGATGTGGGGGAAGAGGCATTCTTTTTCAATTTGGTGACAATATGAATTGGTATAAACCATTCTGGAAACTTTTCTAGTAATACGCATTGAAAGTCAAAAAACACCAATAAAATACATTAAAAGTAAAAATACACATTCTTTGATCTACCTTTGTCATTTTTTTCTAAAGTAACATATATATGAACGAAAATATAGTACATAAATACATATGAACAAGTGTGTCAATTACAGCATACTTTTTTAGTGGTAAAAAATGTTTAAATAGGCTGAAAGAACACAATAGCATAAACAAATAGTGGAATATTATTGCAGATAAAATGCAGCTACTAAAAGAATACAGTATTGGCCATGAAAACTGTCCATGATGATTTTTTAAGTAATAAAAAGTAAATTGCAGAGGGATGAGTTTAATATAGTATGTTTCATAAAAGCAAAAGTCATCCCAAAGCGTTCATGTACAAATACGTTTTTCTATACATACAGATGTGTAGCACAAGAGCAGTGTGCAACAAAGCACTCCGGTGATTAACATCACAACTTACAAGAAGCTAATGGATTGTGGCCATCAAGAATAAGGGTGTGGAGAGAGAGGGTGGAGGAAAATTCTTAATTATTTTTCTTTACGTATTTTTGCACTGTTTCATTGATTGCAGGAAACATGGATTGCTGTTAAATTTTTTAAGGGAAATTTGGTAAAAGAAAACAGACAAATTGCACCAGAAGTTGGCAGAGGGGCAAAGTAAGGAAAAGCATGAAGTTGGGTTCAAAGAGTGTAGACAGAAGGGAAATTCACACTGGCCCACAAGTGTTTGCCTTCCCACACAGGATTGCGAATACTCAGGTACTGAGCATAAAAGGATATTGAGCAGAGATCCTTGTCCTTCCATGTATATACGTATATAGCACTTGTATAATATGTCCAAATGATCTCCAGAGTGCATCTGATTTAATAAAGATTTGGATTCCTTTCCTGCTGGAAATTTCATATAAATTCAGATCTATTTCGTTATCTCCTATCATCACTCCTCGCCCCATCTATAAACATACCCAAGGGCATTACATTTGTAAAGGACTTAGCAATTACAAACTGCTTTCATCACAGCCCTGTTCCTATGGTGGGGAGGGAGGTAGGTACCAAGCTTCCTGTTTTACAAATGAGACATAAGCCTTTTATTTAATGGCCTATAAATAATAATTGAGTTACAGTGAAATATTGCCATTCTTTCCCCTTTCTCCTTAAGGGCTGTGAAACACAGCTTTGCATTTCAAGCACCCAAGTATACTGTGATTCTGACTACACATGAAACATGGCAGGGTAAATTAATGGACTTATGGGGTGAAATCCGTCAGGAAAGCTTGCTGGTTGAACAAATTCAGATTAAAATTAATCACAATTCTTTATTAACAGGTAACTGTAATTTTCCCCCCAAATATTACCCAGATAATTGCCTTAAATCTCTACTTCATTTCGTGCATGCAGATATGGCCTCAAAAACTCTGTAACAAAGAAGGAAAACAATCCTTTAAAGTTAATGTATTATTTCTGTGCAATTTCCACCATGAACAGAGCATACTAATGCATTCATTCACCATCTGCGTCTGTTGGTACCATGGCCAGTTACCCCAGAGGACGAAGACACCCTGTTTTGTGACAGGCATTTGGACAATAACAAGGACTCCCAAATGAACAATGTGAGGTCTATATTATGTGCAGATGGAAGACAGATAAATAGACAAACCCTGCAGGTTCAGCAGTTTGCTCAGAATCCTTAGTTCTGAAGGATTAAGATAGGCACATAGAAATGTGCCAAAGCTGGTCTCCATTCTTATAAAACACTAAAAGTGAAGCTTAGGGGATATTTTTATGTTAGCTTTTCATTTCTGTCAACAAAGAAAACTGTCAGATCATTTAAGAAGTACCCTTTCTTGGGGAAAGCCCACCCGCTTGTCCATTTTCAATGTCCTTCAAATATTTTATTTTGTTTTCTCTGTGGGCAGCTTCAGGTGGGAAAACAAACAAACAAAGTCATTGACAGAGGAGGGTATGAGGCATGAATGAGAGACTGGAAGCCAAAATGGCTAGGCAGCTCTTCTCTTTTGGCATTTAAGAAACATGAGAGTGTCTACTTTAAAAACCAGACTACATTTAAATTAAAGTAAGTCATTTTGGGGCATATTCATCACTTTTAAAAGAAACATGAGGATAATCATCACATTTATATAATACTTTTTTGTTTTGAAATAGTTAACTTCTCTGCTCTAAAAACCAAATGTTGCTTTACTTAGTCATTCATCATTCTCATTGGCTTCATAGAGAATTATGTGCAGATAATTGAGACTAGGGAGCCCTAAACATTTTTCTGTAGGCTGCATTATCCTTTGCTCAGTATATATGACTCATTATCATATTACTTTTGTCTACAGCTCCAAGATCTTTAAGTTATTTGGTTGCTATTCTATGAATTTCACATAATGTAAATTATTATTTTAATAAAATTTAAATATACATTTTACATAACTGCTAAAGAGACTCCTTGAGGTTTTTCAAATAACTGGATAAAATGCTATCAATTTCATCTGCTGAATCCTCAATCCAGAGCCATGATCCCTTCTTTCTAAAACATGTATCTATTCTAAATATTTTAGCTATTCATTTATTCATTATGCATTTATTGAGTACTTATTATGTACCAGGAACTGTACAATATACTGGGACAAGGTGATAAATGCCTCATTTTTTACTCTGTAGTATCTCATAGTCCAGAGAAGGACAAAGGAATCACGTAAGATAAATTACAACTCAATGTGATAGGCAGCAAAATAGAGTTATATATAAAGTACTACGAAAGCACTAAGAAAGTGTGACAAACTCAGGAAGTCTTGGAGTGTTTCATAGGAAAGATAAAATTTTGCCTGGATCTTCAAGGATGTATAGATATTGGTCAAGCAATGAATGAATGAATGGTTTGACAGAATGACTGAAAAGATAATCATCAGTGCCTGCTATAATCTAGGCAGTCTTAAGATAATGGGAACAGGATTTGCAAATACTGAATGACAAGATCTTCAGGATTCTTGAATAGAAGGTTTGTGCAGAGGAAGATGCAAAAAAAAAAAAAAAAAAAAAAGAGGTGGAAAGTCAGGTTGAGACCAATATGCAAAGTGTCTTAAATCTAATGTCAAAGTGTTTGTACTTCATCTTAGGAGAAACGGAAAGACAAGGTAGATTGCTAAGCAGGGGCTACCAAACATTCTAATGCAGTTACTGAGCACCTAGGTATATGCCAGGCCTGTTCTAGACTCAGTATTTACAACCATGAAGAAACAGAATGAAGAGAAGGAGAAAGATTCAAAGAATCAACAGGAACCCACTGGGGATGTACTGCATATTAGACTGAAGAAGAAAATGAAGGAGAAAGATTATGCTGAGTTTTCTCATCAAAGTTTGAGTTGTCATTAGGAAGGGAAGATAAAGAATCAAGTTTTTGTTGTATAATTTCATTATAATCATATGTTGCTTATCTTCTCTTAGATCAATTGAGGATGTTGTCTCTCTTTGTTCTTTGAAACCAGAAGTACCGAGTAGGTTCAACTGCCAGAGATATTTCAGTATGACCAACAATATCGTAGCACCTGGGAAATGGTTTCTTGACATCTGAATGGCCATCCAATGATCTTAATGGGTCATCTTGGGAGAAAATATTTGGAATATTTCTGTACCTTTTAAGAATTATACTGTGACTTCTAGAGTTAGAGGCATTGACCACATTCTTCATCTTGTCTTAGCTTCACAAATCAAGGAAAACACTGAAGTCTGGTGACTTACAGTGAAAACAGAATAATTTCAGTGAATGGTGACTTATTACATTTGTTAACATCTCTATCAATATGATGACCACATTTTAGGAGTCAGTGCCCATCATTCGGCTAGATTTCCTTAATCTGAGACAAGACTGTGATGCCTTCAGACACATCTCACCCCAATAATGGAAGTTCTGGTCTTCTCTGAGTCTCCTTGGTGACTCTCGATGCTCCTGACCACCTGTGTCGTCTGGCATCAGTGCCTGTTGCTGCAGTCCTGGCTGCCACATCAATGACAACTCTATCCTTGTGTGGGCGAGCTGTGGAGACAGATGGTTCCTCAGAACAGGGTAGGGACTGTCAGTCAGGGAAGGGAGGGCTGAACACGAGTCTGGAGTGTGGAGTGTGGATCAAGAGCACTCCCTATGTGGGTCCAATATCAGAAGTTAAAATGGAGCAATGCCAAATCTATTCACTTTCAGGGAGTTCCTAGACCTACCTGAAAGACTAATGAATTTTCTTGAAAAAAAAAAAAAATTAGAAGAGCAACCAAACAACCTGATAGAAACTACCGTATTCATGGGTCTCTCTTCTAACCAAATCTAGTTTGCATAGGCCATTGATCATGTAAGAAATACTGTTTCTAATGTTAAAGTCCACTGTGGTCTCAGGAACCAAGACTGACTGTATTTCTTTCCAAGTAGAAGAAACAGCCATTCCCTTGAGGTGAGACCAGAATCTAGGAAAGAGGCACAGAGTTGCAGAGGAGAGGGTCCCCTTGATGGCTAGTCCCAACAGTTCTCAGAGCTGTTTTGTGGAATTGTGAAATCATGGAAACTGACTACCAGCGGTACAGTAGTAATCTATTCTTGAGAGGCATAAATAGTTTGTAGTTTGTAGTGGTGGAAAGAATAAGACTTTTATTTCTTTTACCTAGAAAGGGCTTTATTCAAATCTCTTTTTATTACGATCATGTATTTCTCACTTTCTTGCTTTTTTGTACTGATTCTGGAGATAAGGGAAAGAGAACGATTCAGGGACATCTAAGGACATCTTTTTTTTTTTTTTTTAAAGATTTTATTTATTTATTTGACAGAGAGAGAGACAGCCAGTGAAAGAGGAAACACAAGCAGGAGGAGTGGGAGAGGAAGAAGCAGGCTCCCAGCGGAGGAGCCCGATGTGGGGCTTGATCCCAGAACACCGGGATCATGCCCTGAGCTGAAGGCAGACGCTTAACGACTGAGCCACCCAGGCACCCCTCTAAGGACATCTTCTTAAGTGGGATTATACAACTGCATCTAAGAAACTTTATTCTTGCTCTGGGTCTTTGTGCAGCAGGATGGACGGATGGATGGATGGATGGATGGATGAACAAATGAATGAATCTCATCCCTGGTCTTAGGGAGATGAAAGACAGTTTCTTCAGAATATCTTCTTTGTTCAGGAAGGGTCTCTGGCACCTATTGGTTGTCTAGAGGTTGATCTAGAGGAAGGCTTGTCAAAAATAAAGTGGCTTACCAGAGAGGAAAACAAGTATCTTGGGTAGAACTCAATTGTCAAAACATCACGGTGTTGTCCTGAGGCTGGGCTTCTATTTTATCCTCATGTGAATTTTATCATCCCTATTTTGATTTCTTTTAAAAATATTCTCCTCTCTCTCATACAGATACTATTCTTGGTGTGTGTATGTTTGCTTACACATCTGTGCATAAACCCTTGCACACACATGCAAAAGAGAATGGAGAGCAGGAACACAGAAAATAATATACTGGGTATTCACATTATCACATAAACTAATATGTACTCAAGTCTTTGCCAAGACCAGTAAAACAATAGCCAAATCCTTCTGAATGAAGCCTAAAGCTCTGCACATTTACAACATATTACAGATAAAGGAAGACAGAAGAAAGGTAGACCTCGAAGTGGTCAAGTGAGTTTACTACTTCCATCCACCTTGAAATACACTGCTGATAAAATCCTGATATAATCACTCAGCATTTAGGATATTTTC
Organism: Ursus americanus; assembly: GCF_024610735.1. Lineage (NCBI taxonomy): Eukaryota > Metazoa > Chordata > Mammalia > Carnivora > Ursidae > Ursus > Ursus americanus. The sequence continues at coordinate 37,692,254 of NC_142139.1, read as the reverse complement.
TTCTCAGAGAAATTAAGAGAGAGATCAGATGCCTATGGCACTGATCCCCAAAAGCAAGACAAGGAAAAGAAAGAGGCAAATCTGGCACAGGAAAACTGGCAAGGAAGAGGTGAAAGAGAGGAAGCCAGTATTTTATTGATCTCGGGACTCCCTGCAGCACTCTCCAAATCAATAGAACAAACTGAGGCCTCAGCAATTCCTTCTCTTGTATTTATAAATGTACAGACCCTTGGGCAAGAGTTTTGAGGATATTATCAATCTCGATTCAACAGAAGAGACAAAATTAAATAAAATACTCTCAAATGTTGGCAAAAGAACCCCCATGAAGTTTCCCTGAGATTTGGAGATTCACTCACCCAAGACCTCTGGTCCTGGCTCTTTTGCCTCACCCCTCTCCCACTTTGTTAATTACCTGGTAGGCAAGAACTTCAAGGATTCTGGAAAACTCCCAAGATTCCCTGGGTTCTAACCCTGGAAGATCCTTAGACTTCAGTCATTTCAAGGTGACAGAGAACAGTACTGATGAATGGTTTGGGCATCCCTTTTGAAAACTTATGTTCAAATTTTGTACCAATTACATTAAAATATTATGTTACTAATTTTAGAAAATTACAGCCAGACGCCTCATTTTCTGTGCCTCGGTGAGGATCTGGTTTCCCAGCCTTTTAAGACTTTTTAAAAGGCAGAGAGCTGCATATCATTTGATCCTGAGATAACCTTTATAAGTCAATCTCTCATAGAAGCCTCTCCCTCACTGGTAGGCAGATGCATCATGGAGAATTTGGCAAGGTTCAATCGATAACTGAAGTAATGCAAGTAATGACACCAGTGTGAATACTGCTGGCTTAGATATTTCCTGTTTTTCAGAAGGAACAAGTACCCACTATTCCTGTCGTTTTAAAGGAAAGAAACAAGGACCATTATTTCTTTGGCTTAATATTAATATTAAATGGATGCCCACAGAATGTTGTCAATGAAAATCTGTGTTTAAAGTGATAATATATTCTAAATGCTTGGCCCGGAGTTTTCTTAAGCAACAGCTCTTAAAATAATGGAGTTTATGGCATTTCTGAATATCCTCAAGTCTTGGGATTTGAGGGGCGGGGAGCCCAGCACGTCACCTGATACGCCTTTAATGTGGTTACTGATGAATTAATAAATTCATGGAGATTCATTTCACATAGGCATCATTTTCATTAATTGGACAGGGCTCACAGACAGCTCACTGTTGAGAGAAGTCAGGAAGAGTTTGTATTATTGTCAATGCTGGGCCTGCAGGGGGCCAGCCTCAGTCACATGCCAATGTTATATTAATAGTTTTCAAAGTCATAAGAGTAGGTTTTTTCCATGAGGATTTTTTACTTTCTTTGTAGACAGAAAATTCAACCTGCAAGATGGTCAAAAAAAGATTAAAAATGCAAAAAAGGAAGTCCTATAAAACTAGGTCATCATTTTGACTTGACACAAAGTTGTGTTTGTTTTTGTTTTCTTTTTTTTTTTTCCTTTAGAATTTCCAGGCTGGCAATAGGGATTTTTGGGGGATCTGTTTCTATTTCAAACATGGCTGACATGGAACACATGTATTAAAAATTAAATAAAATGAACAAAACATCAAATCTGTTTATTCTAACAGGACAGTCGGGGGAGATGGTGGAGGTGCAATAATGGACAATTGGCAAGGTGACCTAGAGCCTTGCTGGAGCCTTGCTGGCCAAACTGTGGCTTGCAGATCAGCAGCATGAGCACCATCAGGGAGGCTGTTAGAAACGCAGAAACTCAGGCTCTACACCAGACCTACTGAATCAGAATCTGCATTTTAACAAGATCCCCAAGTGTTTTGTCTGCACATTAAATTTGTAAGAATTTAATTCTATAGTTAGTGTTGTCTACACAGAATAGCAAAAGTTTTTATGTGGTGTATAAATTGGAGTCATCACTACCTGGAAAAACATCTAATGGAAGAAAAAGGGGGAGGGCACATTCTTAGGTAAACTCAGGACAATAGCAGGTATTTTGCAGAATGCATTTTGAAAGAAAACTTTCCTCTTGTTCTAACTTTGTGTAAATCTGTGCAGTAACTATTAGTAGCTGATAGGATTATAGGTATACAGTTAATGCAGACATTTACTTCTTTACTTTGTGTAAACATTTGACAACTAACATAAGAGAACCTGAGAATCTCTGGAAATTAGCATAAAAATCCAAGTAAGCTCAAGACTCTGGAGATGATCAGTAAATGACACAGAGGTAGAAAAAGAAAAGAAAAATAAGGTAAAGAACCAAGCTGTACCATTGCAACTCCTCAGCCAAACTGGGTTCTCAAGTTCCACCGGTTTTTTGCTGAGGAGGGACTATAGGTGACATCGGAGCCACACCACATTTAAGCCAAAATAAATGAATAGTTATCTAAGGCATCTACCATATGCTGGATCCAATGGTAGGCTCCAGAATAGGTTTTTATCTTTTAAATCTCACAGCAATCCAAATGAGAAATGCATTCTCATTTCCATTTCACTAATGAGGAAATTGTGGCTTAGCAACGATAAAATAATTACTCAAGGTCACAAAGCTAATAAGTGAAAGAGCTGGGATTTAAAATTAGTTGAGTCTGACTCTGAAGCCCCTCCTAACCATGCCATACTGCTAAGTATAGTTATCGTATAAGTAAGTTAAATATTTAGTAAAATATACACAGTTATTACAATGCTCTGATTTATACTAAACCAAACATTTCTTTTGCCTTTGTGTAGTCTTGAATTAAAAGAAAATTTTTGTGTATTGTTAAAAATAGATATTTGCACTGGGTGGTCCCCAAGTGATTTCAGTAAAAATTCCAGCACCCACAGTCAGCAGAACAGATAAATAACATTCATTACAGCATTCTGCTTGGATCAGGTTTGCCTGCAGTTCAGTGTGCAACCCTTCATTTACAAAAGGATGATCTCCAACACAATTTCACAGGATCATTATCATTCACCACAAATATTAACCCCCTTTAACATTGAACTGTCAAGGAGATTACTTGAAGAAATAGGAAGTGAACTCTAGAAACCACTGTCATGCGAAACCCACATGGAATATGTATTGGCCCAAGAAATAGTTAATGAGAGGTACTGAAAAGATGTATGATTGCGAGTGTCTGTGTACATATACTGACCAAAAGCTTGAATGAATGTCAAACCTTTGCAAATAACCAGTGAAGGTAATTCTGGGCTTTCCACTTTCACCTCAGTCAGAACAGCTTAGCTCTTGTGTAACGTATTGGGATTCCACGTAAAAATCATTTGCTGTTGTTCAAAGGGTTCTACTGTTTAAGAAAGAAAGAAAGAAAGAAAGAAAGAAAGAAAGAAAGGAAGGAAGGAAGGAAGGAAGGAAGGAAGGAAGGAAGAAAGAAAGAAAGAAAGAAAGAAAGAAAGAAAGAAAGAAAGAGAAAGAAAGAAAACTACCGAGGTATAGATCAGCCTTCTCACTTCATGGAGGAAGAAACAAAGATTCAGAACCCATGACACTTCACGTGTGCCTGCTGTATGCTAGGCACTGTGTCAAACGTTTCCAGGGATGTCTTATTTCTTCAATGCTGTGAAAGTAAATCTGGTAGAGATGAATTAACTTGCCTCAGTCACACAAGTAGTCAAGACAGACTGAGGGCTGGAGGCTAGGATTATTAACCACCAAATTCTATGCTTTTCCCAGAATGCCTTATTGTTGGTATAAAGGTAAGACAATTTTGTCTTCCCATCCTGTTTTCAGGCTGGATCACTGAACTCTGTTTTCATATTCTGTTCTCTTTACATAGAGATTATAATACTAACCAACAACCTACATGATTTATTTTTTGCTGTTTTCCAATATTAAAAATAGATGATGCATAGAGTCACACTTGCCTATTTTTTCCTCTTCTGGCCAAGAACACCAATTAATAGGATGGTTAGTTGTTGTTCAAACTAGCATCCTGACTCTGGAACATTTTTCTTTCACCCAAATACGTGAAGCTACACAATGGGATAGGAAATTCTTATTATTTCAATAGACCTCAACCCGTAATAAAATGGGCAATAAAATGTATCTTATCTCCTTGTTTTATTTTAAGCAGAAACAGTGTTTCTCCTCCACATGGTTAAAATATTAAATGTTCACAAATCTACTTTGCTTATTCACCTCACATATGGGAAATAAATCAAAATATCACGTGAATGGACTTCAAATATAGTCTTAAACTTGACCCATGAACTTGATATTACAATGGATTAAGTTTCTTCACACTATATTTTTTTTTCCCTCGCTTTAATTGCAAGAGAATCAAGGACAGTGGATCTGGTAAGAGAAAAGTGTCCTAGTTGGCCACCACTTGAGGTGTCACTGAATCAATAAATTCTGAGATAAAGCTAATAAGAAAGTGTGATCCACTCAAAGGTATAGAGTGAATAGTGGCCAAATTAATGATAATCTAGCAAATTCCTGGCACATTTTCCTTCCATGTGTGGTGATTTGCCGTAGGGCAAGATGTTGAGAGAGAAATAGAAAGAGGAGAAAGAGAGAGTTTGGTAGTAGATAAAACATGAACTTTACATTTGGGGTTTCTTTCCTTTCAAGGTTCAGAAAATTGAGCACTTTTGACACCCCAAACTTAGTTGGCTAAGTTCAAACTGCTCAGTCTATGTGATTTCACCAGGGTTAGAATTACACTTGTGAGCTAAGAGTCCTTATATTCTGCCCAGGGGAAAAAGAGGAAAATAAATTATGAGGGGAAGGATAACAACAATCAGTTGATGAGATTTAGAAAAGTAAGCAATGCCTAGCTCTTCCTTTCCTGAAAAATAACCCACACTCAGCGGCCAAAACTTTGACTCTTTCCCTATGAGGACAACAATAAAGCATTTTTTAATTCATAGAAACCGCCAGTGACAGCAGTGATGACTATTTCAAAGAAAAAAATGGAGAATTTCAAAAAGAACATCTTTTTCCTTATTTTTTTTCTTGTTCACATTTCTAGTAGGACTAAGGCTATATAAAAAGTTAGATGAGGTAGGTATATATCAGTTAATGTAACATATACTAAAACTAAGTTCATTTGGAATTTTATAAATTTGTCAACATTTGTCAATGGACTCTATTGTCCCAAGTGTCTGGTGTTTTCTGAATGAAACATAGATTCTTGGAGGACGTTCATTTAACACTTAGCCATTAGGAAAATAGAGAATCAGGAAAGGCTCCAGTAGGAAGGAGACTCTAACATCATCTAATCCAATTTCTTTCTTATCGCAGGTAACTGAAATTCAGAGAAGTTAAGTAAAAGTATCAGTTTTTAAAATCCTCTTCCAGTTCTTTTCTACCTCTACCTTCTGTCTTATTCTATATTCCATAAGTAATTTGTAAAAGGTTAGAGTTGGAAGAAATATTAAAGGTTATCTATTTTACCATTTTCTCTGTCCCAATGAGTAGCTATTGAGCATTTGCTTGAATACCTTCAGTGAAAATAAGTTCACTATCAAAAGATTCCAGGGCAGTTTTTACTAAAACAGTAAATAATTTCTAAGAAATTTTTAAACTTTTCTTTATAAAGGCATTATAAAAAGTAATCAGTTAACTCATTGCCAAATCATTTTTAGTTCTTTGATTAAAGTAAAAAGAAGAGTGGTAAACATTACGATGAATATTACAATATTGGAGAATCCAATGAAACAGGTCAAGTTTTGTAATTCATTCAAAGAAGCTTTTTCAGTCAGCAAGAGTTCATTTACTTTCCTCAAGGATGACTTGAGCACTAGTGGAAAAAGGACTATGTTAATAGGATTATTTAATTTCCCGAATTTTTTTTATTCCTATTCAATATGACCAGTTTCTGTTTCTCTCCTAATTGAACTATGGAAGGAGCAACTGCCTTGGTAATAGATCAATATCTAATTTTTGAAAGTTAATTTTTTAAAGAAACTTGGGTTCTTTTAGGGAAAAAAGGCATAATGATACATAATGAAAAATACTGTAACTATCCTGGCAAATTTTCTATGTAAAATTTCAACAGAATCCATCAATTATAGTAAATGACCAATAAAAATGTTCAATCAAAAACTCATTTTAAGATACATTGTTAATGAACTGTATATAATGATGCTTAATCAAAACTCGACATAATCGCATGGGAGAAAAGTTCCACAGGACCTCAGGAGCACTATTGTTCTGAACAAAAGATAATAATAAAACCGTATAATTAATAGCCTATGGTCATGTGCACTCTCCGGGGGAAACTCAATTTCATAACAAACTCTATTGTTTTTCAAAACACAGGAATTGTGTTCCATAATAGCACTAATGCCATAAGCAAGAAGGCATCATTTTTCAGGTTGCTTTTATTTGACATGGAGCTTTTCATGGTTGTTCACACTAAAGTATAACTAAGATGTAAAACCAGTGAATGAAGCTGCTGACCACAAAGATGGAAAAAATACATTCTGTGTCTATTTTATATCTTTTGTAATCTAGAAATGACACACTACCTTTAAAAATATTCCAATAGGATATTTGTATCAAATAAATCTATATGGAACATTTATCTTTTTCTGGGGTAATGTAATAGTGAGAGGTAACATGGGATACGTTGTTGAGATACAGAGACCTCAAGGTGCAAATGAAAATAGTCATGGAAAAGTTTAGAATAAGAAACACCGTAGATTGTGAAAATCACTCTGTTAAATCAAACATTTACCTGATCAGCTGTGTTAGTTAGTATGTGAGTTTAGAGAGTTATCAACCCTCAGACCTCAGTGTGTCTATTATAAATAACAGTATTTTGTATTTAATGTACATATAGCCAATAATGCACCCTGAAGTATAATTCGATGCCAATTAAAAAAAATTTTTTTATTATGTTACGTTATTCTGCACACAGTACCTCCTTAGTTTTTGATGTAGTGTTCCATGATTCATTGTTTGCATATAACACCCAGTGCTCCATGCAATACTTGCCCTCCTTAATACCCATCATTGGCCTAGCCCAATCCCTCACCCCCCGACCCTCTGAAACCCTCAGTTTGTTTTCCAGAGTCCATAGTCTCTCGTGGTTCATTCCCCACCTCTGCTTACCCCCCCTTCATTTTACCCTTCCTTCTCCTACCGATCTTCCTGCTATTCCTTATGTTCCACAAATGAGTGAAACCATATGATAATTGTCTTTCTCTGCTTGACTTATTTCACTTAGCATAATCTCCTCCAGACCCGTCCATATTGCTGCAAATGTTGGGTAATCGTTCTCTCTGATGGCTGAATAATATTCCATTGTATATATGGACCACATCTTTACCCATTCGTCTGCTGAAGGGTGATGCCAATTCTTTTGACAGGAAAATAAAATAATAAGATATACTTGCTAAGAACACATTGGGAAGCATGAAGTTCATTTATGAGGGTTATCAGTCAGAAATCAGTGTTGCAGTACATTACTGCTATAAATTTGGGCTAAGATCATTGGCTCAAATGCTGATGTATAGTTTATTTTTCATAAATATGCATAGGGGGTATCAGAGACCTATTTCTAAGCATGCAAACTTAAAGGTATTATTGGCCCCTCTTTTAGCTGCATTCAAATCAGAATTAAAGACATGGTAAAGACGATGTATATTTTCAAGCCAGTCAGTTTAATCACAATTCCATAGATGGTCTCTTGACCCAGCTGGCAGGAAATTATAGTTGAAAAAGAGAAAAATCCTATCAAAATCTTATACTTTCCCATTAATCTTCATAAGCAATATGGTTGTTATCAATCTCAAAATGGTTAGTCATGAAAACATTCATACTGGATATAAGCAAGCACTTATTCAGAAAGACTCTACATTGAAAGTAGAAAACCATGGATCAAAGCAATTCCAGTGACTTTCTATTGTCAAAAACAAAAACAAAACAATAAAGTTAGAAAGTTCAAAAATGTGATTTCTTCCAGGGAGATTCCGATATTACATATTACATCCTGATTTCATATATATATATATATGAAATATATATACTTTATATATATATAAAGTATATATATTATATACTTTAAGTTTACATATAATATTATATATTTAAAATTTTAGGTATAAATATATATAATTATAAACAAAATATTATATATAAGCATATATAAATATTATAAATATAAATGTATATAATGATATATATATATAAAACAAGGAAAGCTTAAGGCTTGAATGTAAACAAATGATATAACATATATATATATATATATATATATATATATGTCTGTGTGTGTGTGTGTGTATATATATATATATATATGTATATAAAACCAAGGAAAGCTTAAAGCTTAAACATAAGCAAATAGTGTCCAAACAGATAGGTAGTAGCTATTCTACATTGAGAACTAGAGAATGGGATCCCTACAAGGGCCCTGGATCTTCTGCAGATGCCTTCTAAAAGTAGAATAAATTCTGCTTTCTGTAGATCTTCTCGTTTGGACTGGAGGGTAAATCAGTCAAGACCCAAGCAGGAGACAGAAACCATACTAGTAATTTAACATAAAGAAATATGAAAGAGGCAAAAGAGAAATAATACTAAAAGGGGTAAAAAGAATTCTAGAGATTACTGAAATAGCAGATGAAGGGAATAACTACTACCTCTTGGAATGAAAGAGACTATTCAAGGAAGAACCAAACTTGGAAGTCACTAACCCTTCCACTAAGGCTGAGATTTAGACTGTGTTGGAGAGGGAATGGCTGCAGACCATTCGGTAACACTGAAGTTCACTAATGTGCCATAGGCGGGGATTGGCAAGCAGGAAACCACTGCTGGAGTGCCTGCAAACTCACTGGGAAGATGCTGACTGGGGTGCCAGTAAGACTTGCTGGAAAATGTGCATCAGTTGTTCTCCCACTTGAAGATAGCACTACAAAAGAAAGAAGGAAAGCAACAGAACTAGGAGTACATACAGACTTCCTCTATGATACTCTACAGAAAAGCTTAACATGGAGCTAGTTGGCAAAAGAGAAATTTTTATAGGATCCAGATCAGTATCAAAAAGCAGTACAAAGGAGAGTGGGTTTGGATTGAGAAGTCAACAAATTGATAACTGGCATATGAGGATAAAGGATCTGGGAAACAAAATTCCAGTCTGAACTTCTGAATCATAATTTTCCCTAATCTTCAAGTTATTGAACATATCCCCATTAGAGACAGGCATCCGGAATGACCCAATTTCATGGAATAAAAAGACTAGGCGATGAGACTGGGAAAACAATGTAGGAAACAAAAAATACAGCATGAATCTTAAAACAACAGGGAGATTCATAGTTATCCACGACTTTGGTGATAGAGAAATGACTCTGGAAAAAGACACACCACAGTAGAATGAAGATACTAGGGCTCTGGGAGAGAGAGAATTGGGACTTGGATGAACCTGGGAGAGGGTTTGTGCCCTAGGTAACTGTCTTGCTTCACCCTGTGCCTGTTAGATCTATAATTATATGGGTGGCAGTTTGCACATTGTCTCCCAGCAACTGTCACTTGTGTGTATGGACCCCACTCATTGCCTTAACTGCTAAATAACCACCTATGAATTGAGATACAGAGAGTGTAAGTATACGGAAGTGTGTGGAAGTTATGCCCCAGTTCCAAATTTCAGACAACCATTACATTAATAAGATGACCAAACAACAATTTTAAAAGGAAATTGGACATTAGGTGTCAAAATAAGTCAGGTATATTAGCACCACTGGTATAATATTCAAGTGTTAATTCATTGGGAAGGAGTCCAATGATACTGGACTCTAACTCCTAAAGACTACTGAAAATGATGAGTCATTGGTAAAAGATTGACAGACATTCCTAACACTAGTTCATAGAATCTGAAACTCACAGATTATCAAGTATGATATCAATTGATGAAATATGATAGCCTTAACTACAGAACCAGCCCAGGTGTGATTTCAAATCCCACAAGCAAGGAAACATTAGAGTAGACAGACATGAACTGTCAGTATTTATCTGAAATATTCTTCCAGACTTAAAGACCTGAATTCCCTCTCCCCTTCCTAGCCCAGGCTCCTCTTCTGAAATATGATTCTAGAGCCTCTGGAGCATTATTATAGCCTGAACAACTCAGAATTGGGGAAAGGAACTGCTGGAAGGAAGAAGGAATGCTACGGAATGCTACGGTACTTGAGTCAACAACTATCTGTGAGCAGCTTAGTAAATTTCCCCGAAGATAAAAATTCATCCAAGAAAGATTAGGAGATGTGAGAAAAAGATGGATCTGATAAGAGGAGAAAAGGCAACAAATGGAGGCATTCTCTAAGGCAGAGCTTCAAATTCTTTAAGATGCGTATAAGAGGATCTTGTCAAAATGCAGATTGTGTTTAAGTACATCTAAGATACAGCCGGAGAGTCTTCATTAGTCTTCAACTAACAAGTTCCCACCTGATGCTGATGCTGCTAGTTTGCAGAACACGGTTTGAAGAGTAAGTCTCTAGAGGGCAGTGGTTCTCAATCAGAGGTGATACCCCCTTTTCTCAGATACGTATGATTTGGAACGTTAATATGAAGAACTAGCAAGCTGGATTATCATTTAGTCAATGCAAAGTGGTTTTTAAGGCCAGTGCCCATGGTCCATGGTGCACCGGGCTAAATATTTTAAGTATGTGCACACACGTGTGTGGATATCCGATAGTTTGATAAGAAGGGTGAGAGGGTCCCTGGAAGCAGCCTGGGAAATGAAGAGGGGCGTTCAACAGTAGCTGGTGTATAGAAGGCACGAGATCATGAGACTCATTCATGTCAAAGAGACTTTAATCTTGGGGTTCCAAGTAGGGACAGGCATAATTTAAGATGGGCCAATGGTGCATCAAGACAGAAATCGGCAAAATTTACAGGATAGGCTGAGTAGGGTGAAAAGTCTGTAACAAGACTATTCCTATAAAAGAAATTCCCTTCAGGTTTCCACAAGACAGGAATTCTCACTCTACATATGGTCCAGTTAGTAAATTAAGAACACCTCAACCATTTCCTTCAGAAACAGGCCATGTGGCATTATGTGCAACTGCTTTGCCTTTGATACCAAACTATATTATCAACAGGTAGACAGCCTTTGGTCTCCTCCAAGACAAACAGGAATGAATTGTTTTCTAATCTCATCTTGGAGAACCAGACAGGAGGCTCAATAAATGTGAAATATTTCATATTAAAATATGAAAGTATGATTCACTCTACTGAGGATATAAATTGGAAAAGGAATTTTAAATAAGCAGGTAAGTTATAATTAATAAGGAGTGGGATTTTGCTTGAAGAAAGAGCCACCAGCTCCTGAACTTGGTGGCTACAATGGCCACCTTTATCAAAGCTGGGTTCCATAAATGAAGGCTTGGGCCAAATACAGGATAACTTCAGCCCTTCAAAAGTGGCAACTGGTCAGACAAAAACTATTCTGGGAAATGAGTCACTGCCTTTTCTGCCTGTACTCCCTGACACCAGTTCCAGAATTTTCTCTATTTATATGTTCATACTTACTTAGTACTCAGTTGTCTTATATTTGTCTATCTGACCTTAGCTGTCTCTTATTCCCAATTTTCAGGTAACCTATGTCTTGCCACGTTTCCTCAACCTCAATCAAATTTGGAGCTCGAATCCCTCCTACTGACTTCAGCCCACCCCCCACAGCACTGAGGAGAAGAAGGTTCTGAAAAAAAGTAGTTATATGAGAACTCAGAAGGAAGCAAACCATACTTCCCTTATTCCTTTCTTCAGTCACAAGTGGTGTGTGTTTTGTCTACCTTCCTTATACTTAATCCAATTCAGAGTATTTACACAGATGAGAGGGAAAACAACATATATGAAATAATGTATTAGGATCCTGCCCCCAAACTGCAATTGCCAATCTATCTGCCTGAAATACCTGTACTCGACTCTACTTCCTTAGGGATAATGTCTCAGCCTTTAGACTCATATAGACCTGGTGCCAAGGATTAGATATGGTATGGTAGACAAGTAGCTCATCCTTCTAAGCCTCATCTATAATGAGACTAATAGTCCCTGACTCATAGAGTTGTTGAGAAGGTAACAATGAGTATGAAATGCTTAGCATCATTCAGGGAACTGACGAGGCACTGCAGAAATGAATGAATGAGAGAATGGGCCAAGTTAAGTTGGCTATACTTGATAGCACTTGCCACTGAGTCTTTAATTATAACATTACCAATAAAAATGATGACTAACTATGTGTCAAGCACTGTTGTAGATCCTTTAATCTCCACAACAATGCCAAGAGGTATGTATTATTGGTATCTTTTTACAGATGAGAAAATAGAGGCACAGAGCAGTTAATGATTTGTCCAAGGTCAAATAATTAGTAGATGGTGTTGTAGACACCATTAGTAGATTTATTTCGTACCTGTAATGTGCTGTGTCCTGTGCTAAGTGTTGGGAATGCCTCTACCCTCCTGGAGCTTCCAGTTAGCCTGTTGGATATAGCACAGATGTGCTGCTGTTGTCTCTTTTTATGTCCTCTAACTCAGAACTATTCAAACAATAAGCCCCAACCAATGTAATACAAAGCAGAAGGGAAAGAAGGAAAGAAAGAAAGGAGGGAGGGAGGGAGGAAAAGGGCATGGAAGAAATGGAATAGAAAAATTAGGGAGCATTGCACATAGCTAGGGTCATTATTATTTCATGAAATCTTTGTTTCCGTGTGCATGTGTGTGTGTACAATGCATCCTAGTGTAAAAGGTGTTAAGTGTAGGTCACAGTGAAAAAATATGAAAGACATTGCCTTAAACAAATTGCATGCTTTCCACCTCATCCTCCCTTTGGTACCTGTGACAATACCCTTCACAGAAATGGTGCTCGGTTTATCCAACAAGTGTCCTTTGTGTTTAAAACACACATTTTATGGGGGAAAAATTGTGACATCTTCCCATATCTTCACCCAGTTCCAACAATCAAGTAGTCATCTAAAGGTTATATTGCTGACTAAATTAAAAGACACCCTGGCCCCCTCCAGAAGCCAAACTTGGAAAGTAGATATTCATACAGACCGATGTGGAACTTTTGGAGGCTGCTGGATTGCTGTAACAAAGCAGTGGGTCCTCTTTACTGGCCCGTGCTCCACGTCCCAAGGCTGTGGGGCTCACTCTTGATTTATTCCGTGCATGAACATGCATATGTCTCCAATAGATTATGTGTTCCATATCAAAAGACACGGGGAGGAAAAAAAAACCTCCATATATTTTAAAGTGCTGTAGCTGTCACAGGAGGCACATTTGTCACAGACGTAGGTTTCATCCATAACTCATTGTGAGTCCGGGACTTTTTTGTTGTCACTGCTGCCACTGTTACATTGTGTAGCACATTCTCCCAAATGGTCCCCTTTTCTCTTTTCTGGCATGAGCATTCAGAAAGAGAAAGTAAGGCTGTCTCTCTTTTGTCCTAATTGTTTTTTTGGTTTTTTGTATACCTACTTAGATCCATGTCAGGGCTACTTTTCTCAGGCCTCGCCTTTCCCTCCTGAGGTTTTTACAGTGTATTATTTACTCTCAGTAACCAAGAGTGATGATTATTTTCAATTCCAGGACTCATCGCTCCTGCTCTTCCATTTTTTAACCATTACTTTTTATTCTTTCTGTACCCTGCAGCATCTTATGAAATATAAAATATAATGAAACATTCAAACATTTGACATTCTCCTTATGGGTTTTCAGGGAAGCAACAGCATGCACACGCTTCAGCTTTCATTTCATTAGTTACCTAGGCACTCGACAACGTTCTCGGAATAGCAAAGCAGATCCACCTGCACTTGCTGGTTGGCAGGGGCAACCTATTTTCATCATCGTCATCATCGCCATCGTCATCATCATCATCATCATCATCATCCTACTTCCACTTCCACGGAGGACTGTACAAAAGCCAGACAGGCTGTACTAAAGCCATCCATTCTGAACCCTGCCTCATTCACTCCTGGAACTGTCCCAGTCCTGGGTCAGCCTCAGAGGGAGGTGGAGAGACAAAACTCAGAAAGCCAAGAGGTGGGAGGTGGGCTTTGGCCCCAGGACGGGGAAGGGCAGTGAGCCCACAGGAGCTTGTAATGTAACGTGTTCATGTTCTCTGTCCCAATTCCCTGCTACAACTCATAGAATTTCCCCAGAAATAAATTCTTTCATAGCAAAATTAGTGTTCATGCACATGATATTCAGCAAATTTGAAAATAGCTAGTGCAAAAAATAAAATTAAAAGTTCCTCAGTTGGTGTCCTTGCAGTGACCACCATAAACTAGTGCTTAGAAACATTTATCCACCCTCTGAGAGCTAAGCCTCGTACTTCTCAGACCAGGAATGTGCAGGAAGTCACACTGGTCCTCTGTAGAGAGAAGGTCATTTCTCAGAGATGGGGTGGAATATAGGAAAGAAGAAATATCAGGAGCCAGGGAGCTCCATATAAAGGAGGATCATTTTTATCACTGAATTGCTATTTTGCCTTGAGGACCTTCAGTTCTCCTGCATATAAGAGAAGAATGGACTTTTTGCTAAAATGCTAGGATCTCATCTATCGTCCCAAAGGTCCTGGGCCTCACCCTTGGCTTTCAGCCACAATGCAAATGTTTGCAGAGCCTAAGCTGGTACGCACCACTGCCCTTTTCTCGCAGCTTTCCCATACTCTCTCAAAAAATAAAAACCTTACTTTATTTGCTGCATTCCTGGCCAGTCTGTGGGTAGCAGGGATTTCCCCAACTATGGTACAACATTTAATGTGGCACTTCCAGGTGACCTTCAATCATTTTCTCTTTTAGGGTGGCTAGAAGTTACTGTGAAGGACTCTGCAGATGGTGATTTTCTTTCAGGATGAGCCATTTATGTCATTTAAGGTAGGATGGGGTCTTAACACTCACCCTTGTCCTTCGTGCGTTTGAATCTCCCCTCCTAAGGGTCCTTTGTTACCTGAAACTGTTCACAATTTAACATCTCAAGGAAATCTCTTCATCGTTATTTTTTTCCTGGCCAGAGTTGAGGACTGGTAGGTAACAGAGCCTTTCTCCAGAATTTTTCAACCAATCATCTTAAGATTCAGAAACAGCAGCCTTCTTTTCTAACCAGGTTGCATCTGAATCAATGAGAGAAACTGAGGCCAGAGCTAAAGAGAGGATGGAGCAAGTGTGAGAGAGTTACAGCAAGGAGGGTAAGGGGTGAGGTGGGTAGTGGGGGAGAGAGATAGAGAGAAGTGTGCTCTGCTTGAGTTTCAGTGTTCAACACTAACACTGATCACATGCAATACCTTAAGCATTCTTTAATAAATTCTTCATTTACCGAAGAAGGTACTATTTGGGTCTGTTACTTGGAACTAAAGGAATCCTAAACAAAACATAGTCAGAAGAGACTCTAAAGTCATCTAGTCAAAAAAAAAAAAAAAAAAAAAAAAAAGCCACTCAATGCATCTAATTTCCTCTGCCAAGTATTACAGTGAATGCCATTTATGACAGGGTACTAGCTACTTCCTAAGGCAACATTTTCAATCAATTCTAGCCATTATTATTATTAAATTATTATACTGAATTGAAGCCTTTCCCACGGCACTTTCCTCTTATTAGCCCATGAACTACCCCTTAGACCAGACAACTTTACCTTCCAAATGGCAGTTCTTTAAATATTCTAAGACAGTTAAAGTAACGTCTCTTCTCAAGATGTTAACTTTTGTTTTTTCAAAAGCCCCAAATTTCCAATTTCTTCTTCTCTTTCTCAGATGATGCCTTTTTACAATTCTTTCACCTTCCTGGTATCATTTTTCTGACTATCCAATGGTGTGGAGCTTAGAACTGGACACGCTACTCCAAGTAGGATGTGAGCAGTACAGAGAACAGCAGGACTCTCTCTTCCAGATTCCAGGACGACACATTAGCCTACGGCTACACTCACTTTTTGACAATCACAATTAAACTTATTGTTGACTGAAGTTGCTAATTGTTTTTTATTTATGCTAAAGATATGTTCCCATCTCCTCAGCCCTGTACTTATGAAATTGGTTTTTAGATCCAAGTGTAAGATTATGCACCATCCCTACAAAATTTCATATAAAATTCAGTGAATCAAAAATTGAGGATGATGATGAAAATGTTCTGGAAATGGATGATAGTAATGGTTGTACAATAATGTGAATGTGCGTAATACCACTGAACCGTACACTTAAAAATGGTCAAAAGCATAATTCTATTATAAATGTTTTACCATAATAAAAAATCAAGGAAATTTAAATATGGACTGGATATTATGATCTTCAGGAATTACTGTTAATTTTCTTAAATGTGATCAATGGAAGCAAAGTAATATAGAAGAATGTATTTTTAAGAGATAGAGAGCAAATTTTATGAGGTCTGCAATCTGCTTTCTAGTGATTAAAAAAAATAGATATTTTGATAGGTAAAGAAAACTAATAAAATATCAACAGCTGTTTAACCTAAGTACTCAGTATGTGAGTATTCATTTTTAAAAAGATTATATGTTTTTACTTGAGAGAGAGCGCATGAGAGAGAGAGCACGAGAGAGAGCCCAAGCGGAGGGGAGGAGCAGAGGGAGAAGCAGAAACCCCGCATAGCAAGGAGCCCGGATGCAGGGCTGGATCCCAGGACCTTGGGATCATGGCCTGAGCTGACGGCAGACGCTTGACCAACTGAGACACCCAGGTGTCCCAATATGTGAGTATTCATAAAGTATTTGTTCAGTGTTTTTACGTGTGGAATTTTTCTTATTAAAAATCTGGAGAAAATTCAACACAAAATTTTAGTTTGTTAAAATCATTTGGAATTATGAATCTGTCATTCTTATTATCTTCCCAGTATTTGTGTCATTACAAATTAAATAAATATTACTGATATATCTTCATTCTGGCCATAAACAAAATTGCTGAGGAAGACGTGATTGAGGACTTAACACTGGGGTAGCCAGGAGACATCTTGCTCCAAACCCACACCAATCAATCCATCAGTCCCTTTATGTGTGGTTGTTCAACTAGCTATGACTCCATTTAATTATCCCAGCTCCATGGCATATTTCTGCATCATCCCATAAGAATATGGAAATGACGCACACCGCTAGCTCCTTTCCTGAAGTTCATATTAATTATGTCTCTGAGAGTGGTGCATCATGATAGAATGACAAAAGGATGAGCATTGGAGGCCAACCACTTTGATTTAAATCCTTGAAGGGCCACTCAGCAGCTATGTGACCTTGGATAAGCTTAACAATTTACCTGAATTTTAATTTCTTCATCTCTAAATCAGAACAGGATAGAGTTGGTTGCAATGATTAATTAGATTTTTTTGTTGGTGGTCTAATACTGCACCCCAGGCATGGTGCCAGGTACTGGACATGAAGCAGGGACTGTGGCTGGGGAAGGTACCCGGTAGGTTTTAAGTTCATTTTCCCTCAGCCTTCATGAGAAGAGGCTCATTAGAAGACACACAGGGCCTCAAGAATATGAGAAATAAAACCAGTGATCTTTGATGAGGAAAAGAAGAGGAAGACCACAGTCATGTGATGCCCTCAGAGGATGGAAGGCACCCTGGCCCCAGGATGCAGCCTGAAGAGTCTGGGAGTCTAGGATGATCCGAAGTTACAACAGGAAGAAGGAGAGGTGGGAAGAGCCTCCAAAGTAGCCTGCACTCATTTTGTAATCAACCCTAAATCTTCTGGAAGCCATCCTTGGCATAAATGCATTTTAAAAGATAAAAAAATCTTGTGTGTGATTTCCTGATAAAATCCTTCGAAGACCCCCTTCTTGCCCAACCACCTGCAAAATAGGGCCCAGAGTACAGCCTAGAAAGTATTCTGGGATTTGATGCTCACTAACCTTTTAATCCCACCACTTTCAGTCCTATATCTCAGATACTAAACTCACTTGAAATTGCCTGAACTGCAGTGGGCTTTTGCACCTTCCTTGGCATGAGAAGCCCCCTCCTTCACCCCATCTTCGGCTTACAGCTAACTCCTATCACCCTCCTTGGGAAACTATCTTTAACCATCTCTATCCCAGGCTTCAGCAGAAAATCCTTGTATTTATTATTCTCTACTATAACTTTCTGTGTAACTCAAATATTTGCTACTCCAAAGTCCCCAAGTCCTCAATTCCTCTGGATTTTCACCTTTTCCTTTAATACCTAATTAAGATGACTCAGCTGGAAAGCCACAGGCAATCTCCCCTTATTTGCTTGCATTTCTGAGGGGCTTATGTTCCTGCCACCACTCATTCTGATTTCCTGCTCCCATTTACCATCCTACCTCTGAGAGCTACCTCTTCTCTTTTAAGCATTTCACTTCCAACAAAAGGTATGTACTTTTCTTCTGCATTCCTCCAATTTTACCAGGAATAGAAGGTGGTTATACGTAACAGATTTTCAGAATAATGTCGTAAATAATGGGGGATAATTGCAGCCCAGGGCAAGAAATAACTCCACATCCCGTGTTCCTTGAAAGTTTTCCAATCATAGGAAATTTTCAGTGGCCCTTTCTCCCAAGAGCCCAACCAGCTGCCTGCTGCCATGTTGGGCCACTCTACCTCTGAAATCCTTTCTTCACTCTTCTTTCTACTTTGTCCCAAGTCCTAGCAACCAGTATGAAAACCACAAATTTCTGACATTTTATTACCTGGATTACTTTTTCTCTTCTCTCCAAATCTCTCCCATTATACTACCTTGAGACCTTGTGTTTTATAATCAAAATCAGCCCATCCTAGCATTTTCCTAAACATGGATTTTTTTTTCCTCTAAAAGAAATTCTGCTGGTTCAAATTTCTACCAGTGCTAGTAAATGTGTCATTCCCATCATAAAACTAGATCTTCTAGTTTTCTGGAAATCTTGTTCAGATCACTGGCACCCACCAGAGTGATGAATGGGTAATAGATTCTCAGTAAATGTTTGATAAACCAAGGAAGGAAGCAAGAAAGAAAGCAGAGAAATACATTTCTAGTTGTAGAATATCAAATTGTAAGACCTTTTCTTGTGTATCTGAAATTAGTCACCTCCCGCTTATGGAGGGCAGAGAGACTAGAAGAGAGAGAATCTCAATCAGGCTCACACGTAGTGCAGAGCCCGATTTGGGGCTCCATTCACAACCCTGAGGTCATGACCTGGCCGAAACCAAGAGTCGGACACTTAATCAACTGAGCCACCTAGGCAGCCCAATTCTCAGATGTTTCTGAAGGTAATTGCTCTTTCCTAATATTCTCAGACAGTTGATGAATTTCCCACATTACTTGGTCCACTCTTCTTTAGTACTCTTCCTTAGGACTTCTTAGTCTCTGCCCTGGTAAAGACTCAGATTGTTTTTTACATGGCCTGTTTTAAAGATATGCTGTTCAGATTCCCTGTTCAATAGCAAAGTCCAAACTAGACTGGCCCCATTGGGAGTTCCTGTCCGCTCTATAGACCTAATACTCAATTTAGGTTACACTATAAAAGGTTCCCATTTTCTTTGTCTGGTGGCCTCTGGTTATATTTCCGGTCTGTGTACTTTCCGAGCTTGAGCCACATTACCTGAATCTCTGTCTCGGCTTGCTTTCCCTCCATCTCTTCATCCTCCCCTCTGCCCTGGCAATTTCTACTGCCCAGGTTGAGATCTGGTACCTTCTCATTTCAGGAAGAAAACTTATACTTGTTGCCATTGCCAAGGTTTCTTCTCTGATTAGTTAAAATTCTTCAAAGGGTTTAGAAAAGGCAAGTAGATTGCTGTCATCCCAGGCAGCATTCCCAAGAACTGGTACTTTCCTGTAATTTGCAGCATCCCATTTTAGTCTTCCTTTTAACCTCAAAGAAGTAAACTCCTCTCATAGTCCAGCAGGGTACTGTCTGACTTCAGAAGTCTCCTTCCCTCCACTTTAACAATGGAATACACTATTTTACTTTGGAGTCATTGATTACACTTTGGATTATAATTAATCTATTTAATCACTGCTCCGTTATCCTCCATTCCTCTTAGATTCCTTTATTTCTCTGTGGAGCTTCACTGCTTCTATGAGCACATGTGCAAACAGCCTTCTTCCTATTTGTATTCCTTTCCCACCCACAGCCAAACCTTCTTCCAAGCTGCACTCTAAACTCAGCACAGCCCCTCCCCACCCGTCTAAACTCATCCACTGCTTTCCTCTTCTTATTTAAACATATCATAAAAACCTATTTTTTCCATGAAGCCCTTTCTAAAGCAATTAATATTATGTATTTATAGTTTTTCCCCAATGGCTCCCAAAAAAGAATTATGGTATATATAGTCATCTGGGAAAAAATTATTCTTCTTATATACAACAGAGATTGTATCACACTACCTACTATACTTATCTCTCTGACTTAAGCAACATAAAATTTCAGTTAATTATATTTTAATACCAATTTTTATTATCAGTAACACTATAATCCCTTACTAAACATTTTAGAAGACACTGTGGAAATAATAATAATACCACTTATTATGAATATTAAAGTGTATTAAACACTTATCCTAAGCACTTTATAAAGTATTTCATTTTCACAATACTCTTCAAATTTGGGGAAAAGAATTAAACTACTTAATTATATATCTCTCGATCCAAAAAAATGAGAAGTATTCATATTTAAAATACAAGTGGACAGTAGTCTCTGGATTAGATGTCAGGAGGATGTGAGTTCACCTGTTTTGTTCACCATTACATTTAGCATCTAGTATAATTGTGGGCACATGATAAACACTCATTTTGCATCTGGAGAATGAAGGAATAAATGAATGGAAAAATTCCTTGAGATTACATAAAAGGTAGACATTAAAATTTGGATTTAATTAAGCCCTCTCAGACATCAAAGCCAATGTTTTTATTTTATAATTTTTTTCTGAAGAAAATGAAGTCCTTGTTCTTTCCATTATCACATTCACTACTGTCTTTCTCTTATGTTACTTTACTGTTACTAAATATCTTTAATTTTACAGATTCTGAGTTGACTTTAGTAGTGATTGGAAAAAGTCACACCTACAAGACAGGTGAACCTCCAAAAGGTGGCAGTAGAGTGTCAGTCACATGACCCAAGCTCTAAGTCTTTATACTACTGGCTAATTTGATTGACACAGAGATAAGTAAATTTTATCTCCTTTTTGCGCCAAAAAGAATATGTTATAAAAATAATTAAACTTATTAATTAATAATTAAACTTATTAATTATTATGCTAGAAAATATTTTAGATACATTTTCGAAAGGAAAAAATCTAAGGGGTAGTTCAAAGATGCCTTGCTAGTTCTACCTCTTCCGACAGTCAAAGTCACTTACCAGCAATTTGTTCTCCAACTTCAAGCCTGTTCCAACAAAGTTTCCCTGAGCAGCTTGTTTGCTAGAAGACTTGGTCTCCTCTTTTGCCGAATTACCTTTCCTACAGTTGCACACTAATGAAAGGTAAACCCTCAGTTTATCTTTTCAACGTTCTTTCTCTCAGTTTGGTTTGTTTGTTTTTGTGCATTGCAAAATCAAAGGGTGGAAGGAATAGGTGCATGGTAGCGTGTTGTTGTCGAGAGACCTCTTTTACCCCCCAAAATAAAGTATTTACATTTTATCCATGTTAACTTTCTCTATCCCACCTGCCAAATCCTTTCTCCCCAATCCACAATGAAAGCATGCATGGGCAAGCATCTTGAGTGAGTGCCAAGAGAGAGTTCAATAGTGGAAAGGATAGTGGAGCATCAAATCAAGGGAGTAAGCTTACTTATTAAACAAAGTTCAAGATCTATACGGAAATGAAACGGGAAAATCAGCATTTACAAAGACCCAGCACTATCTCAATAACAACCAACCTTCCTCCTGGCTAATGACATATGACCTATTGCTGGGCATAGAAAGATAAACTGGACCAATCTGTTTCCTTTCTCAAAATCTTGGACTAAGAAAATGAGCATGATATGAGTGCGATTTAAACCTGAGATGCATATGATGGGACGTATATATGGTAAAATTATGAAGGAATAAAAATTAGTAAGAATGAAAGGTTAATTAAGAGAGAAAACTAATAGACATGCAGAACAGATATGCAACATAGTATATTCCTCTAAAAGCTTGTTTAATATACAATTTTATTTAAAAAATACATCCCACAACTTTACCCTCATAAACATTGATGGTGAGTTATATGGTTCACCTGGCCATAGTCCACTTAACCACCCTTGTGTCTCCTGATATTATTATAGCAATGCCCTCAGATTGTCTTTGCACTGTTCTCATTTCATTGTCTAAATGAGCTCATTTTACAGATTATAAAATTGACTCACTGAGAGGATAAGTGACTGGCCCAAGTAATGTTTGGTGACCCTTCAATTAGAACTTACCTTTTTTTACTCCTTTAGCGCTATTTGCTTCAAAGTGCCACAAACGAATCCCAGAACTATAGTTAACAGCGGTCAGAGCCTACATCTGCATTGGCCAGAGATTTTTCACAGCCATTCCCTGCTTCTCATCCTGATTGTCAGTTATGTACTATAAATTATTGATATACCTAAAAGTATAAAACAACATTTTTAATATGTAGCTTAATGACTTTCTAGAGTGTTTCACTAGTCTGATGCTGCCATTCTATCAGGCTTAGTGTAAATGACATTATTAAATTGTACTGGCAGCATTAAATTACATTCTTTAAATCATGTGCTTCAGAATATTTTATTTTAATAAAGTTTTTGCACTAGGAATATCTTCCATGACTCACTTATTCTTTCTCATAAAACAACAACAGAAAAAAATTTTCTCTAGTCCCTTAAATGAGAGCCAAGTGAAAAAATTTATCACAATTGCCATAGCAGTGACAAAGATTTTGCTTTAGGATTTTTTTTTTTTTGTATTTAATTGACTATCCTTTGTTATAAGCATCAAGTCCTAAAAGTGTAGTAGGTAGGAAGAATCTAAGTAAGCACATATCCTGCTAAATTTCAAAACGGCAATGGTTTGGTTAAAATAAGTTGTCAAATTTTGTTAATTGTTTTGTTTCATCTCCAGTTGTTGCCATGGAAATACATACATAGTTAAAACATATACACATGCGTACACACACACACTCACAACTCAGTATTTTCTGTGCTGATACATTTATCCACATGCTTATATTCAATACAAATGAAATATTCCTCAGTAGTCCTACTGCTGTTGCTATCAGAAGTTCTGTAAAAAGTGAAGTAAAACATGTAACTGGTAAACCATAGTGAATCTTTTAAAATACAGCATATTCCACAAAGCCCAGATTTTTAAAATAAGCGTGTGTGAATATATAATGTGAGATTCCAAATAATGTTTTATTCAAATAACCTAATCAGAGACAAATCTTGGTGAGTAGGCGGGATTTGGGTTACAGCATCTGTGTTTTCCAGGTGCATCCCTGCTGACCTTGAAGGTAACAAATAGGTGTAAAAGACATCCAGGCCCCTCCACTGAGGGCATTATGAGTTCTTTGTGATCATGCAGGAGATGCATTAACATGACACTGTGGCTACGGGACAACAGGGGAACCAAAAACTCACCTCTTGGATATTATTGCATTACGGTTTTGACTGGCGCTCTGCATCAGGGAGCCAAGAGGTAACAAAATACGTTTTTAAACTTCCACAACTGCATTAGCATTAAGAATCCCAAAGGAAGAAAGTTCAGACTGAAGAACCACAGTTGTCTCTTTCACTTGTCCCTGCAGACTCTGAAGAAAGCAGCTGGTAAACTGGCCTCTCCTGTAAACACGTTCAGTTCTCAGGAACCTGGGTGATAGAGCAATTCGAGTTATTACTGTTTGAGGAAATCCTGGCTACTGCACCCCAGCCAGCCAGGCCAAAGATCATCTTCCTGATATGGCTTGAGAAGCAGCAATATTTTTTTTTTTAAGATTTTTATTTATTTATTTGACACAGAGAGACAGCCAGCGAGAGAGGGAACACAAGCAGGGGGAGTGGGAGAGGAAGAAGCAGTCTCCAGCGGAGCAGGAAGCCCGATACGGGGCTCGATCCCAGGACCCCGGGATCACGCCCTGAGCCAAAAGCAGATGCTTAACTACTGAGCCACCCAGGCGCCCCAAGAACCAGCAATATTTTAATCCACGATTACAGATAACCATTTACCTGCCACTTACTTGGGGGTCAGTAATGATTTTAGGTTGGAGAATTAATTTCATCTTCCTTAACATGAAAGTCTCCTGGCTATGGGAGTGAGAGTCAGCAAGGGAGGACAGAGGATGGCTGATTCCAAAGGACTGGACAAGTTTTTGAAATAAAGACACTATTGACAACACTGTCAATCTCTCTCTTTCATCAATTCTCCTAGAATCCAAGTCTTCTAAGAATTTTTAATGTCTAAAGAATTTACTATATATTAAAGATTTTTAAAAATTTATTAATTTGCCAGAGAGAGAGAGGGAAAGAGCAACTATTATCTACAAGATAATAGTTTTATTTATTTTTTTCAATTTCTTTTAGGGTCATTGATACATTTTGGTTTTACATTCTTCACAGGCACTTTTGGAAATTCTTTTTTCAAAATAGTATCTACATAATTAATATTTTCAAATTAATAGAAAATTTTTATATACATCCTTAATATTTTTAAAAACTTTTGTCAGAGGGCACTTGGGTGGCTCATTTGGTTAAGCATCTGCCTTTGGCTCAGGTCGTGATCCCGGGGTCCTGGGATTGAGTCCTGCATTAGGCTCCCTGCTCAGCGGGAATCTGTTTCTTCCCTGGCTTGGGCTCTCTCTCTCTCTCTCTCTTTCACTCTGTCTCTCAAATAGATAAATAAAATCTTAAAAAAAAGTAAATAAAATAAATAAAAAACTCAAAACTTTTGTCACCTCTCACTATATTTACTTTTATTTACAATATTTTATTTCATTTTCTCTCCTTTTTTCTTCATCAGATTTTCCAAAGTGCTTTTCTTCCTGTTCTATTGAGATGCAGTTGACATGTATCACTGTGTAAGTTTGAGGCGTACAGCACAATGGTTTGACTTACTGTAGTGTGAAATGATTACTGTAATAAGTTTAGTTAGCATTTATTATCTCATATAAATAAAATAGAGAAAGCAAAAAGAGGGGAAAAAATTTCCCTGTGATAAGAACTCAGGATCTATTCTCATAACAACTGTCCTATATACCACACAGCAGTGTTAGCTATAATCACCATACTGCACATTACATCCCTAGTACTTACCTTGTGATTGGAAGCTTTTGACCACCTTCCTTCAATTCTCCCTTTCCTTATCCCCTGCCTCCCGCAACCACAAATCTGATCATCCGCCCCACCCTTTTTTAGATTCCAAATACAAGTGAGATCATATAGTATTTGTCATTCTCTGACTTATTTCACTTAGCATAATACCCTCAAGGTCCATCCATGTTAGCACAAATGTCAGGATTTCCTCATTTTTTATGGCTGAATAATGTTCCATTATGAATATTATATACGTATACACACATGTACATTACATATATCACAACTTCTTTATTCATTCATCCACTGATGGACACTTAGGTTGTTTCCATGTCTTGGCTACTATAAATAATGCTGCTATGAATATGGAGATGTAGAGATCTTTTCAACTTAGTGTTTTCATTATCTTCAAAGTATTTTTAAAATATTTCCTTTTCTGGGGCGCCTGGGTGGCACAGCAGTTAAGCGTCTGCCTTCGGCTCAGGGCGTGATCCCGGTGTTATGGGATCGAGCCCCACATCAGGCTCCTCTGCTATGAGCCTGCTTCTTCCTCTCCCACTCCCCCTGCTTGTGTTCCCTCTCTCGCTGACTGTCTCTATCTCTGTCAAATAAATAAATAAAATCTTTAAAAAAAAATTTCCTTTTCTATGATTCTATTATTTATCACTACTTTACTTAAGCTTATCTATTATTACTTTTTTAATTATCGCAAAGTTTATTTATAGTCCCTCCTTATCAATTAACTAGTATAAAAGTTAAGACTCTGAATTTGCTTTTGAGTAAGATTTTGTCAATCTTTTATAAATTTGGCATATAATATTCTCTTATTTTCTAAATGATTTATTAATGCAGTATTGATCTCTTTTATGATTCAAGAATTATTTAAAAAATGTTCTATAAATTTTGTTTATTTATGTGATTATTTTCTAATTTTATTGTATTTATCCAAAGATAAATACAGCAGCATTTCTATATTGAGTTCTGGCATAATCATATTTCTAAATGTTCAATAAATGCTTAAAAAAGTTGTATTTTCTGTACACGATATAAGGTTTCATACAGTCAAAATAATATCTTCTCTTTAAAATTTTTATATATGTATGACTGATCTCTTTTATCTTCTAAATAATTAAAGAGGTAAAAGTTCTTCAAGAACAATTACAATGACTTTGATGTATCCTTATTTTCTAGTCTTCTAAAATATATTCAAAAGCTGTGTTATTTGATATATATAAAACTTAGAACTCTTATAATTTCATTGGATAAAAGAAAGTTTGTTAATATGAAAATACACTTTTGTCTTCTTTTAGTTTTTTGAAGATTTTATTTTGAGAGAGAGAGAGAGCACACGCACGCACACGTGCTCGCACGAGCACACACGAATGGGGGGGAGGAGCAGAGGGGAAGGGCAAAGCAGACCCCCACCAGCCAGGAGCCCAGTGCAGGGCTCGATCCGAGGACCCTGGAATCATGACATGAGCCAAAGGCAGACGCTTAACTGACTCAGCCACCCAGGTCCCCCTCCTTTTGTCTTCTTTAATGTATTGCCTGAATTTTACTCCATTTGAAATTTATTGCCATTCATAATTTGTGTTTGATAGTCTTTACATTTTTAGATTAACAATTCTCAAATCTGATCTAAAGACTCCTGGGAATCCCTGAGACCTTTTCAGAAATCTTATGAGGTCAATATTTTCAGAAAAATTCTAAGATACTATTTGCCTTCTTCACTCGCATTCTCTCAGGAGTGTACAGTGGAACATTCCAGTCTACATGATGTATGGCTCTGATACATACATACATCACACTCTGATAGGTAAAAGTATGTGTGGTTGTATATTTTTATGTTTTAAAAATTTCTCAGTTTTATGAAACTTCTACGAGAAAACATGGGAAAAAGTCCTTGTGACCTTGGGTTAGGCAAAGATTTCTTAGATAGAATACAGAAGTATGAACCATAAATAAAAAATTGATAAATTGGAGTTCATCAAAATTTAAAACTTCAGCTCTTTGAAAGACACTTAAAGAAAAAGGGAAAAGAACCTCAAAGTAGAAGAAAATATTTGCAAAACATACCAGATTAAAGTATCCAGAAGATATTAAAATACCTCTTAAAATTCAATAATAAGAAACCTAATGGGCAGAAGAATTGAACAGACATGTTACCAAAGAAGAGACACAGATAGCAAATAAGCACTGAAAATACGCTGCACATCATTAGCCGTTAGGGAAATGCAAATTAAAACTACAATAAGAAAATACTATGCATCTATTAGAAAAGCTAAAATAATTTTTTTAATTGGCAATATCATGTCCTGGTGAGAATATTGAGTAAATAGAACTCTCATATGTTGCTAGTGGAAATGCAAAATTATTCAACCATTTTGGAATTGTTTTTATTAAGTTATTGTTTCTTGTACAGTTTCTTATAAAGTTACACATAAACTTACCATACAGTACAACAATCCCACTCCTGGGTCTTTACCCAGAGAAATAGAGACATAGAGACAATATATCTACACAAAACCCCATACACAAATGTTCATAGCATCTTTATAGCCAATAGCCAAGAACTGGAAATCCTCACTCATCCACTGACAGTGAATGGATAAAAAAAATCATGGTGCAGCTATACGATGGAATAGTACTCAACAATAAAAAGGATCAAACTACTGATACATGTAACAACATGGATGAATTTTAAAAGCATTATGCCAAGTGAAAGAACCCAGACTCCATAGGCTGCATAAAGAATGATTCCATTTACCTGATATTTGCAAAAAGTAAAATCGTAAGGCCAGAAAATAGATTGTTTCAGGACTGGGAGTGGAGAGAAGCATTTGACCTTAAAAGACTATGGAAATATCCTGTATCTTGATTGTGATGGTGGTTATAGAACTGTATAGATTTGTCAAAATTCGTAGAATTGCATATTGAAAGGGAGAATTTTACATGCATACAACAATTGACCTGACGAAAAAAAAATTTCAGTGTTAATTTGTAATACAAGCTGTAGTGATAAATCTAATCTACATAAGTAAAAGTTCTTTGGATCCTCAATAATTTTTTTTAGATCCTCAATAATTTTTATAAGGGTAAAGAGATCCTGAGATCAAAAGGCTTGAGAACCATTATTATAAGGCCATGATAAATAACATATTTTTATTTCTCTTTTCATTTTGTTTATTGTATTTTGTTAAAGCGGCATGCTATTAGATTTTTTAAACCAGTCTGAGTATCCTCAACTTTTAGTAAAATTAGAACATGTAATTACTGTTAGAAGTATTTTTTTGGCTACTTTAGTCTTCTTATTTTACCTTTATCAAGCATTACCTTTTGCTATGTGCAATTTTAACTTTCTCCAATCATTTAAAAGAATACTTTGTGCCTATTCAAATTAACCTTTAAGTTTTTCAAACACACACATATAGCTTTTATCTAAATATCAGGGTGAAAAATGAAATAATGCCTTTTATCTTTTCCATACACCTCATGAGATCAGAAATTAATCAATTTACCCATCCTATCTTACTCTAATCAGTGGTTTTGAGGCATGGGCTATTATCATAATTCAAATTATTTTATTATATATATATGTTGTTTATTAAGAATCACGTGTTCTGCTTTAAAATATATTAAGAATAATCATAAATATATAGATAAATTTTTATTAAGCCTAACATTTCTTATTTATTCACTTTATTCCTTCCATTATCAAATGTTGAAGGACATTTTCTGATTGCTATGTCAAGTATCTTCTATTTACCCATCATGTTCCTTCTGCATCCCGTTCTCTGTCCTGAAGGATTGGCCTGAATAATTTCACCACTAGGAGCCCTGCCCTGCGGTTTTCTATTGGATTTGGCCTGTGGGGCCAAGAGCTTGGAAAAGAAAGGAGAGAGATTAGAGTATTATTTCCCTTTGTGAGATTGCTTTAAATTGATTTATTCCTTAAAAGAAAGCCACTGCCTCTTTATATAGCACACTTACATTTGGGATTTGATTACGTCTCCACCATCTTTTCCCCTCGGGTCTAAGAGTAGGACAGTCTGCTGCTCCTAGCTCTGGATTTTTACCTTCTCTCTTTTGGTTCTCATACATCTCACCCACCCCCTTGCAATTAGTCTCTCCGCAACTGAGCTATCCGTAGACTATTCTGAGTCTCCATCTATGTTCCGTAGGGACACTGTTGTCACTGATTAATCATAAGTTTGGCCAAGATAATAGCTTGGCATAGCATCTCTTTTCAGAATTGATGAGCTTTTCCAATACATACTTACCAGGTTTTGGGGACTTTTTTTTTTTTTTTCAGTCCAGACATTATAGTTCAATTTGTTTTTTGTATCTGTCCCAGTTGTTTGGAATTTTCCTTAAGTTCACATGTAATTGTTAGGTTGGATCCTTGCTTTTTATCTTTTCTAACTACCGTCTTCTTTCTCATCACTATTATTTCTTTGTCCCATGCCTTTGCAAGCTGGGGAGCACTTGGTACATTTACCTTTGACATCACCCATTTGGTTTCTGGAATACCAATTCTTCCCTTTACCAGCATATTTTTATTCTATTATTATATTATTAGTTATTGGTGTTTTAAAAAAATCAATCCTACCCCCAATGTTTATTTTCATAGTACTACTTTTCTGATGGCTTTGGCTCCTGTTTCATAAGAATTTTATCTTCTTGTAATCTGTGTGTTTACCCAGTAAAATGAAAGCATTGAGATGGGGTGTTTTTATTAAACTTATATTAAATTTTCTTCTGTTCTCTGAAATAAATCACTTTCTGTATCTTGTTCTTTTAATGATAAATCTTCAAGATGGTATTTTACTTCCATATACTGTAATACTTAAAAAAATTTTTTTTGCCCTTATGAGTCTGTCACTATCCAAATTTCCCCAGCTTCGTTTCCTATCCATTTTTGGATGAGTAGACTCCTAGGCTCATACATCCATCTGGAGAAGAAGATTATATATACAACTTCTAGCTCCATTCCGATATCTTTCAAGCCATGATGCAGTATGGATGTGCTAATCTTCTCCCTAATTCTGCCCCACTTAGAGTAATCGGAATATACGAATAATCTAATTTGCAGTTTGCCCTCCTAAAAGGACTTTTGCTGATCTTCCTCAATTTACAGCTTTTTGCCTCTGAGACATAATGATCCCCTCCCATTTTCTTCTTACACCTCCCTATTTGGTGTTCTTTTCACTTTGCTTTTTAGTTCTAAAATGTGTATGAAAAGAGCTACTGGTAGTGAGAAGAAGACAGGATGATGCCTCAGCGAACTTCTAAGAAAATACCTGGGTAGCTGACAGCTGCCCTTTTTAATGTCTGGAACAGAGCCCAGGGACTCAGAGCCAAAAGCTTGATGTTCATAATACTGAAATAATTCCATCTTCCTAGGGACCCTTAGAGGAGCTCTATTAGAATAAGCAAACAGTGTATAGACTACTGGCCAGAGTAGAATTTCTAATGGTTTCATAATTTGTGGAAATTCTTCATAAATTAGGGCCATAGACTGGCATTTATATCTACTTGTTAGTATTGTTGTATGATTCTCCACACTTCTATATGTAGCCTAAGAGAAACGGCATCAGGAAGTAATACACAGAAGCCTGGAAAATACTTTGACACAAATTGATGCATTCTTAGAATGTAAGATAAACTTTTGAAAAAGTGAAGCTTAAATTGGAAGTTCAGAGAATTCTTCTGAGGTTGCTTCTGATGACATTGAGTTAAGATTTACAAAGACCACATTTCAAGGTCTATTTATTTCTTTGCAGATCTCTTGGCTATTATCAGCCATTACATTTATTCCTTAGGTTCAGGAAACAATTCAGATTTTGTAAGGTTTGAGACTGATGTACTAGGGAAACTCTCTTTAAGAAAAAGAAAAAAAATCATGAATACGAAATTAAGTACAAAATGATTACTTATTTAAAATGGGGAATGACAATATAACATTTAAAAGTTTTAGAAGTCTGACAAATAACATAAGCATCACAAAACTCAGAAAAAGAGCAGTATTTTATTAACTGAGCAACACAGTTACATAAGTCTTTTTTTTCTACACACTTTTGGCTGTATACTTTTTTTTTTAAGATTTTATTTATTTATTAGACAGAGATAGAGACAGCCAGTGAGAGAGGGAACACAAGCAGGGGGAGTGGGAGAGGAAGAAGCAGGCTCATAGCGGAGGAGCCTGATGTGGGGCTCGATCCCATAACGCCGGGATCACGCCCTGAGCTGAAGGCAGACACTTAACCGCTGTGCCACCCAGGCACCCCCTGGCTGTATACTTTTTAATCGCTACTTTATAGGGCAACAATTTTATAATATAATTTTTACTGAATATGGAAAAATAATTCAGTATTTCCTCTAACATTATTGACTGATCAAAATTTATTTTACTTAATGATGTTTTAGGAAGTTTCATTCAGCTTCACAAGTTATTACCGATATTATCATGTACATTTTCATGTTGTTATCAAACTTGGGGAGCATTCTAACAAGTTACTTTTTAAATTATAAGATATAGAAAAAAAAATTTCCATAGCTCAGTCTCCTGGTTTCACACACTTCAAACTTTGCTTCTCCCCCACTACTGATTGCATGTGCCCACCACTGGAGGACACACTCATATCCTGATACGGATGCTCCTCTGTGACATGGCGCTGGGTGGGTCAACACAAATGATAGTCACTGCATTTCTGATAGACATTCCTATACTAGGACAGCTAGCAGTAACATAAATATTCATGGAAGTGACAGAGAATTACATAAATATATTCCACTAAACCCAAACTTAATGTATCCAGAACTCAATTTCCCATTAATAGCCAGATCCTAGGTTCAGAACTTTCCAAGTTTAGCATTCTGCTTCTGACTCTAAGATGTAAAGCCTGTCTGAATGAGACTGTATAAGAGTTCAGGCTGCTCTGGAAGCAAGTTCTTTCTTTTTTTTTCTTTTTCTTTTTTTTTTTTTCTTTTTCTTTTTTTTTTTTTTTAGAGTTCCATGTGTATAGTTACTTTCTTTGCAACTCCACATTTTCCCTTAGTATCTATTCTTTGCTGATGGGTTTGCTGAAACTAGTGAATAGTGGGAATGGATTGACTAAGTTCTATGACAGGCTTTTCCAACATGGTTTGTAAAATGCTAGTGTCCTGTCTTATTATATCACATAAATAATATGTGATACTGTGGCTTTCTCTTATACCTGGCTTTTCTGTTTGGTTTTTATATAGCGGCTCCATTCTCCTTGTTAGGTCAGTGTTTGGCAAGTTTTGACAATGGAAGGACAGTTTAAACTCCCTTTGGAAGGAAAAGCCAGCTCTTATTTGAAGTCCATTGCATAACTCCATGACCTACTTCTTCACTTCCTCCTGACACCACTGAACATTATCCTAGCGGCAGCAGTTGACCTGTATTGCTATTAAATTATTTTCTGCTATATAAAATGTGGACTATATATGCACATACAAAAAATAATGTGCACAAAACTAAAAGAAAACACAGTATGTTTAGTAAAGTTCAACATGAATGAGACAATAATGTAGGGAGGAACAGGCTGGCAAACAGGGATGGAAGCACCTGAGGACCACCCATGTCATGGGATGGAGACAACATGGAAATGATTCCTACTTATTCAGTGTGCATTTCAGAGTAGGAAAGTTCTTCCATTGGCTCAACAATGAACATGGGAGGCTGAGTCTACATCTTTAAGGAAAGATGTAATTTTGGCTTAGTCTTTAAAGAAAGTCCAATCAATACAGAACAGTTTGGATTCAGGCTTCCCTAGATCACAAACCTTCCATTCTTTTATTTCTAATCTAGGATTTGACTACAGGCTTTGACCTTGTGTTGATACCTTTAGATTTCGGTATTTTCTGTTCTCCAGAATAAAATCTTAGGGGAAATAAAAAGCATAGACTTCATAGTCAAGCAGATCTAAGTTCAGATTCCAACTCTTACACTTACTCACTATGAGATTGGGAAAAATGATTTACCTGAACTTCGAATTGTTCGTCTGTAAATTAGGAATACTTAAATCTTTCTTAGAAATCTGTAAAGATGAGGGTGCCTGGATGGCTCAGTCAGTTGTGTCTGTCTTCAGCTCAGGTCATGATCCTGGAGTCCTGGGATCAAGCCCCACATCAGGATCCCTGCTCCGCAGGGCATATGCTTCTCCCTCTCACTCTGCTCCCCCTCCTTCTCTCTCTCTCTCTTGCTCACTCTCTTTTTCTTGAATAAAAAATAAAATCTTTTAAAAAAGTAAGAAATCTGTAAAGATGAAATACAATAGCATCCCTAAGGTCCTGGGACAGTACCTAATATATAGTTCTTTTCATTTCATAATTCTGTCATCTGATCCTAGTCAAAGCTATAAATCCACTATATATATGAAATTGATAGTAAATATTTTAAAAATTATGCTGTATCTAGCACAAAAGTAAAGAAACAAATCCATAAAACCCCTTCCCAATTCTAAAATGTTTCAATGGTGTCTTTCTAAGAAAAAACGTGATCTTGAGATTGGGAACCATCAAAATGAGGATAAGGTGGAGGCATGCAAATAAGATGATTTAAGGTATATGGAGGTCATTGGAAGCCAACAAAGCTTCCAATTCCTGGAATTTCTTTCAAAGATCTGAAATCAGTCAAGCCATGATGGAATCCTCTACCCTACAAAGCCAATTCACTTTTCTATACTTGCTTCCACTGTTCTCTGAAACTCAAATCTCTAATTTCTTACGACTTCTTCCATATCCCTATCCCCAGACTTTTACTCATATGCTGTGCTTTATTCTGGAACACCCCCTCTCCTCATCTCTGCCTTTCTAGATCAAAAAATTCTCTGGAGTTCTAATTCAATTTTATTTCTTTTGTGAAGCCTCAATGGCTGCTATGTAAAGAAATGGATAGAAGGGACTCTAAATGCTCATTTGAATCAGAGCAAATATACTTTTCCTAATTTTTACATTTGATTCCCAATCTCAAAATTTTTCTCTGGCTTAAAAAAGAAGTTGGAAATCTATTAATTCTGGTCAGATTATTTCCATATATTTGTTTAACTTTTCTCAGCTGCAGGGTTGACTTCTAACTGAAAGGTATATTCTTAGTAGGGAAGGATCATTCGTAATTTACATCGTTAAGCAATGTGTACAGTACCAGATCATGTTTTACACATAGTGAGCACTCAATAAATTTTAATCAGATATATTTAAGAGTTTTTCCTTGTTATGGGTTGAACTGTGTCTCTAAAAATTCGTATGTTGAAGCCCTAATCGTCAGTATCTCAGAATGCAATTTTATTTGGAAAAGGGTTTTTGCAGAGGTCAATAGTTAAGATGAGGTCATACTGGAGTAGGATGAGCCCTTAATCCAAGATGGCCAATATCTTTATAAAAAGGGGAAATTCAAGTACAGACATGCACACAGACAGAATGCCACATGAAAATGAAGACAGAGATTGGGGTGATGCAGCCGAAGACAAAGAAACAGCACAAATTGCCAGCAAACCGCAGAAGCTGGGAAAGAGACCTGGAACAGATTCGCCCTCACATCCTTCAGGGAGAACAAACCCTGTGGACACTTTGTTCTCAGAATTCTAGCCTTTAGAGCCATGAGACAATAAAGTCCTGTTGTTTAAGCCATCCGGTGGTACTTTGTTATGGTAGCCTAAACAAACTAACATGGTCCCTAACAACAGAAATAGACGAAGGATGAGATAAATGCGATTCTCGCCTTCTTGTGGAACTCTGGATTTGACTCTGAGGAAACTACAGAAGCTTGCATCTTCTGCTCAGCAGATCCCAGGTCTTGCTATAAAGGATGTGGTCCAGGGCAGGCCAGTATGTTACACTGTTTGAGCAAAGGCAGTGTTCACTGTGATTTTAGAGAAGCAACAGAAATAAGAGTGCTATTAGGGCTCTGCCCTGGGTCTTTCAGGTAGCACAGTGCAAACAGCAGGAAGCAGAGGTCTGGCCTCTGTTGGGATCACCATGGAAACGCAGGAATGGCCAATCTAGAGGGGTTAGGACTGTCTTTGGTCTCCTTCTGCAAGGCAAAACACTGCAGGATTAAATCCACATTGGCTGAAGGGTGCGTTGAACAAGGTTTGGCGGTGGTAAACCTGGAAAGTCTCCCCGCACAATCCATACCAATATAATCATGCCTCTGAAATTGTTCCTTTCCTTAGTTCTCTCTTTAAAAAATGTTCAGGGTCTCCAAGTATAGATTTAGAAGAGAATAGTGATTGCTCTGGGCCTTGAAAACGCAATAAGCAACCCCACAGAGAAATATGTGAAGCTTTATTTGTCATGAAATCATAAGACTGGAATAAAGCCTAACAGAGCCTGAGATCCATTCCTCTATCACCAAGCCTTTTCTTAAAGATAAGAAGTTACCTTATAAAGAAAGGTAAGAAGGCAATTTTCTCTCTCTCTCTTCTCTGCTACCTGTTACTTGGAACTGGAAGGGGGAGGAGAAGAAAGATGTAAAGACTGAAGAAATACATTGATAATGCTAAAAACCCACATCCATATTTACTCTACATGTTACAAAGTGATCTTTGTGCCTGTTATTTTATTTTCCCCTCTCAGCAACCCTACGAGGCAGATATTATCTTCCTTTTATAAATTAGGAAACATTCATTCATTTTTTTTTCTAAAAATGAAACTCAGAACTGGCTCAAGTCCCTACATCCAGTAATTACCTGCTGAAACCTCACATTCAGAGCTTCTAGCTTCAAACTGGATATTATTTCCACCAAGACACCCTGGAGAGAAGAATCAGCAATGGGGGAGGAGGAGTAAGAAAGAAATGAAAGAAAGGGAAAGATGGATTTGCAGGAAGGGGACTTCCTCCATTCAGGGGAGCAGAATTAAAGACCCAAAGAGAGAAGAGGGTTTTCATTGCCCACCTCGTCTTAGTCTGGCCTAGCCTCTGCACAGAAGATCACCGTGCTGCATTGCTGTATTTCACTCTTTTTATAATTTCAGTATCATTATCACCCAACCTTGTCTCCTTGATAATCCCAACCCCATTAGCATTTCTCCCTAGGCTTCACTCTCCAGCCTCTTGGCATCTTCGTACCTTCTCTCTGAATCTTCCACATGGTATCTTTATTCCCTCTCAGTTGTAGAAGCCAGAGCTGGATGAAATCTTTCAAGTAGATTTTACCTTCAACCTACCACTCTCTACCACACGATGAGGGAGTCTGTCAAAGATTAGAACATGATGTAATTCAGTGTGTATCTGTTTTTAAATAAACTACATTCCAGGTAATGACACATGTAAGACATAGGACCAGTATTTTATTCCAATGCCTATCCTTTGGGCTCTTTTCCCTTTAACTAATAGCACCTGATAATTAGACAATGAAAAATAAGTTTATTCCAAACAATACTGTACATCCCCATTTCCAGGTTGTCTCTCCTAGAGATATCGTTTTCCAGTTCAGGCAACAGTGAATCCTGCAAAATTTAAGTCAAAATTTTCTATCAAATGATGACAGGGAAAAAATGGGTTATAGATTTCTTGTGTCACCACTCAGAAACAAGAGATAACATTAATTAATTATTTACTATGTATTACTCACCATGTGCGAAGGCCCTCATGTTTATTATGAACCTTTCATCCCTACAACCTTAGAAAGTGGATATTGTACTTTCTACTGTAGAGAGAAGGGACATCAGTCAAGGTCCATTTAACTCCAAACCTTTTGGCCACTATGTTATAGCCCCAGAATATGAGTAGTATTCTGTACTGTCTCATCAACAGAAAGCAAAATGTTATTGTAAGAAAAGGGGAAAAGTATGTTTTACAGACTTCTAGAATAAATAATGCTAACTTTATTTTTTTTATAATAATATTTTTTATTATATTATGTTAGTCACCATACAGTACATCCCTGGTTTTTGATGTAAAGTTCCATGATTCATTAGTTGCATATAACACCCAGTAATAATGCTACCTTTAAAATGACTGTAGAGGGGAGCCTGGCTGACTCCATCAGTAAAGCATATGATTTTTTATTTCAGAGTTGTGAGTTTGAGCCCCTTGTTGGGTATAGAAATTACTTAAAAATAAAATCTTTAAATAAATAAATTAATGAAATAAAATGACTGTAGAAAAAAATGAGAAAAGAACATTTTTTCCTTAGAATATTGATGGCAAAACTGAAATGGATATTTCGGAATTTAATAATCTAACCAGATTAGTGCCTTCATCATCTTATTTTTGCTATCCCTCTGAACCAAGAAAGCAGGAACCCTATCTATGTCTCAGTTAACCAGAATATAGTATAGTCAGGCTGGCTATGTTAATTAACTCAGAGCGCTAAATGGTGGGTCAGTTCAGTCACTAAACAATCCAATTAATAGATGAGAGTAAGTAGCAGCCTGAATGTGCCGTGGCTGATTTCATCCCTGCCTGTTGACTTTTTAGTAATTGATCTGATCCATCATGCACCTAACCTACTTGGTTTTTAAGATGCCTAGAATACTGTGTGTGGTGCTCCAACTATTTCAGTAATATAATTCTGGTCTTCAAATGCCTCTTTCTCAAAAAAGAATCAGCCCTGGGATGAAAGCATATACAGCAGGTCTAACTAATTTTTAAAAGAGATACATTTTTTTAAAGATTTTTATTTATTTATTTATTTGACAGATAGAAAGAGAGAGAGAGAGAGCACAAGTAGAGGGAGCAGCAGGAAGAGGGAGAAACAGACTCACCACTGAGCAGGGAACCCGATGCAGGGTTCAATCCCTGGACCCTAGGATCATGACCTGAGCCGAAGGCAGACACTTAACAGCTGGGCCACCCAGGTGCCCCAATAGATACATTTTCTAATAATGGATTCTGTAGCTGAAATAAATATGTTCTTTATCTTCTATCTCTAGATATGAAGGATGTGTAACAATAAAATAAATTGCCTTTGAAAGTGATTACTTAGTACACTGGAATCCTTTGAATTGTCATGTTGATAAAGTATTATTGGTTATTATTAACTAATAGTTTGTAGGGTTTTACTTGTTATTTTAGACAAAATGCTCTAGTTTTACCATTTTATTTTTATTAAGACATTAATAATTCTCCATTGCCATAATTCTATTCTATCTATAAAATTAATTCTATCTATAAATTCTATCTATAAAATAATTAAAAAGAGTGACTAATCCTGCAACTAATAAAACAACATGATTTTAATAGAAAGAACACTAGTCTACATTCAGAAAACCTAAATTATAACCTCAGCCACATCATAGATTCACTAAATTCAGAGAATCTACAGCCAAGGGGAAAATATTTTTGAGACTGTTTAGTCCAAACCCTCAAAGGAGAGAATCTGAAGCCTAGAGAAATTCATTGCCATACCTCATGATTCCTACCCCTGGATCTCTCCTCCTCTGCAGTCTTAGAATTTACAATAAACTTTAAAAAAGAAAGTATATTTTATAACTAGATTAGGGAAATGGTTTATATCTTGATTACCTTGGACAAATCTTCAAAGTACAGTATGATTGTTAAGATTACATAATAGTGGTAGCCTTAAAGTTTTGAAACGTGAATACAAACCCATTTTGTAATGCTTTCTTGAGTGAGATCAACTATAACAAATCATTAAATTTTGATCCATACTCCTTCATTACATATTGCACTGTTTTATTTGTGTGTGTGTGTGCGCGTGCGTGTGTGTGTGTGTGTGTGTTTTGTTGGCCCTCATATTACTTTTTAGTATTAATAACTAAACAAGATGGATTGAGTGAGTATAGTGGAGGTGGTGGAGTGTATAGTGTGCGAATTCATAGATGTATATCTTTCTATCAATTATTTATTTATTCATTCACCTAATTATTCAACACATATTGACTGACTGCCCATAGACTCTAGAACACAGAAATAAATAAGACATGGTGGCCTCCAGACCCTACAATCCAGGAAGATACAGACACTCCAGCCTAGGATTACAGCACAGAGCACTGTGCTGTGAGCAAGGTGAGAACAAGGAATGGCAAGCTCATGGATGTTGATGTAGGCTGGTCAGGCAAGGACAAGCTTCTAGGAGATAATACCTAGATTTAATGGCTTACAGGATTAATAATAACAATACTTACAACATGCCAGGGGCTATACTAAGTACTTTACATCTATTAATTTATTTAATCCACACAACAACCCTTTGAGGTAGGTCCTATTATTATCTCCATTTTATACATGAAGCAACCAAGATTCAAGGTCATGGAGTTACAAAGTGGCAGAACTTGCATTTGAAATCAAACAGACTCAAGGTAGCGACAAAAAAAAGGGAGTGAGGGTGAACAAAAAGATAGGATGATTTAAGGTCATAGATGTTAGCAACAGCAAATCATAAAAGCTTTGTGTGACATATGAACAACTATGAACTTATCCCAAAGGCTATAATTATGCAAGGCTCTTCAGTGTATCAAAAGTATGACTCAAGTACATACATTCTCACTTCTTTGCTCACATTGCTATCAGGAATGTCCTTCTTATACCCCTGTTCTTTTTCAAATTATTTCCCATCTTTTAAAAGCTACTCTGTGACACTTCTAGCCTATAAGCCCCACTATCCCACTCTTCTAGCACAAGTGGCCCTTATCACATTATTCAATAGTCCTATCTGATATTGTGTACTAATTTTTCACATGTATTTATCTAATCACCCCATCAAGGCATGTCCTATTCCCCTTCTATATTCCCATAGTATCTAATTCAATTATTGAGCATCTAGAAGTTATTCATAGAATAAAACTTACTTTAGAATAAAAACTGATAAATTGATAAGCTTTGGGAACAGTGGAATATGTTGTTATTGCTATTTCTTAAAGCAAAAATTTCCCAACCCCTCTATCCGGTCTTTCTGGGTGCTTTTTGCATAATCAAGAGATTTAAATCTCAACAATAGATAATTATAACTTGCTTGGCAAATGCCCAAACTGCTGCCCAGATTAATGGAAGAAGAAAGATAAAATAATAAGAATAAATCACAACACATATATTAGCACTCACTGATTTCTAATATCCTACTTTATAACCAGTATTACTTTCAAGATAATCATTACATTTTAAGATTAGAAGGTCTCTTCAGTGTTTATGTTGTTTTCCTACACCTTCCAATTCGCCAATTTCCAGCCCCACTATTCAGAGAGGATTTAATTTTTAAATTAGCCTTGACACTTGAGAAACTATTTTTAAAGATCTCCCATATCCTTCCATAGTAATTCATCCCACTCAGCCAGCTCTTCCCTGTTTAATTTAAATCCCACACAGTGCAGTTGGGGCCCATTTCCTCTTGTTTTGACCCCTGCTGTGTAAATGGAGAAAGGTTGATTATCGTCAATTATGACTAAACATTCTTTTAAAAAAAATTAAAATACTATTAAAGAACCCAGGCCTCTCTTGTTTATTTTAATAATCATAGTAATTTTAACCTATGCTCATAGATCTTACTTCCTAATTATTTTTATCTTCACTATTAAACTCTCTCTAAGTCCTCTACATTCTTCTGTGCAGAATCTAGAGCTTAAAAATGAGGCCCAGGGACTGTCTGGCTAGTGGTAGGCATAACTGGAAGATGACCTCATGGTTCCTGATTTCTGTACTTCTATTCTTGCCTCTCATTATGGTGCCTCCACCCCTTATAGGGCTACTTTTTGTTTCATTGCTTGATAATCACCC
Organism: Ursus americanus; assembly: GCF_024610735.1. NCBI lineage: Eukaryota > Metazoa > Chordata > Mammalia > Carnivora > Ursidae > Ursus > Ursus americanus. The sequence continues at coordinate 37,651,407 of NC_142139.1, read as the reverse complement.
CTGAAATAGCCATCACCCAGACTAAGGAAGATTACAGATCAAGGATTCCCTTTTGGTCATTATTGTTCTGCTCCAAGTACTTTACACTCTTACACTGTTAATCAGAACTCTCTCTGTGAATCTCTTACCATTTGTCCACATTATTAAGGAATCCCCATTAATAATGCTGGTCCTATCCTCTAAGACTGACACCATTTTAGCAGCAAATTTTAATGCGTCATCTTTTTTTTTTTTTTTCCTAGATTACTGGCCACTTTGTCCTGACCACCCCCTTCCAAGCGGGCATGTATCTTCATAACCATGTTCTGAGTTTGGGTCTCTGTGCATCAAAAACTAGGGATGTATTGTATGGTGACTAATATAACAGAATAAAAATTATTTTTAAAAAAGTAACATAGGGGGCATTAGAAGTTAAAAAATAAATTTTTTTTCTAGATTTAAAAAAAAAAAATAAAGTGCCCTTCTCTTAAAAAAAAAAAGAATATAATTTAAAACTTGTTAAAGTCAAGATAGACTGCATCAAATCTTTCTCAGACCCACCTTTCTAAGTCGTAATGAATGAGTCTGACAAGGTTTTGTTCTTCAAAGTACTAAATAACCGTCCAAGTTTTTTTTTTTAATCTTTAATTCAAGTCACCTTTTTTTAATTTTAAAAATTATATTAGCCTGCCAGAGCTGTCCTAACAAAGTACCACAGACCGGATGACTTAAACAAAAATTTGTTTTCTCATTGTTCTGGAGGCTAGGAGTTCAAGATCAAGGTGTTGGCAGGGCAGATGTCTTCTGAGGCCTCTTTCCTTGGCTTGTAGATGGCCATCATTTCCCTGTGTCTTTATGTGGTCACCCATTTGTGCAAGGCTGTGTTCTCAAGTCTTACAGGGACACCAGTCATACTAAGATTAGGTCCAACCCCAAAGACCTTGTTTAATCTTATTCTCTTCAAAGACCCTCTTCAAATCCAGTTACCTTCTAAGGTACTGAGTGTTAGGACTTCAACATATGAATTTTGCAGCAACATAGTTCAGCCCATAACAAAATACATACTTATCCTTTACTATCTTCCTTCCTCCACTAGGTAAAAATATTATTGACAATTTGCCAGAAATGCTTCTCTGCCTTGCTTTACTTTTTTCACCCTCAAATTACTTACCAAGCCCCAATCTAGGATTTTTTGTTGTCCTAAAGTTTTCACTAATTCTCCGTATTTCTTTTAAACACCTTTTTGGTGTTACTTTTCTTTTTTTATGACAGCAAAACAGCTTATCAATTCAGTCAAGCTGAGCAACTCATTGAGGTAAAAACAAATTTCATCCTTAGTGGAGTTGATTGGGCTGTATCATCAGTGTGTCTATATCATTTAAGACAGTCGCCTTAAATACAGCCTTGATAGTATTCAGAATTATTTCCATTTCAAATGTAGTTCTGTGTTCAGAAACTTCTATTTTTTTTTACCTTTCATTATGTTTTATGCTATTTTCTCAAAGTATGCTTAACTTTTTTGGATTGCTTTGCTCCTTAAGCCCTCTTAGTGTAGAGAATTTTCTTCAAACTAACTCCCTAAGATTATTGAAGTCTGATTTCTGAAACACATTAATTATAATTCACTGATAGAAAAGAATTTGTAAAATACCTACAATCGCCAAAGACATGAATGATTGAATTAAGAGACTAAGCTCAGATTCCCCAGGATCAACTCCAACTGGTACTGCTAGGTTGAAAAATGGGGAGTGTCTTCCCAACATTGTCTTTGATTACCTCCTCCTTTTAACCAGTTCCCCTCATGAATCTTATTAATTCCTTTGATGCTCCCTTTGTGTAGGTTATTTCCAGTCCTATCTTTACATACTCATGTTCTCAGCTTTATTTTGGGCAACTTTAGCTAAATATCACCCCCCCCCATCATTATGACTTCCTTTAAATCTGTTCCTTCTCTAGGTATCTCCATTTCTCTTGATCCCCACTTTTCCACTTACCCAGGCTGGAAACTTTATCAACAGAGGCATGGCTTTTCTCTTCCTTCACTAACCATCTTTGATTTTTGTCTTCATTTCCATTACCACCACCCTCCTTTAAGACTTCATTAGCTCTGACTTAAACCAGTCACTGGTCACATAACAAGCATATTCATTTGCTGACTTCCTCTCTCACTACCACCACCACCAATACACCCCAGCCCCTGTCTACTCTAGACTGGCATTTCCCACAAGTTGTGTAGAGAGGGAATGCAGATAAGAAAATGGTCAGTTTCTTAGAAATTAAGAAAGATGTTAAAATAAACAAAAAGTTTGCTTCCCTTAAACACTAGTTCAAAGAATATATATATATATGTGAAATGCCTTCCAATGCCTACTGAATAAAATTCAAATTCTTATCTTAGGTAAGGTATTCAATGCCTTTCATACTTTGGCTCTAATTTCCCCACAAATCTCCTTTGATGCTCCAAAGTAATGGATATTTTGTTATTCCTCCCACATACTGTGGGCTTCCATAGCAGTATTCATGCTATTCACTCTCTTTTGGTGCATACTCTCCAGTTTCTACTCATCATTCAAAGTTAAGTTTTTATGTGGAGCTTTTTGTAATGTGTTCAGTTATAAGGGATTCATATCCAACCCATCCTCTAAACTAGGGGTCTCTGAACTAGTATACACACACCCCAAAGGAAGAGCAAGTGATCTATTGGGATATGAAAAGAAAATATTTGAAATCTATTTTTAGCAGGCTTAAGAAATAAGCAAGAATTGAGTTACTGTTATTTAATATACAAATTGACAGTGGAACCCTCACTGGGCCTACACATCAGATATGGTTGCCATGGAAGGTAGTCTGAAAAGTCTGGAGTTTCACGATGAGGAAGAATTTACTATGACACATCTATGGCACATATCTATCACTTATTTTAGCATATTATGACATAATACTGTTTGTGTAGGCATTTGGTCTTACCTACTTTTTAATTAAACGAAGTCTCACAACCTGTTTAATAATTTTTCTAAAAGAACTTGCAAATTAAAAATAATTTTATAATGTAAGCACCAACAAACAAAAATTAAATAACAGATATAATTTTCCCCTCTCCCAAATATGAGTTTTACATCAGCCACACTAGGTGTAAAAACAGTGACTGTTGAATCAGATCTGACTTATAATCACATTACCATGACCAAAAAATTATTCATAGTATATTTAAGAAAGTAGGAAGAGTTTTGCATTGTTCAATAAAATTAAAATATTTAAAAAAAATACTGCCTGTTTCATCTTAACATTAATTTCCTCTTTAATTTCCGGTTTTATATATGACTATAATGTATGTAATATTTATGTAGAGAATGTATATACATTATTTGTATAAAAATATCATATACATAGACATGCAAAAAATTTTACTAATGGACTGCACAATGAAAAAATGTGGGACCACTTTTCTGAACTAATATAGCATTGCTCATACATCTTTTGTGGAATTCATTGCTTTCTTCCTTTTATTAGAGCCATTTATAAATAGGCATTTTTTGGCTCTCCATTTCTTCTAATCTATAATCTCCTGGGGGACAAGGATATCTTATCTCATTCACATTTAATTGTCCACTGTGATTAATATGTTTATTGAGCACGTTAATGCTTAATTGTTCAATAAGTGGGTGGTAGAGGATGAATGGAAACCTAGATGAGTAAATGGGAAGGTGAATATGTTGTGGCTTAAAGTGCTCTTTAAACTTGTTCCTAGTTAATTACCAAGAAGTTCACTTAAGAAATCACTCCTAAGGCAAGAAGGGATAAAGAGTGTCTTGGGTGGGGCTGTAAGGAACAACATAGGACTCCAGATTTCCCTGAGAATAATGTCATATTTCAGGAAGTAAAAGGTAGAGTCCAAATTAGTAGTGGAAACAGTTTCTCTCTTTGAAGAGAACCAGGGCGCCTGACACATCTCCATTGCCCAAAAGAAAACTGTCTGGCTGCTCTCATCATCAACAGAAGTTTTCTTCTGACATGTATTCTCAGAATCTGCCACCTCTGCTACATACACTATAACCCAGGGCCTGGTTTGTTACCTAAAATGAACTGACTCACCAGGAAATGTATTTTTACTGCTCTTTTTAGCTGAGTATCAAGGCTCTGTTTACAGTATAAATGTTCATGACAGCAGACAGATTAAAAAAAATCATGCACAACAACCACTGATGATAAAACATTTTAATCACAAAGTCCTTCACAAGGCTAGCACCGTAATTACCAAGGGTTTAGTGTCTCCTCCATTTAAGGAGACACAGCCAGGCAATAATACATGATAATGCCCTTTGACACCAATAAACCTGAAAAGGAAGAATAGGAATGAATCTGAAGGAAAGGAGTTTGTTAGGGAGAAGAAGTGTCTGAATCTGATAAGAAAACTGTAGCACATACTGCATTCAAAGAAAGGACGGAGGTAATAGGATGAACTGGTGTGGGTAAAGAAAATGCAACCAAAGCGTCCATAAAAAGAGAGAGAGATAAAAGGAATGCACACTCCCGGTGTTGTGTGAGTGCTATTTTGGGGTATAGATGCTTTACTGTGTTTCAGAACACTGCAGAGTTTCAAATACCTTAGTCATTTTCTTTCTGACAATTCTTAGCTAAACACAGAACGCATGGAGTCCAGACATCACAAAGACTAGAGCCAGGTTCAGCTTTGAAGTAGCCTCCATTTACTCTGCCGCAAGATGACTAGAAGAGCAAAGGGGTCAATTCAGCCAAGGGAGAGGCCCTGCCCACCAACCCACTCCTCAGCATCACAATATCTCATGGTTTGTAGGAGATAAAGTAAGCTCCCAAATTACAAAGTCCCAGGGAGTCTTGTAACTCCAACTGTAGTTGAGGTATGATCCCCACGTTCGGCTCAGGGCATGATCCCCACGTTCTGGGATCGAGCCCTGCATTGGGCTCCATGCTCTACTGGGGGTCTGCTTCTTCCTCTCCCACTCCCCCTGCTTGTGTTCCCTCTTTCACTGGCTCTCTCTGTCAAATAAATAAATAAAATCTTAAAAAAAAAAAAAAGAAGGGGACTTTTTCTGAGATGATGGAAATGTTCAGTATCTTTAAAGGGTGTGGATTACGCTAAATATGCGTTTATCAAAATTCAATTGAATCGTATAGCTAATATATCTTGGTAATGGTAAATAAGTATAAAGTCTAGTTAGTAAGTTTGTTTTGTTTTCCCCCAGTGGTTTGGGTTAGCAATTCTCTCTCTCTCTTTCTTTTTAAAAGATTTTATTTATTTGTTTGAGAGAGAAAAAGAGAGAGCACAGATGGAGAGTGAGATAGAGAAGCAGACTCGGATGTGGGTCTCAATCCCAGGACCCTGAGGTAATGACCTGAGCTGAAGGCAGACGCTTAACCGATTGAACCACCCAGGCACCCCTGGGTTAGCAATTCTTAAACTAAATTCTATGCTTCTAATCTTGAGCAAATGAGTAAACGTATTAAGGATAATGAGGTTCAAGTTTAACATTGTTATAGAAAAAAGTTATAAATGTGAAAAAGAAAATTATAGTGTATGCAATGTTGTTGGATTGGAATGGGAGGCATCAGTATGAACTCTGTTTTTGTAGATGAATGGATGAATAGTGATGGTGATGATAAATGCATGGATAGATAGATGACTAGATAGATGATGATAGATAGATAGATGATAGATAGATAGATAGATGATAGATAGATAGATAGATAGATAGATAGATAGATGATAGATAGATGATAGATAGATAGATGATAGATAGATAGATAGATAGATAGATAGATAGATAGATGATAGATAGATAGATGATAGATAGATAGATAGATAGATAGATGATAGATAGATAGATAGATAGATGATAGATAGATAGATGATAGATAGATAGATAGATAGATAGATAGATAGATAGATAGATGATAGATAGATAGATAGATAGATGATAGATAGATAGATGATAGATAGATAGATGATAGTTCTTTAGCTCTGTCTACTTAAAAGGAATAGGACTCATGACACCAGTAGCAATGAGTATATCTAGTACTTATATATGGCTTCTAATTAATAGTGACATCTGCACTAAAAAGGGACAAGGATCCATGAGAAAAGTCTAATTATAGAGCTGGAGCAGGGAAAGTATAAAATGATCCTGGAACATCTTATACAGAAATCCAGAAAGTTGTCATAGAATGATGGAAATGTATTAAAAGGACACCAAATTAAAATTTTGTTTCTACTTTCACCCTAATATCAAAAACAAGCCAAATAACCTACAAAGTCATAGTTTTTTTTTTTTTTTGTAAACTCATCAGATAGATGAGGATGAAATAAACCAAAATGAAATAAAATCTGGAATGTGACAAGTCCCTTGTAAAAAAAAAAAAAAAGTCCTGTAACTTTTACCATCTTTTATATGAAAATAGGAATAAGAAGCCACCATTATAGGTTTCAGGAGAAAATAACTGAACTTTGTAAGAATTTTAAAGACTAAATGACAGTTGATGTGATGTTCAGAATTCTGAGGAGTGCTATGCACAAAGAGAATCTACATCTGGTGTACTCATCAGATCTTTCCCATAGGCCCTCGCTAAATGTTCATGCAAAACATTCTGAGTAGAGCAAGAGAGTTGAGACAGAACCCCTAAAACACAGGTACTTGCTCAATGCTAACAGTAGGGCTAGAGAACTGACAAAGAACCTCCAAGGCACTGAAGATTCTCATTACATACTTCTCAGAGGTTTTCCACAGCTGGAGGAAGAATAGGAGAGCTAAGAGAGACACCATTGAGGAGCAGGTGCCCAGAACCTGAGAGTCTCTTTCAGCTCTTCTGCCCTGTCAGACATACCATGCTAAATCCCTTACAGGTACTCTGAGCATTCACTGCTACAATTCTCTGCAGTCCAAAGATAAGGGCAAGGCAGGAGAGCAGAAAGAGGTCTCTTCAAACACAGAAAGCCAGGAGGCAAAACATGATGGCAAAGGGAACCCCTTAACAATATAAAAAGCTGGAAGCCAGTTTATAAAGCAGAATGAAGTCCAGTTGGTTTAGAAAGCTGAAGTTTGTTTGTATGAAGAGTGCTTGCTCTGCAAAAGGTAAAGTACTGACTCACCCCTGAATCATTAACCTAATGGTATACTAAATCTAATTAAAACAACAGTAAATTCCACTCTCAGCTCAACTGTGGTTTATATGGACTTCTGACAGGAAAAAAAAAAAAAAAAAAAAAAAAGGTGTTCCCTTTCCTGAGCAAATATATTATTTACTTCAATCTGTACTTCAGTCCCCTTGTTTGCTTGTTTGTTTGGTCTGGGGTTTCATTTTTGGTTTTGTTGTTTTAGTACACACAATGTCTGCACACATCAAAAATTACAAAACACCTGAAGAAAAAAAATGTAAAGGAAATACAAGCAGACTTAAAGATGTCCCACAAGTTAAAATGATAAGACAGGGATTTTAAAATAACTTTGCTAAAAGAATATATTGGAAAAGGTACATAAGATAAGTAAACAGATCAGTAATTTTAGCACACAAATATACATTATTACAAAAGAAGAGCCAAATGAAATTGCTAAAAATGAAATATATGATATCTGAGATGAAAAACTCATACATTGGCTTATCAGCAGACTGGAAACTCGATGAAAAGACTAAATAAACTTGAAAACAGCTCAATAGAAATCATCTAAATATTAGCACAAAAAAGTGAAACAATGGAGTAGCAATATATAATAGGCTAAATTATATGTGATTAGAATCCTATAATGTGAATTAAAATTTTACTAATTTACAAAGGGAAAAAATATAACATTACAGTAAAGAAAGTTTGAAGCTTAATCAAATGATCAGAGTTAGCATTATTAATATTGGGATAAACCAATATCATATGCCAACTGAAATGCTACACTGAGGACACAATACAACTTCATTGATACAACTACCCACAAAAATGCATAATCTGAATCTAATCATAAGGAAACACTACACAAACTGAAGTTGAAAGACATTCTATAACACAAGTCACCTGCACTCTTCAAAAATTTTAAGATCAAGAAAGACAAAGGAAAGTTGAGGAGCCATTCCATATTTAAAGAGACATTACAACAAAATGCAATAAGTGGTTCTAGATTGGATCCTGGACAAGGAAAAATATCTATAAAGGACATATTGATGCAATTAATTAAAATTCAGTATGGACTATGTATTAGATTATAATATATATCAATGCTAAAGTTTCTGGTTTTGTTACTTGGACTGTGATTGTGTAGAAAAATGCCTGTGTTTTTAGGAAATATGCAATAAACTAAGGATCAAGGGTGACAATGTTTAAAATTTACTCTCAAATGGTATTCTGTCCATAAGTATATATAATATATGATACATACATGTATATGCCCATGCAGAGAATAACTAAACAAATGAAGCAAAATGTAAATAATTGGTGAATCTGGGAAAGTATCATTGGAGAGCCTTTTCATATGCTTGAAATTATATCAAAATACTAATTTACCCCCAAAGAACATCCTTAAAATGAAATGATACTGCCAGAGTATACTATGCTCCTTGAGAAGTGGTTATAGAGCAGGCAGGGCGATGCTGTGGTCAGGCAAGCAGCCTGCATTTCACTGGGGATCAAGGATAATGTGTCAGTTCTGTGCAGATTCTGAAATTACTCAAGCTTAGAACCATGGGATTTTAAGACAGGAAACTTGGCACTACCTTAGCTTACCCCTCACCTTTTACAGACAAGGAAACTAAAGTTAGATGTGGAGCCCAAGCTTCACTGAAGAAGACACAAGCCTTCTGATTCTCAGTCTTCATTTCTTCATTCATTCTTTATTCATTCATTATGCTACCTTCTCGAGAATTTTAAGGCTTTCCTGGCAGCCTTACCACAGTTTCTTTGATTTTAAGCCACTCAAATCTTTTGCCTTTAATCTGAGCAATCACAATTTGTCATACCTGAGGTATGCATTTCCTTAATGTCATGGCATTTCTTATAAAGGGAGGTCCATGTTTCATGAGGAGTTCCAAGGAATATGAAGGCTTTGCTGACTCCTGGGGGCAGCATAACTCTTTATCACCTTTTCCTCCCTTTCCGATTACCTCTTCCAAGTGGAGATCCATCTTAATTACTGTCCCTCCTATTTTTATTGACCGGCTGTTGAGATTTATTGAACACTCAATGTTTACTCATCACTACCCTATCACATTGATAATGACTTATTACAGTAGTCCTCCCTTTTCCCTGGGGAATACGTTCCAAGACCCCCAGTAAATATCTGATATGGAGGATAGTACCAAACCCTACATATACTATGTTTTTCCTACACATGCATATCTATGATAAAGCTTAATTTATAAATTAGGCACAGTAAGAAATTAACAACAATAATAAAATGCAACAATTATAACAATATACTGTAATAAAAGTTATGTGACTGTGGCCTCTCTTTCTCAAAATATCTTATTGTACTACACTCATCTTTCTGTGATGATGTGAGATGACAAAATGACTATGTGATGAGACAAAGTAAGGTAAATGAGGCAAGCTAGTGACCACATTAGGCAGCTACTGACCATCTGATAATATGTCTGAAGGAGGATCATCTGCTTCTGAAACACAATTGACTGTAGGTAACTGAAACTCTGGAAAGTGAAACTGCAGATGAGGGGGGACTACTGTGCTCCCAATTTAGTTATTCCCTGATTAAGCACTCTTGAACTAAATAAGGTTGTGGTGTATGTATGGAGAACAGGAGGAAAAGTTGGCACTTCCTTTTCCAAGAAAGGCATTCAGTAATATGTAACTTATGTGACCTTTCTGGTGGATGCGCCAAGTAATAAAGGACAAATCTTAGATTCCAACCCTATGTTGACCTATAGCTGGGTAGGTTATATTCTATGGCCACAGGGCAAACCCTAAGCCTCATAGCCATATGGTAATAAAAATCAACAGAAATTCCACCTTCCTTAGGAAAGTATTTTATACCAATGATCTTACTGATAATCTCTTCTTCCTTTGTGAAGACAGTTTGGTGAAAGTTGCAGTCATTATTTTGACCATTAGTCCTAATAGCAGCAGTATTTTCTTAGTGCGTTGTATATAATCTTAACATCTGTCTCCTAAACAATGATTCAGCATCTTTGCATTCACCCAGACACAAAGGGGTCTAGGAAAAGGACGTTTCCTTTTTTGAAAAACATTGCACCCCACAAGTCCCTCTCACTCCTACCAGTCCTATATCATCAGGAACTATGCCTTTTGCTATTTTTTTTAACTGTTTCTTATAATTTCCTCTAATATTTAGTTCTCACTGAGAGCTCTTTGGTGTAGGACTACTATAACTTGAACTTGAAAGAAGAAAATGGCCGTAATGTAATTAAATGAGCTGATATTCAAAGAAAAAGCAGGAAGGAAACATTGAACAAGAGATCAATAGGTGATATAGAATCAGACATTTTCAACCATAAGCGGCACAAGGTCGAGCTGACCATTGGCTCTTTATATCTTGTACTGTTTTTAATAGAATCTTTTATATAATACCAATAACACATACTCTCAATAACATTTCTTAACTAAATGACCTGCATAATGTATGTATAGAAGTGGCACCACTCAGCTTTTACTAGAACTATAAAAAGAAGCCATTTCATTATATTCTACTCGGCACACTCTTTCTACCTTTCAAATGGACACACACACACACACACACACACAGAGTGATGTGTAAAGATCAAGGACTTTGGTATCAGACAAACCTGATTTCAAATCCAGTTCTGTCTTTATCATATCTGTGACCTTGAAAAAGTTACTTAATCTCTGTAAGGCTTAGCTTCCTTGTCTGTAAACAAGATTAGGTGAGATAATGTGAAATTCTCGGGCAAAAGTTAGGTATTATCCTACTTCTCTTAGTATGTTCCTTTTGAATAAATCCTAATATAGTACTTATTTGTATTTATACACATTCATACATATTTAATTATTCCCTCAAAATACTAGTATGTTTTCATATGTCCCACACACAAAAAAAATATATGTCTTCTACAACTTCCCAGAAGCTAGTAACTCATGAAACACATGACAACATGGATATAGTTTCCATGAAGTAAGATTGTGCTACTATCCTCAAATAATATCCCAATCTTTAACTGTGGTTTTCTGTACTCAGAAAAGCTATGCACACTTGGGAAAAGTATTCTGCTCAAGGTTTGCCATGCACTCACCCCTTAAATCATTTGGTGTATATCCCAGTGACCCAGGAACAAATTAACTCCTTAGCTAGTATAGTACATTCAGTATGTTGGAACAAACTCAACACTTATCCTTGTGATGTCCTTAGTGCTTCACAAAGCCACTTTGTAAGCCCATTCCTATTCTAGAAAACTATAAAAAAAAAAAAAAATGGTGAGAGAAGAAATTTCCCAGAATCATTCTGCCCCTAATATGCTTCATCCCTCAAAGAAGTTAAGGGCACAGTATCTGGAGTCAGAATGCTTGAATTCAAAACCTACCTCTGCTATTTACTTTCTCAATGACTTTGAGGTAGTTATTTAGTCTCTCTATGCCTTAGTTTTCTCATCTACAAAATGGGGATAATTATAGAATCTAATGCAGGTGTATTTTAAAGATTAAATGAATTAATATATTTAAAGTGTACAGTCCATGCCTAGTACTGGAAACTACCATCAAAAGGTATGGCAGACTTGGTGAAGGTTCTGAGAAACACCAGGCTCTACCTAAAAAAACTTAAAATCCTAGCCCACCATTGACTCAAAGTACAGAGTGGTCATTTCTTAGTTCAAGAAATTTGGGTGTTGAGGGCAGGTCCAAATGGCATCAAAGAAAGACCCTGAACTCACCTCCCCCAACAGACACACTAAATCTTCATATAGAGTAAACCCTCCTGAAGAAGAGCTAAGGGTTAATTGAACAGCTTTTGCACAACAGAGGTAGGAAGGACCACATAGAGAACAGCAAGAGAGATGGAGACACAGTAACAATAGGAAATCCACTCCTGACTCTACAAACTACAGTAGAAAGGGATAATACTGAGGGGCCCACATACAGATACACCTGACCTGGAACACAGCAGAAACAAACAAACAAAATTACTTAACAGTTTAAAGGCAAACTAAACTATAAGTGAAACCAATTTAATAACCCTAGAGCATCCACCTAACAGTGAGGGAACTGCTGAAACTCTCTTCTGAGTCATACGTGCTGGAGAATGCCATTGTTTACATTTCCCCTCCACCTTGACAGCACATACAGGAGCAAGGCCATAACAGCTCGAACCAGCCTCCCAATACACCTCACACCTGTGACTACCTCAGCTCTAGCTGTCCCTCCGTGGCTGTCCTGTCATGGCACACATCAGGACACACACAGCCTCCACTCACTACAACCTCAGCTATTTTGCCAAGGTGGCCCAGATATAAAGCACCCCTGACCATGTTCGGTCCAGCTCTAGCCACCTCGCCAGAGCGCCCCCTGCATGGAATGCCCTGGAGCATGCCTGCCTCAGCACCATCCATCCCAGCTAGGTGGCCCCACTGCAGAGCACCCCAGTATCACCTAGCCCATACTCACTTCAGCTCCATCCATCCCATCAGGATCGTCCTGGTGCAGAGTGCCCAGTGGCCCCTAGCCCACAACTACTCCAACTTCAGCCAGCTAGCCAAAGCCTCCAGGCACACATAGTCTACACAGGGGACTTCCTACATAAGGCCACTCCTTCAAGACTGAAAGAGGTAGATGATTTGCCTAATTCATAGAAACAAACACTAGAAGTCAAACAAAATGGGGAGAAAGAGGAAAGTGATCCAAATGAAAGAATATAATGAAACTTCAGAAAAAGAAGTAACTTGAAGAGTTCAAAATAATAGTCATAAAGATACTCACTGAACTTGAAAGAAGAGTGCATGAACTCAGTAACAACTTCAACAAAGAAATAGGATATATATAAAAAAACTAATCAGAACTGAAGAATATAATAACTGAAATGAAAAAAATACACTGTAGGAAATCAACAGCCAATTAGAAGATGCAGAATGAAAGACCAGTGATCTGGAATACAGGGTATTGGAAAGTACCCAAGCTGAACAATGAAAAGAAAAAAAATAACTAAAAAAAATGAGGATAGGTTAAGGCACCTCAAGGACAACATTGAGCATACTAACATTTGCATTATAGGGGTGCCAGAAGAAGAGAGAGAAAGGGGCAGAAAACTTATTTGAAAAAATAACAGCTGAAAAATTTTCCTAAACTGGAGAAGGAAACAGACATCCAGGTCCAGGAAGCACAGAGAATCCCAAACAAGATGAATTCAAAGAAGTCCACACTAAGACACATAATAATTAAAAAGTCAAAAATTAAAGATAAAGAGAGAACCTTAAAAGAAGCAAGATAAAAGCAACTAGTTACATACTAAGGAAATCCCATAATGCTATCAGCTGAATATGCAGCAGAAATTTTGCAGGTTAGAGAGAGTGGCATGATATATTCAAGGTGCTAAAAGGAAAAAATCTACAACCAAAAATACTCCATCTAGCAAGGTTATCACTCAGAACTGAAGGAGAGATAGTTTCCCAGATGAACAAAAGTTAAAGGAGCTCATCATCACTAACCCAGCCTTATAAGAAATGTTAAAGGGACTTTTTTAAACAAAAAAAGAATAGACCATAACTAAAAGTAAGAAAATTATGAAAGGAAAAAAATTCACTGATAAAAGCAAACCTATAGTGAAAGTAGCAGATCAATCACTTGCAAAGCTAGTATGAAGGTTGGGGAGCCTGGGTGGCTCTATCAGTTGAACGTCTGACTCTTCATTTTGGCTCAGGTCATGATCTGAAGATCATGAGGTCAAGCCCTATGTCAGATTCTGCACTCAGCAGAGAGTCTTCTTGACATTCTCTCTTTCCCTCTCCCTCTGCCACTCCCCCTCCTCACATGCTCTCTCTCTCTCTCAAATAAATAAATAAATAAATAAATAAATAAATAAATAAATAATTTTTTTAAAAAGCTAGCATGAAGGTTAAAAGACAAAAATAGTAAAATTAATTATATCTCAGGAATTAGTTTAGGATATACAAAATAAAATATAAATATGACATCATATGCATAAAACATGGAGGAGGATAAGAAAAAACATAGTGTATTAGAATGTGTTCAAACTTAAGTGATCATCAACTTAATATAGATTCACAGAATGTTATATTTGAACCTCATGGAAACCATAAACCAAAAACCTATAATTGGTAGACAAAATATAAAGAGAAAGGAATCCAAGCATAATACTGAAGAAAGTCATCAATCACAAGGGAAGAGAGCAAGATAAGGAGAAAAATGGAGAAGAACTACAAAAGCAACCAGAAAACAATCAACAAAATCTCAATAAGTATATATCTATCAATAATTACTTTAAATTCAAATAGTCTAAATGCTCCAATCAAAAGACAGAGGGTGACTGAATGGATTAAAATAAAAAATCCATCTATATGCTATCTATAGGAGACTCACTTCAGACCTAAAAACACATATAAACTAAAAGTGAAGGGATAGAAAAGTATATTTCATGCAAACAGAAGATTAAAAGAAACAAGCTAGGGTAGCAATATTTATATCAGACAAAGTAAACTTTTAAACAAAGAGAAAATTGAGAGATTTACATAAAGATAAAGGGATCGATCCAACAAGAGAATATTTGTATTTATGCACACAACATGGTAACACCTAAATATATAAAGCAAATATTAGGAGACATAAAGGGAGAAACTGACATTATTACATTAACAGTAGGGGACTTTAACACCTAACATATGTTAATGGATAGATCATTCAGATAGAAAACCAGTAAGGAAATAGTGGGTTTGAATGACACATTACACCAGACAGACTTAACAGATATATACAGAAGTTTCCATCCAAAAACAGTAGAATACACATTCTTTTTAAGTGCACAGTACAGATTGTGTGTTAGACTGCAAAACAAGTCCAATAAATTTAAGAAGATTGAAATCATATCATTCATTATTTCTGACCACAGTAGTATGAAACTAGAAATCAATTACAAGATAAAAACTGGAAAAAACACAAAAGCATGGAGACTAAACAACATATTACTAAACAACCAAAGTTTAATAAACAAAGGAAAATTAAAAAATATATGGAGACAGATGAAAATGGAAACACAATGTTCTAAAATCTATGGGATACAGCAAAAGCAGGTCTATAAGGGAAGTTTACAGTAAAACAGGCCTACCTCAAGAAGCAAGAGAAATTGTAAATCAACAATATAACTATACCTAAAGGAACTAGAAAAAGAAGAATAAAACCCAAAGTTAGTAAAATGATGGAAATAATAAGGATGAAAGCAGAAATAAATAAAATACAGACTAAAAATTTAGAAAAGGTCAATAAAAATAAATGCTCATTCTTTGAAAAGATAAAATCAATAAATCCATAGCTACACTCATCAAGAAAAAAGAGAAAGAGGACCCAAATTAATAAAATCAGATATGAGAGATGTTACAACTGACACCACAAAAATATAAAATATCATAAAAGACCATTATGAACAATTATATGACAACAAATTTGAAAATATAGAAAAAAACGGATAAATTCCTAAAAACATGCAACCTTCCAATACTGAATCACGATGAAATGAAAAATCTGAATAGGCCACACAGAAGCAATGAAGTTGAATCAATAATTTAAAAACACCAGGACCACATGGCTTCACAGATAAATTTTACCAAAAATTTAAATGAGTTAGTACCTATTCTCAAATTATTCCAAAAACTTAAAGAGGAAGGAACATTCCAAACTCATTTTATGAGACCAGCATCACCCTCCTACCAAAACTGTACAGACACCACAAAAAAAGAAAACTACCAATATCTCTGGTGAATATAGATGCAAAACCCTCAACCAAACATCAGCAAATTAAATTCAACAATATAGTAGAAGTCCATAGTCTCTCATGTTTCATTCCCCTATGGACTATGAGAAACAAACTGAGGGCTTCAGAGGGGAGGGGGGTGGGGGAATGGAATAGACCAGTGATGGGTAGTAAGGAGGGCACGTATTGCATGGTGCACGGGTGTTATACGCAACTAATGAATCATCGAACTTTATATCGGAAACTGGGGATGTACTGTATGGTGACTAACATAATATAATAAAAAATCATTAAAAAAAAAAACAAAAAACAATATAGTAGAAGTACTATATAGCATGATCAAGTGGGATTTATCCCAGGGATGCAATGATGGTTCAACATCCACAAATCAGTCAATGTGATACACCACATTAACAAAACAAAGGATAAAAATCCTATGATCATTTCGAGATACAGAAAAAAGCATTTGAAAAAACTCAACATCCATTTATGCTAAAAACTCTCAACAAAGTGGGTATAGAAGAAGTGTATCACAACATAATAAAGACCATATATAACAAATCCAGAGCCAACATTATACTCAATGGTGACAAACTGAAAGCTTTTTTCCTAAGATCAGGAACTAGACAAAAATGCCTACCCTTGCTTGCCACTTTTATCAACAGGGTATTGGAAATTCTAGGCAGAGAATTAGGCGAGAGAAGAGAAATAAAAATCATCCAAACTGGAAAGGAAAAGGAAAACTGTCACATGATACCATATGTAGAAAACCCTAAAGACTTAACCAAAAAACTATTACAACTAAAAAAAAAAAAAAAAATGAATTCCGTAAAGTTCCAGGATATGAAATTAACATACAGAGATCAGTTGGATTTACATACACTAATAATGAGCTGTCAGAAAGGGAAATTAAGAAAACAATCCCATTTATAATTGATACAAAAAGAATAAAGTACCTAGGATTAAATTTAATCAAAGGGGGACCTATACCCTGAAAGCTATAAGACACTGATGAATAAAATTGAGGACAACACAAATAAATCGAACAATATACCATGTTTATGGATTGGAAGAATGAATATTGTTAAGATATCATACTATCCGAAGTAATCTATAGATTCAACACAATCCTCATCAAAATACCAGTGGCATTTTTCACAGAACTGGAACAAATATTCTTGAAATGTATATGGAACCACAAAAGGCCCAGAATAGCCAAAGCAATCTTGAGAAGAACAGAGCTGGAGGTATCATGTTCCCTGATCCCAAACTACCCTACAAAGCTATAGCAATCAAAACAATATGGTATAGTCATGACAACAGACAAATAGTCAATGGATTAGAATAGATAGTCCAGAAATAAACCCATGCATATATGGTCAATTAATCTATGACAAAGAAGGCAAAACTATGTAATGAAGAAAAGACAGTCTGTTTAACAAATGGTGTTGCAGAAACTGGACAGCTAAGTGCAGAAGAATGAAACTGGAAAACTATCTTATATCATATACAGAAATAAAATCAAAATGGATTAAAGACTTGAATATAACACCCGAAACTATAAAACTCCTAAAACAAACAAACATAGGGAGTAAGCCCTTTGACATTGGTCTTAGTAATATTTTTTTGAACCAATCTCCTCAGGCAAGAGCAACAAAAGCAAAAATAAGTAAATATATATTTATTTATTTAAAAAGCATTTGCATAGCAAAAGAAATCACCAACAAAATGAAAAGGCAACCTACTGAATGGGAGAAAGTATTTGCAAATCAGAATTCCAATAAGGGATTAATATCCAAAATATATAAGGAACTTATATAACTTAATAAAAAAGAAAACTCAAACAACCCAATTTAAATATGGACAAAGGACTTGAATATACATTTTTCCAAAGAGTACATACGGATGACCAATAGGCATATGAAAAAACACTCACTAATCATCAGGGAAATGCACATCAAAACCACAATGGGATATCACCTCACACTGGTCAGATTGGCTATTATCAAAAAGACAAAAAAGAGCAAGTGTTGGTGAGGATGTGAAGAAAACTGTTGGTGGGGATCTAAATTGATGTAGCCACTTTAGAAAATTATGAAATTTCCTCAAAAAGTTTAAAATGAAACTACCATACTATCAAACAATTCCACTTCTTTAAATAAATTTTATTTAAAGTATTTATTTAAAGAAAATGAAAACACTAATCTGTAGAGATATAAGAACTCCTATGTTTATTGCAGCATTATTTACAATTGCCAAGATATGAGAACAAACTAAGCATTCATTGATAGATGAATGGATAAGAAAAATGATGTACACATACATACATACGCACACACCAAAATATTACTCAGCCAAAAAAAGAATGCAATCTTGTCATTTGCAACGACATGGGTAGATCCGGAGGGTATTATGCTAAGTGAAATAAGTACTACAGAAAAAGACAAATAACACGTAATTTCACTTATATGGGGAATTTAAAAAACAAAACAAACAAAACAAAACAGGAACAGATTCATAGATACCAAAACGTACTGTTGATTACCAGAGTGGGGAAGGAGATGGGGACAGGCAAAATAGGTGAAGGAGATTAAGAGGTACAAACTTAACAGTTATAAAGTAAATAAGTCATGGGGTTTACAGTGTAGGGAATATAGTCAATAATATTGTAATAACTTTGTACGGCGACAGATGGTAACTAGACTTATCATAGAGATCATTTCTAAATGTATAAAAATATAGACTCACTATGATATAAACCTGATACTAATAGGATATTGTATGTCAATTATACTTCAATAAAAAAAGGAAGAAAAAAGTTGACTCCATTAGCAGAAAGATGTAAATAGAATATCTAAATCTCTCAGTAACTGACCACAGTAAATAAGGTCCAACCAAAGTGGTAAATTGTGGGAAAGAAGGGGCAAAAACTTAATGAAAAACACACAAACATGTTCAAGAGAAGATGTCATCCTTTGTCATTAGAAAAAGGGGTTGGGCATGGGAATAGAAAATCCCAAAGGCCCAATTGTTCATTTTTGTTGTTTTAATCCAGGGCAAAATAACACCTTAATTTAATGTAGTTCAACAGACAGATACAAAGCAATACATATGAAAAGGAAGAGGCTTTATCTTTTTAAGAAAACATGGATAACAAGAATTAGACAAAGAAGATTGGAGAAAGGAAGTGACTATATCCTTCTTTGAAGGAAGCATCTCCTTTTATTTCGTTTGGTGAGTAGCATTAGAGGAAAACCCTGTAAAAACTTTAATGAAGCAATGAAACTCATTTTGAAACCTCTTGCATATGCTTTGTTCTTCTCACAGAGCGGCTGACAACCACATCAGTATATATAAAAAAAAAAGACACCCATAACTGACCTGTGATTGCTTATTAAACATTTACCTTAGCAACCACACATAAAACAGTCAAATATAATAGGAACTTTCAACTTCACAATCTATCTAGTACACAAATGGTAATCTTAAACTGCTAAATGGGCAAGGAACCAAAGTGGAAGTGTTCCCTGAGCCTTTGAAATCAAATGTTCCCTTGTATTAAAATGCTTTAAGAGTATAAATTGGCAGTGATCTATGTATCGCCTGAGAGCGCTCCCTCTTCACTTTGTCTTCCAGGTCTGTGTAGATCACCGGCCCTGCTTTACCTCCCAGGTCTATGCTTCTACCGAAGCCATGCTTTTGGTGGACATGTTGCTTCCCACCCAGCTTCTCTTCTTGCTGCAAAGTGCAACTTCAATTCCATTTCCTCTACAACTCTCTTATATAGTTGAATGACAATGACATACATATTTCAAACAAGCTAACAAAGGCAGGAACTTTTAGCTGTCATCACCAAAAAAGACCCACAGGAGAAATTACTATTGTATATTTGTTTGTCTACCATGAGGACAGAGAGTACATTTTCCTCTCAGCTCTACAAAGAAGGTATCACAGCACCGAAGAGCCCTCAACACCAGATGATAATGTTATATATCATTTGGTAATAGGAATTAAAAAAGAAAAATAGAAGGAGAATGGGGGAATTGGATATTTAATTTATTAAAAATGGGAGAGGTGGGGCATCCTGGGTGGCACAGTCAGTTAAGCATCCAAATCTTGGTTTTGGTTCAGGTCGTGATCTCACGATTATGAGATCGAGTCCCCAGTCAGGTTCCATGCTCAGCGGAGAATCTGCCTAAGACTCTCTCCTCTGCCCCTCCCTGTCACACGCACTCACTCTCTGTCTCTCTCCATCTCTCTCTCTCTCTCTAAAATAAATAAACAATTATTTTTAAAAATGGGAGAGGTGATATACATATATATACACATATACACACACATATATTATATGATATACATGTAATAAGCCATACATATGTATACATGTCTTAGCTTTCCAAGTATAATAGGTTACAGTTTGTCATTTAATTTTCATACCACAAAACCTCAATTACATTTCTAAGCCTCTTTTATAGGTAAGTTTATAGTTTAATATTTTTATTTCTGTAAAAATGATCTTGATCACTGTTTTATTGTGCAAGTTCAAGTATTAAGTATCCCCAAATAGGCATTGGTGGATACTTTTCCCACTCTCATAATTCTCCTCTCTGTACAGCCTTGTTGGCATAATGTTACAAATACTTCTCATGCTTATTTCTTTTCCTACTGGTTCTTATCTTTTTCTAAACTCACTTTTATTTTCTTTCTCATTTGGAAAATGAGATCGTCCTTTCCTGGTTACTGAGTACTCCAGATGAGAAATAAGATTTGGACTGGGAAAATGTGGGCTATACACTGGAATTCATGTATTTTCCTCTGTAAAATCCAAGATCTCCAGGCCAAACACAAAAGGTCTTTGTTTCCCAGCTTTTATAAGGACTTTTGCCTGAATTTATATTCTAAGTCTATATTTTCAAGACCCAATAGTTCTAGTTCTTTTTGTCAATTTCTATGATACAATTGACTATTATTTCCACCATCTACTTAAAATGTTTTTTGAAAGTGTCATGGCATTTCAAGTATCCAATGTTAGCTATTGATTTAGGGGAAATTTCTGGCATGTTTTTTTTTTTTTCCTTAGTGGTTCATTACCAAGTCAAATTTACAAACTAATTCCATTGAATTTACCACACTTCTATCTTGGGAATTAATAACATTCCCTTCTATTTGAGAAACCATTTCTTCCAGTTACTTGGCAATTGCGGTTGCTGCTGTGTCCAGTGAAACACCACTAAACTAAGAAAGTATGTTTTTATCTCTAAATTAAAATTCTAAAAAAAAAAAATTAAAAAAACAAAACAAAACAAACAAAAAACCCTTTAACCAAGAAATAAAGACAATAGAAATAAGAAATCCAAACTTTTTTTTCTTTCCTATATTCTGCTAAAGTTTCTCATTGTTCACAGTACATCTACAGCACTGGCAATGCTTCATGGGCCGACTTGTTTCTAGCCAGATGCTATACTTGATTGTAGACAGAAGTAAGCAATGGAGAAAGCCACTAGATTTCTCTTTCAAAATGGTCTCTCTCAGGGCTGTGGCCATGGCCAGCATAAGACCAACCATCTGAAAATGTCAGCTCTCTTGAGACCGGATTCATCTGAATATTCTCCCACAAGGTCTAGTCATTAACAAGTGTCATCTAGTTAGATAAGGAAGAAAAGTGCAAGACAGTTTCTGCAGCATGTGAACTGTCAATCCCTTTACTTCGTCTTACATATTTGCTCCATTTGGGGCTTCTTGGCCTGACCAAGAACAATATCAACCAGTGTTTGATTTTTTTCCCCAGTTTCTTGTGCCCATAATTTTTGAAAGTTCAAAAGACCAATGAACCTGTTCTCTGTTTATGATCTTGTTCTTATCAACTGAATTCAGGAGACTAAAATTTCAATTTTCTCATAGTATCAGTACCCCCTGGCAAGTAAAGTTGCACACTGAAGAAATATACTAGGAAAATCTGACAGTGGAATATTTTCTAAAAATAAAGATAATTTCCTAGTTACTAGCAAATGGACCATTTTGGTTTGATAAGCTTTCAGGACATAGAAGTTATAATTCTATATGAAAGAACCTATAGAAGAGGCCAATAATCAAGATTAAGAACTAATTTCATTAGGAGGAGGTAGGTAGAAAGAACAGTCATTTATAGAAGAAAGGCCTAATTAATGCCACATGAGACATGGCACTTCATGGGTGTGTGAAACCACAGAATAATAGAACAGTGAATTGTGGCACTAGAATAGTCCTTGAGTTTTTGTAGTCTCAACCTACTTAGACACCAAGGAGTTATATGGCTCTTTTTTAGCTATGTTTGGCAACTTTCAAATCAACTTTGATTATCTCTATTATTTGCTATCTCACAGCAAAATATACTTTCCCTATTCTTACAATTAATATGTATTTAAGGGTTTTCTGAAGAAAGTCATAAAAATAATCGACCCACTTAGCTGAATATTGTGCCTTTCATCTAAAGAACCCAAAAGATTTTTCTTCCCATTTCTCCTTAAACAAATGATGGAATTTAATATATGAGGAAAAGGTATTATTACTTTTATTTTATAAATGTGGAATGCAGGCCCAAGGAGATCAAATAAAAAATTGTGCCATTCTTCCTTTCAGAAAATGAATCTTCTCATTTAAAGCTATATGTGCACTCTGAGTATCTTCCTCATTGTCATGACTTTGCAGTGAGTTTATAGTGAATTTCATAGCTATACTAACACCCTCAGCCTTGCCTAATTCTTCTTGGATCCTTTGGACCTAATCTGATGCTATATTATATACATACATATATACTAATACACACATAGAAATGGCCTTTTGGGATTTGTACCAGTGTGTTCATACTGACCAGTTTCATTAGTGTTCTCATTTTGAGCATTACAAATCCACGTAATGACTGGCAAGGATTAAATGTCAGTCTGTGATCATGAAGAGAACAAAGCTCACTGGCCCACACTGAGATCAAATGAATAAACTTAGTCTCATTAATGTCCTTATTAATAAAGCTAACCAATTGTCCTAAGACAGAAGCCCAAAAGAAGGTAAACTCAACACTTCTAATATCTAACTGGTAGATCTCGACTTTACAAACAGTACCATAAAATACAATTTGTGATTTACCACCAACAATTACTATACTTTGTGAATCATTAATTCAAGATTTCTATCTTTAAACAAAATTAATTTATATTTTATTACAAATCTGCTACTTATTATTCTACTCATTGGTCTATTTCAAACTGAATTTCCATGATTTGAGGATTTCACTTTATAGACAATGGTAACTGAGATATTTAGAGAAGGTTAAGTACTTACTCAAAGTCATACTTTAATAAGGTGGTAAGCTATAATTTAAATACATTTCAGTATGATTTACTTTAAAGTTTTTAATTTCAGCCCGTATACAATTTACTTCACAGGAAATCAGCAAATGCTAATGAACGATTACTATATGTTAAGCTCAGTCTAAGCTCTAAGTAATACATTATCTTATTGGGATTTCACAACAACCGCATGAAGAAGTTATCAAGAGATTTTTCCCATTTTATAGATAAGAAAAACAGGAACTTAGAGTTAAAGATACAATTTAGTCCATACCTATAACTAAACCTTGCCTTATGCCTAGACAATTCGGTGGTCACCTACCCACTTTAAAGGCACTCTTTAGAGGGCCACACTCACACACACCCCTGCCTTACATGGGTGTGCTATTCCATCATTAGAAAGTAAGTCCTTTGAGCTGAAGCATCATGTCTTCAGTAATCATTGCTAAAATATAAATAATTCTAAAGTGGGTAATGCACTATCTCAGGTCAGGTATGCCAGAAGCAGACCCTGACAAGGATTCATGTGGAAGAGCTGTATACATTCCAGGGGATATCAGTAAGGGGGTGAGGAAAGCAAAAGAGGAACAGAGAGGAGGCCAGATATGCTCTAGCCTGACTCAACAGGGAAACCCTGAAAAATAAGCTTGCCTCAGTATTGTCTCTAATCCAAGGTGACAAATTTGGGCTTTCATAATCCTACACTCCTCAGCTGCTCTTTAAAGCCTACTCCAGAAGGATTGAATCCCTAGATTCTTTTGGGTAAAGAGGTTCCCAAAGTAACAGACACTAGCTATTGGAAGCTAAAGCACACAAAGCCAGGAGGGCCCCCAAAACAGGAACAAAGGATTGAAGGGGACCTGGACAGAGCATCAGTATTGTCTGCACACACTTTGAGGCTATTCATACATTAGCATCTCCACAGGAAAGAACATAAGATCCCGAGGGAAAGAGAAATGAGCTGGGTATTTCTGTTGAGGGCAGAAAGAAAAAGCAGGAAGTCAGGGAGGGTCAATAGCTTAAGTAGGGCTTAAGGACAGTTTGGCAAAGGTCCTAAGAACCATTCCTATCTTGGGAAAGGAACAAATCTGGAACTAGAAGTGAGAGATGAAGGAGTATATGAGTTGAAGGAACACCACAATTTGACTAAGTCTTCTGTGGCTCTCCTTTGGTGGATAGGTTTTCTAAAATCTTAGCAACCTTCCAAGGAGAGTTACTATTCATGCCCATGGGCTTTTTATTATCAATGTAAGCCTTTTATATACAGAAGAAAACACTAGTTTTTATTTTAATAAAGACACATTTAAAAATTTTTATAAGCCTACTAAATTCTAATAGTAAAGAAAAATAACAGAACAGAGAGCCCAGAAATAGACCCACATAAATATAGTTACCTGGTTTTTGGCAAAGGAGCAAAGACAATACAATGGAACAAAGTTAGTGTCTTCAACAAATGACACTGGAACAACTGGGCATTCACAGGCAAAAGAGTGAATCTAAACACAATGTGTATATCCTTCAGAAAAATTAACGCAAAATGGATCACAGACCTTAATGTAAAATGCAAAATTATAAAAATTGTAGAAGGTAACATAGAGAAAATCTAGATGACCTTGGGTATGGTAGTGACTTTTTAGATAAAACACCAAAGGAATAATCCATGAGAGAAATAATTGATAAGCTGGACTTCACTAAAATTAAAAACTTCTGGGGTGCCTGAGTGGCTTAGTCTGTTAAGCTTCTGCCTTCTGCTCAGTCCATGATCTTGGGGTCCTGGGATTGAGCCCCATGTCAGGCTCCTTGTTCTTCAGGGAGTCTGCTTGTCCCTCTCCCTCTGCCCCTCCCCCACTCATGGTCTATCTCTCTCACCCACCTTCTCTAGCTCTCAAATAAATAAATAAATAAATAAATAAATAAATAAATAAAATCTTTTTTAAAAAATTAAAAACTTCTGGGGGTACCTGGGTAGCTCAGTCAGTTAAGCATCCAACTCTTGATTTTGGTTCAGGTCATGATCTCAGGGTTCTGGTATAGAGCCCCATGTCAGGCTTCTTTCTCAGCGGGGAGTCTGCTTGGGATTCTCCCTCATCTTCTCCCTCTGCCCTTCCACCCATGCTCTCTCTCTCAAATAAGTAAATAAATAAAAATAAATAAATTAAAAACTTCTGCTCTTGCAATGTTTAAAAGAATGAGAAAAAGCACAGTCTAGGAGAAATTATTTGCAGAAGAATCATCTGATAAAGGACTGTTACCCAAAATATACAAAATCTTTTTAAAAACTCATCAGTAAGAAAGTAAACAACACAATTAAAAAATGGGCCAAAGACTTCAACAGACACTTTACCAATGAAGATATACAGATGACAAGCAGATGGAAAGATGCGCCACATAGTATGTCATCAAGGAAATGAAAATTAAAATAGCATTGAGCTACCTATTAGAATAGCCAAAATCCAGAACACTGACAGCAAATGCTGGTGAGGATACGGAGCAATAGGAACTCCCATTCATTATTGGTGGGAATGCAAAATGACATAGCCACTTTGGAAGACAGTTTGGCAACTTTCCTATAAACTAAACATACTCTTATCATATGATCCAGCAATCATGCTCCTTGGTATTTACTCAGAGAAGTTGAAAACTAATGTCCACACAAAAACCTGCACATAGATGTTCATAGCAGCTTCACTCATAATTGCCAAAACCTGAGAGCAAGCAAAATATCTTTCTGTAGATGAATAGATTAATAAACTGTGGTACATGCAATCGAATATTATTTAGTGCTAAAAAGAAATGAGCTATCAAGCCATGAAAAGACAAAAACGAAGTATAAAGGCATATTGCCAAGTGAAAAAAGTCAATCCAAAAAGACTACGTACTATAGAATTTCAACTATATTTCCAATCTGGAAAACCAAAAACTATGGACACAGTAAAAAGAACATTGGTTGGGAGTGGGGGAGAAGGATGAACAGATGGAGCACAGAGGATTTTTAGAATAGTGAAACTACTCTGTATGATACTATAATGGTGGATACATGCCATTATACAGTTGTCCAAACCATAAAATATTCAACAGCCAGAATGAACTTTAATGTAATCTATGAATTTGGGTGATTGTGATGTGTTACTGTAGGTTCATCACTTGTAACAATTGTACCATTCTGGCAGGGGATGTTGATAATGAGGGAGGCTATGCATGCATGGGGGCAAAAGGTGTATGGGAAATTTTTGTACTTTCCTCTTAAGTTTGCTGTGACCCTTAAACTGATCAAAAAGTAAAGTCTTAGTTATAATTTTTAAAAAGAAAAAATAAAGATATTTCAAAAATTACTTTTTTCACTTTCAACTAACATTTCAAAAAAAATTTTTCTTAACAAATATATTTATAATGACTGCTCTTTAGAGAAGTCAACATTTATATTTTTTTATTTTCTTATTCTTGAAACCTCAAATTATGGAAATGTTGTAGAGTTTATGTGATAGTGGAAAAAAATATACTTTGTACCTGTTTTCAGAAACTCTGTTACATGTGCACATTAATCATTTTGGGATGATTTATAATTCTGCATTCATGCTGGCCAATTTTATTAGTGTTTAGCTTGGCGGAATAGAAGAAAATCTGCTTTCTATTTCACCTCTGTAAAAAGAAGAGTTAGATTTGTGCTAACTTACATAAAGACTGTACATCTGCTTTGCTCCTAATCTCAGGCACTTCCATATTCATCTTTCTTCCACATTCTCCCTCTGCAGCACCCTCTATAAAATCTCTTGGTCTAGGTCTGTTCAAGTTATACCTTCAGATTGTCTTCCAACCTGTTCAGTCTTCAATATCCACAACAGGAACATTTCACCTTCACCATATGGATCTTGTCACGACCATTTCCTGCTTTATTACTTAGTCTTCAGTGATGACTTCAAATAATTTTACTATTGAGACTGCCTATCTGTGTGCTTTCCAACCACTACACTGCCGCCATCAGGCTAACCCCCTGCACAGACCCAAAAGCTGACTTCTTTGGCCAATGACACATTAATGACCCTTTATCACTTTCCAATATGGCCACATTCCTTCAGTCTGCAAAACAAACACCCTTCATCTTGGTAGGTGTTTAGTCCTACACATTCAGAAAGCTTTCTCAACTTCGTCCCCTCCAAAAATATGTCCTCAAACTTTTCAAAATCATCAATAACACATTTGTTTGATTTTGTCTTTCCTATTCACTACTACTCTGGCCTCTCTAAGGGCCAGGTTCACATTCAGTATTCCTAAATTCCTCGTATCTAATAAGGTCCATCAGCCTGAGCACTAAATAACTCTACTCAGATTTACAATATTGATTTGGTCATACTATTTTGAATTTCTTTTTCATGTAGTTACTACCGAGATAGAATTTTAGAGATCTCCTCCTCATTTCCATTGTTCAAAATTCTACCATTTTCTGCTCAGGCTTCTGCTCAGTAGCAAATAATTTGGTGAAAATTCCATCTCTCTGCTATATATTTGCCTACGTACAATGATTCAACCTTGAGACAAATCTGGCTATCCATGCTGTGCACCATTTGTTTAGATTCAGTCCTTTGGTCCCTTTCTTATAGGAAGTTCATGTGAATAATCAAAGATCGGTCTAGCCTCAACTCAAAACGTTATAAGTTATAATAAAATTGCTGGCCAAGTTACTGACTTTAAGTGGTTCAGGCTACTTTAAAACATATGGATGAAGAGTAAAACATCAATCTTCCTCATATTTAGTCTACACCAGAAAAAAGATTGAGATTTTAACCAAGAATTTTTATATTCTTTACAGATATTCCTGTGGCTATAGACACAACTATATATGGAGATTTAAAGTTTCCAATAGCATATTGAATATAAAGCTTTCCTTTTCTTACATTCCTTTATTCCCTATTTCATCTTGCAAAAATCTGGGATAAGAACTTTTGCTCTGTGGCTATCGAAGAAGATGGTTCCTATAGTCTTGTAGAATGGGTAAGAGGGCCACAGATTTTAGTGTATCGATTTAGAGTTTAGACTTTGAAGTCACATATGGGCTAAAGTCCTGATTGTCAATCAACCCTGAGCCCAGGGCAAGTTACTTAGCATCTTTATACTTCAGTTTGCTGATCTGTTAAATAAAGAGAACACTAGTACCTACCTCACAAGGTTTTGTAAGTATTAAATGAGATAATGGGTATAAAGCATGTAACTTGGTGCTTAGATAAACCAATGATTACTAATGCAAATTACTATTATTATCATCACTACCATTATTTTATATGCACTACATATTCAAATCTCAGTGAAGCTCTAAGTAAAACATGATTGGGGTGGGGGGGGGATCAAGGAACTATGAAAACTTGACTATTGCATTGAAAGAAAACCCAACCAAATAAATAACTTATTTCTGCAAAATAAAGAGAGGAAGCTTGATACATCCTCATTAGGTAGGGTGATCATATAATTTATCATTCTAATTGAGACCATTTAGAGAGTGAAGGGGGCACGGTTAGTAATCACTCCAGGACAAAAACATTAACAAAGACCATCCCAGGCTGAATCAGGATTTAGGGTCACCATTTTGTTTTCACACTCTGATTTCCTCTGATTTCTGATATTCTAAGATGAAAGAGACAGAGAAAAAACCCAGCCCTACAGCTTTGGGATTTCTATGCCATAAATCCTCAAAATCCCTAACTATTACAAAAAAAGTTGTTGAAGCCAAAAAAATTAACAAGATACTGCTAAACATCTAGAAACACAAAATGAAATTCAAAATGAAATTGAAAATGAAATTCAAACTTGTGGAAAGGATGCAAATTTTAACATCAAAACCTGGGTCAAGTTCTAGCCCTGCATTTAAATCTGCATGTAACTGTGCAAGTCAAAATCTCTAAGCCTTTGTTTACCCCTCTGCAAGTGGGAAAAATGATAATAATGATAATAATAATAATATCTACCCAATCACTGTTATATACAAACAGTTGCATTATACACTATAAAGCAACAAACAACTTTTAATTGAATTAGTTATCTTGGGAATTTCTTGAAGATTCTATCGATTCTCTTCCTTTGATAAAAGAAGAGAGAAGAACAGGAAGCTTGTTTACTAAATTCAGGAACTATAAGGATAATAACAATGCCAAATTCTCTACCTTGCACTGATGATTGTTGAACGGATCCTAGAACCTCTTAGCTATTTTTTTTTTTTTGAGAGAGAGAGAGAGAGAGTGGGGGGGGAGGGGCAGAAGGAAAGGGAGAGAATCCCAAGCAGACTCCCACGGAGTGTGGAGCTCAACACAGGGCTCAATCCCACAACCCAGAAATCGAGACCTGAGCCAAAACCAAGAGTTAAAGGCCCAACTGACTGAGCCACCCAGGAGTCCCTCTTAGTTATTATTAAAACTTTATGCCTGGGGCGCTTGGGTGGCTCAGTCGTTAAGCATCTGCCTTCGGCTCAGGGCGTGATCCCGGCGTTATGGGATCGAGCTCCACATCAGGCTTCTCCACTGGGAGCCTGCTTCTTCCTCTCCCACTCCCCCTGCTTGTATTCCCTCTCTCACTGGTTGTCTCTCTCTCTCTCTGTCAAATAAATAAATAAAATCTTTGAAAAAAAAAAAACTTTATGCCTTTAACAAAATGTCAAGATTGAGTCAAATATTATGGCCTCGCATTTTGTTTTTAAAAAGCTGGTCTTAAAAATAATTAAACCAATAACAAACCCTGTTATAAGAGGTTAGGTTTTAAGTGGTTAATTCAATCAGAACCTGTGGCTAGGTTACGGAGGACTAGATAAAAGTGTTTCCCGTGCCCCTAATTGTTCCAACTCTGTGGTTTTCAATTCAACCAAGCATTTGAATTATCTGAGTTCTTAAACACCAAAGATGCCTTCCCCAGATAACTAAATCCTAATCTCTGAGGTAGGGGGCCTAGGTTTGGTGTTTCGTGAAATCTTCGGTGATTCTGATAGGCAGCTGGGGTTGGTGCCCTAGTTCAGTGGCCAGATGTGGAAGAGGACACCTCAAGACACCCTTTCACCTGTATACCCTTCAAGGCATTGCTGTTTAATCCCCTCCCCCACCACATACTTTTCTCTAACCCCCAGGCCTTGAATCCCAGAGCCTTAAACTTTTCTTTGTCTTTACTTTTTTACTAATCAAATCCCACTGAAAAGGTCACTGATAAATCCACTCACATCAAAAGGTAACTGTAGATTAATCTCCCTAATGGTGTTTACATTTCAACAATGAACTTAACTTCAAGGTAAAGAAAGAATGCAGTGAGGGTGGGAATAGAGACGTTAGGCCAATATGTCAGGAAGTGATTTTTGAACATTTTATGGAGCTTTGCAGTATTCCAGAAATCATATCAGGGATGTGATACTTCATCTACTTGTGTCTAAACCTGTAAAGTTGATGGGTATTAGTTCATGAATAAAACAGATAGTACAACTCAATAAATATTTCCCAGACAATGTTAGGTGTTTTCACATGGTATCTTCAATCCCATAATCCTGATGGGAAGTTAGGAATTGTTATCCCCATTTTACATAGGAGAAAATGATGCTATCAGTTCAAATGTTGTAGCGACACCAGTAAGTCCCCACAACTGCCCTTGGTAGGAAAAGCCTCTGTGGTGACATGGTAAGCATCACATTCAGGGTCATCCAGGTACACTGGATAATGGATTGGTTCGATATTTGAGAGAAAATATCATCCATCCACCCAGGTAATAGTCATGCCAAACAAGTCAGCTGGAATCTTGGCATATTGATCATTTTTAAAGATAACCCAGTGAGTGGAAAATGAGTGGAAATAATTTGTAAGATGGTAAATGTGTTCTTATTTTTTAAGGCTGATTTAAAGTTTTGTATTTGGACACTTGATACCTGTTACTAAAAAATTAGACTTTAAAATTGAATGTGCCATAAGATGAACCACATTTGGGTGTTAGATGATATTGTAAGATTAATGTGTACACATATGGACAGAAATGGCTAGACAGAATTCTTTTGAGGGAAGAAAGGAGAAAAGGAGACACGAGAAAGGAAGAGGTATGAAAAAAAGATTACCCGTGGAGCAAGAAATATGAAGTTTCTCACATTACACATTCCCTTTATCCCAGATAGATCAAAGATAAGTGTTGAGAAGAGGAAATAACTTGAGTCTTGTTCCTGGTAGGGAAAAAGAGGCCAGACTGCCTCCATGGTAGATTGAGAGACATAGCTTGAGCTGTACAAGGAGAGAGGAAAAAGAAGGTATAGAAAATGAGAATATTTAAGAGGTCAATTTAAATAGATAGGAGCTGAGGGTATGGCAAGTCAACAGAGTTTTGAAATAAGCAGGAAGAACAGTTTCAAATTGTATAAAGATACAGAAAGGCAGCAAAGCTGATGTCATATTGATTTGCCACTGAGGATGAGGTGGTAGCTGCAGCTAGATAGGGAATCACAGAGCAAGTGATGACAGAAATCACAGTGATTTATCACAAAGCAAATGGCCTTAGGAAAGACCAGATGAGAACCAGACATCAGAGAGGATGCTGGAACGAACAAATGGCAGAAGGCCAGGGCAAACATGTATAGTCTGGGTGGCAGTTGAACCTTCGGTGACCACACACGATCTTTCCATGGGGGCAAAACATAAGCCTGATGCTCTCAAAAGTCGATTAAGTTTTTTGTACCAAAGGAAAAAAGCAAACGTTACCCAATAGGCAAACAATGCTGAGAGTTCACTTCCTCTGACTCTATAGTTAAGCCACTCAGGATAACATCACTCTATGGCCAGGCACTGAAGTCAGGAAGTAGTTTATTTTTGCTGAAACTGAAGGGGAAGTTAGAGAGAAAAACAGCTGCGACCTGATCAATTCAAGAAAAGCAGGTACAAATAAAGAGAGCCGGCTCAGATTTGCTGGAAGCTAAATTTTGCGTGTGCTTGTGCGTGCAAACATACACGAGAGAGAGAAACCACAGTATTACTCATCTGTATTTGGTACGAAAGACAAAAACTGAATTTGGAATTAAGGTTTTCTGGGTCAGAGGGCAAAGTTAGCTCTAGGAGTCAATGGGGTCATGAGTGTGAGATCGCTTGAAAAACCCAAGGAAAATAGATCAAATCACTGGTTTCTCCATATAGGAGTAGGTGACTGAGGATGAGGAGGGAGAGAGGCCAGAGTTGGAAGAGGAGGGGGGAAAGTAGGGAAAGGGAGGGCATTTTGAGAAGGAAGGAGGGAATGGGGACAAAAGGAGAAAAAGCTGCTGTTTCAAATCAATACTTTTCAAAGAGGATGTCCTTTCCCCAGGGATACTCCGAGGGAGTCATAGGACCAGAGCTGCAACCTCCCTAACATCTGTTAAGCAAGGGCAGTTTTAGATTTGCAAGAAAACATCTTCTTCTGCATCACCCGCTTCCTTTTTTTTTTTTTGGAAACCATAAGGCCGATTTCCTGCCCACCCTACATTCTGTGCCTTTCCCACCTTCTCCTGAGCACTTTCCTCCCTTCTTCAGTGTCAAGCAAAGCAAAGACCATCACCTGCTTCCCCTCCCAACAGATGAATTATTCTCCCACGCTTTTATTTTGATAGCAAAGTGGTTCAAGCTATGTTTGAGGGCTGTGGAAACCCTCAAAGGGATTACAGAATGAAAAAGTTTTGAGAACCATGCTCTAAATAAAGAATTGGAGACAAAAACCTGTCATAATGAAAAATTAAACTAAACTGCTTCAAATAAAGCAAAAGCAACCAATGCCTTGGTGAGCAAGGAGAGAAATTCATATAACATGGAACTGGCAATGACACAGCTTCCTTCCAATATCTAAGCCTCTTTCTTCCTGGTATGTGTTAAGGACATACAAGAGATCATTTACAGCCATGCTATCATAACATGCAAAGTCAGAAAATAGAAGCCCAAGTACAAGTTTATTTCTAAATTTAAATCTATTGTCAGTAACTTCTACCATAAACAAACCCATGTGAATGAATGGTTCTGGTAACCCATAGTGCAGTCGACTACAAACCCAGGCCTTTCCCTATTGTGAGGTCTTTGAAGTTTGTCTTTTTCAAATAATCAATATAGTATGTTGTTTAAGAGCCCAACGAGGGGTAAAAAAACCCATCGTTATGTATTGGTTATGTGACCTTGGCACAGTTAGTCATTCTCTCCGAGAATTAGTTAATTTGTTTAGTGGATGTAATAATACCCACATCACAGACATGACATGAGGATTAAGATTTAAAAAATAGTTATTTGTGAGTGCTTTCTATATGTTTCAGGTATGATATTAATTATTTTACCTGCATTATCTCATTCACTGTCTACAACTACCCTCTAAATAATTGGATGGATGGATGGATGGATGGATGGATGGATGGATGGATGGATGCATGAATGGATAGAATTATCAGTTCCCACTTTAGAGATGAGAAACTGAGACCTAGGTTAAATAATTTGCACAAGGCCTTATGTTTATTAGAGGGAGACCAGGATTCTGACTCCAAAATCTTTGCTCTGAATTGTCCTATAACTGTATTTTACTGTTACTTGTATCCTACACTTCAAGTCTCTCTTTATTCTTCCCCAATCCTGAAAATCCTACCAGGTGATACTTACCCCTAACCCAAGCACTCAGGATTTTCAGATTCTTTTTCTTTCTCTTCCCAAATTTGTTCTGATTAAAACAACACCTGAAAATCCTTCTTATTCAACCTAGCAACTAATGATGGGACCAAAGCAATGTGCCCAGCACTGGGATAGAAGCTGGAGAGATGGACTAAAACATAGTTCCTACCCTCAAATGATTCACAAGTAATAAATCAGGCCTGAAGAACTGATCCCACCTCTCCAAACCTTCACAGCCCCATGATCCCACTCAGTGAGAAGCAGAATTGACATTCAAAACCAGGCTTTCTGAATCCAAAATCTTCCTCTGTCCCAGCAGCTATACTTCCACTGATGACCATGACTTTCTAGTGTATGTTTCCTTCTAACTGAATGGGATCATGGGCAAATTGATTAACCTCTCTAAGTGTCATTCCTCTGTCTTTGTAAAATGAATGCTATAATACTTTTGTCACATGGTTGTTCCCAAAATTAAGTAAAATGATTATATAAAATACCTAGACACATAAGTAGCCAATAAATGATAGCTGTTATCACTATTATTTGCAGTGTGGAAATCACTAATCAAACTTTTGAAAAGAGATTTAAGATAAACCTGTTACTTTTGTCCTCATTGCAAGGCCTTCTACCTACATGCTTTCTCTTCATTTTTATATCACATTTTTTTTAAAACCCATGATGGGCAACTAACCTCTGTATTCTGATGCTGCCAGAATGTTTTTCTGCTTAGTGGACTTTAATTATTACTGAATTACATTAGGATTCCATGGGATTACTTATTATAGCCACACAGTGCCAAAATGAGTCACCATGATTAAATCTATTAGAATGGCTACCAAGGAAACTATGTATGAATTTCCATCCTGTAAAGTATTCGGTCACATGAAATCAACTTCCAATGAGTAACATGAGTAATATCTCAGGGATTTTATGGCATCATAGATAGTGAATAAGTAGTTTTACATATCAAATAGTGTAGTGACAATATTGATGTAGGTCCTATAAAGTATTTATTTTAAATGATTTAAGGTTAAAATAAAGATATAATATTTTTATATATCTTTAATCATTCAATCCTATCTTTCCACTTCAGGGAAGCATAGAACAAATAACTAAAATTCATTGATGTAACATATGATCATGTAGTACCATATTGTTATCCCTAAGTTATATTTGGTTAAAAATTGCTATTTAGCCTTGTACTCTATGCAGCCAACATAGAGTACCAAATTTACCATGCATTTCTATGAGAAAAGGCACTGAAATAATGAACAAAGTTTTTTTTCCCCTCTTTCTATTATTGAATGGTTTCTTGGAAAGTCACCTTTAAAACGTATAAATGTATTCTACAGGTCTGTTTTAAAGTTAGCATATAAATTAATATTTGCATTGATGGCTTCAGATCTCGGGACTCCGAAAAAAGCAGTAATAAAAATAAAACTAGCATGATGCTGTGTATTGCTTGATTCCGTAAATATGCAAAAAGTATCTTCACATTTCAATAATATTGTAACTGGGTTTGTGCTGATATGATAGCATCATACTTTATTCATGTCGGGTTGGATTCCCTGATTTTTGGTCCCAATTTGCCTCCACTGCACAATGATATGATTTCTCCTGAATCAGAGGAGGGGCTGGGAGCATCTAGAGGTAGAATGAGAGGGATTGGAAGGTATTAAAAACAAACTTCATGGGAAATTAAGATTTATGGGGTTAAATGCTGGTGGAAGCATTCTATAATTTTATTCAATCCAAAAAATGTATAACTTCAATGTACTATATGTAGGAGCTACCATTCTGTGAAGTAGGTCAACATCAGGCAAACCCCTGAGTATTGTGGTTTACTTTTTTTGTGTTCCTGGAGCAGCCCTCCTCCCAAAATTTACAGAACAGCACAAATATAAATTAAAAATTTTCATACTTTCATGACTTCAGTTGGCTCTATGTACCATTTACTCCATTTTTTTCAAATTCACATGTGGATGTTTACCTAGCTGAAGGCACTGAGCTTATTTTGTGTAATTATGAAATATTATTTCTTGAAATGTCATTAATATAATTTGTGTAATGTCACACCTGATTTATATTATTTGTGAATGTGAAGGATATTTTTTACATTGTTTTAAAGGTGTGAAAAACTGAGGTTAAGCTTTCACTGGTGTTAAGTGAGCCAATGGCATCCGAAAGACCAGAAATCTCTCCTTTAATCCCTCCACTTTGTCCCTAACATGGGGAAAGGCTTCAGTCATTTTCAGGTTCCTTCCTTTTCTCTCCAATTCCCATTTGTGAATTGGACACACTTCTATCCTTATCTTTCTTGCACCTTCTGCATTCCCATTAAATTTCAAAGTGGAATACAGTATGGAAACATACTAATAGTCTGGGGGCAGAAGTTATGCTAATGGCGAGTGGATATATTGGGCATGTCGTCATGCCCAGTAATTTCTCTCTCTAGTCTCCCATGTACTTTCTTTCATTCTGCTGAAGCAAATCTCTTTGAGGGAAACCCTAGGCCTCAGGATGAAGAGCCTAAGTTTTCCCATTGGAGAGATTGCCCTAGAGACTCAGAGCCACCCTATTGACCTTTTTCCTTCTCTTTAAAACAAAGGTAATATAGTTATGTGGTTCCTGGGTGGCTCAGTCAGCTAAGTGCCAGGCTTGGTTTGGGCTTAGGTCTTGATCTCAGGATCGTGAGATCAAGCCTGAGGATTGGGCTCACACTCAGTGCGGAGTTTCTTAAGACTCTTTCTTCCTCTCCCTCTGCCCCTTTCCCCTCTCTCTAAAATAAATAAATAAATCCTTAAAAAATGTATACTTATTCACAGCACTCTTACAAGGACTAAATGCACTAAATACCATAGCTAAGCAGCAAAACAGAAACAAACAAACCCCGTCAGCACTCATAGTAAGAACTACGGTGCACTTGTTAATTGCTTCATGGCTGTTATTCTCATCCACACACCAAACCCTCCCCTCACCCCACCTGAGCCACCTGCTCTCCCTCACAGAAATTCTCTCCCCTTACAGGTCTCTCCGTGGCATTGCTCCTTCAACACACTGGGGGCAAATACTATGATGTACAAGGCATCATTTCGAGAACTTCAGGAAATGCAGCTATGTATGGAAACTTTCTCTAAATAGTCAAGAGAGTAAGTCCACCTTTGCCAGGTCTCAGACCATGTGCTCTCTGAGTGTCAGCAAGTCACTTCATTTCCTGAGACTGATTCCACATATTTACATGGATGGTAACACTATCTTTGTTTTAACCTCTTTTCTATTTCATTTGAGTATTACATAAATCAGACTACTTACATTATGAGAATAGATTTTCGAAACTATAATAATTAAGTTATGAAATGTTTGGTATAAATGTAAAAAAGAATCTCAACTGATGAATCTGGGAGAATTTCACCCTTTCTATAGGAATATGCAGTCCATGCTTCTTTAATTTCACCCTTCTATTCAAATTCCAATTCTTACTCTGTACAGGGCTTTTGAAGAACTGACTCTGCCTCACAATGTGGGACAATCTTTCCCTCCTTTTATCACCTCATTAATGTCTAACGAGGTGAAGAGGAAAAAAAGGGCCATGTGTTGGCTTCTAAATTTATTCCATATACATTGTGGAAACAGTGATTTAAAACCAGTATGAAGACGGGCTTGCAACGTAGTTATTTTCTAAACTTCTTTGAAGAATAGGGCTTCTTGGAGTAAAATTTGAGTTTCATCCCTTGTATGTAATTATATTTTCCTTCTTATTTAACCTACGTGTTCAAACGTCAGGCTCCGGTTTGCATCTAAATCCAACCCTGGGCTCAGTCCATGCAGACTGGTTGGATTAGGTAAACTGAAGTCCCATCAAGATAAAGTTGCCCTGAGGGGCACAAAAGGGCATTACAGAGAATCAGGTAAACTGTGAATGGAGTCTTCTGTGTGAAATAAATTAACTATAAAAGGCCCCCAGGTGACTTTTCCTATCTTCCAAGAATTAACAACGTTTCATTGTTATTGAATAAACTTGTGGGATTTTTTTTTTTTAATGACAGAATAAATGTTACATATACACTATATAATTCATTCCATCCTAGCAGGAAATGGCCTTCAATTTTCTCTGGGGAACTGTGCAAACATCTGGATAATCTTGAAATCTTTTAATATGAAAGAGTTGTAATTACCCCCAAACTTACTACTTCCCACATTTATTTCTTCTTTTTCAATGATTAGAAATGTCTTTCTTTCTCAGTGAGGATTTAAAGATTAGTTATGAAGGAATTACTTTGTGATGTGTCTTCCACAAAGGACACAGTTCTCAGTCTCATCCCATGAAAATTCACAGAAAGTTTATTTTTGCCATTTTTCTTCGAGGCAGCCAAATCTCCTAATTTTACAGATGTTCATTTTTTTTTTAATTTGCCAACATAGTTTCTTTTGGTTTTGAATGTTGTGCTAAAATGACTTTCTAATGTAATGAGTAGTATTACATGGTTGCTTATATTTAGCTCTACATTCTCATTCATCACTACCCTATGGAAGAATTTTGACAAGCAATGTACAAATGTGACATGGGTACAAAAGCATATCTCAGAGGTCTGGAATCTCTGGGTGAATGCCATGCTCACTACAGTGCTGCATAACTCTGGAGGAGAATTTCCAGTAAGTTACATGGGGTATGAATCTAGCTTTGACATTTTACTCTGGAATACTTTTTTGCTTCATAGAAAGCAATAGGAGTCCTTTTCTCTCACTTTTTAAATATATTCCTTCTCCTTTTATGTGTTCTTAAGTGTTGGTTCTTTATTCTTTCCTCAACTCTTATTTTTTTTTTTTGTAGTTTTTAGTTGGCAAAATGTTAACTAATCTCAAGTACTTTTCTTTCTTCCACTCCTCTCTTACTATATCTGAGCATTTTTGTTTCGCTTGTTTGTTTTGTCTCTTTATTCTCTTTATTAACAGTACACCTGAGCTATATTATTTCCCTGTGTAGCCTACGTTTGAATTCCTTTACTTTCTTTGTGTTGGTTTTAGTGTTCTCTGTTGAATCATGAGGACCCTGAAAGGAGAGGAAAAGCTGAGTGGTCCAACTGGTTGCTGAGTCACCAAACTTCATTTTGTTAAGAAGGCATTTTTTGAACTTTGACAAGTCTCGTAATCTTTTTGGACCTCAGATTCTTGATCTGAAATAATAAGTTATGTATGCTGTCAATTGGTTCAGTATGGAGTGGTTATTTCTTCTTAAGTATTTGAAGGTGTAATTTGTATTGAATACTTACTAGCTTAGAATAATAAATATTTAATGATCCCTACCACATGCCTGGCACCATGAGGCATGGTGGGGGCAAAAAAAATGAATTGGGATTCGTTCCTCAGGGATTGTTTTGAAAAACAAGCTTATATAGAAGAATAGTTTCAGTAGACCGTGGCAAAGGCTTTATATTACAAGTATCTAACTCTTTACTAGTAATTGTTGTTAAAAATGATTAAAGAAGACAGTTTAGGTGATACAAACAATCTTTATTTAATACATCACAAAAACAGATAGTTTCCATTCAGAGAACCGCAAAATGGGGTGGAAGGCAAAAAGCTCTTACAGGATAAAGAATAAGGAACAAGAAAGAGAAAAGTAGAAAATATCTGATTGGCTGGGCCACATAGTCAACCTTGTTTGGAGTGAGAAGGCCCCAAGTTGGCTTAGTGTTTGGGGGACTGGCTGACTACTTATTGCAGCTCTGATCAAAACGACCATTTCCAGGGACAGAAAAGTCATCTAAGTTTCAGTTTGCTCCTGGGACACCTCCAGGCAGGAATGGCTCCATCTTGGGCGTAGAAAGTGATTTCAATAGCGTTAATTATGTTTTTTATCACTATGTTATTTTTTAAATATTTTCTATTGAAATAATGGTAAACTAGAGAGGAGAAATAAATTTCTGGTATAATCTAGTCTTTCTGGATCCAAGCAGAATTATCCAAACAACATCAAACAAATGTTACCCAATTAATATCAGTCATTATATCCATATCTTAAAAAATTATTCCTTCTGTAATAAATATTCATTTTTGTCTCATTTTAATCTACACATTTCCTGTTTTAAATGCAGAGAAAGGAAGAATTAACATTTATTGAACACTTACCAAGTTCTGAGTATAATACAAAGTGCTTTGAAAGCATTATTTCAATAAACAACCAGAACAACTCTCCAAAGTAGGTTTTGTTAACTCTAAGGATATGGGAAGTCAGACTAAGAGATCAGGTGATTTGCCCAAGGTCACCCACCCAGAAAATGTTAGTCAATAGTCATACCCAGGTTCCCTCACTCCAAAGCCCATGCTATTTCTGCTATACCACATTTCTACCCCAAATGAAAATCACAGAATAGAAGTTCAAATAGCCCTTTAAAGATATATGGGATTCTAGTGGCCTCTGAACCTAACTACCTCATCCTATGGATGAAAAAAATAAGGCCTGGAGAGTTTATTATTTTTTTTAAAGATTTTATTTAATATTTGACAGAGAGAGAGAGCATAAGCAGGGGAGGAGGCAGAGGGAGGAGTAGGTCCCCACTGAGCAAGGAGCCCGATGTGGGGCTCAATCCCAAGACCCCAGGATCATGACCTGAGCCAAAGGCAGATGCTTAACTGGCTGAGCCACCCAGGCAACCAAGGCCTGGAGAGTTTAAATGACCTGCTAGAATTCATTCTGCTACTCTATTGGAGTAGACACCATTTTTTTCTGTAAAATAAGTCCATGTTCTAGAACATTCTAAAAATAAAGGAATAAAAAAATAAAAATAAAAATAAAGAAATGAATTCCCTCCTGCAGAAAATGTTTAAAATAGAAATGTGATGATTAAAAATATTATAGAAGCATTTTTTTATAGGGATGGAAGTTTGGATTTGAAGACCCAAAACTTCCTTCCATCTCTCCAATTCTTTAAAGATATATAATTAAAGACACTTTTCCATTATCTTCTCTCCAATTAAAAATAAATGACTAAGTGGAAATACAGTGCACCAAAATTTGTGGAATGAATCAAAAGCAGTTCTAAGAGGGAGGTTTGTAGCAATAAGTGCCTACCTCAGGAAATGAGAAAAGTCTCACATAACCTAACTTTACACCTCAAGGACTTGAAAAAGAACAAAGCCCATAAAAATTAGTAGAAGAAAGAAAATAACAAAGACTATAGCAGAAATAAATAGAGACTAAAAAGACAATATAGATAAATGAAACTAAGAACTGGTTCTTTGAAAAGTCAGATAAAATTGACAAGATTTTAGCTAGACTTAACAAGAAATAAAAGAGAAGGTGAGAACTCAAATAAAATCAGAAATGGAAAAGATGTTACATCTCCCTGCTTATATTATCCTTCTGTTGTTAAATGCTGTCAACTTTACCCATTAGAACCCTTGGCGTATTAATCATCATTATTTTAAATTCATGCTCTTGTAATTGCAACATCTTTGCCATATCTGAGTCCAGTTCTGATGTCTGCTCTTTCTCTTCCAACTGTGTTTTTTGCCTTTTAGTATATCTTGCAATTTTTTTCTTGATAGCTGGGCATGATATATTGGGTAAAAGAACTGATATAAACAGTTCTTTAGTAATGTAGTGGTAGGGTATAGGTGGAAGGAAATTATTTTCTACTCCTATGATGAGGTCTCAGTCTTTTAGTGAGCCAGTGCTTCTGGACTGTGACGTTCACATGTGTATCTTAATCCCCCCATCTTCTCATTCCCCTTAGGTGGGAAAAGATGGCTAGGCTTGGGTGAGCTGGGTATTTCCCTTCACAAGGAAGGTTAGAGGGGGCTAGAGTTGGATATTTCCTTTCCTTCACATGGAAACTAGAGTCAGCAGGAGTTGAGTATTTCCCTTCTCCCAAGTTAATTAGGCTCTGATTAAACTCCATCAGGTTGGGTTCTCATTAACTAGTTTCTCCTGGGAACAGACCTTTTAAGAAGAACATAATT
Source organism: Ursus americanus (assembly GCF_024610735.1). Lineage (NCBI taxonomy): Eukaryota > Metazoa > Chordata > Mammalia > Carnivora > Ursidae > Ursus > Ursus americanus. The sequence continues at coordinate 37,609,611 of NC_142139.1, read as the reverse complement.
CTCTGGTATATTTCAAAATGGCTCCTTTCTCTGCTCTCTGCCAGAAGCACAGGGGATTTATCGCCAATATTTACTCTGAGAACCTGGTAGACACATCCAGGAGGTAGAACTCAAGAGCGGACAGGCCTTTCCCTACCACCATGACTGTGTCCCCTTGGGTTTTTAACATTCAGAGTTGTTCACACTGAAATTCCAGCAATTCATCAATTACAGTCCAGGTCTCCCTACCCTGGCACTGGTTCCTGAGAGGTTTCAGCTTGTGAGCTTCTGCACTAGTAAGTTGTAATTCTTTGTATTTGCCTATCAGTCACACCAATTTTGGGGGGCAGCAGTTTGCCTTGTGTTCTCACCTCTCTTAGGGATTCTAAGAAGGATTGTTGAATTATCAGTTTGTTCAGCTTTTTACTTGTTAGGACAGAGTGGTAACTTCCAAGCTTTTCACATGCTGGACCAGAAACTGGAAGTCTCAGATCTTTAATTTTTGATAATTTTGATAACTTTTCATGTTCTAGGTTTTCTCAGAGCTCACTTTGTAGTCTAACCTTACAGCAGAATATAGGGTCAACGCTGAAAGGTAAGGACAATTCTTTCTCAATGTCTCTTTCACTAGTTCTCAGTCTCTCCCTCTCGCCTTCTCCTTCTCCCACTCTCTTTTCCTTCTCCCTCTGAGTCTTCCTTTCCCTCCTCTTTCCTTTATCTCATTCACATACACACACAGAGTTAAAATAGCCAGGGTCTTGTCCTTAGGTAATCCATAATTAAGTTTATTAAAGTAATAGAAAAAAATTGTAAGCATGGCAGTGATATGCCAGGCACTGGGTTTTCCCATATTCTATCCCAATATTCAATTTACTTCTTGTACACAGAGTCCTTTGTTTTGTACAATTAGTTTCTGACCTATTTCCCTTCAAACAAATATCCTTTTAAAATTTAAATATAGAAATAGTGTAAGAAAATATTTATGTACTGTATGGCGACTAACATAATATAATAAAAAATATTATAAAAAATATTTCTTTAATATAAATTGATAAACATCAGTTATTCAATTATTTAGTTATTATTTTAATCTTGTATTGTAAAGTATAAGTTAGTATCAAATTGAATAGATGATTCCAGTGCCATTATATTGATTTTTATCATCAGATTCCAGGATTATGGATGGGAGGAGAGATAGATGTGAAATATTTTCTCTTCAATTTTTAATCAATAAGCAATTGATAATTAGCACAGATAAAGTAAAAAAAATCAGCTTTTACTTGATTAGTTTTATTTTTTAAATGTTTGTTGGATTTCATGCTCACTGTGAATCATTCAAACATAATAGAAGTGTGTTAAATAAAAGCACAATTTCACTCCTTGTATGCCCCTACTCCCCACTGTTCAAGGATACCACTAATAATAGTTTAATTGCCACACTTCTAGGCATTTTTGGTTTTACATACACACACACAGAAACAGGATCATATACATAATATTCTTCAATTTGCTTTTATCCACTCAATGCTACTGAAAAATTTTTATACAACTACATTCAAATCTGTCTCATTTATTTTAATGTTTAGCTAGTATTCCATCTTATAGATGTGCCATAATTTATTTAACCATTCTCTGGTTGATAAACATTTAGTCTGTTTTCAATTTTTCACCATTACAAATAATGTTGCAATAAACATCCTTATATATAAATTATTATGACATGTTTATTTTCACCATTCCCCTAAAAAAATCTGACAAACCCACAATCTCAAACTAAACAAACACTTCATTGTCTATTTCCAAGTTTAAACTGCAGAGTACACAGTTGGGCAATGTCCTACAAGGGAACAAAACACACAGCGTGCACCTTAATACAGTGGGCTACAGATGACTTGAAGACCCTGAAGATCAATGGATCTTAATATGCTCTCAACAAGGAAAGAGCCCATTTAGATACAGGCTGAGATCCACAGTTCATGTTTATAAAGGGAGGGAATAAATGGGAGGAGAAAAATGAATATCTCAAAGGGTAGTGCCTGAAATATCAAACACACCAAAGGGCATCCGAGGTAAGATTCAGGGGGAAAAAAAAGCAGAAAACAAACTCTGACACTTCCCAAGCACTTACAGGAAGCAAAGGTCAAAACTCATATAAGTTTACTGACTTCTTAGGGCTTACGCACCCTCAAAATTGCTGTAGTCATCCCTTGTCATGAGTTTTCAACTACTGCAGTAGACTCTAATAGCAAGTGCCATATACAAAAGTAGCAATGAGAAATGTCCCATTCAAGTTAACACTTTGATCACAGAATACTCGATCTCCTAGCACCACTGCATTTCTGACATATGTTGGAAACTTCACCCCCAACTTTGTTTCCCCTCCCTCCAATGCCATATCTTATTTAATATGACAGTTCAGCTACAATTTTTGAGCAACTGTAATGTGCCCAGTACTATGCTAAGTATCTTTCAGACATTATCTCATCGAACTTTCACAGTGCTATGAAATTAATGCAATTATTAGTTTCATTATGCACAGTCAAAGAGATCAATGCTAATAAGTGGCAGAACCAAGGCTTCAATCCAGGTAGACATGCTCTAAAACCCATGTGTATCACTACAGGATATCATCTATTATTTTCTCAATGTTTAAGGAAGAAATCTTCAGATTGGAGTGATAGAACCCTGTTAATACATAATGGTGTGAGAGTAGAACTATCTTAGTTGATTGTCAGAAACAAAGTATTCGTGAAGAGGCCTTAAAGTCCAAAGTAAAGAGAAGAATTAGCCCTTCAAAATGTGTTTGAGATCTTTCCAAAAGTTCTAAAGGAATACCAAATAAGATTGTTGAATCAAATTTGAAACCTTTGAGAAATCATAGAGAATGAAATAAATACATGATAATAGAAAACAGACAAAGATTTGATATTCAAAGAGGAGAAGGAAGATTTTGAAAATTTCTATCTAGGCATATTTAGCAAAGATGAGCAGAATTCCAGGGCTGATTATCAAAAGCATTTCTTACATGAAAACAAAGCAAAAATCTCTAGACAGATCTACAGGTTTAAAAGGGGAAATTCTTTTTCTTTCTTTTTTTTCTTTCTTTTTCCGTATTTGTTTGTTTGTTTGTGATGGACCAATTTACCTGGACATTGCTGAAGTCCCTACCATTTTGCAGAAAAATCTTTAGTAAAAGCTTTCATGATGGAGGTATACAAGACAGAAAACCACAAGGCCAGTGATACACAGTTTGCTAAAAGTCTAATCATTTCAACCATCAAACTGAAGATTGTTGGTTAATTGTTCAAATATGTCCAAAATTAACATTTCTATTAATAAGTTGTAGTAAATACAGTAGGTAGCAGATTCAGGATTTAAATGTTTAAGCAGGATGTCCTGGCTTAAATCTAGAAAGATATAATTTAATGTAGATAATAAAAGTAAAATATCGGAGACAGTTTATTTCCCCAAGTAACTTTGGATAATACCTCTTAATGACATGATTGAGCATTTCTGATACTATCTGAAAAACAGGACAAACAAAACAAAGTTCTATCATGAAGTTTAATTAAATAGCTAACATTACATTGGGCATGTATAAAGCCTTAAGTAGATAGTACATAAAGATACAGAACAGTTGGGCAATCTCAAGCTGCATGACTCAGTCACCTTACGGCATCCAATATTTCATTTCTTTCCTAGGCTGGTCTTCTCTACTTTTTTTTTTTTTAAAGATTTTATTTATTTATTTGACAGAGATAGAGACAGCCAGCGAGAGAGGGAACACAAGCAGGGGGAGTGGGAGAGGAAGAAGCAGGCTCCCAGAGGAGGAGCCTGACGTGGGGCTCGATCCCATAACGCCGGGATCACGCCCTGAGCCGAAGGCAGACGCTTAACCGCTGTGCCACCCAGGCGCCCCTGGTCTTCTCTACTTTTTAGCTCATACTTCCTTCTTTCTTCATTAACCTACTTCGCTGAAAACCTAGTGTAAATATGGACTTCACTCTCACACAAAATTGCTAGCTGTAATGTTTGGAGCAGACCATGTTCATGTCAACCTAATAGCCATTTTCCCGCTTTTCATGTTATAGGTCCCCAGTTTGCCCTGGGTCCCATTTAACTCAGATAAACTGTGAAGGGCCCATAGTCAATTATAGAGTTTCGTCTTCTTTGTCTGTGATTGGTTTGAGGAAAGGACATGTAATCCAGTTTGGGCCAATAAGACTTGGATACATTGATCCATTCATTCCACAAATATTTGCCCACTACATGGCAGACGCTAGGTCCTGGGGAAATAGTGGACAAAGCAGAAACATCTCTGCCCACATGGGTCTCAGGTTTTAACTGGAGAAGAGACAAAATTAATAGAAAATATTTTTGGGAGAAGATTCTTCACTTTTAATATGTTTTTTAATGCCAAGGGAAGAAATTGTTCTTTATCTTTCTCTGGAATTGATGAATAAGATATGATGCTTAGAGCTTTAGCAGTGTGAAGAGGAGCTAGCCAACCTGGCTAATACAGCAGTGTAGAGAAATGGAAAGAACCACCACTGAGTTGCTAAACTAATCAACCTGGCCACCATAATGTTTAAACCACTTACTTGTATTTGAGTTTCCTATTACATTCTGTTACATTCTAATTCTAGTATATTCTAACTGATATGATATAGTATACAGGTTTGGTTGAAAAGATTTCAGAGAAATCTATCTGATCTCTGCCCATTTTTTACAGGTAAAATTGACTAGGAAATCCATCACCTCCTTGGTAATTGATGACATTAAACAAAACAAAACAAAAATGAATCTATGCTCCATTTTCCTTATACATTGGCCATGGAGGAAGAAAAATATATATAGAATGAAAACACACAGACAACCAGCCCACTAAGATAAGAATATACATCCTTGAAAAATATGCTTCAGTATAGGTCTAGATTGCTGTTGTCCAGCACTGAAGCAGTAGGTATTTATCATCACAGAAAGATTAAGGGTACTTTGAGGCTTTCCTTATCCATGTTCTTGTTGTAACTATGACTTATCCATAATCATAACCAATCTAGCTATGTGATATATACTTAATCTTTCGAAGATGTTTTGGAGATTCTAATTTGAAGTCTTAATTAAAATTATTTAATCATGAGAATATTAGATGAGGGAAAACATTCATTTTTATACAGATAAAGACATGGACAACATAGCTAACAGGTATTTCCAAAAACTGGTGAGAAGGAACTATGTTATTTTCCAAAATGTTGAGCTGAAAAGGCTAAAAGCAGGGATGTGCTTTCTATGATTACAGAGGGAAAAATTCCTTCACAGAGACAGAAAAGGAGTAACTTAATAGATAATTATTGAATATTTGGGCATCTACAGTACTGTGATGTATGTTTATGGGTTCTTTTCACACAAAGGTATAGTCATTATCTTTCAAAAACTTACGTTTCTGCCGATGATAGGAGAGATAAGTCAGTCTCTGTGTATCTATCTATTATCTATCTATCTATCTATCTATCTATCTATCTATCTATCTATATCTATCATCTATCATCTTATCTTTCCTCTCCCTCTCACCCTTCCTTCCTTTCTTTCCTTCCACCCACTCTTTTTTCAGCAAACCATGAGTGCCTTTTATTGAGCAGATATTGTGTGCAGTATGTGAATAAGACAGATAAGACAGAATTTTTGCCCTGAAGAAGCTTACTATACTCCAAGAAAAGAAAAGATACATTTAAAGTTCCATGTATTTGCCTGATGAATGTTATTGGGTAAACAGTGAATGCTACGGAAGTCCAAAGTGCAGAGGGGGAGTCCTATGAGCAGAATTCAGGCGGAGATACATAAGGAAAAATGTGGTTTTTGAATTGGATTTAATGTGATGAGAATATGAAGGGGAAAGGAAGAATGACGAAAGCTGGGGGAAATGTAGAACAGAAGTACTCATGTACAGACATATGTATGATACTCTAATAGCAGTGAATAGCTTGCTTTGTTGAAGATCTGTGTTTCCTGTGGAAGAGTCATAAGAGTTAAGTTTGGAAGAGTAGAGTAGGGTCATGTAATAGAAGACTTTGAAGGGCAGGCTAATTCTTGGTAAAAAGGTATAGGCAATAGGGAGCTTATAATTTAAGCAGGGCAAGAAATATAGAACAGAACCTAAGAAGAATTGTCTGTCACTGCTGTAGGAAACAGAAAACAAAACTTGTTTCCTTACTGGACTGTGATGTTTGAGGTGAAATAAGGTTTCTGAAGAAGAGTAAATAATTGTAGGCCAAAGTACCTGTGATATTGTAATTTAAAACTCTTGGAATTTCCTGTGATGAGAATGATAAAGATGTCTTTTGTTGTATTAATGAAGTGACTTTTAGGAAGCACCCAAGGATGGGCGCTGGTTGCCAGTGAAACCAACCTTGTGATTAGAGGGTTAGAACTTTCAGCCCTGCTTGACCCCCTCCCCCAGAAGAGAGGTCCAATCCCCATGGCCAGTAATTTAATCAATCATGCCTATGTAATGAAGCCTCCATAAAACCCCCAAAGGACAGAGTTTGGAGAGCTTCCGCATTTGTGAACTCATAGAGCCATTGAGAGAGTGATGTGCTGGGAGAGCATGGAAGCTCTGCCCTTTTGTCCACACCTTGGCCTATGCATCTCTTCCATCTGGCAATTCCTGAGTTATATCCTTTTTAAAAAAAAAATTTTTTTTAAAGATTTTATTTATTAATTTGACAGAGAGAGATAGCCAGCGAGAGAGGGAACACAAGCAGGGGGAGTGGGAGGAAGAAGCAGGCCCCTAGCGGAGGAGCCTGATGTGGGGCTTGATCCCAGAACACCGGGATAACTCCCTGAGCCAAAGGCAGACGCTTAAGGACTGCGCAACCCAGGCACCCCCTGAGTTATATCCTTTTATAATAAGCCAGTAATCACAATCTAGTAAGTAAGATGTTTGTTTGAGTTCTGTGAGCCCCTCTAGCTAACTAACCAAACCCAAGGAGGAGGTTATTGAAACCTCTTAAACCTTAGTCAGAAGCACAGGTGACAGCCAGGAGTTACAACTGTGTCTGAAGGTGGGGGACGGGAGCATCTTATGGCACTGAGCTCTTAACCTGTGAGATCTGATGCCATTTCTAGGTAGATTGTATCAGAATTTAGTTAGTTGGAAAAAAACACATATTGCAACTGGAGTCAGATTTGTAGTACCACAATGAAAACAGGAAGAATTAGGTATTTATACAGTTTACAGAATCTGAGATTCCCATAATGGTGAATAGCAATATGAATATTATTAACTGTTGAAGTTTGATTATAGCATGGATAAGAGCAGGAAATAATTTAAGCAACAGAATCACCAATTGCATTATTACTTCAAAAAAGTGAAGTTTTGAATTTCAAAACTATAACCAAAATGTTAGTTTAAAAATACATACTCTAGGGGCGCCTGGGTGGCACAGCGGTTGAGCGTCTGCCTTCGGCTCAGGGCGTGATCCCGGCGATCTGGGATCGAGCCCCACATCAGGCTCTTCTGCTATGAGCCTGCTTCTTCCTCTCCCACTCCCCCTGCTTGTGTTCCCTCTCTCGCTGGCTGTCTCTATCTCTGTCGAATAAATAAATAAAATCTTTAAAAAAAAATACATACTCTAACAGACTCATTACATTAAATTGTTTCAAAATTTATTTTAAATGATAATTTTGATGATAAAAATTCTATTAATGAATTGAGCAATCTCCTAGAAAACCTTTTATTAATCCAGTCACATCCTATAATCACTAGAAAAGCTTGGGAATGTTAATAAGAGAAGGAATGTTTTAACGAAATGGAGTACCCTAACACAAAGCTACCCAGATTGTGCTGCTCAAGAGTCTCAATGAGGAAATGCTAAATATTGTCAAAGGTCTCTCCAAAGCCAAAGCCCCGGGGCATAACACACTCCTCCAAGAATTATGTTCTAAATTAGCTAGTGTTCTCCTCGATCGTTTATTAGAACTTTGTAACCAGAACTTGAAATTAAAAACCATCCATATTACACACTCTGTCAATATTTTATGCATTATATTAAGAAGGAAGAACTGCTACATTTTAAATTTCTTTTTGGCTCTCTGCCTCCAAAAACACCAGTTTGGGAGGTATGACTCAGATTCTCACCTGGCAGGTAAAATACAAAATGTTCTCTTTTCACTCGTAAAGACAAGCCTGGACTCAGGCCAGGAAGAATCTCTCCTGCTAATGTATGGCCATTCATTGATAATATTTTAAACACTGGTCTTTTTATTGAAATAACTAATTAAAAAATTTAGTGAAAATGAGTACTTACATCGGTTAAGCTTACTTAAGTGACTTTCTTCAACTTGGAATCTGATGTGAAAGTTTTCTCAACTGCCAATAATTTTATCTCAAAGGAAAGCTAGAGATAGAAAGCGATGGCATGCTAAAATTTCCAAAGGTAAAAGAGTATACATATTATAGAGGTAAGGAGATTGAGAAGCACTCACAAATGACTATAACAATATTCCTCCAAAGTCTCCTTCCAAAGTGTGTAATTATTACACCCATGCAAATTAATAGAATGATGTTCTTTTTACACCCTGCCATGTTTCCCCTCTAATGTGCTTACATCTGGGTCAAGCAGAGGGATATTCAGGTAGAATTAACAATTAGCAAAGCTTTGATATGATGCAAGTTCAAACCTACAAAATAATCTGCTGTGAAAGGAGGGATGGGAGAGCAGTTTATCTGTTCTCTGATCTGGCCGCTCCACCCCTTGCAAATTGCGCACAAGAATATGTAGTATGCACTGACCCTCCTGTGTTGTTTCTTCTCATTCCTTGTTTCCTTCCGGCATAAATGGGTTTATAGGACCCTTCATTTAATTTTGGAGTGTGATTTCAAGCTCATTCATCATTGTTACCTCTTCATGTGTCAGTGTTAGGCACCACCTAATAAAACTGAATATAGTAACTCAAGGATAGATGTAGCACATATTATAGGACAAAGTAAGACTACAGTCTTACATAGAGAGTATACCAAATATTTTCAATATCCTCTGCTTTTTTTAGAAGTGGTTATGTTGTCATCATGTTGTTTATTGTTTTTTCAAACTCTACAACTACCAGGTCTTAGGGGATTTTTAGGTCCTATGAAATTTAAGGCAAGTTTTAAAAGGAAAAATTTTCAGATAGAAGTTAAGGACATGGAAGACATTTACTTATAGATAGACATGAAATTTAATTCAAATCACTTTTTGTTTTAACATCTTTAAGATCATGACAGATCGCCCTTAAGCTCAAACAAGAGCAGTTCTCAGAGACCTCCACCCAAAAGACTATTGAACAATGTCCATAATGCTATTAAAAAAGGAACTAAGAACAAATGAACCTCCAATCTAGATATCTGCCTGTTGTATTTAATGAGGGGTATCACAATACTCTGTATTGGGAACATGTGAGATGGCTGAAGAGTGAGAGTAAACCAGAGGCATAGCTGTGAAGCTAGGAAGGAAAAAAACAAAATGAAACAAAATTTTCCAAGAACAATAGGCACATATAATCTCTTCAAAAAAGAACCATCGGATAAATAAAAACGTGTATATTTTTTTCAAAAATCAATATTTGACATCTATTTAATCATTTATTTGAGCCCCATCAGAAAAAAAGGTAATACTTATTCCAGCAAACCAATTTAGCTTTTTTACCTTCTTGTAGGCATTATAATTATTCCCTGTACACATTGCCTTTAGTATGTCAAGAAAAAGTCTTTAATATCCTCATTTTAAAAGATCTACATCATTGCTCTTGCTCCCTAGGATGCTGTCATTTTCATATATCCATCATTAAATGAGCACCGTGCCCCCATTTCCTTTTTCATTTTCAAAGGAAGACTGGACTGGGCTTTATTAGCATTTTAAATCTATCTTTCTAAAAGGAAAAAGATACCAAAAATCAACGAAACTTTTCCCTGTGATATTAAAAATCACTAGGTGGTCTTAAATTTCCTGCCTTTATATGCTGCTTTCATGTCAGGAACTGGAGATCTATTTTGAGTTGGCTTTTACCCAAAGAACTTTAGTTGGCTCAAACTTGAACAAGTGCAAACTGTGGTTTCTTTAAAAAAAAAATCTTTTTGTAACACTTCTACCTGACACTTTAAAAAAATTATTCAAATTACTATTCAAAGACACAAAATAAACAAAAGTAGTATGTTGTTTTATTTATACATAAAAAAGGGTTGCGATTGAAAAATTTATTTATAATCACACAAAGTAGCCAAGGTGAATAAACCAAATTGGGAGATTAATTAAATAGATCCTTCAGTTAGAAAAATGATGACCAAAATGGGAAACTAAAAGATCGTTCTATATGGCAGACGAGTTGGTTTCATCTAGTTCACCACAGATAACTTAATGTCAGCTAGCTGTCATACAAATGGGTAGTCCATGACACCAGTAGGCTCTAAGTAAAAATGATGACAGCTTACAAACCCCTTCATTGTCTCTGGAAAAACTCAAAGCACAAATCTTACTAGGTCATTAGCTTCAAGTCTACATGAAGGTTTCTTTTCATTATCATCTACACAAGATTCAAGAACACTGGTACAATTATCTTTCTGATGCAAAACCCTATACTTCATGGAAACCACTCCTACTAATATATACAGACTTTGTTAGACTTGATATGGTGATTTAAATGCTAATTCCCTTTATTTGTATGTGTCACTTATACAAGGGAGTTTTCTACTATCAGATAAAAGAGTATAATAACAAGTCTAACAGTTCATTTGCTCTAAAATTACTGTAGCTTAAGCTGAGTGTGGTTTAACCTATTATGATAAATTTTATTGTTGTTCTTAATAGTCCTCTTTGGGAGCAAGCTAAGAAAACTGTACCTTTTACAATCCTATATTTATAAACAAAAGTCTTTGTTATCAGGTGTTAAATGTATTCCTATCCAAAATAAATAAATAAATAAATAAATAAATAAATAAATAAATAAATAAAATCTGCTTTTGAAAATCTGCCTAACATTAAAATAAAAAAAAAAGAAAATCTGTCTAAAAATAGATCTCCTAAAAGAAAATAATCTACCTATAATCACCTATCTATAGTACATATTCCTACTATATGAATTTTTGTTTAGATTGAAATTCTTGCTTAAAGGATATCTTATCTAAAATTCAATAATAGATAATACTAGATAATGAAAATAGGTACTGAATTTATCCAAACCTGGGTTTGGGTCCCATCTTTTGTCACTTACTAATGCTGTGACTTTAAGAGATTTCAATTAGACTTCAGTTTTATCTTGTGAAAATAAAGATAATAATCTCTTTCTTGGCAGGTTCTTAAGATTACTCTAACACCAATTGCAGGGCTTGGTCATAGGCAGTTTAGCATAACAATTAAGATCACAAAATCTAGAAATAGGCTGCCTGGGTTCAAATCCCAGATGTGCCATTTTTAGGTTGTAACCTTGGACAAGTTATTTGAATTCTCTTTGTTTCTCCTCACCTGAAAAATGGTATTACGGACAGTACCTACCTCATCAGGCTGTTATGAGGATTGCTGAATAATGCATGTTGATCATTAAATTATACACTTGGGATAGTGCCCAGTACAAAATAGAGAATATACAAATATTAGCTGCTACTGTAAAACAATCTAATAAATGATAGCTCTTGTGATGATGAAAAAGAAGAGGGAACCCAGAAGAGGTAGAATGAGAGGAGAAACAGATGGCTTCATTCCAAGGTAGATAATAATGATCCAAAAACATTATCAAGCTTAATTAGTTATTTCATGGCTAATATTTTATTTTTTTAAAAGATTTTATTTTTTTATTTGTCAGAGAGAAAGAGAGAGCACAAGCAGGGGGAGTGGCAGGCAGAGGGAGAAGCAGGCTCCCCTTGGAACAAGGAGCCCATTGTGGGACTTGATCCCAGGGCTCTGGGATCATGACCTGAGCCGAAGGCAGATGCTTACCCGACTGAGCCACCCAGGCATCTCAATGGTTAATATTTTAGATTCCTAAATGGGATGCATACTTTTAACACTACTATCCATGTTTAATAAACCAATGCTCTATCTAGTGCTTTAATTCAGATTTAACTCAAATGTATAAATCAACTTAGATTTTAGTCATTTGTGTTTAAAGTTGGATTGGCTTTTACACAAAATTTAAAAACATCCTGACTCTTCCAAAATTATGAAAGCTGTACTCTTCTTGCATAACCAATAATCCATGAAATCTCAGAAAATGTTATTGACTTTACAAGTGAGATAAGCAAGGTAGTAAGATCTAATGGTTTCAGGAAGACTATGAAATAGCAAAAAGCAAGCTAAATGGGTATTTCTTTAACTGGAAACTTTTTTCTTCCAGTATATCTTTGATAACTATTTCATTCCCAATTGTTTGTTCTCTCTTCCAAAGATTATCCATTAGCTGAAGGTTGGCTTTTTTATTTGTTATCTTGACCTCATCATTTTCATTTCTTTGCATAAAAATATGCATTGGGGGAACTTCTCAATTTCCTCTGCATCCCACTGGTTTGATTTTTCTCAGCATCAATTCTGCATTTATTAGACTCTGGTGTGGATTTTAATTTAGTTGTTACTTTCTAATGACCTGTTTAATACATTATTTCTCTGCAAATGTTTCCAAAAACTGAATACTGCTTTATTCTTTCTTTAAAAATACTATTACTTGAATTCTAAAGAAAAATTTTGTCTTATAGAAGTTTGAGATATGAGAGATAAAAACATCCTATCATTTACCAAACAAATTTGAGCCCCTATTATATGATAGACAATGGGATTTAAAGACAAATGAGATATGTTCCCAACTCCAAGGAGCTTAGAGTAAAGGTGATGATAATGATAATAAAACTAACATATTTAAGGTGCATGTCTAGGTACCAGGCACTACACCACACAGTTTAGATGTGTTATCTAATCTAATCTTCATAATAGTATGAAAGAGGTAACGATATACTGATTTTAGAGTAAAGAAACAAAAGCTAAAAGAGGTCAAGTAACTTGCTCAAAGTTATTTAGACCCAGGACTCCAAAATCTATGTCCATGTCATTTTCTATAATTTGTCCTAGTTTCCTTTCACTAAGGTAAAACCAACACATGGCATAAAAGCAATTGTATTTAAATAAAATAATGGTTCAATGAGACTGGTTATATCTACCATTTGCCAATCAATTTCATTTATTATAGGTTGAACTTGATAACAGAAAAAAAATCAATATTAGATTCAATTATGCATATGTAAATGTATACATATTTATATGTTTACAGATAGATGGTTTAGGAGAAAATATTACGAATTTATTAAAATAATACAAATATACAGCCTAGTTTCTCTGCTGTTCAAACCAGCTTTCCTGAAAAATTCCCTTAATTTTCTTCTATTTCCATTTATGCAGTTCTAGTAGTACTTGCAATTTCTATAGAATTAAGGTCTACAACCTCTAGGGACTCTTATTTTTATAAGTACCACAACCAATGGTTTCCTTTACCAAGGGAACAAAACCAACTTTTAAATTCATTCCCTTGGAGCAAGGGTCTTTCTCTGTAAAAGACCAGATAGCAAATATCTTGGGCTTTGTGAACCATTTGGCCTTTGTGAACTCTGCCACTGTAGTGCAAAAGAAGCCATAGACAGTATGTAAGTAAATGAGCATAATTGCATTCATTTTTTTTTCAAATTTTTATTTAAATTCTTGTTAGTTAACATACAGTATAATATTGGTTTCAGGAGTAGAATTTAGTGATTTATCACTTACATATAACACCCAGTGCTCATCATAACAAGTGTTCTCCTTAATACCCTTTACCCATCTAGCCCATCTCCCATCCATCTCCCTCCATCAACCCTCAGTTCTCTATTTTTCAGAGTCTCTTATGGTTCGTCTCCCTCTATCTCTCTTTTTTTTGCCTTCCCATATGTTCATCTGTTTTGTTTTTTAAATTCCACATATGAGTGTAATCATATGACATTTGTCTTTCTCTGACTGACTTATTTTGCTTAGCTTAGTATACTCTAGCTCATCCATGTCACTGAAAATGGCAAGATTTCATTCTTTTTGATGGCTGAGTAATATTCCTGCGTGTGTGTGTGTGTGTGTGTGTGTGTGTGTGTACGTGTGTGTGCATATTGCATCTTTATCCATTTATCAGTCAATAGACATTTGGGCTCTTTCCATAATTTGGCTATTGTCGATAATGCTGCTATAAACATCAGGGTGCATGTACCCCTTCAAATCTGTATTTTCGTATCCTTTGGGTGAAAAGTGCAATTGCTGGGTCATAGTAGCATGACTGCATTCAAAATGAACTATAATTATGGACACTAACATTTGAAATATTATGTAATTTTTACATGTCAGAACATTCTTCTTTTGATTTTCTCAATCATTTAAAAATATAAAAACCATTTTTAGTTCATGATTTCCTTTTTAGCATTTATCATGTTTATAGATAAATAATTGTTTTTTGTAATTGTTTGAATAATTAGACCATAAGTTCCATGAGGACAGGGATCAGGTCTGTCATTTTTATTAGTCTGTTTTTGTGTTTTCCAGTCCAACTCATGAATTCTGTATTTTGACCCTTTTGTCATTTTGCCCCAATTTGTTTTGAGGAAATTTATTTATTTTTGCCTCATTTAAAAACAACAACAACAACAAACTATTCATTATATTATATTAACCTAAGTACATTAATTCTCCCTTTGTGTTTTTCATCCCCTTGGAACTTCTTTAAGTTACTGCTTTACATCACAAAAATTCTTCATTCCTGGGTATGGAATAAAGATGACCACAGACTCTATAAGAAAGGGAGAGAAGTTTAAGGGCAAAGCCATCAGCACTCATTACTAATGATAAGCATGGGAGCTTCAAATGTCACTGGAAACAAATGCATGAAAGGGAAGCTGTTGGGTGTAAATCTTTACTCTTACAGTCCCCAAGAAGTTTTTGGGAAATACTATCAAAGTTTTACTATACTAAAAAAAGTATTTGTAAGCATTATTAGCCAAAAGCCAATGATTACGTAGTTTAAAGACAAAAATGAACTTAATCCCCTACAACTCCAAAATGGAAAAGACATTGCAAGGGAATGAAAATTTGATAATGGAATTATATGCACCTCCCCCACCCTGAAAAAACAAAAAAACAAAAACGACGGTTGAAGCATCAACAGAAGAAGTGCATGTGCAGGGGCTGAGAGACATGAATATTACGAAATGGACAATCTCACCAAATTAAATGTAATGTTCTGAAATACCCTTTCTCTATCTATTAGCTCTAATTCAGTAACCTTCAAGAAGGAAATAGAACTGCAAGAGAAAACTCCAATTAAGTCTCTGAGCCTAAGGCATATTCAAGCCTTAGTGATCTGACTGGAATGGCTTTATAATTCAAAGGTAATCTGGTGATGTCAATCAGTTCTCTCTCATCATCCTGCATTTTTCCTCCATCAAAAAAAGGAAAGAAAAATGCCTGAATGTGATACAGCTCTAACAAAGAAACATCTAACACAGAGGAAATGCTATTTCCCCTTTGACACACTGTTGTTAACCAACAAAGGGCCAACTGGAGAGGCAGGTGTTTCCTGGGGAATAAGATAGTTCAGTGAGGGCATTCTCAGAGATTTAAACAGGAGGATGACTGAAACTAGAGGCATGTGTTTTTGGTTTTGTTTTGTTTTCTTTCTTTTATTCACTGAAGAGACCCAGAAAGAGTGGTATTCCTTCAAATCTTTCTTGTCCAGCTTTCAATGAAAGTAAAAGGTATCTTGGTTCACTCTTGTTTCCCACAGTCCTTTGGGATGCAGAAATGTGTGTGTAGAGGATCAAACTTTTATGAAGCCACTCTGTGAAGCGTCAGACAGATCTTTGAAAAGATGGAAAGATAACCCTCTTAGCTGAGGTTTTTTGATGAGTATGCTTCATCTCAATCCAGGTTGCAGTCAGTCAAAGATAAGAGTACACCCGGTCTTCTTCAATAGGTAGACTTTGCTTGAGATCAGTTTTCTTGCTGGCAGGGAAATAAGCTACAATCATGGTGTGCTTATGAATATGAATTTGTTTCTATTAAATCACACTTCATTAAGGTATCTCTTTCTGTTTTGCTTTTTAAGTTGCAACTCGGTTTTTCCCATCACACTCTTGGTCCGTGCCTTTCAGCATGGGGATGAAGAGAAAAGGACTATTCCCCTCTGACTGGACAGTGAGCATATGACCCTGCATGTCCACATTAGAGTATCTGGGCCTTCCCAGCATTTTGGTTCCAGCAATCAGGAAGATGCTGCATAGTAGACACAATGCTGGTGAAAAGCTTCATTCTTCTTCCTGATAAACCACTCCCTCCAAGGTTTACTTCCTCCAGGCAAGGCCTGGAAAAACCACACAGCAAGACATTTCTCTCTTTGAAAATGTTTCATTAATCAATCAGACAGGCTTAAAGAGAAACAAATCAATCTAGCGCCCACTCTTTTGGACATTTTTGGATGTTAAAATAGGAACTTTGGCACTGATTTCTGAGTTTTCTGAGTGTTAAAAGATATTTTTTAAATTGTAAGGCTTTATTAACTTTTTCATGTAAATCAGAAAAATGCTTCCTTGTTTTGAACTTTGAAAAGTGGACCAATATGTTTTCTATAACAATGTTACCACGTTCCAAGACATAGATTTAATATCATACAACCTCAACATCCAAGACGAACTGATCTCTTAGAATATAACTATAGTTGACCCTTGAACAGCATGGATGTGAACTGCGCTGGTCCACTTAAACACAATCTTTTTTCAGTAAATATAGTGCAGTACTGTAAATGTATTTTCTGGTCCTTATGACTTCCTTAATAACATTTTCTTTTCTGTAGCCTACTTTATTTTATTTATTTATTTATTTATTTATTTATTTATTTATTTATTTAGATTTTATTCATTTATCTGACAGAGAGAAAGCTCAGGCAGGAGGAGTGGCAGGCAGAGGCAGAGGCAGGCTCCCCGCAGAGAAAAGAGCCTGATGTGGGGCTTGGGCTCAATCCTAGGACCCTGGGATCATGACCTAAGCCGAAGGTAGATGCTTAACTTACTGAGCCACCCAAGGCACCCTGCAGCTTACTTTATTATAAGAAAACAGTATATAATACATATCACATACAAAATATGTGTTAATCAACCATTTATGTTATCAGGCGATTAGTAGTTAAATTTGGGGGGAGTCAAAAGTTATATGCAGATTTTTTACTGCATGGGGTGTCAGCACATTGTTCAAGGGTCAGCTGTATAATAATTGTGGTATTTTCCATAATGACATTAAAAATAAATCCAAACTGATATGGATTTAATTAATCCAGTAGTTGCTGAGATATGAGTTGATGTTTATCTTTACACTATCTCTTGAAAAAGGGCTAACTAAGCAAATTACTATGGCATGGGCAAACCCATAAGGAGACTGCTTACCTAAGTGAATCCTTTTATATACAACTTCTTTAATTGCGACAGATCAGCTGGCTGTTTTGATATATTACTTCCAAATCATTTGTGTTTTTTAGTGTAAAGCTTCCCTTACATAATACTTGGTTAGCACACTATTAGTAATTGTGAGAACTTGAATAATTTAATTTCTTGGGAAAAAGGAATTCAGATGATGATTGTTTGTGATAATTAGAGCCAAAAGACTCAGTTTAAATCCTTGGGCAAGTGCATTTACCGATGCTCGCTTTCATGATCTGAAAAAAATATATAATACTTTTTTTTTATAGTATCACTGTGAGGATTAAACCAGATGAAAATCAAGCATCTGCCAGAGTGCCTAGAAGATGGTAAGTTCCAAATTAATACGTTTTGAATATAAGCACTAACTAAATCAGATTTTCTTTTTTCCAAATATTATAATAACTTAAGGAATTTTGTTCTAACAATATAGAAAATGTCTTTTACTCTCAGCCCTTAAGAGTTCCTTTAGAAATGATTTCTTATTTTAAGATATCCCTTTAAAAAATTCTATAGCGCTCTTTTAAAATATGATTTTTTAATAGAGATGGTTTTTTGTTGTCATTGTTATAAACACTACTTCAAGACTCTTGTGACCATGGGGGTTTCAGAGTGAATACTCTAACTCCATTACCTATGTATTTACAATCCAGAAACAAGAAGCATGCTGCTTTTGGGATTCCTGGGGTGGGAAGAAGAGCAATGAAAAGATGGAAGGGGATTCATTCCAGATGTCCACAAATCCCAAATACTACTCACCACAGCCTTTTTAGAAATGTTTTCTTTAGTTTGAAGTGAATGGCCTTTTCAATTTGAACTATTAAACGTGGGATTCTTGAAAGCCTTGGTTTAACTGAATTAAGAATATTCCTTTCATAGAGGTATACTTCTAACATCTTAATTAATATAATGATAGTTCTTTGGGTAGGAATAGAGAATTTTAATTATTTTAATCACCAAGTGGGGGTTATAAATTTCCAAACCATAGAATAAGGTAAAAAAAGGGGGGGGGGGAGGACATGGAGCACAACATTCTCATTTGTCCGTATGAAAAAACACAGACCTAGAAAAGTTTACCACCTTGTCAGACATCTAATGGAAGTTTCACTTCTAGAATTTATATCTATTGACTAGTCTCTAAAGATTGTTTTAAAAGAACCATGTTTCTTCTATGAGTGTAGTTACTTGAAGACTTAGCTCTTAAGAATAGCTACATGAAAAGTAGGGCTCTGTCCTTTTGTCAAAAGGACACTATTAAAAATTGATTTGGATTCTGGTTTTATACGTGATGGCAGAGGCAAGTGAAACCAAAAAAGTAAAGATTAAATAAATAGTACAAACATAAAACCAGGAAGAAAAAGCCCAGTTTGCATGGACATTTTATTAAGTTTTAAGACAAGTGTTTAAATTTATGAAGAGAAAGTCACCCTTTATGATTAGTCAGGGATGCGGAAAGCAGGGAGTGAATGTGAAGTGCTTGGTGGAAAACATAAAACAATCCCCTTTGCAACCAACCAACAAAACAGCTCAGACTTCTTTTTTTGTTTGCCTGTTTTGGAATATTTTAGCTACCTACTTTCAATTTTGGGATACCTAGCCAATGTCCACATTACAAATTGAGAGTCAGAAATAAAATCTCCTGAGAAAAACAAAATATTTCAAAGAACCTGTACAGGATGCGGCTGGTTGACCAGCATGCACACCAAACCCATAATCTCCCTCAATTTGTTTGTTGGAGTGCTGGAAAGAATTCCATATTCAAGGAAGGCATCTAAGTCCCCTTGGCGTAAGCAATGAAATAACAAAGAAGAGAAGCACTATTTCTGTTTTAATTTTAAAATACAGCTAGGGCACAGCTCAAGAGCTCATTTTGGGAAACCGTAATATATAACTCTAGGATCTTAATATAGATTACCCTTGGGTTGATGTTTGGGGCCTGTTAAATGCTACATTATTATTCATTTTATATGAAATGTCTTCTCATAGTTGCTTCAATAGTCACTAAGCCATTATACCTAATCTTTGATCATTTCCACAAACCTCGCCGAAAATTTTGTCCCAGAAATTCAAGAATCTCTATAAAGCTTCCTTAGATGTGAATCCTTGCCAATTACTTTCTGTTCATGTGGACTGCCAAGAGTAAATTTCATATTAGGTTGCTTTCTAAGATGCTTAATAGTATGTGTGTGTGTGTGTGTGTGTGTGTGTGTGTTTGTATGTATATGTGTGTGTGTGAGAGAGAGAGAGAGAGAAAGAGGGGGGAAGTGGGGCCCTAAGCACAACTAACTGCTGCATAAAATTCCAAGAGACCTACTAGGTTTCCAAATATTCCCATTTCTGAAACCGATTAATACATTTCATAGTCATTATCCTCAAAAAGCAAGGAGATTGACACAGTGAAGTGTTAGGGCTCTAAAAATTATGATCCAAAGTAGCTTTGCAAAAAATGTACTTTTAATAATTCAACCCAAACTCCTGCTATTCATAGATTTCCTCTATTGTGTGAAAAAGTAGCTCTGTCCAGTTGTAAGTTAGTAAGAGCACTGTATAGGCAAATGCAAGGGTCGCAGTCAGTGTGGCCTAAAAGGCAAAAGACAGCCCCAATTTTACACTGCACTTTTTCTTTTCACATCATTCCAGAAAGTAAAATAACCTAAATAATATCAGGATGAACTGAAGAGGCAGAAGGGCTCTTCTGAAATCAAAAGCCACACTTAACCTGAACAGCCTAATACTAAACAATGTGCTATTTGGGACCACCCCCCCCCCCAAAAAAAGTTATCCCACTTTGGCAGAGGAAAGTAGCTAGCATGAATGTCAAATGTGCTGAAATTCTTAAATCAATATTAAAATTCTCCTAGATAGCTCTTTAAAAATCTTTGACTTCTGACATGGAAGCTAAGTTGTTGGAATATGTGCCTGGTTCTCAATGGCTTCTCTTTCTTCACTATCAGAACAATGAGATTCTTTGCCCATATTCAAGTTTGAATATTGACCTTTTGCTACAGGACAGACCAGACTACTCTAAACCAACAGAAGGAGATGAATACATCTCCATCAAGATCTGGTACTGACCAATTTACCTCAAACACTGCGCTTTCCTTGGATCACCTCCTGCCCAACAGAATCAGGCTTAAAATATGCTTTGTACAAAACAGACACCCTTGCCCAAAGCTGGATTTGTAACCAAGAAATAAAACCTCTTCCTTCCAGATAGCAAAGCCAGGCAGCTTAGTTCATGCCATTAATATCTTTCTTATGCAAAGAAAAGTATGAACTCATTAGTAATGAATTACAACATTAACTTCCCTATTTCAATTCCAATTTCAACAGAACTACAATTACCAAGGAATTATCGAAACTAAGAGAGAAAAGGGGAGGTTTAAAATCATCTATAAATATATTATCAAGAGGGCAAAAAGTGAACAAAGGAAAAAATAAACTAAAAGGGGAAACACAAGGAAACATGAAATATGGACTAAAGTATGTAGAAAAATGTATAAAGGAAGAAGTAGGATTCTAACTTGAGCCTGTAGGATCTTTGAAACATTAGTGTTGATCATGGTCTCTATACCTGCAACCTTTCTCTTAAAAAAGAAACAACTCTCAGCCACAGTCAAGTTCTTTAGAAAACCTAAAAACAAACAAACAAACAAAAAGCAAAACAAACAAACAAAAAACCCTAAAGGAGTCTCTCATAGCCCGCTTTTCAAACTTGGAAAGATACTAATTATCTGACTACTCTCCAAGAAGAAAAGACCTATTCATTTTCCCATTTCCTGAACCTAGGAGACCACCTGGCTTAGAGTAGGCTCTATATACTTGCTTGGGAGGTGAACTCAACTAAGCAGTTGGCATGGAGACCAGCTCTTCACCCACAGAGCATAACAGCCTGAGTCCCCATCCAGCCTGGGGGACAGAGGCATGTCGGAGGACAGGTATGCACCACTGTTAGTACCAGGATTGTTAGGGCTAGCTATTGCAACATCGGAAGTATTAGGGCTCACTTGGCTGGTGCCAATAACAATACCAGTGCTTACCAAATATGTTATAAAATAAATATAACTTTACAGGTCTCACAGATTTCTTTGTGTCTGCAACTCTAAACCTGCTCCCAATCCCCAAACTCCAGAAACCAAGTTAGCTCGTCCTCTGGAGATGATAATAGGATTGGGCATCAAGGGTATGCATTTGTGAGTGGGGTAGGAGGGCAGGTGAGAACTCGGGCCTTAATGCATTCCTTGTATATTTTCAATAGAAGCCTGTGTTGGGAGCACAGTTGTGAGAGAACTGTCCTCTGTAAAAGAGGGGTAATGTTTACCTCAAACTACCCTTTTTTTCACTTCCTTGAGATATAACACAGATTGCCTGTAACCATAGCAATCAGTTCAGCTGTGAGCACCCTCATTTATTCAAGTCACAGAGGCAGTATAGGAGAGGAAACACTATTACAAATAGGAACAGTAAGATTTAATTTCAGATGCCACAATATGATTGGTTTGGTATTGGATTCTTGACCATATGAAGCACATTACGTTTTCTGGGCTTCACCTGCTCTCTCCTGATCCTCCAGAGTAATATTAATTTCAATTTCTTCCAGAAATAATGATTAACTTGTTTCCAGGACTATCTTGAGAGTGAAATAAAAATTTGGAAAACCATATTTTCAGCAATGTGCTATGTGCAAGAGAGCTGAGATAAATGGCCGAAGACCATAAAGCAATGTCAGTGCACACTTTTTTTTTTTACACTTTTGATGTGGGTTTTTTCAGGACAGTGTCCAACTTCCCTTGGTTAAGTAATAATGGATGTGCTCCATATTTATTGCTTCTTCTTCCTGTTTTAGTCTCTTTACATCCCTGGAATAATAATAATAAAAATCTTACAGAGGCAGCTCTGCCCTATCTTAGAAGTAGAGTTATAGCAAAAATAGTCTTGATTTTTAAGGTAGTTATTTGTGACTCATTAATTAAACTAAACTTCAGCAATTCCAAGGTTGGTTCATTGCATCCTGGTATTTCCACAGATAAAAATCAATTAATGTATGTCAAAGTTATATAGATATCAAACACTGGGATGAAGAAAGGAAATGACAACATCATTTTGTCATCTAAAGACAAGCTTTGCCACTTTCTCAGCCTTCACTTAGGTGTGGAGCTCCTACCATGTGCGAACCATGTGAGACAGAAAGGTTTGCAGATGGCTACCCCAAATTCTACTACGGATAAAGCAATGAGAAACCTATAAGAATGACACAAAGATCTTAATTTCAAAACCCTTCAGCCTAGAAGGAGAAAACTCAGTGAGAACCATGAGAAAATATTTTATCAAAACAAAGACTTTGGAAATAACCCATTTAATCAGAAAATTATAAAAGTTGCTACTTCTAGCTTAGTGATAATTGAATCAATTTGATTCAATTGTCTAAAATTTTCATTGCAGAATTTGAAGCTTCATAAAGCTATAATTTGAAGACTACTTCATGTCCCTACATCTCCGCTCATTGATCATACTTTTAATTCAGAGACAATTTGAAAATGAGAAATAATTTCTTAAATGTATTGAATGTGTGGTTTTTTTTGTTTGTTTGTTTTTGTTTTTTTAATTTCCTTTCGGCCCTCTTCCTCCCACTAAAACTACTTTTCTCAAATTTCTTGTCCCAGGCTGCAACTGAGCACCAGCCAATCCCAGTTGTGTGGTTTGTAAGGTCTTGGAAGAAAACAGATTCGGGATAATTTTGTCCCATGACCACCTGAAAAGAAGAGAGAGATTTCAGAGTAACAGTTAGAGCCAGCTAAGATTTGTTGTACTCCTAATCATGAGAAACCATCACTATTTTTAAATAATGGTGTGTAGAGGACTGATTGCTATTTCTTAAAGCTGAAATTTACTATTGCAAAACTTTCTTGCTAATACTGGTTATCAACCACTTATCAAAAAATTAATCCCTTTAACTTTCGGTAAACCCAAACCAGCCAGGACTATTACTCACTTGTTAATCCACAAGTGATTTTCCCAGTGTCAAAGAAACTTGTTTTTTCCTACTAGGCATTCCCTGGTGGTAATTATTTTAATGTCCAAGTTTGTATATGCTAACCACTGTTTAATAGCTATTTCTGTAACCTGAATTCTTCCAGGCCCCCTTCCTATGTAAAGTCTTAGTAACATTTCTGTCCAAACTACAGCAGCTCTTTGCTCCCATTTTCATAACTGTTGGGCTGCAGCACTCACTAAACTTATCTTCCAGTTATTTCAAGGTCCATGCCAAGGACATGCATGGTTTCCAGAGCCACAGTCTTTGGAGTACCAGAACCACTGGCAAGTGTCCCCTCCGCACTTCTATCCATGGAGAGTGGAGCAAGACTATATTCTAACAGTATCTCCTGAAGGGATCCCAGCCCACCAGTCCTGAAAGTCAGACACAGATGGCCAGTTGGTGTGTGTGTGTGTGTGTGTGTGTGTGTGTGTGCATGTAAACTATATGTACATATATATAAATACATGTAGGTGTACACATGCACATATACCTTAGGCATATAATAGGCTCATATTATGTATGCCAAGTCCTGTATATAACAAAGCAGTGATTGAGTATGGTAATTTTAAAAATGAATAGCTTCAGATGAAAATATACTCATGGCCAAAATTGTTAATTAGGCTCATTGTTGCCTTTAACCGAGGGCCTGAGTAAGGCCATCATCTATGGTTATGAGCAAATGCTTAAGAATAGTGTAGCTACAAACATTTGCTCCTCTGGATTGACAGACAAAGTCTAGAACAAATTATCTACTAAATGTTCAGAAATAACATTTATGCAAAGAATGAATTCATTTTAACAAATACTTGTAGAATACCTATTACTTATAAAGCACTAAGGACACAAAAGGGATTAAAGCAACAGGTCAGCCCTGAAAGAATATGAAATTTGCACTCAGAGCTGGGTTCAAGCTCTAGTTCTGCCCATTACTAGATCTATGACCTTGAGAATCCTCAAGACCGTTCTCAAGAGGCACGAGTATGACAATGTACATTGAACTCTTGGCCTTCAGCACAGTGTCACACAGATATTTGTTGTGTATTCATTCATAAAAAAACATTTTTTGAGTACCTACTATATGTTAGGATTACCTCAAGTAATAGGGTTACAGCAGTAGATAAGAAAGATATCCTATTTCATCATGCCTGTATTACTGTGGACTCAACCAGGCCAAAGGAAATGTCTTCTGCTCTGTGCCACTCTGAAAGATCTTATACAAATATAAATGTGTACTTTTTGAATTTCAAAAAAGTAGTTTAAATCAAGCTAATATCTTAATCTATGTATCCCCATTTCCTCCCTGCTGGAGAAAAGATGAGTTGGCACCTTCACAATTGATTTAACTGACCTCATCCCTCATGCTGTTCTTTACTCTTTCTCAATTGTTTTTGTTTCTGTTTTTTGAGGTTTTGTTTTGTTTTAGTTTTTGTTTTTTTTTTGTCCTTGCATGTCATTGGTGTTCCCTCCTTCCACACGTGTTTGTATAGACAAATATGAACGCTCAGTTTCTGGGTTTGGGGTGTGTGTGTGTATGTCTATGTATACGAAGGAGGGAGGGAAGGAAGGGAGAGAAGGGGAGGATGAGGAGAGAGCTTGAATATAGGAGGGAGCCTGTGAAAATAATGGTCAAAGTCCATTTTTCCAAAATGTTTATATTCAGAATTATCTATATTCATTTTTTTTCTCATCTTGTGTTCCAGTAGCTCATGTCAATACTTAAATCCCCCTTTTGAAAAATTTTGAGGTAAAAACAGAGCATGAGATGTACCCTCTCAAGAGATTCTTTTTTTTTTTTTAAAGATTTTATTTATTTACTTGACAGTGATAGAGACAGCCAGCGAGAGAGGGAACACAAGCAGGGGGAGTGGGAGAGGAAGAAGCAGGCTCATAGCAGAGGAGCCTGATGTGGGGCTCGATCCCAGAACGCCGGGATCACGCCCTGAGCCGAAGGCAGACGCTTAACGACTGAGCCACCCAGGCGCCCCAAGAGATTCTTTTTTTACAATGGGATTTACAGAAAATTTGTGAAGATGGTAGAGTTCCCATATATCCCACACCCAGTTTCCCTTATTATGAATATCTTATATTCGTATGGCACATTTATTACAATTAGTGAATCAGTATTAATAACCAAAGTCCATACTTCATTCAGATTTTCTCAGTTTTTCGCAAATGTCCTTTTTCTATTCCAGGATCTCATTATATTTTGTTGTCATGTCTCTTTAGACTCTTCTTGGCTGTGATAGTTTCTCGGACTTCCCTTGATTTTGATGATCTTGACATTTTTGAGGGGAACAATGGTCAGGTATTTTGTAGCATGGATTGGAATTTGTCTGAGTTTTTTCTCCTGATTAGGTTGGGGTTTGAGGAGGAAGACAATAGAGATAAAGTATCATTCTCATCACATTATATCTAGGGTACATACTATCAATATGATGTAACTGTTGATGTTAAACCTGGGTGAGATACAATGAGCTCTTTGTTTTTAACAGAAATTTTTACCAAGGATTATATTATTCCCAAAATCACTCGAAAGAGATTGTCAGGCAATCTCAAAATAACCTTTTATTTTCTCCAAAAATTTATTCATTCTTTAATTTTCTCTAGGGAAGTATATTAAATATATATCAGTCAATGCCAGGCACTGGAGATATAGGCATAAATAAGACTTATCCCTACTTTCACGAGTTTGGGTCTAGATTAGTGCAAGAAAGAGACCTATAAAACCATAAATAATGCCTGATCTTACCACTTCTATTCTACATAGTACAGGAAGCCTTTGCCAGAGCAACTAGGAAAAAAAGAAATAAAAGATATCCATATTGGAAAGGAAGAAGTGAAATTATCTCTGTTCACAGATAATATGCTCTTAAAAACCTTAAAGATTTTACCCCCCCAAAAAAACCCTTAGAAATAATAAACAAATTTAGCAAAGTTTCAGGATACAAAATGAACACTCAAAATTCAGTTGTATTCTTTATACTAATAATGAACATTCCCAGGGAAGTAATAAAATAATTTCTTTTACAACAGCATCAAAAAGAATGAAATACTCTGAAATAAACTTAGCCAAGGAGGCAAAAGGCTTGTACACTGAAGACTACAAAGCATTATTGAAAGAAATTAAAGAAGATACACATAAATGGAAAGATATACCTTGTTCATAGATTAGAAAACTTAATACTGTCAAAATGTCAGTACTTTTTTTATCAGTCTGGTAGGGCTACCATAATAAAATATCACAGACTGGGTGACTTAAGCAATGGAAATTAATTTTTTCAGTTCCAGTTCTAGAGACTGGAAGCCCAAGATCAAGGTGTGGGAAAGTTTGGTTTCTCCTGAGGCCTCTCTCCATGCCTTGCAGATGGTCACCTTTTTGCTGTGTCCTCAAACAACGTTTCTTCTCTGCACATGCATTCCTGGGGTCTCTTCTTCTTCTTATAGGGACACTAGTCATACTGGATTAGAGCTCCACCCTTATGACCTCGTTTGTCCTTAATTACCTCCTGAAAGCCCTTACTCCAAATTTGGTAGGGCTTCAATATATGAACTTCGGGGAGACACAATTCTGTCCATTATACTACCCAAAGTGATTTACACGTTCAGCGAAATCCCTAACTAAATGCCGCTGGCATTTCCTGCAGAAATAGAAAAATCCATCTTAAAATTCGTATGCAATCTCATACGCAATCCTCAAATAGCCGAACAATGTTGAAGAAAAATAAAGTTTAAGATTTCACAGGTCTTGATTTAAAAACATATTATAAAGCTACAATAATCAAAGCAGTGTGGTACTGGCATAAAGACAGACATATAAACCAATAGAATAGGATATAAATCTCAGAAATAAACCTTTATATATATGGTCAAATGAACTTTGACAAGGGTGCCAAGGCAACTCAATGGGAAAGGACAGTATCTTCAACAAATTCATTTTCTTGTTTGTTAGGAAATCGGATATCCACATGCCAAAGAGTGAAGTTGAATCCTTACCTTACTCCATATACAAAAAATAACTCAAAATGAATTGAAGACCTAAACATAAGACCTTAAACTATAAAAACTCCTAGAAGAAAACACAGAGAAAAAGCTTCAAGACATAGAATTTTGCAGTGATCTCTGGATGTTTTACCAGCAACACAGACAACACAATAAAAAGTAGACAAATGGGACTGCATCTAAATTAAAACTTCTGTGTACCAAACGATACAATCAACAATAAGAGGAGCCAATCTATTGAATGGGAGAAAATATTTGTAAATCATAAATCTGATAATGAGTTAATATTCAGATCATATAAAGAAATTTTACAAATCAACAACAAAAAAAACCCGATTCAAAAATGGAAAAAGAACTTGAATAGACATTTCTCCAAAGATGATACAAAAATAGTGAACAAGCTATGAGAAGGTTCCCAACATAACTATCAGAGATATGCAAATCAAAGGGACAAAAATCATATTACTCACACTCATTAGGATACCTACAGTTAAAAAGAAAACCAGAAATAACAAGTGTTGGTGAGGATGTGGAGAATCAGAAGACTTGTGCACTGTTGGTAGGAAGGTAAAAAGGTGCAACTTCTATGGAAAACAATATGATGGTTCCTTAAGAACTTGAAAATATAATTACCATATGATTCAGCAATTCATTTCCATGTATATGTCCAAAAGAATGGAAAGCAGGGTCTGGAAAAGGTATTTCTATACCCATGTTCAAGTAGCATTATTCACAATAGCCAAGAGGCAGAAGCAACCCAAGTGTCAGTCAATGAATGAATAGATAAATGAAATGTGATCTATCCATACAATGGTATATTATTCAGCCTTAAAAAGGAAGCAAATCCTGTCATAGGCTACGTCATCAATGAGCCTTGAAGACATTATGCTAAGTAACATAACCAGTCACACACACAAAAACACTGCACGATTCCATTTATATGATGCATTAAAAGTAGTCATGTTCATAGAAACAAAAAGTAGAATGGTGGTGGTGAGTGATGGGAGGAGTGGGAAATGAGCATTGCTTGATGGGTGCAAAATATCAGATTTGCTAGATGAAAATGTCTGAAGATTTGTTGTCCAATAATGTGATTGAACTTAACACTACTAAACAGTATACTTTAAAATGGTTAAAACAGTAAGTTTTATGTTATGTATTATTTGCCACAATTTAAAATTTATATATATAAATATATAAATTTATACACACACATATATGCCTACACATACATATACATATACGTACACATATACATCCAAGGGGTTAAGGGAAACTGTTTAAGGGATAAAAGGAACCTAAAGTAGGCACAGCAATTTTTCAAGAAAAAGAATCTCCTTCCTAGACAAAGTGACTCATGATCTGGTTTGAAGGATAACTAGGATTCTGCCAAGCAGACAAGGAAGGAAGGAGATCCCAGGAAAAGTGGACAGCATGTGCGAAGCAAGTCTGTGTTCATCATAAGTAGTTTGGTTTTAGAGAAGTGGCAGGAAGGAGGATAGAGTAGTGGGCAGAGGCATTGTCAACAGCTTGGCCATTGCTCTTTCAGGCTGCTAGAGTGAAAGTACTGAAAGGCAAAGGCAGGCTTCTGGCAGGCTCCACCCCTAGCACAAGGGTGATCAACTGTACAAGTTGTATCCCGCTCCCCCCTACCCCCCGGCCACCACGGTAGGGAAACAAGACACTGTAACACCACATACATGGCCAAGATCTGTGCTGAAACTCTGGTATGCTCTCTCTCTCTCTCTATCTCTCTCAATCTCACACATATGCTGCTACTCATTTCCTGAGAGCTGCCAGCCCACATAGGTAAGACCAGGTTTGAAGAATGTGTCTCTTTCTATAGCTTGGCAGTGAATGAGGGAACATCAGCTTTGGCTCAGGAATGCAGCAGCCTACTTTACTGTTATCAGAAAGTGTTCTTGTGGTTACACTATTTCTGCTTATCAATGGCCCTTGAGAACACAGAGTCAGCATCCAATGGACCCAGAAAAGCATCTTTGTTAGATGCCTGGAAACTTGCCTGATTTTGGAGGGAAGTGCCATTCCTCAGAAAAGGCCGGTGTTCCCAGCTCATAAGGATACTCTAGCTTAAGAATCTGCCCCATGGATTTCATACCCAGAGAAATGATCCCCTAGTCTCTATGAACGGGAATTGATACTAGAAGGACCTTTTCCTAGGACCCTACTAGCTCTGAATAAGACATAGCTGGGGCCCCTGGTTGAGCTTCCAACTCTTGGTTTTGGCTCAGGTCATGATCTCAGGGTTGTGAGATCAAGCCCCACCACACACACATACCTCCAGCTCTGGGCTCAGTGGGAAGTCTGCTGGAGATTCTCTCTCTCTCCCTCTCTCTCTGCCCTTCTCTCCCACTCTTGCACACTCTCTTTCTCAATAAAATAAATAAATCTTAAAAAAATAGTCAATTAAGCCTGCACATTTTGTTAGAGGATTAAAAATCCATTATATTCTTTATGTTGTCCCTCATCCCAACATATCTCTTTGTCTCCAGATCCTCTGTCTGGCATAAAAGTCCTTTCAGAATCAGGATAGTGCCCCATCTCTAAGCTCATCTCTCATCGTTGACCCCTTGGCATTTGCCACTCCTAAACTACAGACCAGATGTTCAGCAATCAGGCCATGTTCTTGCTCATCACCCTGCCTTTCCACAAACTGGTATCTCTACTTGGATTCCTTTCCTTATAGGATTTTTCTGCCTACCTTGGTCTGGATAACTCCAGATCTGCCTACAACGTATTTTGGAATCCTGAGATGGTTATCCTTCATTCATGCTAGCCTAGCCTCTTAGGCTTCCTATATATGACATACATAATAAGTGTATTGCTATTGTCTACATCTCTCATTTGACTAATAGGATAATCTCTTACTCTGGAAACTTATGGTTTCATTTTGCATGTAGCAGCTTAGCTGTGCTTCTGCATTGCCATGGTACGTAGACCTTCATCCTTAGGCTTAGTACCCTATGATAGCAAGATAATTACCGTACTTTGAGGAATCATGAATCACGTCCTTATTTCAGTGTCTCAAGTAGGAAGGAAGAAGGCACCAGGTAGAAGGAAGCTACTTTTCTTTTTTAATTAGAAAAGGGGGAAAATGCCCCTCAGAACTCCTTTTATGCTTCATTGGCCAGAGCTTGTCATA
Organism: Ursus americanus; assembly: GCF_024610735.1. Taxonomy (NCBI): domain Eukaryota; kingdom Metazoa; phylum Chordata; class Mammalia; order Carnivora; family Ursidae; genus Ursus; species Ursus americanus. Next base: position 37,578,939 of record NC_142139.1, on the reverse strand, counting down.
TAGACATCTTTAAAACTTTTTACCCGTGCTTACTTGTCTATTCTGAATAGGACAATGAATGACGCTCCAACCTTATACATGCAAAAGATGGGCTTAGCTTCATAGAACCCCATGCATATAAAGCCTTATTTATACAACATAGATTGGAAACTTTCCTTATGGGCTAATCAGTTGCATTTGATATGTGTTTGGAAGTTTGGCATAAACTTAGTGATAGGTTTGAGGAAAAAAAAAGAGAGAACTACCATAATTATTGTATTCATTAGCCACAGATTTAGAAAATATTTGTTTCAGGCATTTTGTGAGTGATTCTCTTCTTTGAAGATATTTGCTCTCAGATTGCATGTCAAGTCATCTCCACCAAGGACAGAAAGGATATGGTCAGATGTGATTCTTATATATTTCTTTTATCCTTGTCTCTATTGAAATGATATCACCTAACCCTAAGGTAGATCTAGGCTGCTTAACTCAGAAGATTAGGGCACTGGATAAAGATAGCATCATGAGCTAGATATCCTTCAAATCAATGCACACCACTCTCTGATAGCTAAGAGAAACTAATGACACCTGTACTAGCTTATTTCCATTTCCACTATCCTTAACCCATCTGCCATGGATGTTTTGAGAGAAGAACATTTTCGGGGGGCACTTGGGTGGCTCAGTTGGTTAAGCATTTAACTTTGGCTCAGGTCATGATCCTGGAATCCTGGGATCCAGGCCTGCATGGGGCTCTCTGCTCATCAGGGGAGCCTGCTTCTCCCTCTCCCTCTCCCTCTGCCCCTGCTTGTGTGCTCTCTCTCGCTCGCTAGCACTATCTCTCAAATAGATAAATAAAATCTTTATTTTATTTAAAATTTAAAAAGAAATTTAAAGAGAAAGAACATTTTTTGTTCCTTGGGCTAAAAATTTTCACAAGGTTGGATAGGAGTCAAAATTTGAGTGTGCCAGAAGTCAAGGACTGGGAAGTACAGGGCTCTAGGACTTGCTCTCTTGGAAAGAACACAAACACTTGTCTCTAGATTTGCTTCCTCCCTGTATGGTAAAATAGAATCAGGCCCTGTCTTCACTGAAAAATAAATGCCCTCTTCTCTACTCCATTTCCCCTCAGAAGCCAAGTGGGAACCAGAGAAAGGCAGAAGGAAAAAAAGGAGAAAACTTGGATGGTTTCTGGCTTCAGCAAGAGTTTGGAGGTTCCTCGTAAAACCCAGCTTAGATCCCCAAGAAAATGCACAAATCTGTGTGGGCAAAGACACAGATATTAATAAAGCATTCATGTCCGCCAGACATGTTCTTCGATGCATACATATCCCTCAGAGTTCTTTCAGGGCAGTGTGGGAGGCCAAGGACTGGCTTTGGAAGTTCCTAGACCACCTAACTAATTACCGTTTCTTTTTCCACCACTTATGCTCAACTGCCTCCTCCCCCAAGGCCAGGCATTGTGCAATGTACACCCTGGATTATAAAAGGGAAAGGTCACATAGCACTCTGATTTCAAGAAGCCTGTACAGATAATGCAGCAAGAAGAACACAGCTTAGCAACTCACAGATCTGAGCTTGAATCTCAGCACACCTACATTATTCTGTGAATTTAGGTAATTTATTTAGCTTCTCTGAGCCTCAGTGTCCTTACTTAGTAACACTCACTTCAGGAAGTTATTATGAGGATTAAATGTATAAATGATGTAATTAATAGTTTATAAAATGTGCCAGATATCTAATGTATGTTTGACAACTGTTTATCTCCCAAGCGAACATTACTACTGGAAAACTAACACAAAACTCTATTGATGACAGGTCAATAGTAAGATACTCTTATGAAAAGACATTTATTTTGTTACATAAACCACAGGAAAAGGTGTAGACAATGAACTTGTGTTTCTAGGCCAGTTATGTCACCATAATATAAATTAATTGAAACAGAAAAATTAGATTAACGAGTATTTATTATCTTTATTTCAGGATTTTGAAAAGTAGCAGGTTTAGGGGCTGACCATATTTGAAAGACTCTAGAATAGCACAGGATTGATTAAAGGTCTGTCACCACAGATTGGATGTGTTGATTTCGCTTCCCCAAAGGTATCCACATAGCAACTTGGCAGTACATAAATATTCTAAAAATTCTAACAGTTTTTACAGAAAATAATAATTGTACTCTTACCTAAAATGTTGGGTACCATTTTCATTTTAAAGTCTCATAATGCTTTTATAAGCTAATAATTTTGTTCATTCCAATCCTGTCATGGTGAATTTGAAAGAAGGGCACAACAAATAGGTACTTAACTAAAGTAGGTGCTTTCTCTGTTGGTTTTATAAATCCAAACCTATTGATTGAAAGGTTATAATACAGAATTGGGAACTTAAGGAAACTGCTCTCAATGATACTGTAATCACAGCTCATTTTTCGGATCCATCTATTAGAGTTAATTAAGGTCATGCCCCACACTAAAATCTCTCTTGTTTTAAAAAAAGATTTTATTTATTTATTTGACAGAGGTAGAGACAGCCAGCGAGAGGGGGAACACAAGCAGGGGGATTGGGAGAGGAAGAAGCAGGCTCCCAGTAGAAGAGCCTGACGTGGGGCTCGATCCCAGAACGCGGGGATCACGCTCTGAGCCAAAGGCAGACGCTTAACGACTGAGCCACCCAGGCACCCCTAAAATCTCTTGTATCCTGTGCAGCACTTGTCAGAATGCCTTGTATATAGTTGGTGCCCAATGAATGTTTACCATATTGCACTGAGCTGATCATCCATCTTATTCACTAGACTTGTCTTCGAATAACTTATGCTTTTTTCCTTTTTTTTTTCCCAAAAATTAAGTCCACCCACGTAAGAAAAAGGCAGAAGGATGTTGTGGCAAAAATATTATCCTGGAAAACAGATCTTGTTTCTGGTCCTAGCTTTCTGTGACTTTGGACAAATCGCTTGAACTTTCTAGATCAAGTTTCTCTATAATGAGGACGCTAGAGAAGATGAATGTGTCAGACTGTAAGGACCAGGCACACTGACATTCAAAGCAATGTGGGTGGAACTTGTGCAAGATTAGATACTTGCAAAGAGACAGTATAACAATGGTTTTGAATAATTTTGGAATTATTGGGTTAAGTGCTATTATTCCATTAAGTGCTATCATTCCTGTCCCAAAGAAAATAATGCGTAGTTTTTCTGGTATGTTTAGAGGTTTGTTGTTGTTGTTGTTGTTTTGTTTTAAGTCGTATTACTTTAGAGTTATATGCCATATAGGCATTAGGATACAATTCAAGAGAGTAAATGTCAACAAAGTTCTGAAGTTGCTTGGCATTTTATCAATCATTATTTAGAGTTTCGTCTTTTACTTTTTTTCTTAATGTATTTGGCCAGGAACACAGACATTTGTGTGACTTAATGAGAAAGAAATAGAGGAAGTTTAATCTAATGCTCTTTCAACCTTATCCACTCAATGCTTACCTTGTGACAGACCCTGACGATCTTAATGAATTCCCAAGGTTACTAAAGAACTTGGAATATCTTAGATTCCTACCAGGTGATTACAGAGGTTCACACTTTGCCAAGTCATATGCAGTGGCAAAAGTGTAAGTTTACTTTATCTACATTTCATGTCCCACTTGGCATTTTCTATAAATGTTTCTTTAATAGTCACGCAAAGCCCTCAGTAGGTAATTCCCCACCAGAATGGTTGTTAGATAAGTGACCATGTAGCAATGTATATGTCATCTCAGATCCACCTCAGATCCCAAGTTTATATAATACACTCTCCAGCAGCTGGTACATAGTTTTTAAAATGTGGCCATTACATTGTAGGGGGTTTTGTTTTGTTTTGTTTGTTTCTTAACACTGCACATAAGTGCACTTCCCTTCTCCCCTTGTAACGTATGGGATAAATGGAATTCTTAACTCACACAGATCTTACTGTAGACCCAATGAATGGCACGGATCCGACACAAACACCCACACACTTCCCTTGTTACAGATCCGTACTAAAGACCAGAAGTTGGCCATGGCTATGCTGAATATATACTTCTGTTGGATTTCCATGGAATTTGGTTTCATTAGATTGTATGTTAAGTTAAATATGTTTTTAAAAAAGAAAAAGTTTTAATTTTTTGGGTGAGTCTGGGAGGTTTCAGAGGGGGAGCTGAGCTGCCACGTTAATGTCCCAACCCCAGAGAGAAGCTTCTCAAACCACCTCAAAGCAGCCGAGCCCCAGCTTGCTCTGGATCACTGTGGAGCAGAACCAATTTTTAAATGTCTTCATCTGGTCCCTCCTACTTTCATGGTTGCTCTGGGGGTGGTGAGAATCAGGACGCACTGAAAGCTGCTGGGACATCTGACTCTTTATTTTCTTGGCTCTACGAGTCTTAACTCTGCACCAGTCCTCCCAACTACGCAGAATTTCACTTTTAAGAGCAGAGGCAAAAGGAGACACGCAGAGAGGGACAGGAGTGTTCACTGCTATGTAGTGAGAGGGAAGAAGAGGCACAACACATTCCCCACAGCGCCACTGGGGGCTCTGCTAATCAATGCTGCTTCTCCTGTAGTCTCTAAGCTGGACTTCTCCTCCACAACATGATATAAGGAAAAGTGCTCTTAAGAAGAAACTGATTTTAAGTATCCTTACATTTATAAAAATTCTTCTTACTTCTCTCTTGGGTTTCATGGATAGACATGGGGTTTGAAGGTCGGAAGGGCTGTGTGGAGAGAGATAACGGTCTCAAATATCTAGAAATGAGTTACATAATTAGACCAGCTCTTTGTTGCTCCAAAGGAAACACCAACATACATGGCAGAAGTCATGGGGCAAGTTGGCTTCCATATAAGAACTTGCTATCAGTATCCTGAATCACACTGAACTACCAGGAGTAATATCCAGCCTCTGGAGATATTCAGGCAAGTTCTGGATCATCACTTGGTGTAGAAATTATGTAGAAGATTCCATGAGAAGGGAAGTGTGGCATTGAGGAAGAACATTTCTCCCTCCTCTCGCTGCATTCCCATCTCTGCCCATAGAGAAGAGAATATATGTCTGGTTTTCAGCTCCTTCTGCTGCCTTATGGAAGGAGTCCATTCCAATCTGATTGGACGAAAGTTGGCATCTTTGGCACCACATTTAACAGAGGGTAGTGTTGCTGCATCTTGAGAAGAAATGGGCACATCCCGCTTCCTTCATTGCCTTCCTATATCCACTGAAAGCAAGTCTTTCCCACTTGTTCTGTAATTCTTGCTTTACATATCAGAGGGCCAGAGACTTGCTCCCCTTCTCTTGGCACACAGGGAGTCAGGACTACCAGTGGGGTACATAGCCTACAACAGCTTGAAATGAGCCATCAGTGGGTAGGGGACTCTCTTGCTATCTTTTCCCTTTTCTCCTGGCACAGGTAGGTGCAACAGATTAGACTCTGTCATATTGCAGGGATGAGATCCTTGGGATTTAAAATTTCCTTAAGAGGTAGTTAGAAGCCTCATCTAGGCTTCCAGTGTTAAACTGTATTCTCAAATCTTTTAACAAAATCCAATAGTAAGGATGTTTCTGTTTGCCTAACCACTAACCAAGTTAGTTTTTTCTTTTCCACTTAGCTATTATTTTTACATGTACTATCAAACCCTCCCCTAAAAACCCAACCAAACCCACAGGTACAGTGTAACATTACCACAGAGTGGTCTAAGCAGAACATAGGTTTTCCGTAACCATTACTAAAGCAGAAGCAAAATCTTTAAAGTGTATACATTTTTATCCCTAGAAGATAATACAGGCTTTTTCATTGCAAATGGTGAGATAGAATATATGGAAATTTGAGAATCATTGTACTATTTATAATGTCCTTTAGCCCTTGGGCCCTAAGATTCAGTAAAATATGGTATTTTCTACTTAGCCTAACACCCTCTCAATTCAATCATCACCTATTCAATTTAAAAATACAACTAAAATTTCTGCAGATTCACAGTGCTGTTGTTGACTTGATTTTATCTGTTGGTGCCTTCTACCTACTTAACCAATCAATAAGAATTCTTTAGAACCTACTGTAGAAAGTATAAATTCCAAATAATATCCAGGAACAAGCCATCAACACACCAATTACACTCGCTTTGGTAAATACAGCTGTCTGCAGTTGCCATGTGTTACAAATAAACACAAACCAGATACTCTTCATACCTTCTAACAGAAAGTTCTTCCTTACCTGAAGAAAATTGTTCCTATAAAAACCCGTTTCTCAAGTACATTTCTTGTGGTGTGTCTGATACCAGTACAATCAGGAAGTAATGAAAATGTTCCCTGAAAACCCAGTTTTCACTGAGCTTTGCCGGCCAATGAGAATGAAAATTAACTCAAATAAATTTTGCAATGCCAGCCAAACCCCTGAAACTTGTCAGCACTTCACCAGCTAAGTCGGTTATGCTTTTTCAGTAGTACCTTATCCTGAAATGACCTGATGGAAAAGCCAGTGTCAGATGACGCATGACATCAAGTGTTCAATGAGAAATCTGCTGGCATGGTATTCCATTTGACGCCACAAACTCCTTAGCTTTCCACAGTACTCAGTGAGAACTGAGTACCTTTACAATCTCCAGCAGAACATATGTGACTGAAATTTAAATCCTTAGGGAAATAACTCTCAGTGGCATTCACAGATTTGCTTTTGGATTAGAAAATAGTAGATCCCTAATTGAAGTACCTTTTATTTCCCATAAAGAGTATTTTTGACATTAATTTCACTTATACCTGATGGTCAATTTACATTTTATTCTGTTATGGAAGACACACAAAAGGGTCTATATTTGATTCAAAAATAACACTGAAAGTGTTTAACTTTTCTCTTTCTCTCAACAAACAATTAACTCAGTATTTTTACCTGCTCTGACTTTTTAAATGTGATATGTTATAGCACCTTGATTTATTGCTGGGTATATGTAAAGGTTATGTTGGCATTTACATTATAAAGTCATGTTTTTGTGGGTTTGTAAATAAGTCATAAAAAATAATTCTGGCTGAAACTTGGAATGCCAGGTTTCTACCCTGAAACACAAGTTTGTTCCTAGATGTGTTTCACACACACACACACACACACACACACACACGTGTGCGTGTGCACATGCGTGCAGGCACACATAGCACTCAACAACTACTGTCTTGTAAAATGCATTCATTCAATATGCTACTTGATGAAAATAAATTGAAAGAAAGTAAAGGCTATGAGGTGAAATCTAACATAGCTCTCATCTAACTGTAGCCACTTGTATACTAAAATGTATTTTGGTAGATTTGAAACCTAATTTAATAACAAAAGAATTGATTGTCTAATTTTCACATAAAGGACAGAAAGATGAAGTAATACTTCCCCCTAAAATATCTCCTCATTAAGCAGAAACGTTTGCAGCTTTCTTTTACACTGTAGAGTAGATATTCTCTGACTGTCTCTGCTGATGTTATCTAATGTCCTTGAACACATTTATTACAATTCATCATCTACATAGCAACAGGGCCATTCTCATAAACCAGACTGGCGCTGGATCTGGTAAGTCATTAAGCAAACATATTCCTGTGTCATACAAGGCTTTTGGCCCATTGCTACCTGTATAAGGGAAAGAGGATTTCTGATACACAGACTTCTTCCTAAGACACGTCACCTTCAGTTCACATCTTACCGATGCTTTAATTATTTGGCTACTTTCAGATACTGAAACATACTGGAATAAATTTTCTATGATTCTCTTTAAAATTACTTTATTTTTCATCTGTATGGTCATGATATCTATCAACAAATAGAAACAGAATTATTTTCCCTAAGACATAAAAAAATTAAGAATTAGGGGGAAAATCTGAGACAACATAAACACCAGAGTTTTATCGAACTGACAAGCCTGAAAAATCCCTCAATTATCACTTAATCATAGAACTTCACATAACCAAACAGGCCTCACTCAAGAAAGAAAACAAGGAATTGAATGGGAAATAGCTGTTGAAGTGCATGTATTGGATTTAGTTGGTGACGAAAGCTATAGCCCGGAGGGTAAGAGCTATAAGGACTCAGGCGCTAGGTCGCCTGGTTCAAATCCCAACTCAAGCACTTGCACTAGTCACATGACTTTGGACTAGTCACTCAACATCTCTGAGCTTCAGCTTTCTCATCTGGAAAGTGGGTAAATAGTATCTGTGTTGCAGGGAAGTTTTACAGCTTAAATGAATTAATAAATGAGAAATCCTTTCAGTGCCTAGTACATCATAAGTGCTATATAAGTGTTAACTGTGATGATGATGAGGTTAATGATGAGACCAAACTCAGAAGAAAATTTCTGTAGGAAAGAAGTAACATTGCTTTGTATTAAAATCAGATATTATCCCCCAGTCCCAGTTCTTCACATTTAAGAAATTTTAACAAATAGAAATCCTATATACTCAGGAGAAAATGCAGAAGAACAAAGGCAATATTAGCTTACTTGTTACGACTGTAATAAGACTACTTGAAGAAATATACCAAATTGTGCAGGGTTTGACACTGACCCTTGATTAGCTCTACTTAAGAAAATAATGTATCACATGTGTTTTGCATATGAAAATAAGGAAGAACAAATTTGTTTTCACTTCTGATGTTGCTTAAAGGAGTAGATAAAACTAAGATTTTAGGGGTGCCTGGGTGGCTCAGTCGCTTAAACATTCGACTCCTGATTTCGGCTCAGGTCATGGTATCAGGGTCATGAGATTGAGCCCCACATGGGACTCCACGCTGGGTGTGGAGCCTGCTTAAGATTCTCTCTCTCCTTCTCCCTCTGCCCTTTGTCCCCTCCCTAAAACAACAATAACAACAACAGCAACAACAACTAAGATCTTAGCTTTCCTCAAAAATGAGGAGCTGGTTTCATGACAGGGGAAAAGAAAAGAGAAAGACTGAGGTTATTCTATCCCCAGGTTTGAATAGTATCATAGTTAACCCTGGAAAATGGAGACAACTACCCTCCCTTCTCTGGGCATGGAGAAAGCAGGAAGCTGAGACTGCACAGTTCAGTGAATTCAGGATGACTTTGGTGCCATTCAACCTAGAAGCAGGTAGAGGGATTATATATCACCTCTCTCTTTACCCTAATGGTTTGGTCTGGTACCAAAGTCAGGAGGAAGGCAAGATACCAAATAATCCAAGTGAAGAGTTCCTGCTGAATTAAAACCCTTTTCTTTTCACAAGTTGAAGAGTAACATAAAGATACAATTTAACTGATCCCCCTGCATTCTCCGCTGCCAGCAATGGAGCTTCCTGGACACAGAAAGACAAATCTTACCCCACTACCCTCTCATATTTTCCCATCAGTTCAGAGTCCTGTCAATCCAAACGGAACTAGATGCTGTCAGTAACCACCAAAAGAAGTTTTGCTATGACCATTTCAAACAGAACTCCTTCCAGGGAGGAGACCAGTGGTAGATGTTTATCTTACAGAATTACGGCTGTACTATGGGTCACTCCACCTCTAAAACTGAGCCCTGTGTATGTGAGGCCACTTGAGTATACCCCCAAAGTTCAATGAACCATGCTGAACAAAAGCAATGGCAAAAAGAGGCAGCCTGTGTTCTTCTCTGTGCAATTCCTAAGCTTGTTGTGTTAAAAACTAAATCTGTGGTTGTTTTTCTCATTCCAACCCCTTATTCATTTTCACTGCATATTTTAGGGATTAAAGTTTTCAGTTCTCTTCCTTTTCTGCTGTCTTATTAGAGAATAAGAGAATTATGTTTAAAAAATATTAAAATTTAAAAACCCAGTTTGAGGCTAGGATACAGCAATGAAATAAGTTTCTACTCATAGAGAAGAATTAAGATGCTCCACTCCATTTCTTTAAATATCAGAGGCACCTAATGCCTGAGAATCAGCCTTCTCCTTCTTGTTTCTCCAGCTGATGTGAGGTCTGTAATAGCAAGCTCTTCTATTTCATTCCAGCACAAAATGACACCAGTTGGTCAATGTATCCATGAAGCTTTTTCTGGAGAGAATGTTCTATTTAGAGAATGTTCTCTATTTTGAGTTCATTTGACTCTATAATGGTAATATTAGGAGAAGGCAGATGCACTAGAAATTTGGCTCCACTTTAGATGCTCTGACGACCAGCATCAGTATCACTTTTGTGCCTTCTAGGTACAGAGAATCTCGGGTCATGCACCAAAACTTTTAAATCAGAATGTGCATTTAACAAAAACTGAGGTGGATATTAAACCTTGGGAAGCACTGGTTGAAATAGTCAAAAGTTCTACTAAAATACATAACAGGCAGTCTCCTAATGATGGTTTAAGCAACACATCAAGATCATTTTAATGCAATTTAACTCAAAAATTTTTTGATGGCTTCCCCCTTTTTTGTAATATGAGGTTAGTCTATAATAATGGTAATTAGTTTGAAGATGTTTTAATGATTTTGATAGCCACGATATACAATTTCCACTGAATATGTAAACTCAGAATTTTAAGCATTTACTTGCAAATAAATTATAATTAGTTTTGAGCATTATTGATGGAAAAACTGAAATCTGCAGATAATTCTTAATTTGGAAATCTTTCATCCTTCGTCCAAAATTTGTATATACATTACATATTGTTAATAATTGAGGTAAATGTCATGTTATATTGCAAAATTAACTAGTAAATATGAACTTTTAGACAACTTCATTTTAAAAATACTTTTATTTGAGTACAGTTGACACACAATGTTAATTAATTTCAGGTACACAACATAGTTATTCAACATCTCTATAAATTATGCTATGCTCACCTCAAGTAGAGTACCATCTGTCACCATATAATGCTATTACAGTATCATTGTCTATATTCCCTATGCTGTGTCTTCTATTCCCATATTCTATAGCTGGGAGCCTGTATCTCCCACTGCTCTTCACCCATTTTGCCCCTCCCCACACACCCTTCCCTCTGGCAACCATCAGTTTGTTATCTGAATTTATAGGTGTGATTCTGCTTATTCTTTGATTCTCCATTTGTTTTATTTTTTAGATTCCATATATGACTAATGTCATACTGTTTCATATCATTGCTTTTCTCAATCTGACTTATTTGACTTAGCATAATACCCTCTAGGTCTATCCATGTAGTCACAAATGGCACCATCTCATTATTTTTTATAATATAATAATATTTATAATATTCGATTGTATATATAAACCACATCTTTTCCATTCATCTATCAATGAACGCTTAGGTTTTTTCCATATCTTGAATATTGTTAATAATGCTGCAGTAACCATAGGGATGCATGTATCTTTTCAAATTAGTGATTTCATTTTTCAGGGGGGATTGGTACTCAATAGTGGAATTATTGGACCATATGGTATTTCTATTTTCAATTCTTTGAGGAATCTTCATACTGTTTTCTGCTGTGACTGTACCAATTTACATTCCCATCAACAGAGCATAAGAGTTCCTTTTATTCCACATCCTTGCCAACACTTGTTAGTTCTTGTCTTTCTTATTCTGACAGATGTAAGGTGATATCTCATTGTGGTTTTGATTTGCATTTCCCTGATGATTAGTGATGTTGAGCATCTTTTCACGTGTCTGTTGGCCATCTGTATGTCTTCTTTGAAGAAATGTCTTTTCAGGTCCCCTGTCCATTTTTTAATTGGATTGTTTGCTTTCTTTGATGTTGAGTTGTGTAACTTCTTTATAGATTTTGGGTATTAGCCCCCTATCAGATACATCATTTGCAAATACCTTCTCCAGTTACATAGGTTACCTTTTTATTTTGTTGATGGTTTCCTTCCTCATGCAAAAGCTTTTTATTTTGGTGTAGTACCGATAGTTTGCTTTTGCTTTTGTTTCCCTTGCCTTAGGAGACATATCTAGAAAAATGTTGCTATGGCCAATGTCAAAGAAATTATTGCCTTTGGTCTCCTCTAGGATTTTTATGGTTTCCAGTTTCACATTTGTGTCTTTAATCCACTTTGAGTTTATTTTTGTGTATCATATTAGAAAGTGGTATGTTTCATTCTTTTGCATGTAGCTGTCCAGTTTTCCCCGCACCATTTGTTGAAGAGACTGTCTTTTCCTCATTGTATATTATTACATTCTTTGTCATATATTAACTCCCCATATAAGTATGAGTTCGCTTCTGGGTTCTCTGTTCTGTTCCATTGATCTATGTGTCTATTTTTGTGCCAGTACCATACCGTTTTAATTACCATAGCTTTGTAGGATATCTTGAAATCTAGAGTTCTGATACCTCCAGTTTTGTTCTTTCTCAGGATTGCTTTGGCTATTCGAAGTGTTTCATGGTTCCATATAAATTTTAAGATTCTTTGTTCTAGTTCTGAGAAAAAAAAGCTGTTGGTGTTTTGATAGGAGTTGCATTGAATCTGTAGATTGCTTTGGGTAATATGGACATTTTAATAGTATTAATTCTTTTAATCCGTGACATGGAATATCTTTCCATTTGTTTGTGTCATCTTCAGTTTCTTTCATCAGTGTTTCATAGTTTCCACAGTAAGTCTTTCACCTCCTTGGTTATGTGTATTCCTAGGTACTTTATTCTTTCTGGTACAATAGTAAGTGGAATTGTTTCTTCATTTACCTTCCTGCTACTTTGTTATTACTGTATAGAAACGCTACAGGTTTCTGGGTATTAATTTTTTTCCTGAAACTTTACTGAATTCACTATTAGTTTTAGTAGTTTTTTGGTGGAGTCCTTAGAGTTTTCTATGTATCTGCAAATAGTGACAGTTTAATTTCTTTATCAACACGGATTCCTCTTATTTCTTTTTGTTGTCTTATTGCTGTGGCTTAGGCTTCCAGTACCATGTTGAATAAAAGCAATTAGAGTGGGCATCTTTGTCTTGTTCCTGATCTCTAATTAGAGGGAAAGCTCTCAGTTTTTCACCATCGAGTATTGTGTTAACTGTGGGTTTTTCACATACGACCTTTATTATGTTAAGGTGTGTTCCCTCTATACCCACTTTCTTGAGCATTTTAATCATGAATGATTATTCAATTTTGTCAAATATTTTTTTCTGCATTTATTGAGATTATCATATAGTTTTTTTTTAAGATTTTATTTATTTATTTATTTATTTATTTATTTATTTATTTGACAGAGAGAGAGAGACAGCCAGCAAGAGAGGGAATACAAGTAGGGGGAGTGGGAGAGGAAGAAGCAGGCTCCCAGCAGAGGAGCCCGATGTGGGGCTTGATCCCAGGACTCTGGGATCACGCCCTGAGTCGAAGGCAGACACTTAATGACTGAGCCACTCAGGCGCCCCATATCATATAGTTTTTATCCTTTGTTTTGTTGATGTGCTGTATCACATTGACTAATCTGCTAATATTGAACCATCCTTACATCCCCAAAACAAATCACACTTGATTGTGATGAATGATCATTTTAATATATTGTTGAATGTGATTTGCTCATGTTTTGTTGAGGATTTTTTTCATCTATGTTCATCAAGGATATTGACCTATAGTTTTCTTTTTTGTGGTGTCTTTGTCTGATTTTTCATCACAGGGTAATGCTAGTATTGTAGAATATATTTGGAAGCTTACTTTTCTATTCTATTCTCTGGTATAGTTTGAGGAGCATAGGTATTAAGTCTTTTTTAAGTGGTTGATAGAATTCACCTGTGAATCTTTCTGGTCCTGGACTTTTATTTTTGGGTAGTTTCTTTATTATTGATTCATATTCATTACTAGTAATTGGTCTCTTCAGATTTTCTATTTCTTTCTGATTCGGTTTTAGAAGGTTTTATGTTTCTAGGAATTTATCCATTTCTTCTAGGTTGTCCAATTTGTTGGCATAAAATTTTTCACTGTATTCTCATAATCTTTTGTATTTCTGTGGTGTCAGTTGTTACTTCTCTCCCATATCTGATTTAATTCATTTGGGCCCTCTCTCTTTTTTTCCCTTCTTTTTTCCTTGATGAGTCTGGCTAAGAGTTTATGAATTTTATTTTTTCAAAGAATCAGCTCTTGGGTTCACTGATCTTTTCTATTGTTTTTTAGTCTCTATGTCATTTTTTTTTTACTCTGATTTTTATTATTTCCTTCCTTCTGCTCACCTTGAGCTTTATTTGTTCTTCTTTTTCTAATTCCTTTATTTGTAAGGTTAGATTGTTTATTTGAACTTTTTCTTGTTTCTTGAGGTAGTTCTATATTGCTATATATTTCCCTCTTAGAACTGCTTTTGCTGTGTCCCAAAGATTTTGGACCATTGTGTTTTCATTTTCAATTGTCTCCATGTCTTTTTAATTTCTTTTTTGGTATCTTCATTGACCCACGGGTTGTTTAATATCATGTTGTTTAGCATCCACATGTTTGTGTTCTTTCCTATTTTTTTCCTTGTGATTAATTTCTAGTTTCATACCATTTTGGTCAGAAAGGTGCACAGTATAATTTCAGTCTTCTTAAATTTTTCGAGACTTGTTTTATGGCCTAACACATGATCTATTCCGGAGAATGTTCCAAGTGCACTTGGAAAGAGTGTGTATTCTGTTGTTTTGGGATGGAATGTTCTGTATATATTTGTTATATCCATCTGGTCTAATGTGTCATTCAAAGACACTGTTTCCTTATTGATTTTCTGTCCACATGATCTATCCATTGTTGTAAGTGGAGTGTTAAAGTCCCCCACTACTATTGTATTACTGTAAATTTCTCCTTTTGTGTCATTTAACATTTATTTTATGTATTTAGATGCTCCAGTGGTGGGTGCATAGATATTTATATTGTTATATACTCTTGTTGGATTGATCCTTTTATCATTATGTAATGCCTTTCTTTGTCTCTTGTTACAGTCTTTGTTTTAAGTCTATTTTGTCTGATCTAAGTATTGCTGTCCTGGCTATTTTTTCACTTCCATTTGCATGGTGAATGTTTTTCCATCCCTTCACTTTCAGACTGTAGGTATCTTTAGATATGAAGTAAGTCTCTTGTAGGCAGGTTATAGCTCACTTTCTTTGTGATTGATGAGTTTCTGTAGTGTTATGTTTGGCTTTCTTTATTTTTATTTATCTATTATGAGTTTCTGTAGTGTTATGTTTCACTTTCTTTATTTTTTATGTATCTATTATAGGTTTTGGGTTTGGGTTATAAACCATGAGCTTCATGTATAACATCCTAGGTATATAGCAGTCTATATTAAGTTAATGGTTATTTAAGTTCAAACACATTCTAAAAAAAAACCCTTCACTTTTTAAAACTCCCTCCTCCACCTTTTATGTAAATGCTGTCATAATTTGCATTTTTTATTTATAATTTTCTTATGTCTAATTATGGCCTTTTTTTCCACTTAAAGAAGTCCTTTTAACATTTCTCATAAGGCTTTAGTGGTGACAAACACTTTTAAATTTTGTTAGTCTAGGAAACTCTTTATCTCTCCTTCAATTCTGAATGATAACCTTGCTGAGTAGAGTATTTTTGGTTGTAGTTTTTTTTTTTTTCTTTTCTTTCTGTACTTTGAATATTTCATGCCATTTTCTTCTGGCCTGCAGTTTCTGTTGAAAAATCAGCTGATAGCCTTATAGTGTTTTTCTGGTACATAACTTTTTGCTTCTCTCTTGATGCTTTTAAAATTCTCCCTTTATCTTTAACATCTGACATTTTAATTATTATGTGTTGTGGTGTGGAACTCCTTGAGTTTATACTGTTTAAAGCACTCTGTGCTTCTTGAAACTGGATGTCTGTTTCCTTCCCTGAGTTCGGCTATTGTTTCTTCAAATAAGGTTTTTGTCCCTTTCTCTCCTTTTTCTAGGATCCCTATTATATATATGTTTATTCTCTTGATGTCATCCAAGAAATTGCTTAACATATCCTCATTTGTTTTTACTCTTTCCTCTTTTGCTGTTCAGCTTAGGTGCTTTCTGTTACCCTGTCTTCCAGATTGCTGTTTTGTTTTTCTGTATCCGCTAATCTGTTAATTGCCTCTAGTGTATTTTTCATTTCAGTTATTAAATTCTTCAACTCTGGTTGGTTCTTTTTTATATTTTCTATCGCTTTATTGAAAATCTTACTGAGTTCTTTCATCTCTCCAGCTTGGTAAGCATCCTTATGATCATTTTAAAATTCTTTATCAGGCATATTGGTTATCTCCATTCATTTAGTTCTTTTTCTGAGGTTTTTGTCTTGTTATTTCTTTTGGGCTGTGCTAGGTTAGCCGGAGCTGAAGTGGATGTGGGCCAGGGTGGCTTTGAGGCTCTCTGCTCAGAGGGTGCCCTGGCAGGACAGCCGAACCTGAAGTAGGTGCAAGCCAAGTGGTCCCAGGGCTCTATGTACAGAGGACACCAAGGAAGATAGTGAAAGCCAAAATGGGTGTAAGCAGGGGTATCCCAGGGCTCTCTGCACAGAGAGTGCCCTGTGAGGGTGGCAGGAGCTGAGGCAAGGTTCAGGCCAGGATGTCCTGGGGCTCTGTGTAGCAGATGCTCTTTGCAGGACAGCTGAAGCTGAAGTGGATGCAAGCTGGGATGTCTCAAGGTGCTCGAGGCGGGGATGCCCTGGCAGGGCAACTGGAGCTGAGGCAGTGTGCATGCCAGGAAGGTCCTGTGCTCTGTGCACAGAGGGCACCCTGGGAGAATAGCCACAGTGGGTGTAAATTGGGGTGTTGCAGGACTCTCCACACAGAGAGTTTCCTAGAGGAGTGGCTGGAGCCAAGGCAGGGTACAAGCCAGGAGGTCCTGGGGGCACTCCACACAGGCAGCTCCCTGGGAGGACAGCTAAAGCTGAAGTAGGAGCTGGTGTGGTCCCTGGGCTCTCTACACAAAATGTGCCTTGGCAGGACAGTCAAGCTGAAGTGGGTATAAGTGGGGATATTTCAGGGTGCTCAGCACAGGGGGTACTATAGCTGGACACTGGGAGCTGAGGCCAGCATGGTGGGGTGTTCCAGGGTGCTCTGCACAGGGGGTACCCTGGCAGGGTGGCTGTAACTGAAGCTGGCATAGGCCGGGGATTCTCAGGATGCTCTATGCAGGGAGCGTCCTGACAGAGCAGCTAGATCTGAAGCAGGTATCAGCCAGGAGGTACCAGAATGCTCTGTGCCAGGGATACTGTAGCAACCAACTCAAGTCAAAGTGGTATGGGCCTGGAGTGTTCTGGTGTGCTTTGTGCCTGTGTCACCTTGGTACAAAGGCTGGAGCTATAGCAAGTGCTGACCAGGATGTCCTGGTGTGCACCACCCTGTGGTCTCCTTGGTGGGATGCCTGGGGCTGGTGTGGGCCAGGGACCTGGGGCTTACTGAAACAGCAGGCAAGTTAGGGGACCCAGATCCCTCACTGGCCTGCACTTTCAAAGTAGATGGGAGCATAGGCCATGTCCACCAGCCCCTCCCACCCAGAGAGAGCTCCCCCACTGTTTGGCAGAGTTCTAGGGCTGGATCTTTTATAAACTAGCTGCTCTTTTAAACTGGGTTTTTTGTTTTTTGTTTTTTCTTTTTTCTGTGCCCAAGGACAAATGAATCTGTTCCTGGTTCCTCAGTACTATAGCTCCCCACTGCAGTTCACAGTGTTGAAGGTGGGGGTTCCCTTGTTACCCTGTCTCTGTCTCTTTTGCCATTCTCTCTATCTTTTGTTTTGTTGTTCAGAAGCTGTTCAGTCTGCCAGCAGTTCTTCAGGAGGAATTGCTCTATAAATAGGTATAATTTGGTGTGTTCATAGAGGAGGTGAGTTCAGCATCTTCTTATGTCACCATCTTGGACCAGAGCCAATTACATTATTTCTATAAGCCATACACACACACACACACACACACACACGTATATAAAATTTATATTATATACATAATATGTATATGTATGTACATAAATATATATATTTTATACATATAAAATTATATATGTATATGTATAATTTTATAGGTATATAAATTATATACATATAAATTAATATATATAAATAAAATACTATATGGCTTTATTCTATTTTTTTCAAATTTTGATTTTTCACTCATTCAAAAATGTGCTAGGATTGTTCAGGGCATGGGAGATCCGGTAGTCACCAACAGAGACAAGAGCTTTTTCTACTCTACAGGAAGGGAGATAGGCAATTGATAAAAATATCAAAGGTACCATGTATTAGATATTATACATGCTATAAAGACAATGAAACAGGAGGTGGTATGAGGATAGCTGGAGAAGGAGGGGTTTGTGATTTTAAACAAGTGCTCCAGGAAGGCTCCAGGATACAGGTGTCATTTCATCAAAGACTCCAAGGAGATGAGGCCCTGGTCTTGAGGATATCCAAGCAAGGGAACAACAAGTGGGATGGTTTGAGCCAGGAGGGTGTCTGATGTATTCCAGAACCAGTGAGGAGGTCAACAGGGTGGAGTGAGCAAGAACCAGAGTAGGAGTTGACATTAGAGGGATAATGGAGTGACGGGAAAATCAAGTAGAGTCTGATAGGCCATTGGAGTAAGATGGAAAGATATTGGAGTGATATAATCTTATGTTTGAAAAGCATTAGCTTGTCATCTGGCTGAGAGCATGTGTACCTCCAAATAGAGGGACAAGACAACTACAAGGCATACCTTGTCTACCCCCTCTCTCCAACAACATCTTGACCACCACCGCTTCCCAGCCACAGATGCCTTTATTATCATTATTTCTTCTAATCAGTATGCACAGAATTGCAGATTTGGAGTGAACCAAGTCAAGATAATATAATCATCTCATTTTAGAGATTAGCAAACTGGGGCCTAGAAATTGATGTGTTTTGTTCAAGGTTACAAACCAAGTGTATGGCCCAGGCAGAACTGGAAATTTTGTGACTTCTATTCTCATGAAAGGGCTTAGTGTAGAATAGTTGAAAGGCAAGGGCTTTGGCCAGACAACCCAGCATTTTAGCTGGGTCATAGTATAACTCCCTAGCCTTGGAGAAGTTACATAAACTCCCTAAGTATCAGTACACTGAAAGTAAGAGTGTCTACCTATAGGACTGTTGGTGGTTAACTATATGTGAAGGAAAACAATAAAGTGTTTAGCGGTAGTTTGTACTCAAAATAGGGGAGTTTCATCTTCTTTCCCACTATCACAGCATCACTGTGTGAAAGCTACTAGAGGTCAAGCTTGTACAGTTTCAGTCTGCTGTTTAGCCCACTACACAGTGCAGTGCTTATGAACGGTACAATGTTATCAGACAATTCTTACAAAGATTTAAATAGAAAAATCACAATCACAGTTTTAGCTACTTTGCTCATAATCCATTATACCTTTATAAGAAGAGGCAGTTGAGAAAGACAGACACTATTGATTGACTTTATTTGTTAGATTATACTTCTATATGAGAGAATTATGAATTATAATAATTATATAATTATAGTAGCTACCATTGAGTTAACTCCTACTATATGTAAAACACTGTACTAGGTACTTTATACACATATTAAATCATTTATGCTCCCAATAATAGCTTATAGGTAGGTGTAAAATATGCTCATTTGACAGATGGAAAAACTGAGGCCCACAAAGGTGAAATCACCCATGATGCATGTTTACAGCAATAGTACATGGCAAAGGTGGGAATGGAGACCAACTGTGTCATCCACAGAAATCTTTCTCTCAAGAGGCTCCATGAGTATAAGAGTAGCTTTATCAAGCATACATACAAAATAGCTAATAATTTCCACTTATTGAATGCCCAGTGTATCAGGCACTGTATTTTTCAGTTTAATTAACTATCCTATTTAATTTTCACAGAAATGGTTATTATTTTCCCATTTTACAATCAAGGAAACAGGCTCAGCAAAGGATGAATTTGCCAAAAGTCACACTGTTCCATGAAACAAAACCAGGATTTGAACCTCTCTGAAACCAATGCCTGGGTTTGGCTATATAAGAAGTAGGACAAGATCTCTGATAGCCATCTAACCAACTATTCTGCCTATGATAGAGGCTCCAGAGACACCTCAGAGGACAACTGCATCTTCTCGGATATTATTTTCAAATGTTACTTTTATCCCAATTTTCTCAGTAGCCATTTAAAGATCAGGTATTAATGAAGAAATAGCTTCAGCAACATTCCAGAGAATGTTCTTAACATTTTTACAGTGGTGGTAATTTAACAAACTTTAGAGCAAAGAACATTGGTCAGATATTTGTCCATCAGCCCTTCTCACTTTTATTTTCTTTATGGAAAGTTTGAATCTTTATTTGAATATGATACATTATCAGACTCAGCTTAAGTAGTTCCCCAGATTGGATCAGCTCCATCAGGATTCCAGGCTCTGGTCCATGTAGCTAGCCCAAGCTGCCACCATCGTTGCTTCATCTCAGAATCTCATCTCTGCTACCATGGTGGCAGCCACAGTGGTTCTTGGAATCATGTTTAACCTGAGTGGACCTACGAAGGCTCTGACTCCTCCAACATTTCCAGGCTCAAATGATGCACCACACTGTGGTATGTGGAATCTGTTTACTTAGTGATTATAGGGAGCGGTGGGACAAAGTCCAGAAGTATTAATTCCTCATGGGGTGAACTTTAACCAATGAGAAAAGAAAGAAAGGGCGAGTAAAGTCCTTTCCCTTTTCCCTCTAAGATGAGGTCTGTCAAATAGTCGAAGAGCCATTCTGACCTTCCTCCTATTTTGGTAAAGTTTTATTGAAACATAGACATGCTCATCTATTTACTTATTGTCTATGACAACTCTCATGCTATAACAATGGAGTTAAGTAATTGTGAACGAGACCATATGCCCTACATAGTCTAAATATTTATTGTTTGGACTTTTACAGATAAATTCTGTGGACCCCTGCCCTAAAGGGGCAACTCTGATGCAGGGCCTGTTTGGAAAACTGTGTGCAGAACCAAGCAATCAGCTGTATTTCTTGTGAAGCTGTGGCCAGCTTGGTTATATATCCTTTTGTATGTGCGTTCCCTCTTTCCCTGCCTCACTTTCCTTGCCTCAGACCTGCTGCTCTGAGATTCTACCTATCAATAAAACCTGAGCAAGTGAGCTTAGTCACAGACTCCATTTTCTAAAGAACCAGTGATAAAGAGAGGTACAGATCGAAGACCCAGATTCATAAATTTTGTTCTTCTTTGATGTACTGATTCCTTCATAAATTGTGTTAATCCATCAAAAAAGAAAATAATCAGTTTCTAGTTCTTCTGTGTTAGCTTCAAGTAGTTTCACAAAGCCATTATACATGTAAGTTCTCTGGTGAGGATATACTGAAACTTTAGACCAATTTTACTCATATTGTGTATCTTTAGGAGTGGTTTTGCAATCTAGGATTCCTTTTTTTTTTTTAAGGTTTATTTATTTATTCCAGGGGGGGCACAAGTCAGAGGAGGGGTATAGGGAGAGAATCTTCAAGCAGACTCCCCATTGACCGTGGAACCTGAGGCAGGGCTTGATCTCTCGACTCATGAGATCACGACCTGAGTGGAAACCAAGAGTCAGATGCTTAACTGACTGACCACCAGGTGCCCCAGGATTCCTCTTGGCTTTGTGTCATTTTAGTCGGCAGTACACGATTAAGAGTCATTAGTGTTTTCCAAGGTCATATTTAATAAGTATTATGGACAGCAACCTGTATCTATCATGGCTCAATGTCCTCACTTCTCCTTTGTATTTGATTCCCCAGTAACTAACTTTACTCACTATAGTAAGTTTCTCTATTTTTATCTGCTATATTTTTCTGATCAATTGTAAAGATTTAACTTATACGTTCTATTAAACCACAAATAGAACACTCATTTTAAGCCTAAAGAAAAGCATTAGATACTGAGGCTGATAAGAAATGAAGCACATGTTATAGACAGCAGGGGTATGGCCAAGAAGTCTTCAAAAATGCATATTGTGGCTGGTACTGTCTTTCCGCACAATCTGCTTGCTAAGAGTACCCTTTGAGGAAGGAATAGTATGAAAGGTAACATCAACTTGAATTTGATCAAAGTTGTCAGTCTTCATAAAACCAAAGATGAAAGAGAGAAATGCTATAGGCTTACCACAAATTTAGCCTAGATCTTCTGTCCTCCCCTCTCTGCATCTCTGGTTAAGATGATCTAGACCAGATCTAGTCAGAGAATGAGTGACTGACCCTATGAAGAACCATTTGTTGAGCCCCCTTGCATACTGCCAATGTCATCTGGAACTTTCTCAATGAAGTTTGATCTTTAGAGATCATCTTGGAACATAACTGTGGAACGGGAATTGCCTTGATTCCTTCTTCAGGTTTTCCTCCTAGCTCTTAAGCCAAATGAATGATCTGCCATCTAATTGTTGGGAAAACAACTTAACAGCTATGCCACTTTGTTATCAGTTCAATGTTTTTAGTTGTAGATGACCCCAGAAGGAATCATGATCAGACTTTGGAAATCAACACTGAAATGGAATGGTAGTGGTTACACAGAAATCAGGGACTGTACTTCACTTTACAGTGACCGCATTCTTCCCAGCCTTCTCAACTTCTGCCTTTCATGCTTACGGAAATTCATTTGCAAGTTTGGGAAGTGAAACGAAATCCAAACTTCACTGAAATGCTTTAATGCTTTGATTTAGCCATAAAACTTTCTCTTTCAGTTAAAGCCTATTTAAATATCCATAGCAACTCTGCTCTGAGGAGAGAAACTAATTCACAGATCACTGCTTTTGCTTGCATTTAGGTACCAGCCTTGAAGAAGCCATAACATTTTAGTTAATAAATTAAAACATTCCTTTGGTGTTGCTATCAATGCTATACATCTGCTTCAGTTACAAAAGCAAACTAGCAATAATTATTTAAAACATTAGAAAAAATCTGTAAATGTATAATGCATTTGGAACCAAATGTAAGCCCTTAAAATGCCATTAACTTTGTTCTGTGTGATTACAATCCAGTAAAGATCAAATAAGATTTTGCAAAATATATGTATATATATTTACAATTGGCTTTCCTCATGTTTATGTACAGTCTAGAGAAATAAAAACCCATAAAGATCAAGCAAGAAAAATCAAGTGCCTATTTTAATTTTACTATTGTAAAAATTACTTACCATTTTGGTTCTTCAACTTTAGAATCATCTTTTAGGAGTCTACTTTAGGACATGAGCACCCAGACTATTACAGATAAAATATTCTTATGGTTTCCAGGTAGAATTATTTTTATCAAAACATTTCAATAAATATTAATATAATCACAACTATCTTCTTCAAGCTAAACAAAACATACAAAACAAAACAAATAAACAAAAACCCTAGTTACAAATCTTCCTGGACTTCATTGTAAACCCACTTATTTACGTGACTCTAAACCTTTTCCAGGGTATCCAAATCTGTTGTAAGTTTTATAAATAGTACCCTCATTAAAATAAGTATTAAATGTATCAGAGAAAATTTTATTATTCCAATTAAGAACTTACTATTAATTTTTAAATTTCCTAAAGCAACTTGATTGTGATAGCTATAGATATTTATGCAATTAGTAAGAACACTTTATAAAGGATCTTAAAAGACATATCGTTTTACCTGTAACGCTAACTCCTTTTATTTGGAAAAAAAAATGTCCATAGTATTGGGTCACAGCAATCTTTTTTTTTAAATGAAGTGTAGTTAACATACAATATTGTATTAGTTTCAGTTCTCTTTTTAGTTTTTTTGAGGAACCTTCACATTATTTTCCACAGTGGCTACACCATTTTGCATTCCCACCAACAGTGCACAAGGTTTCCGATCTTTCCACATCCTCATCAGTACCCATTATTTCTTGTCTTTTTTGATAATAGCCATTCTGACAGATGTAAGGTGATATCTCACTGTGGTTTTGATTTGCATTTCCCTGATGATTAGTGATGTTGAGCATCTTTTCATGTTCCTGTTGGTCATTCTGTATATTTTCTTTGGAGAAATGTCTATTCAGATCCTCTGCCCATTTTTTAACTGGATTATAGGGCTTTTTGTTTTATATTGAAGTGTGCGAGTTCTTTGAATATTTTGGATATTAACCTCTTATTGGTATATTATTTACAAAAATCTTCTCCCATTCAGTAGGTTGCCTTTTTCTTTTGTTGATGGTTTTATTCACTGTGCAAATGTTGTTTTTAGTTTGATGTAGTCCCATTTATTCATTTTTGCTTTTGTTGCTCTTGTCTCAGGAGACAGATCAAAAACAAAAAAAATTGTTTAAACCAATGTCCAAGAGCTTACTACCTGTTATATTCTAGGAGTTTTATGGTTTCCTGTCTATATTTAGTTTTCTATACATTTTGAATTTTTTTGTATGGTATAAGAAACTTGCTCCCCTGTCAAAGACTAATTGACTGTATATATATAAGTTTATTTCTAAACTGTCTATTCTGTTTCATTGATCTACATGTCTGTTTTTGTGGCAGTTCCATACTGTTTTGATTACTATAGCTTTGTAGTATAGTTTGAAGTCAGGGAATACCATACTTCCTGCTTTCTTCTTCATTCTCAAGATTACTTTGGCTTTTCAGGGTCTTGTAATTCCATAAAATTTTAAGATTTTTCTAGTTCTATGAAAAATGCCATTGGTATTTTGATAGGGATTGCTCTGAATCCATGGATTGCTTTGGGTAGTACAGACATATTAACACTATTCTTCAAATCCAGGAGCACAGTGTATCTTTCCATTTATTTGTGTAGTCTTCAGTTTCTTTCATCAATGCTATATAGTTTTCAGAGAATGGGTCCTTCATCTCCTTGGTTAAATTTACTCCTAGGTATTTTATTTTTTGATGCAATTGTGAGTGGGATTATTTTCTTAATTTCTCTTCCTGATAGTTCATTAGTAGCATATAGAAATGCAATAGATTAATGTGTCCTGTAACTTTATTGAATTCATTATTTCAATAAATTCAATAAATATTTTTTGGTGGAGTCTTTAGGGTTTTCTATATATAGTATCATGTCATCTACAAATAGTAACAGTTTTACTTCTTTTCCAATTTGAATAACTTTTATTTCTTTTTCTTGCCTGATTGCTCTGGCTAGGATATCCAATACTGTGTTGAATAAAAGTGGGCATCCTTGTCTTGTTCTTGATCTTAGAGAAAAGCTTTCAGCTTTTTGCCATTGAGTACGATGTTAGATGTGGGGTTTTCATATATGACCTTTATTAGGTTGAGGTATGTTCCCTCTATATCCACTTTGTCAAGTGTTTTTATCATGATCGGTTGTTGAATTTTGCCAAATGCTTTTTCTACATCTATCGAGATGCTCTTATGATTGTTATCTTTCTTTTTGTTAATGTGGTATATCACATGGATTGATTTGTAGATATTCAACCATTCTTGTATATCTGGATTAAATCCCACTTTATCATGGTGTATGATCCTTTAAATGTATTGTTGAATTTGGTTTGCTAATATTTTGTCGAGTATTTTTGCATCAAGGTTTATCAGGGATATTGGCCAGTAATTCGTGTGTGTGTGTGTGTGTGTGTGTGTGTGTGTGTGTGTCTTTGTCTGGTTTTGGTATTATGTAATTATGACATCATAGAATGAGTTTGGAAGCTTTCTTTCCTGTTCAATTTCTTGGAATAGCTTGAGAGAGATAGGTACGAACTCTTATTTAAATGTTTGTTGGAGGGGCACCTGGGTGGCTCAGTCAGTTAAGTGACTGCCTTCAGCTTGGGTCATGATCCCAGGGTCTTGGGCTCGAGCCCCCCGTTGGGCTATCTATTCAGCAGGAGCCTGCTTCTCCCTCTCCCTGTTGCTCCCCCTGTTTGTACTCTCTTTCTCTCTCTGTCAAATAAAGAAATAAAATCTTTTAAAAAATGTTTGTTGGAATTCACCAGTGAAACTGCCTGGTCCTAAATGTTTATTTGTTGGGAGTTCTAAAATTTCTTCTTCTTTTTTTTTTTTTAAAAAGATTAATTTATTTATTTCAGAGAGAGAGAGTGCATGAGTGGGGGAAAGTGCAGAGGGAATCTCAAGCAGACTCCCCACTGAGCGTGGAGACTAGCACAGGGCTCAGTCTCATGACCCATGAGCTCATAACCTGAGCCGAAATTAAGAGTTGGATGCTTAACCAACTGAGCCACCCAGTTGTCCTGAGAGTTTTCAAGTTTCTGATTCGATTTCATTACTGGTAATTGGTCTGTTCAAATTTTCTGCTTTTTCCTGATTCTTTTTGGAAAATTGTGTTTCTAGGAGTTTATCTATTTCTTCCATGTTGTCCCAGTTGTTTGTTGTAGTCCCTCACTATCCTTTGTATTCTGTGGTATCCAGTATAACTTATCTTCTTTCATTTCTGATTTTATTTATTTGGGCCCTCTCTCTTTTTTTCTTGATGAGACTGGCTAGAAGTTTATTAATTTTATTTATCTTTTGAAAGAACTTTTAGTTTCATTGATTTTTTCTAGTTTTGTTTGTTTCAGTTTATATTCAATTTATTATTTCTTCTATTCACTTTGGGCTTTGTTTGTTCTTTTTCTCATTCCCTTAAGTGTAATATTAGATTGTTCATTTGATATTTTTCTTGCTTCCAGAGGTAGTCCTGTATTGTTATAAACTGCCCTCTTGGAACTGCTTTTTCTGTGTCTCATAAATTTTGGGACATTCTGTTTCTATTTTCATTTGTTTCAAGGTTTTTTTTTTTTTTTTCCTTTGATTTCTTCATTGACCCTATGGTTATTTAGTAGCATGTTTTTAGCCTCCATTATTTGTGGTAATTTTTAGTTTTTTTTTCTTGTAACTAATTCCTAGTTTCATATTTTTGTGGTTGAAAAATATGCTTGACATAATTTCAATTTTCTTAAATTGATTGAGGCTTGTTTTGTGGCCTAACATATGATCAATACTAAAGAATGTTCCATGTGCATTTGAAAAGAATGTATATTCTACTATATTTCAATGAAATGCTCTGTATATGTCTATTAAGTCCATTTGGTTTAATGTATGATTTAAGGTCAATGTTTTTGCTTGTTGACTTTCTGTCCAGATGACTATCCGTTGATGTAAGGGGGGGTGTTAAAGTCCCCTACTATTGTTGTATTATTGTCATTTTCTCCCTTTATGCCTGTTAATATTTACCTGATGTATTAGGTGCCCCTATTTGTTGTGTGCATGGATATGTGCAAGTATTATATCCTCTTGGATTGATTCCTTGATCATTATGTAATCACGTCTTTTTTCTCTTGTTATAGTTTTTGTTTTAAAGACTAATTTCTGTGATATATGTACTGCCAACCCAGTTTTCTTTTGTTTCTATTTGCATGGATAACTTTTTCCATCCTTTAACTTTCAGTCTGTGTGTGTCATTAAATCTGAAGTCAGTCTCTTGTAAGCAGCACATACATTTATCTTTTAATACAGTCATCCTATGCCTTCTGATTAGAACATTTAGTCCATTTACATTTAAAGCAATTATTGGTAGATATGCACTTATTGCCATTTTAATAATTGCTTTCTGGTTGTTTTTGTATTTGTTCTCTGTTCTTTTCTTCTCTCGCTCCCTTCCCTTGTGATTTGTTTACTTTCCTTAGTGTTATGTTTGTATTCCTTTCTGCTTATTTTGTGTGTATCAGTTCACAAAAAAGATGCTGGTTTTTGTTTGTGATGACTATGATGTTCATATATAATACTCTATGTATATAGCAATTGTAAGTTAATGGTCACATAAGTTTGAAAATATTCTAAAGCACTACAATTTTACTCTCCTCCCTCCACATTTTATGTATTTGATGTCATGTATTATCTCTTTTTTATTTTGTGTATCTCTTAACTAATTATTTTAGATATTGTTGACTTTACTGCTTTCATCTTTTAACTTTCATACTAGCTTTATATGTGATTAATTAATTACCTTTACTATATGTTTGCTATTGGTGGGATTTTTTTTTTCATAATTTTCTTATTTCTAGTTTTAGTCTTTTCTGCTCAAAGAAGTCCCTTTAACACATCTTCTAATGGTGGTTTAATGGTGATGGACTCCTTTAACTTTTGTTTGTCTGGGGAAACTGTATCTATCCTTCAATTCTGAATGATAACCTTGCAAGGTAGAGTATTCTTGTTATTGTTGTTTGTTTGTTTGTTTGTTTAATTTCCTTTAAGCACTTTGAATATATCTTCCTACTTTCTTCTGGCCTGCAAAATTTCTGGTAAGGAATCTGCTGATAGCCTTATGCAATTTTTCTTATTTACAACAATTTGTATTTCTCTTAGTGCTTTAAAGATTGCTTCTTTATCTTCAATGTTTAATATTTAATTATTGTGTGTCTTGGTGTGGACCTCTTTGAGTTCATGTTTCCTGGTGTTCTTTATGCTTCTGTGACCTGGTAGTCCCTTTTTTCCCCTAGGTGAGGGAAGTTTTCAGGTATTATTTATTCAAATAATTTTTCTGCTCTCTTCTCTCTCTCTCTCTCTCTCTCTCTCTCTCTCTCTTCTCTTTCTGGGACTCCTAAAATGTGATTTTTAATATGCTTGATGTGTCCCACAGATTCCTTAACCTATCTTCATTTTTTATTCTTTTTTTTCTATTCATTTGGATGATTTCTACTACTCTGTCCTTCAGATTGCTCATCTGTTCTTCTGCTTCCTTAATCTGCTCGATTCCTCCTACTGTATTTTTTATAGCTCTAATTTTTTTGTGTGTGTATTTTCTATCTCTGTTGAAGTTCCCTCTCTGTTCATCCATTATTCTGAGTTTGATGAGCATCATTATGACCATTATTTTGAACTCTGTATCTGGTAGATTGCTTATCTCCATTTTATTTAGTTGTTATTGTTCCCCTCCCCCCCCCCGAGGTTTTGCCTTGTTCTTTCATTTGGAACATAGTCCTCTGTATCTTCATTTTACCTAACTCTGTTGTTGTTTTTTCCTATGTATTACATAGATCAGTTATGGCTCCTGGTCTTGAAGTATTGGCTTTAAAAAGTGTCCTGGGGGACTTTGTACTGCAAACTCTCCCTGGTCACCTAAGCCACTTGCCCCAGAAGCGACCCTTGTGGGAGCTGCATGCACCCTGCTGTTATTTCTGGGTCATGATTGTTGTGGACTTGCTGTTGTGAAGGGCTGTCTCCTTCTATGGCTGTCTGTGAAGTCTGGCCATGAATTTTATGGGAATACTGGTAAGCAGGGCTGGCCCATGGCCTGTCTGACTGAGAGGCTTAGACATGACTGTTGCAGGCACTGGTGTGCAGGTTGGCCCCCAGTGCATCTGGCTGCAGGACCTGGCTGCAATGGCTCTGGGCTCACTTTTGGGCAAGGTAGGCTTCCAGCATGGCTTGCTGTGAGGTCCAGATATCGCTATTATGGATATTTTAATGTGGAGGTCTGGCCCCAGGGCAGGGCTGTAATAGAGAGGTTTCAGTGCCAGCCAAGTGTGCCCATTGAAAGTGGCAGAGCTGGGGAAGCTACTTGGGAAGAGCTCTAATGCTGGCCAATGCAACCTGTTGGGAAGGTTGGGGTAGCAGACGACTTGGGAGAAAATCCTGGTGGGGTAGATGGGTTCAGTGGGGTAAGTCCACAGGAGAGAGCCAGGGTGGGGCAAGTGGTGTTAGCACAGTAGATAGCAAGTGTCATAAATGGCACCTACCAGACCAGCTAGGTAGAAAGGAAGTGACAAAAAAATAATGCCCACTAGTGTTTTTGTCCCCAGAGAACATTCCAACAGATCCCTGCCCCTCCAGCAACCATTGACTAAACTAGTCAATGGTTCCCCTTCAAACGTAACCCAGGTGCCTTTTAAACTGCTGCCTCTGCCCTGGGACTTTGAGCAAGTGAGATTATACACATGTTTTTTAAGAAAGGAGTCTTGGTTTCCTACTGCCTTTCTGCTCTCCCAGACATAAGCCCTATCAGTTTTTAAAGCTAGACACTGGGGGGGGGGGGCTCCTTTTCCCAGTAAAGGTCCCCTAGGCTGTAGAGCTCAAATTAGGGCTCAAGCCTTCATTCCTTAGGGAAAGACACTATGGCTGTAATTTCCCTCCATCTGTGAGTCCTGATCAAACCACATCTCTGCCTCTCCTCCCCATCTCAATATGGCTTTTTCTTTGTGTTCTTAGTTGTGTATGATCTGTTTTGCTAGTCTTCAGTTTGTTCTCAGAGATGTTATATATGTAGCTATAGATTCTCTGTGGGAGAAAGTAAGCTCAGGATCTCTCTACTCTGCCATCTGTGGCAATTTCTAGTATTTTACAATGTTTTATTTCAACTGTGAGAGCTTTTTAAGGAGATCAGATCCCCAAGAATCTCAGAGAAGTGGTCCCACTCTGTTATTTTGCCCTATGCATTAAGATAAGCTGCGTCTTGTCAACATGGTAATTCTGGAGTTCAAGTATTTCATTCTTTAAACCCTATTTCAATAGGCCTAAACTACTGAAGTGTTTCTGCTTAGGCTATAAACTCTGCTTCCTGCAGGGGATAGCAGTGGAACCATGTTCACTCTTCAGCATCATGATATTGTGTTTCAACCTGTGAAGGAACCCTTCTACTTTGAAAATTAGAAAGTCAAGTGTGGTTGGCATATTTGACTAACCATATTTTTTGGCTTGCTGGTCCATGAGAAGGGTGAATTAAGTGTGTATTGCTGCTCTTTTTTCCCTGATCTTTTTCATCAAATAATCCAAGCGGTATCCAATCTGAACTCTTGACCCAGACACCTGAAATTTAAAGGAATCTCTCATTGGTTGTTTAGTTCAGAGTTTCTCATACTTTGTGTAGAAAGAAGCTACATTGAAATATCTGAAGAAAGTGGAAGGCAATAAAGACCCCAGTGATGGGGAGATATTCATGCTCTCCCTCTTCTTAATTGAAATGCTTCTTTTCTTTGCTTAGGTACGTTGAATACCCATCTACCTCCAAAGCCTTGAGAGATTTATCACGATAGGTATATTCAGTTAGGCAACATGGTAGGCTCTCAGCATTCACAGATTTAATATCCATGGTTTCACCAACACTGACTAACCTTGAAGAATTTGAATTGAACATGCTGAAAGCTTACTAACCTCATCATCCACAGCTAACTAAGATCAGTTATTTTTTACTTTTACCATGTACACAGTAAAATTCATGAGGTGATATAAATCTTTGCTCATGAAAAAAATAGACCTTAAACAAGAGGGAATTGCTACTGATAGAGGGAGAAATGAAACAAAATGTGAAACACTCTAAGAAAGTTATGGGTCTTAGAATGTAAAAAGTTTCATGGGGAAAATAATTTGTTATTGTATATTCATAAATTTGAATATTTACAAAGCCTTGAGATGGCTCTCTCTTGAATTTAAAGTCTGTTGTAAATTTAGGTGTTTTTTTTAAAGTAACCATAATATTAAATTACAAGCAAACTACTTGTAAGACCGAAAATTTAAGAAACCAAGCATAACCAATTCAGTCACCAAGTCAGCAAAGAGAATAAGTCACAAAAATAAATGTTTAATGCAAAACCACATAGAGATGGAATATCAATTTAGTCTTCATTCAGCATTGGCTTGATTTTCACTCACCGCAAAGTTTTGGAATCTTGTGTGTTAATACAGGTGAAGAGAACAGATTTTGGGTGTTTTCCATCAAAGAAATCTCATGTACATTTTGATGTATTTTTAGCTACATTTATAGGACTTAAAACCATTTACAAGTGAAAGAAATAGCCAGCATAAAATCATCTCACAATCTGACTCATTTATTTTCTTTGGCTGGAATGGTTACTGAGTGTCTTATATTTTTTGTATACTACCAAAGAGAAACTGTCTCTAGATATAGGTTGTATATGATTATAGCAATGGTATGTCTCAGTTCTGAAAGGTTCTGCAGACAATTACAATGGAAAACAGAGTAGAGAAATTCTTTGGAGAATTGAGAATATTTCATTACTCTCTGGAGTGCAGTCACAGCTGGCCAATATAAACCTTTTTGTGAAGCGGCACCCATCTGGCCTTTATAGACAGGCACTAAACTTCCTATAAGCAGTGTCATCCATCTGGCTTTTATGAATGTATGATGTACTGAGTTCAACTCAGATGATAACATCTGTCTCGATAGATAAGCCAAAGCGATTCTATAAAGATAAATCTACATATCTCTATGAATTACATAATGGAGTGACATGGCTGATAAAAGTAATTGGTGGCACTACTGCTTCATCTCCCCCCGCCACCATCTATAGTTATTTCAGTGTCTTCCCTTAGTCTTCACAAATGCTTCAGAAAATACATATTACTTTATGGTTCTGTGTGTGTGTGTGTGTGTGTGTGTGTGTGTGTATGCTGTGTGTAAATTCAACCTGTATGATTTTTTCACCTGTTCAATGATGGCTTAATTGTGTCTAGCTTTAAAAAATCAAACAAATAAACAAAATAAAATCTTGTAATGAAAGGAGGTTAACTTTCCAAAGCCTATGTTATTTTTCATCAATCTCTCTGTAAATACACAATGTTGAAGAACCTGTTTGGCATGTAGTAGTGAGGTTCCCTTCATTAACTTGTACACTATACATGGTGTCAAGAATCTAAATCTTTTCAATTTATTTTATTTTTTTTTAATTTTATTTATTTATGTGACAGAGAGACAGCCAGAGAGAGAGGGAACACAAGCAGGGGGAGTGGGAGAGGAAGAAGCAGGCTCCCAGTGGAGGAGCCCGATGTGGGACTCGATCCCGGAACGCCGGGATCACGCCCTGAGCCGACTGCACTACCCAGGCGCCCCAATCTTTTCAATTTATATGCCCAAACACCTGAAAAATTTATCAAAGAACATGCTCATTTCCAGAGCAAGAAGCGATTAGTCATATTAAACATTCCAGACATGGAATGAAACAGAACACTTTAGAAATTATAAAGTAAACACACAAGAACAAATTCTTATCACTCCAATAGTTTAATTGCAGGACATCAGAGCTTTCGTTAGATATAATATGCAGTGTTTGTTTTAGTAACTAAACCAAAGGTTTTGCACTTAACAGAACTTCATTGTTACATAAGATTAACCATTTGTTAAAGTACTGAATTGGATTCTTTTATAACCCTCTTGAGTCAGTGTCAAAATAGACTTTCTTGGGTAGCCTTCAGTTTTCCCACATGGAAACACACTGACCCCAAGATACGAAAATGAAGCATTAGTAACAACAAGCAGAAAACACTATCTGATAGACAACAATGCAATGCA
This sequence comes from Ursus americanus, assembly GCF_024610735.1. Lineage (NCBI taxonomy): Eukaryota > Metazoa > Chordata > Mammalia > Carnivora > Ursidae > Ursus > Ursus americanus. The sequence continues at coordinate 37,545,940 of NC_142139.1, read as the reverse complement.
CCCTTGAGTCCCTGTTCCAAACCTGGAACCAGTGAGAGTTGTTCTGGATGTACTGACATGAATAATATATTGCACTCCCTGATTTTCTTCTCCAGAATACATGTGTGTTGATCACAAAATTCTACTTTTGACTTAGGATACCCAAGCAATTACTTCTTAATACTTTCTACAATCACTTATTTATCTTCTCCCAGCTATTTATTTTACTAAAAGGAGTGTCCCTATCTAGACTATGCTAGGCTATTATACTCTGCTAGCTCTCTCAGAAGCATTTCTTGTAACTAAAATAATGATAAGGAAAGACTTACTTCCTAAAGTTATTCCTTTGGTTACCACTGAGTCAGGGGTAGATATCAACCATATCTAAGGTTTAGAGAACAACAGAAAGAAGAAGGGTCCTGCCCTTCCTCCTGCACAGTCATTGTCTGGGAGAGTCATTGTCACTTGTTTAAGATCCATTTAGGGAAACCGTTGCCTTGCCCCGTTACCCTGGTGTCTTCTAACACCACTGGTGAAGTAGGTGGAGAATCATTTCCCAAGTACATTAAATATTTCTAAATTACTCTAATGGTCTATTAATTCACTTCTACTAAGCAATAATACATGTTGCATAAGTTAAATACACACAAAAACACAAACTCACACATACATACACACACTAACCACAATTTATTTTAAATACTAAATTCTCATTCTGTACAAGTGAAAATATTTTCCAAGCTCAAACCAAAGAATTAAAAAGGAGGATAATATGGTCTACTTTCAGAGGCAAAAAAAAGGGGGAGTATCTCTTCTTATTATCACACAAATTTCTCTGTGATTTTTGGAAAATGAATTAAAATTTCAAAGGAGTCTCATTATCTGTAAAAATCACAATATTTCAGGTAAGATACAATTTTTAATACCTTAAAAAACTGCCATGAAGAGGATATGGATTTTAGTTACACAGTCAAATTAGCTGTGGAAAGAGCTTTGAACTTGGATTCTAGGACTAGGACTTGGGTTCTAAACTTGCTTTTTCAGCTTATGAGTTGACTGACTTTAGTCAAGTTATTTTACCTCTCAAATTTTTACGTAATGGGAATAATAATTATAATACATAATGGTTGTGAAAATTAAATGAAATGATGCATATGAATAAGCCAAGAATAATGGCAGGCACATATCAGATGCTCAGTAAATAGTAGTACCTTTATTCCTTTATCTGGGGTTTTACACTCTTTAGATTGTAAAGGTTGTAAAGCCTTCTAAAAGCAAAGGATAAAAGGCAGTCTAGACCCAATATTTAAAATAGAAGTTAATTTCAAAATATCACAATGGGAACTGAAATTGTCGCAGATTTACTATTATAAAAACAATAATGAGTGTAGAGAAGGAGGACAAAGTGCACTCATTTCAGGTTTGGAAGATTTCAACAAAGGAACCCACCATTTTGTATATTATGACCATAGAGAATAAGGAGCCTCCTTTTTACTTAGTGGTGTAGCTCAAGGTAGGTCTGAATTCCCCAACAATGGAAGGCAGATTTCTCCCCAAAGAAAGAACTATCTCTATACCTTGAATTTTCTGATATGAAATTCTGATAGGAATGCTAGGCTGAGCCTAAACAACAGAATCAACTCATTAATTTATTTCCCAAGTTATCTTTCATCAAACCAAGGTAATTTTCATATTAAGAAGGCCACAGACAAATGATCACTTAGTATACCTAACACTTTGAAAGAGTCGTCTAAAATAAACTGATGAGTTTATTTTGCCAGGCAAGTCCCATAGTTCTTCCATTTTGGAAAAAGAAAGGATGCTGCTGCAGATCAAGTCTCTGTGAAACAGACTCAGAGGACTGAGGTTTGTGTGCAAAAAGTTTACTGGAGAGTATCCTTGGCATTAACACCTATAGGATGGTAAACAAAGTACCACTGGGTAGAGGGAAGGTAAGTCCCACAACATCCTCAGCCAATCTCATGAGGGGCTCTAAAGCTAGGAATGTACACAGCCAACTTGTAGGAAATTGGGAAAAGGAGCCTACCTTTATATCCTTCTTATTAACCATTAGATTCAAGTTCCCCTGGGAAGTAGGTATGACCCAATTATTAAGGAAATAGGAATTTTAGCTTTGTAAGATAAAGCTCATATACTCTGAGCTTTATACTTCCGTACTTCCAGAAACTGGTGGGATAAGAAATTCAGTCCCAGGAAGGGAATCAGGCTGTTTCTGAGACTTTATTTGGCATTCCTCATTATGATTGTTCTTACCCACAGGCATAGACTTCAATCCCAATGTGGAATTTCTTCCTGCTATATTCAATTGTATTTTGTGGGACTGGGGAAATAATCAGTGGGTGGGTCTCTGCACTCCTTGAGTCAAACCTGAGCCAAGACTTTATTATCTATTTCCCATAGCCTCTGTGTCCAATGTTCCTCAAAATGTTTGGGTCTTTCCCTTTCTCGGTGTATGGTTGTTAAATAAGTGTCCATAGGTTCCTTCGCAGAATTGCTAGGGGAATTATGACCATATTCACTTGCCATGATCTTGTTGTGTCCTTCCTTCTGAGGATCTAGTCTCTCTTATTATAAATGTGTTATGGATCAGTAAACTGGCTCAAATCCAGAAAAGGGGTAAGAGATTTTGACATTTTATTGGGATGTTGCCTAGCATATTGACAATTTACTCTAGATTTATTTTAATTGTGTAGATTGAGCAACGTCTTTGCTGGATTCCCATCTAACTTGTCCATAGAGATACCATGTTCTATTAACCATCTCCAGAGCCCTCTGCATCTCAGGTCTTCCAGCTCCCACCCTAGCTTTGCTGCTCATTACAGTAAATATGCCCAACTGGCTTTTGACATTTAATAATTAGCCTTTGTTATTTTGGGATCCTGTCAATCCCTGATACTGTTAAGGCAACTCCTACCATCAACTCTGATCTATGAAGCACAGTCACCATGGAGCTTTTCTGTGATGTTGCTGCCTCTTCCCAAACCTGCTTTAATAAATGGAGTGTCCTCGGGACTTTTTTTTTTTTTTAAAGAGAGAGAGAGAGAGCGTAAGAGTTGGGGAGGGGGTGAGAACAAGAGTGAAAAAGAGAATCTTAAGCAGTCTCCTCACACAGTCCAGACCCCAAAGTAGGGCTTGATCTCACAACACTGAGATCATGACCTGAGCCAAAATTAAGAGTTGGATGCTTAACTGATTGAGCCACTCAGGTGCCTGGAAGATTTTTAAGTAATCTCCACACCCAACATGGGGCTCAAACTCAAAACCCTGAGATCAGAGTCACATGCTATACTGACTAAGCCATCCAGGTGCCCCGCCCCTCTCTTTTTTAAGTCTGGGACTTTCTTTAGAATTAGTTATCAGGGGGGTTTTCCAGCCTTATGTAGTACGTCTACTGCATGAGTCTTTTGATCCCTTCTTCACTGTCACACAGTGTGTGGAATTCCACTTCACTTAATGTGAACCATCATTTTCCTCAAGCTTTTAACAGTGATTTCCAACTGTTTGATAGCATCAACTCTTAAGGTCCTTTAACTTGGGAGAGTTTCCCATACTGATAAATTCTTCTTTGGGCAACTTTTCCCCTGTCTTTGGACAACAAACTGATTACATTTTAGAAAATTGGGGAGCAACCAAGAAACAGGACACTGTGCTATCAGAAAATTCCCCAAAATTAGATGATTATTTATAAAATAGATTAGAATTTTTAAGATAAAACAGTTCTGTAAGCAAAGCATTTATTATTTATGAATCTAATATTATCTCAAGGAGATGGGTGAGATGAAGGAGAAAAAAATATATAATTGCTTTATACTTTTCTTTCTTTGATTTTACTATCTTCAGATATTTTTCTCTTTCTTCCATTTAATAGGACAAGAGAGAGAATCTGGTCCTATAACAGTTTGTAGAGGGAATAACTAATACGTATAACCACTTGGTCAATACCAGTCTGTGGATATCTTTTAGGGTACAATTTCCAAAAGAATCTGCCTCAATAAAATATAAGAAGGAATAGTGGAAAATGTGATTATCTGAATTGAAAAACATGTTCCTGAATTTTCTAAGCATAAAAAAGTGGTCATATTCATAGAGGCAAATCTGCATTGACACTGCCTGAGCGAGTCATTCATAACTGCAATTACTCCTTTAATGCCATCCTGAATATTTCAGCATTTTTTCTCTTGATGCCAGCTGCCTCTACTGCCCCAAAGCACTGCCAATCTTTCCCATATGCTAGAATGTGAATATGGTGACCAAAAGAAAAAAAAAAGTTCCATTTTCTAAAGACCAACAGTATCAAAAATGAGTCCTTCTGAACTTGCTGAGTAAACTAGATAGTTTCTCTTTGAGCAAAGTGACTGCACTTAGCAGCCTAAGCCACTAGAGCTGAATTGACCTCTTGGATACATATTTATTAATGCATATCCAAAGCAAATTAGATTTCCTTTGTCACTTAGATCATGGAGAGGTCCTTTTCTTTCCCTTTAACCTTGAGACAGGTAAACACAGCTGGGGCTGGGGACTTTCTGCATATTGAGAGAAATTTTGAAATATTTGATAAGAACAATATATTCCTGCTCATTACTTGTTTGTTTTTTCTTTTATTTCACTTGATATTTTGAAAAATTTGATCTATGTGCTTTTGGATCATTTATACTTAGACTATTAAAGAATGTTTTATAAGATCTATTTGCCATCCAAAAGCTTTAGAGGTGTTTCTTTCCTCTTCAAGCTCTTTATTAAAACATACACACAAAGGAAATTATGATATGCCAAGTATAAATAAGCACAGACACCAAATGTTTCAAGTGCACTTGGAAATATGACTGTGAATTTAGAGTAAAATTTCATCCTCGGTTTGTGTTAAAGACGTGCTTTCATCCACTCCTGCCCCATCCTTCCAATGGCTTTTTAACATGATTGCTGCTTTTTATCATGGACCCTTTCCAGCTTCGAATGCTCCCCCCATAGATGGTTCCAATTTTGTTTTTTGGGTTGCTACACTCTCTTCCCCAAAGAATGGGGGTTTTCCCCATTTCCCTTAGGTTTCCTTTCTTGCCTTTTCTCTTTTCTTCTTCTATTTTTTTCACATGCTTCCTTTCTTATGACTTAGGTCTTAGAAGAGCTACTCAGACCATTTGGGTTTTGGATCCTAGATTTATAAATGGTTTCAGGAGGAAAGGGAAAGGGAAGCTTCATAAAACTGATGGGACTAGAGTGTAACCTCAGCTCTTAGTGGCAAGACAAAGTACTGCGGCTTCTAGATTCAGCCCTAAAGGTGGGTAAATAGTTGTCTTTGTCCCTTTCCAGAGAAGAAACTTCTTCTGCAGTAGTCTTTCTACTATGTATGTGTCTAAAAGGGGATCCATCCAATTCAATGAACACCCAATTCTACAAAATGCAGCCCAAATTTTACTTTAATTTCTCTTCTCAGGTTGACTATTAATCCTTTGAAAACCTTATCAAGAGCATATCATAAGTATCTCAGTTCAAACCACCACTAACATTCACCTGTACAACCACAGAAGCTTCTTAGCTGTGAGCCCACAGCCTCTCCCTGCTGCTTCCATTCCTCATTCTATTCAGCAGTTAGAGTATGTTTTTCAGAATGCAAGTTTGATCACCTCATTCGCTTCTCCCTCATAAAACATACCAAGTCTTGTAATAGTTCTCAGAATAAAGACCAAGTTCCAGCCCATTCTTGCTTCACTGTGCCATCACCTACACACGATACGGCTGTTCATTCCCCAGTTCCCCGTGCTCCCCACACTTCAGGCCTCTGCACTGTGGCACCCCCTTTGAGTACACTACATTTCCCCACCTGCCACTCTCACTCCTATCTTCTTCCTCCACTCCTTACCCGGTCAGCCCTTACTCATCCTTCAGCTCTCAACGCAGGCATTATTTCCTAAGAGGAATTTTAGTTTCTCTGTTAAATGTTCTTACTGTGCAATATTCCATTACTTCAGAGTTCTTATCTCAGTTTTAATTATACATTCTTGTGATTTAAATCACCATTGCATCACCAGTATAGGGCCTAACACATAAGTCTCACTCAGTAATTATTCATTGGATGAATAAATGACTTCACAGATAACCACTTATTACAACATACCCTCACATACCTTATTTTTCACCAGCTATTATTATCTGTATACTGAACTAGATATGGGGCTATGGATTCTGTAGACTGCATTTTAACTCGTATCTTGATGATGGTCTTTAAATAATGGACACCAATGTTTTCCTTTTGGTCTCATTCACAGCATTGCTAAAATGACATCCAGAAATTAAAACTGTTTCTGTGAGAAAGTGCTTGAGAAGAGGATGAAATGACAAGGTACAGATTGGGAGAAAATATTTACAAACAACATATCTGACAAAGGACTATATCTAGAATATACAAAGTAGTCTCAGAATTCAACAGTAAAAAAAGCGAAAGTCCAGTTAGAAAATGGGCAAAAGACATGAACAGACATTTCCTGAAAATGGTATACAGATGGCAAATAAGCAAAAGTAAAGACCTTCAATATCATTAGCCACTAGAGAAATGCAAATTAATGCCACAAGATATCACCATACACCTATAAAAATAGCTAAAATTAAAAAAAAAGTTGACAAAACTAAATGCTGGCAAAGATATGGAGAAACTGGAAACACAGGATCACTTGTACATGGCTGGTGGGATATAAAAATGGTATGCCACTCTGGAAAACACTTTGGCAGTTTCTATAAAAACTGAGCATGCATCCCAGTACATACAACCCAGTAACTATAAACTACTAGGTTTTTATTCCATCCTTCAGCTCTCAACTCAGGCATTAATTCCTCAGAGAAAATGTAAACTTATGTTCATAAAAGTCCTGTATATAAATGGTCATAGCAACTTTATTTGCTACTAGCCAAAACTAGCATCAGCCCAGGTGTTCTTCAATAAATGAATGGCTAACCAAACTTTTGCACATAATATACTGTGGGATCAACTCAGAAAAGGAAAGGAATGAATTCTTGGTATATAACAATTGACATGAATCCCCAGGAAATTATACTGAGTGAAAAAAAAAAACAAGTCTCAAAAGGTCTTATTTCATTTATATAACATTTTTGGAAGTAACAGAATTTTAGAAGTGGAGGATAGATTAATGGTTGCCAGGAGTTAGGGATGGGGCATGAAGAGGAAAGCGGGAGGTAGGTGTGGTTATAAAAGGCAACAGGAGTCAATATCTTGACTGCGGTGGTTGATAACACAAACTTACACAGGTGACAAAATTGTATAGAACTTATACACACAAGTGCAAATGAAACTGAGGAAATCAATAAGATCAAGTGGATTGTATCAATATTCAAATTTCGATTGTGATATTATACTTTAGTTTTACAAAATGTCAGCCCTGGAGGAAGTTGGGCAAAGTATACAAGAGATATCTCTGTATTATTTCTTACAATTGCATTTATAATTTATCTCCACAAAATTTTCAATTAAAAATTATATCCAGAGGGGCGCCTGGGTGTCTCAGTCAGTTAAGCGTCTGACTCTTGATTTCAGCTCAGGTCATAATCTCAGGGTTGTGGGATCAAGTCTCTTGTTGGGCTCTACACTCAGCAGGGAGTTTTTCTTCTCTCTCTCTCTCCTTCTCCTTCTACTCCTCCCCACGTTCATGTATGCTCTCTCTCTCTCTCTCTAAAATAAATAAATAAATCTTTAAAAAATGATATCTAGAGATTTTTAGCATTTTACTTGTTTCATCAACAGATGAAAAACTCTATACACAATTCACTGGTATGCACTGGAGACCCAGTGAATCCAAGGTAGGACACACCGCCAGCTGTTGTGGAATATATATTTCTTTTTTTTTAAAGATTTTATTTATTTATTTGACAGAGATAGAGACAGCCAGCGAGAGAGGGAACACGAGCAGGGGGAGTGGGAGAGGAAGAAGTAGGCTCACAGCGGAGGAGCCTGATGTGGGGCTCGATCCCATAACGCCGGGATCACGCCCTGAGTTGAAGGCAGACGCTTAACCACTGTGCCACCCAGGCACCCCGGAATATATATTTCTTGTGCAATGATGGAGAGTGAACTGGCTTTCAGAAGCTGGTTTCATGCCTAGTGGTTTGGACTTAAGGGTAGGTGAGAGTGCCCCTAGCACACTCTGGAGCAGGTTTTACAGCTTTGTGACTTCAAATATAGGGAAAAGTCAATCTAGCATTTATGGTGGGGATAGGGCAGGACTTCCAATGTCAAAGAAAATAGTAGCTGGAAGAAAAGCGAATCTGAGGTAAGAATCCTGGAGGTGAGTTGGGTCTCCACAAACCTGTGCAACAGAGGACGTAGGAAGGGAGAATGTGTTGATTTATACTTATGACTAGATGGTAAGGCAGATGGAAATGTCACCTACCCGTATCTCCATTTGAAGGCAAGCTCATCTGCTGCAGATGTGTGTATGTCTGTATATATGTGTGTATGTGGGGGTGTATGTAAATTTATAATTTACATAATAGTAATCTGTATCTGTTTTGGCTTTGCTAACTGTCTTAACATTTTCATAAAGTGGTTGCAGCTGTTGACGTTACAGTTCAGAATTTCCTCCCCTCAATTAAATGCGGGATGGTGGGGCTTAATTATACTACAGGGAGTTTTAATAAGGTATCACCAAAATTATCATGAGATCTCATTAGATTTACCACAAAACTTTGACTATCTGTGATAACACTTTCACAAGCTAGATTCTAGATTAATGCTCAAGGAAATTCTGAGATTTTACCAGATAGTAAATCAGCAATGAAGTAGCCACAGTAAATTACTGGGAAATGATTGATATTTTCTTTCCAGATGTAGTTACATGAAGTGAAATTTAATGGTATGTTTTAAGAGAGGCAAAAATAATGCATGCTGCAAAAAAGCTGAAAACAAGGCTGAGACCATCCAAAATGATGCAGAGAAAACATGCTAATTAGCAACTCTCTAACGATATCTCACTGAAGTGCTCTCTGAAAGCTGCACCTTTTTTTCACAGAGCATCTGTAGCCCTGTGGGTAGAGACTGTCGAAATGAGGTTAAGGAAGTTGGCAATGGGCACACGATGATTATGATGTCATATCCATAAATATTAAATAATAATAATAAAACACTAAAGCAGTAGGATTGATATACACAAAGCCAGGACAGGATTTGATTTCTCAAGAGCCAAATGAGAGCCAGCTGGGAAAAATGCCCAGCCCCAGAGAAAAAGACAATAGTGAAAAGAGTGTACTGTTATACTGAGAGAGGCTTTGCAAGTCACACCATATATTCACAGCAGAAGAATCAGGTCACTTCAGGAAGGAGGCCTGTGATGAACCTCCGAGAACCTAACCTAGGAAATGGATTTAATAACTGTTGCCTGTAACCCTGGTGGATGCTTCAAGCTCTCTCTGTAATGAACCTAGCACGTATCCAGTAGTACATCCTGTCCCAAGGAGCCAAGAGTCCATTACTTAACCTACAGCACATGTTGCATGAAAACCTGCTTTTGTTTTCACCAGGGAACCTCTGCCAACTTCCTTTAATTGACCTGGATTATAGTGCCGACCTTAGAAGAATCTAAGCAGTCCGAAGGCCCATGTTTCTCTTCAAAGATTATCCAAAATTCACAGATAGAAACAGGGTCCAGCTAGATTTATCAAGCATCCAGTTATCACGTTAGACTTGTGGCTTTGTTACATCTTAGACTTTTTTATGGCTCTGATCACATTTCCTTGGCTTGAAACTGCCAATTTCAGGATGATTTTTTCTTCATTTTTTCTTCCCTGTCTTCACACCCATAACTTCATTTGACTGTTTGCTTTGTTTTTCTTCTACAAATCTAACCTGATGTGGATTTATCCACAGACAGGCGGAAGCTTAATAAAATTTGTTTTGTTGGGGTATTATCACTCAGTGACAACTATCATGGTCTTCTGCATTATTTGTACTTTTCTTTTCTAACTCATGCACATGCACACCAGTGCACAGATTTACAAGCTCACAGACGTGGCATACAGTCAGGGGGACACACACACACATGCACACACACAAGAATACATACATTTAGGGTTTCTTCATGAAAGAAGAAATATAATGTTTTTGCTCTTTGACTTGCCACTAATTTAGACATTCACTTTTATAATTTTGGTCCTGGGACTTGTAGCAGTAATAAAATACTGCTATAGAATATTTCTGGAAGCATGATTCCACCATTTTACCCATAGCTAAGGAAATTGTGTTTTTTTCCCCCAGGTCCAGTAGTAATCTTCAGTTTTTGTCAGTCCCCATGATTCTCAGTCTCAGTATCTCAGAGAATTCCAGGTTCTTGTGCGTTAGGGAGCACACAGGGCTTTATCCTAAAAGTAGCTATTGCTCTTATTTATATATTAGCATTAAAGCTCCTTGGATTTTTCCTTTTTATTTTTTTTAAGATGTTATTTATTTATTTGACAGAGAGAGAGACAGGCAGTGAGAGAGAGAACACAACCAGGGGGAGTGGGAGAGGAAGAAGCAGGCTCCTAGCAGAGGAGCCTGATGCGGGGCTCAGTCCCAGAATGCCGGGATCACGCCCTGAGCCAAAGGCAGATGCTTAACGACTGAGCCACCCAGGTGCCCCAGATTTTTCTTTTTGATATTGTTTAAATAGTTGTAGCATGCAAATGGCCAATACCATATGCTTTCTTTAAAGCAGGTATTCATGGGACAAAAATTTAGGAAAAGATGCAGTAAAAGGGAGGTTAGAAAGACCAAAGAGAAACAGTGACAGTTTTGTTGAAAACCAGCCCCATGCTTCATGAGAGTTGAGACACACTGACATTTGGCTTCTAATTTCTCCATCAATTTGGACTGTGTTTTTGTGAAAATGAGATAATGTATGTGAAAGTACCTAGCCAAATTCTCGGGACATGGCAGACACCCAATAAATATAAGTTTTTACTACTATATTAAGCATCTTCTTGTCACAAGTAAAATTTACCCAGTAAAGTTACAGCTCAGTTGAGCCAATAAGGGTGACATACTTGAAGCTGAGAACACACACTTGATATTACCAAAATCCTAAACCTCACTTTCATTCAAGAATATCAAAAATCATTGAATCCAATTCTGAAAAACCTGATAATTCCTATTTCCCATCTCTAACTCTTCCTAAGCTATCATTCCAAATGGAGCCAGGCAAATTTCCAAGTTATTCCATTTTATTTGTCCCATGTTATCTTCCAGTTGAGACTAATTATCATTAAATTAATCCCATATATGATAATCTCTTAATAAGTATAAATTTATAGGGCATCTTAGCAAAGGAAAGTAGCAATTATGCTTACCTGGAAACAAAATTCTATTTTGGAAAATATGTGGGTATTGTTCAGGGTTTGTATATACCATTCATTGGCTACTGACAGGTGCGGTGACAATACTGTGTCTCTGGTGTCATCATTGGTAGAATGGCAATAATCACCCATCTTTGAGAGGTTCTGGGCAGCAACTGTTTGGGATGCTGTTATACAGTGAGCGGCAAATACAATAAAAATGGAACCTAAGACTCTTAACGCCTAGTCCATGCTGATTCATATGCTCTAACAGTTTATTTAACACCTAGAGTATCTGGTAATGCTATAATAAAGTTATTTAGCAATGCCATTGAGAGGTCTTGGATATTTTATTTATTATATTTTTATATTTTTTACATTCTTATTTTTTTATTCCTTATGCTACGTTAGAAATTTTGTCTTGATAAATCAAATCTCTATTCTATTTAATTCTGGTGTATTTTAGGGTCATTCTTTTACGTCTGTCTCTAGATATAGTTGTTTGTATAGATTCAGTAACTGTTATACAAAATTTTAAATACATGTAAAATATATAAAGAACTATAGCCCCAACTCATCATTTTTAAAAATTTTCCAAAAAAATAAATAAGTAAAAATTTTCCACAATGCTTTGAAGGAGGCATTTTTCATTTTTCCATTGATTCATTCAACTTTCAGCCAAACTAGTCTTAAGTGACTCATTATCTAGAGATAATGGGAAAAAGAACTAACCCTGCTAATCACTATGGAAAGAAAAATAAAAATGACATTTCCAAAAACTTACAAAGGTGCACACAAAATCCATGGGAAGTACTTCAGGCACTACCTATGTGGTTTTTTTGTATGGCACCAATTCTGTACATAAAATATACTACATTGGGTAAAACATTTATTTTAAAATTAAGTAAATTGAGTCCCCAATATCTTATACAATGTGTTCAAAAAAATTATATCTGTGGCTAAGAAAAAAAATTCCATCTCTCAGTCCAGACACCCAGCCCCATCCATTATAGGAGGCCTCGTAACTTTTAAGCATCCCCTGGAACATTTAGGTCATAAGATCAGTCTCTGCCTTGTTCACAATGATTTGAAGTCATTAGCAGCTAATGATTATTTGTGTTGAACAAGAGTCCAATCATGCCACAAGCTGTCATAGTTGGTACTAATTAACAGCCTTGGTAGCAGCAGCAAGTTCAGAAATTGAATAATCTTACCAAGTGTCTCATTGGTAGGAAGTTTCCTTTTCCATCCCTCTCCCTGTTCTAGCAAGAAAGCACTGATGTCTGGAAGACTGGTCACTGTGAAGTTTCAATACATCTCCAGTCATTTTTATAAGACAAGGACAAATACAAAAGTATATATAAGAGAAAGAAGAGTCAGGTTGTTGCTCCTAATATTTAAAAGTATGATCAAGGAAATATTATCCAAGAATAATTGAATGCTTGGTTTAATCAAAAGCAGATTAAATATGTCACTGGAAGCACAGCTCCAAAATCAAGTTATTAATAGGTAGTGCAAGCAATAATAATAATGTACATTGATGTTTACAGTAGGGCCATGCCCTGTAGGTGAATCAATAAGTAAAAATGAAAGCCCCTGTATAAATTAGAAGTGCTAACATTTCCATGAATAATAAATAATTGATTCCTATGACTCTATAGAGAAAACAATTTACTTGAAGAATTTTATCTCTTATTCCAATTTATAACTCTTCTTGACATTTTGTTCTGATATTCAAAATCATGTCAGAGCAAATGAGCTATTATAGGAAAAGTTGTATTAATTTTACCCGTTGATATAAGCAAAACATATTGCTTTTGATTTTTATGAATAGGTAATTTTGTTTTTCATAAATACATAATGAACTCTGGGGTTTTTTTCCCCATGAATGGAAAGGGGCTTTTGAATACATAAAATATAGCTACAAGGATGCCAATCTTTTTTTGTTTATATCTGTTCAGCCAACACATTTGAAATGTTCTGAAGCTGATTTTTCTTTTTACATGTAACAAAGTCTGTCACCAGCACAATGTTGACAAGATTCACAACTGACCCATTCTTTATATTACAAGTCTTGAACCTCAACCCAAGCATCAAAAAAAGTTTGTGATTAATATCAGATTTGAAACATTTTTGTAGAAGCAAATTGCATTTAGCAGTAGGAAATATCCTTTCTTGCCCCTGTAATCATACCAGTCTAAAATGAATAGAATAAGAGAGAAACTATTTGTACATTTGTATGATACTATTATTTGTATTATTTTAACATCATTTTAGACCTTTTCTTGGTTCAGTCTTAGAAAGGTCGAAATGGTACTTCCATTGTACTCTATCAGGGTGAGATAATCTTATGCTTATGCATCTATGACATTGAGCTTTTGGGGGAGTGAGGAAAAATGGTATTTTTCAAGAAGTCTTTCTCTATCTGGTTATTCCATTCTTATTCCATTCAATCAAACAAAAAAGGCTTTTTGTAGCAAACTGTTTCAGGATGAAATGTGATTTGGTCATTTAGATAAATTTCCAAAAGTTACATAAGAAATGAGATATAATTATATATTATACAATTATATTAAATATTTGAAACTTGAAATATAATTATATAATTGAAATCAGCTAAGAGAGTAAATCTTAAATGTTCTTATAAAAAAAAAAGGAGTTGTTGAGCATATACCTGGCAGTCAAATGATACACTTATCATAGCCTTACTTTGTTTGGAGTTGAATATTCGTCACTAAGTTTTTGTGATAACTTATTGGTAAAAGTACAGTTTCTCTTATTTCAATACAAGGTAAATACTGAAAGGAGTCAATCCATATTCTCCACTGAAGTTCAATTAGGTGAATAGAGTTTGTTTTTCTCAGTGTATGTATCAAAAAGCATCCTATTAGATAATGACTTCTTAATGACACTACTCACAGGCAGAAAAATAATGTTTGGGAATTTAGGTTTTTGGATCTATGACTTAGCCACTCATCCATTAGGAAAAAAATAAAACTGACATTGAATGCTTTTTGGGTGTCAAGTACTGTGCTTAGTGATGGAAAAGAACAAATGAAAGAACGTAAATGCTCTAGGGAGCTCAGTTCAGAGGAAGAGATGGTAAAATAAACCAGTAATTACCAGTCAGTGGGACTTTCGCTATGATAGAAAGCTAAGTAATATTCAAATGATATTCGCTACAACTAGAGTTTATACTGAAGTGCCTAACATAGGCATTTAATTTTAAGTAGAGCTCAGAAGAAAGTTTATTAGTTCTTAAATATGCTAAAGTGATCTTTTCTAGTTACCTCTTTTATTTCCTCACATAAGTACTGGTGTACATGGCATTCATAGTTATCTGGTGCACAAAGTATTTCTTGGCCAAACTTTATGTCTGCTAAATCCAGTGAAACATCCATTCCCTGGCACATAGTGGGTACCTGGAGAGTATGCAGTTATCCATGAAAGGTATGGCATTGTTTAAAGCTTTAGGCCTCATGAGCACCATAATTCATATAAGCCCTAAGAAAGACTGAATAAACAGAAATATCAGTAAGATCAACCCCATCACAAAATTATGCATAGGATTCACATAGAAACATACACTGTATCTTTCAAACATGGACAGCACCCAATTCACAGAATTGTTTGAAGGATTACAAGGCACCCCGGTGTTGCCTATATGGTTGGTACTGTCTAAGTATTCATTAAGTGAGTGAGTTAATGAACGAATGAATGAGAAAATATATGGAAATCACTGTAAACTTTGAAACATTGTCTGTGCAAGCTATTGCTCTTTTAGATGATGGTTTTTAAGCCTTAATAATTTCTAGATATCTTTTTTCCCCCAACCCTCCTTTAAAAAAAATGTTATCTAATTGCTTTCCTGTACTATCAAAAGAACAGTATTCATCCCCTTCGTGGAAGGTGAGAAACAAATGTCTTTATCTGACAGAAAAGTACTCCATATTTCCATCAGTCTAACAACCAAGTCCATTAACCTAAAACAAAATGATTCTGCCCAGATGTCCCGTGATACTAAAATATGAAATAGAGGAGAACTACATAAGGTACCAGGTTTAGGAAGAAAATTAACAAATTCTTTAGGTTTCAAATTCCAAGGCATATGTTATGGAAGATGAAGTTCAGGGTATGACATAAAATGGACCCTCCTTCATTTCTTGTACATAAATCAGGATTTAACAAATACAGTTATGACTTAGAGATAACTGGCCACTCAAACCCTGAACTCATTTATCATTCAGCTTTTTTCTAACAGCCATGCACTCAAGCATGAAGCCAAATGGGTATGATATTCATAACTGATCTCTGGAAATGCTGAATCCAGACTAAAATCAACCCAGAAGACAACCAGATCAGAATCAAAAGAATCTCCTTCTTGGAAATAGCGCGCTAATTTGAAGCCAGTACTAGTCAGTTAACAAGGACAGTTATCATGAGAGCTTATTTTATCATCTGTAGCTGCTTTTGAGTATTCAAATACAAATGGTCTTATTTTTGTTCTGATTTGGTGGCTAGCTTTATAAATGTGCCAGAGGTTTATTTGACTGGTCATATTATCTAAATGTAAAATAATGGTACAGTCCTGGCAAACACCTTATTAAGTGAAAGATAGATACTCTCACATACGCTTTTGAAGAGAACAAATACCTTTTTCTTCCCTTAGGGATTCTGCCTACGGGTCCCAATTATTTTAAGTATTATACTCCAGCCTTTTTCACAAATGTTACCATTTTACTGGTAAGATATTCCCTTCAGATCTCTGGAGTATAAAAAAATACTCTGAAAATTATAAATTCTTCTGCCTTCACAGAGAAACTGAATCCCTCAGTTACTGATAGCAACAGAAAGTCACTCAGAACTCTTTCTGAGTATCAAAGTTAGAGAGCTTGAAACAAAGAAATAAATAGCATACCTAAAGGCTAAGATAGATCCAAGGGAGCATGGTTCATGGAATCCCACTGAAAATCAGAGAACTCTTTTCAAGCTCAAAGTGCCTAGTCTTGTTCTACTAATTAGTAATAAATAAAACACCTAGAGGCTCCCCAAGCATGAGATGACCGTATCTGATTGGGTTACTCTAAATTAGCATTGATGATGAGTCCTTGCCACTAAAGGACAATGGGGGCTTTTGATTGTATTTTGTTCCATAATTGTATCATTCACTTTCTCATTCATTTAGCAGCATTGGTTAGTATCCTCTGGATACAGTATTTTACTGGGAGCTGTTTTAACATAATAAGGCAATCCATCTTCTCTTGTAAACCCTAAGAGATTAGTGATATGACTATAAGGCTCCCAAAAGCAGGCTTGGCAAATTACCATGATCTTGAGTCAAAGTGAAAGATTTCTTTGGTGTGTCCAACCAATGCAAACTTTTTCTAACTTCAAACAAAAGACATCAAAATTTTAATTACACATGGAAATCATAGCAAATTCTATATTTTATATATTTTATCTAGGCTTTTGGAATTGTTAGCAGATAGTTGTTCTGAACACTATTTGTCAATTTTTATTTCTGTTTCTACCAGTTATTTCCACTTTTAAAATTTGCCACTTATCTCCATTTCTCTGGACTGTTTTTCACAACATATTTGATCAATCTTTTCAAAGAACCATGTTTCCTTTTTATACCTTTTCTATTACTGTTTTTGCTGTTTTTCGTTTGATTGATTTCTTCCCTTAACTATTGTTTCTTTCATTTTTGTAGTGATTTTAACCCATGTACACTTACTGTAATTACTATTATATCAGGTCTTATTTCTGCCATCTTAGTTTATATTTTATTTTATAATAATTTTACTTTACTTTTTCTATTTTATTACTTTCTACTGACTAAACCAAGCGTTCTTCTGCTATTTTAATAGTTATACATCCTATTTTTATTCTTCTGGTGAACACAACTTACATAAAACTCATGAAGTTTTATTCCCCCTACTTCTGCTAAAGTTTATAAATATCTGTGTTTTAGCTATGAACAAGATTAAAATTTCTACAAGCTCACACCTCCCTGTGACCTACCCTTCATACCATACTTCTCCGCTGTCTCTGATAGTATCTAGAATTTTATTTTTAGATCATTATGGCTATACAGTTTTAATAATTTTTTATAGAAATGAACTCATCCTTATTTTCCATATCTTATCACTTCCAGGTTCATTTTTCTTCATTTTAGAGTACACTTTCTAAGGATTCTTTTAAAAAGTGTCCCTATGAGGTGAACAACCTGACACCTTATACGTCTGAGGATATGTTTATTTCATCTTAATATTTAAACAATAGTTTATTTTGCCATAGAATTCTAATATTTAAAATATTTTTCCTTCAAAATATTGCTCAGTTGTCTACTTCTTTCCAATATTCCTGTTAAGAAGTCTAATATCTATGAATTTTATTACTTTAAAAGTAATCTTCTGTGTTTCTCTGGAAACTTACAGAAATTTTTCTTTGTATTTTCTGGTATAAAAGTTCACTATAGTATGTAGGGTTTAATTTTTTTCTCATCTATTCCATTTAGTATTCTCTGTACCCTTTCTATCTGTAGTTTTATGACTTGCTTTATTTCTAGGGAAATAATGGTCATTATATTTCAATGTGACTCCTCACCAATTTGAACTTTTAAATGAGTCCCACTATCAGAAGGTCAAAGACCATGGCCCAGGAAAAAGATAGTTTTACATAAAATTTTAGTATAGAAATGGGGTCTTTGTGCTGCTAACGTACGAAGACAAATGTCACAAGATATGGAGATATCATTAATTTTTCTTCCCTGCAGACAAAGCACTTGCACCTAATGAGGTGTTACTGAACTTGATACTTCTCTGCTTTGAAAACCTTTCTGCCTTTATCAGCACTTCCTTCCAGTGAGATCAGATGTTCCAACAAATCAACCTCAAATGCTGAATTCACTTACATGATGTGACATAAATTATGAACATTGTCTCCTACATTTACATGTAGATATATGAAATCCTTTGTATTCACCAAAACTAACATACTGAAGCTAGGGTATTTCCAAATAATCATATTAGTATAATTAGTCAATTGGAAGAACTGCTGGAAGTAGTAAAAGGGAAATCAAATTACTATTCTATATACAGTTTGTAAAAGTACCAAGAAGTCAGATTCTCTTGTCTTGTTTCAAATAAATTTCATGGTTAAAATAAAATTTAATGGAAATTCTATTTTGGACTTTCTCACATGGAATATCTGGGGTCTTCCATCTCTGTGCAAGCCAAATATTTCACAAATATCAGGACATCAATAAATGATTGCTGAGAAAAACTGAATCTATTAACCTAGTAGATAAATTATTAGAAATTAGAGATTTGGAGATGCTTAACAATATCACCTTTTTTATATATATTCCTTAATTTGCATACATCAAAACATTAGTCTCAGGCCACCACAGGAAATTGTTGGCTATTATGTTGTGGCTTTATGGGTTATCTTCCTTTTGTTCTAAACTGGATAGAAGGAAATACAGTGACAAGTGACCCCCATAAACCTCTGGGTGATAGGATCCAGTGGGCTGGAAGAAGTTGTCTAACCCTGAACATGGTCACATCCAATCCTAAAACCTTTCACTAAGTCTCGGTCCCTCTTTGAACTAAATCCAAATTTTTATACATTTTACATTTTCTTTAAAAACATATAAGTATCTACCATGCAGCAGACACTGTCTGGTATACTAATAATTAAGGACTGGATATAACACCATCAGATGTGAATGTTCAGGGTTACTTGGGGGGAAAAATGTTTATCAGAAAGGCAGCCTACAGTCCAAGTGCAGAGCCGCTCACTGTCAACTGTAGGAAAACTCAAACCCTAATACATTTCTAGGGTCCCCAAGACTCCCAATAGCATGCCGCAGCAGTACTATGGACATCATTTTAATAGATTGATTCTGCCTCAAACAACTCTGAAGGTATTAGACTACAAAAATAATCTCCTAATTTCTTATCAAGTTTGTCTACAAAACTTGAGTGTCTCAACCATAAATGATAAATGGCTCTTAATTCCAAAAATTCATTCTCTGTGGTCTTTCCAAAATGTCTTCTTAGTTTGTTTTTCAAACATATGCTTTGTTTGATAGTAGTTGTCCTACAACCAAAAATAATGGAAAGTCCAGGGTATCATGACCCCTTGATAGTGACCCAATGTATCCAAACACACTGACTGAAAACAGTTACCCAAAATGCCCTCCTGCCTTCTACTATTAAATAGACCCCAAAAGGTTCTTATCTGTTTGTAGTCATTTCCAAGAGAGATAATTTCATCCCCTCCTGTTTCACTTAGCCCACAACAGTAACACCCCTAAATACATAGAAGTCAAGCAATATTACCTCAAGGGCTTCTCAACTTGTGAGGTTTCCCACCACCTATCCACCCTGCCCAACTCCACTAGGGAAAAGAGAACTATCAACAATGGAAAATAAATGCCAAAGATCTTTGGTCTGGCTTCCAGTTTTGCTCTTTCACAAAAGCAGATTAGAGTGAAAAGAGAATCATGGGACATGAAACAGCCTCTTGGAGGGTATGAGGTGACTGATCTATGTAAGCCAGGTGTGACTTTGAGCCAGGTACTAATCGTCCTTGGCCTCAGCTTCCTCATATGTAAAATCAAGGGTTAGAGTATAAGTGATCATTAAGTTCCCTTCCAGTTCTAAAATTCTAGGATTTTAAGTAAAACATTGGTTATCTCTCTTGTAAGATTCCCTGGCTATTAACAGACTCATTTACTAAATGACATTTTAATTTTGGCTCCGAGTGTCAGAAATTTTACATGCTCAACAAATGGTACACTAGCTAAATGCTTTAGGTCTGATCATAAATTGCCAGAAGTCAGTTATAGCCCTGAGTCTGTGATGAGAAGACTGGGGATTTATAATTGAAACAGACAGCAAGGCTTCTGGAGTGCCACTGGGGGAAAGGAGTCTATTCCAAAATGAAACAGGCATTACTGGGTTTCTCAGAAAAATATCCCAAGTCACAGTGGCCAACCTATTAGGAACTCTACTCACTCTTGCCAATTTTTCCAGTGACTGCTTTGTGTTATCTTGGTCTAAAAAATAGGACTGTATTTTCTTTCTTTCTTTTCTTTTTTTTTTTTTTTAACCAAGAGAAAACAAGATGCATTTGGTCACCAAAAGCAACCCTTTCAGAGAGGGCAATTTAGAATGTGGTGGAAAGCAAATGCCTGCCTGTTAAAGCCACAGGTATTCCCTCACTTGCCAGTCTCCGTTATTCCAGAAACAGCTGCTCTGAAGGTTGGCTGAGGTCTTGTTTAGAGAATCAATTAGCCAAAGAAGTTTGGGCCAGTGAAGAATGTCACTCAAGTATAGAAAGATTTGGAAAACACTTCTACTTTTGTGTTTCCTGCAAGAAAACTTATTCTGTTCTGCACTACTAATATACCATGTAACTTAACAAAGAAATGAATCAATCTAAAATGGGTTTCATGGATGACCTTCTTAGCAAAGAAAATGCTGACCAAACCAAAACTTGAGCCTAATGACAAGCAACAGTCCACAGAGTTACAGAAATACATCATGCTCCTCAAGATGGTATTTTTTTAAATTTTATTTTATTTCTACTTCTTTTAAAAGAATGAAATGTTTAAAAGTTCTAATGACAACATAGGTGTTTAATTCACCTAAGTATTTTTTCATGCAGTAGAAATATTATATACATGTATAATACAGGCATTATTCAGAATGTCTCCTTGATAAGGTTAACTCATATAGAAAACATATGTTTAACTATGAGGGAAAGAACATGACTCATTCCAGTTTCAAAATACTTGATTCTACACCTTTATCATCATAATTTTTTATCATCCTCCTCATTTATAGGAAAACAATGAAATATATTTAAATGTGTGTGATATGATTATATTGGCAACTATGTGAAGGAAAGATTGGAGATAGTCGCATATAAGTTACAAATAACGATGGAGAGGTTATTCTAACAATCCAAGGAAAAATCATGAGAGACTGAGTAAAGTTGTTGATAGTAGGAATATGTCATATATGGTGATTACTGATTTTTAAAACAACATTTTATTTCTATGTTGCCTAGCTCCTTTTTTCAATAGGAATAGCTGTCTCTAAATATATTTTATATTACAATAATTATTAAACAAGTTTGGGATTACACTTTTTTTAAAGATTTTATTTATTTTGAGAGAGAGTGTGCGTGTTTGCACAAGAGGGTTAGGGGCAGAGGGAGAGAGAGAGAGAATCTCAAGAAGACTCCCCACTGAGCACAGAGCAGGGGGCTCAAGGTCATGATCCTGAGATCACGACCTGAGGTGAAACCAAGAGTTGGAGCCTTAGCTGACTGAGTCACTCAGGCACCGGGAGGATTACACTTCTTGTGGTAACTAAAGCCATGTCACTGAGGAGATCATCCAAGGAATAAATGTAAGTAGAGAAGACCAGATAAGGGAAAGGAATGGAAAAGAAGAGAAACGAAGAAAGGAAGAAAGGAGGGGAGGGGAGAGAGAAGGGAAGAGGCATGATGGTGTAACAAATAATTGAGCACTTAAAATTCTAGGTGATGGAATATTTATCAGAGGAAAATAAAACATTCCCTGCCTTCTTGGAACTTTTATTCTGTGTCTAAATAAGCAAAATATGTAGTATGTCATGTGTTCATAAGTACTTTGGAGAAAAAGTAAACACAGGAAAATAAGCTAGGGAATGTGGAGGTGGTTGCGATTTCAGACATGATGGAGAAAAAAGGCTCTCTGAGAAGCTCATTTGATGGAAGTGAGGGAGTGATGACCAGGGAAAAGGTGGGCCAGGCAGAAGAAACAGCAAGTGCAGAAATCCTGAGCATGCAGCAAGAAGACAAGCGTGACTAGAGGGAGATAAAAGAGCAGTAAGAAATGAGGTTGCCAGATCATGTTGGCTCTTACAGGCCTATAAGGACTTTGGATTTTGCTCTAAGTATGTCAGAGAGCCAACAGACAGTTTTCAGAGGAATAATGTGATCCAACTAACTTTTTAACACCATCACTCTGGCTGCCATATTGAGAACAGACCATGGGAAGGCAAGAGTGAAGCAGAGAGGCTATCGTCAGGAGACAATTGCAATAATCCAAGTGAAAGAGGACTGCAGCAGGGGAACTGGTGAGATATGGTTACGTTTTGAAAAGATTTTTAAGATGGAGCCACCAGGAATTGCTGAATGGCTTTAAAGTTGACTGTGAGAAGGAGGAGTTGAAGATGAGATTTTGGCCTGAGTCTGAGATGAGGAGGAATATTTGAGCAACAGGCTTTCAGTGTAAGATCAGGGGGAGTTTGGGAGAGGACAGAGGTCTGGTGGACACATTAGATATCCTATTAGGTATCCATTAAGGATGTTGAATGGGCAGCTGGAACTGGGAGTCTTAGAAGAAGCAAGCCTGAGACGACAAATTTGAGAGTTATCATCATACAGAGGGTAACTCAAGCAATGAGACTGAGCTCATGATCTACAGGGAGAATGTAGCCAGAGAAAGAGGCAAGTGAGCTCCAAGCACTCCAACATGAAGGTATCTGATGGATGGCGGGGAATTGGCACAAACCCCCGAGAAGGAGCAGGCAGAGGAGCACCCTGAAGAGCGTGTCCTAGAAGCTAAGCCAAGAACTTCAAAAAGGAGGGAGTGGTCACTTTTGTCAAATGGGAAATCAAGTCATATAAGGCCTGAATGTGTGGCCCCTGAAACTCAGTTTTGGTAGAGTGGATTTGGTGCAGGAGAAAGGTGGGTTAGAGAGGATTTGAGGGAGACTGGAGTAGAGAAATCAGATCCAAGTAGAATGGATAAGCTTTTCAAGGAGTTTTGTTGTAAAGGTTTGTAGCTAAAGGAAGCAATGAGATCAATAATTTAATCGGATTTGTTTATGTCCTTGTCATAGTTCTTTCATGATCTCCTTGTTCTTTTTCTATTATTTCTGTCAATCTTCTGTTTCTCAAGATGAAATAACCAAAATAATGTTCAGCATCCCAAGTGTTGATATATTAAGGCTTTATTTAGATTTGTTCTGCTTATTCTTCCTTTAAAAGATTAGGCAATGGTCAGAAAATCTAAATCTCTTTTGGAGGATAAATAACATTCATCCTTAAAACTGCATAATTTGTTCTAATTTTAATGGGTTAATTCTAAAAACTAAATGGTTATTTTTTTAATCCATATGACAAATACTGATTTTTTAGACACTATGGAGTCAGCACACAGATTTATTGGGAAGATATCTTTTCCTTAAGAAGTCTGTGGTATATTAGCGAAGGCAAGACATGCACCTAAATGATTATGATATAAATACATAAATGTTATCAACGTGGAAATCCCCAAAAGCCAGGTTAATTTGATTTTGTTCTCATCACTACAGTGAGAGCCAGAATGGTCAAGCTATTTAACACTGCTTTCCATTCCCCTGATCCCCTTTCTTCCTTTTTTCACCTCAATAAATCAAATGCCATGAAATTTTTTATAAACTAAGGGATTTGGGGAGTGGTGTATATTTAGATCTGAGTAATGCCCTCCCAAGGGAGGAATAGGATTGAGTGCTCACACTGACCAAGAGAGAGGGGCTGTTGTAACAGGTACCTGGGAGGTTTCTGGCCAGAGGAGACAGGACTTAAGAGAGTGTACACAGGAACTTTGGAGTCCTTTCCTGGCTTCATTTCCCAACCATCCATCTTTCCACAAACCTTTCTGGGTGCAGAAGTCCTATTTTCCACCACTGAAATCGAGTTTTTGTAATACAAGTTCTGAAGTGGTACTGGTTACACCAATAATCTGATGGTATTTATTTAATTTTAAAATGTACATCAAGTTGGAAATTACCGTGAGTTAACTTTCCAGTAAGGAATTGTGGGCTGATTGCATACATGATACCAGGGAATAGCTGCAGAAGACTACAGGAGCTTTATAAAGTCAATACAGTGCTATCAATAATAGATCTTATAAATATCAACAATAAAGATATTTTCATATAGTGTATATCATAGTAAGTCTCTTTTCAGCAAAGAAGCTGATCTATGTATCTTTATGAAAAAGGTGGAGGGCACCTCAGTGAGTTAAGCATCTGTCTTTGGCTCAGGTCATGCCCCCGGAGTCCTGGGATGGCTCCAGGGGTCAGGCGCCCTGCTCAGCAGGGAGTCTGCTTCTCCCTCTACAACCCCCTTCCCGCCCTGGGCTTGTGCCCTTGCTCTCTCTCTCAAATATTTAAATAAAATATTTTTTAAGCTGGAATATTCAGGAAGACCACTATAGTACCACTGGCTTGAAGTTTGAAATGAAACAAATTTCCATTTTACAGAATTAATTATTTTTGCAATTAATTATTAAATAATGTGAGGGCAGAAATCTCCCTACTAAATCCCCTACTCTATGGACTTGGCTTTCCTTATTAACTGGCGTAGATTTTATAATATACACTTAAGAAAACCTCTCTAGTGACTAAGACTTTAAAATAGTAAGAAAAACTCATCATTTGTTCTAAATTTTAGTGGGTCTTAACAAATAGCAACCTCTGAGTAATGAGACTGTCTCTTTGCCTTAGGAACTTACCCCAGGTCTAAAGATAATGGTATCTATCCTCAAATCACATTTACTTACCCACACTAAAGATCTTATGTCTGATTACTAACCTATACATCTAGAAGCCAAGACGCTGGTTACCCTTGAAGTAGGGGAGACATGATGACAAGCACCAAGGTGACTTCTGATATACACATTATGTTTTTTGATTTGGGTGTTGATTCCACAGGTGTGTTCGACTTGATATGTGTTGTTCCTCTCTCTGTGTGTATATGTATGTGTGGATAATGTTTCAATAAACAGTTGAAAACCAACTATATCAGATGCTTAAATTCTGAACATCAGTAGTGTTGTTGCAGTTTAAGTAAAAAGTCTTATGCCAGTGGAATTTGCACTTTGCATTTTATATCAAATTAAGATGAAGAGTCTATCAGTCAGGGTTCTACCTGAGAAGAGACAAAATCAGGGATATATATATATATATATATATATATATAATTTATTTCATTCGTATATATGAATATTTGTATATATTCGTATATGTAAAGAGATTTATTTCAAGGAATTGTCTTATGAAATTGTGGGGTTTGGTTGGTCAGAGTTCAAAATTTGTAGGGAAAACCTGCAGGCTGGAACTCTTAGGTAGAAGCTGGCACTGCAGACCCCACAATGAAAGGGAGAAACCTCTGTTTTGCCTGTAAACCTTTCTAGCAATTGAATGAGGCCTATGCACATTATCAAGGATAGTCTTCCTTACCTAAAGTCAACTGATTGCAGATGTTAACTACTTCTACCAAGTAACTTCAGAGCAGCACCTAGATTAGTATGTGATTGAAAATGTGGGTAATATAGCCTACTCAGTTTGACACATAAAACTATCCGTCGTAATGGGTTATGTGAGGATTATAGGTTCTAGTTAAAACTCCTCATTTGGTCCAGGCTATGTTGTCTCACTGGGAGTTTTGCAAAGAGGACTATATAAAATAACCGGTTACGGATGAGAGGAAACTTTGTATGTGGTGTGCACAAACTCAGTACTTTCTACGCCTCCTTCAGCGCGACCCTTGAGGAAGAAATTCTTCATCCTTATTGTCTTCTCAGAAATGAATTACATTTAGAAAGGCTGAAGAAATCTGTTCATTCGTTTGGAGCGATAATAGCATTCCAACAAGCAAAACGTGTTTTTTTACCAGCTTCGAAATTTGCCAGAATTTATGTGTATGCAAAAAATTAAAGGAGTTTGAATTTTAAAATTTCAAACTTGGCACATGTATTTCTCAAGTGAGGCATGTGGGTTTTGCAAGTTTGCGGGGGTAGGGAGGGGGAGAGCAGGGATTCGTTTGGGAATGAATGTTACCAGTAAGAAAAGAATGGAAGGTTCTGATTAGGTCGTCGGCATTCAGGGATATAGCAATATACTCTTCCTCGTGGTTTTTCGAGATTGATCCCAAGCAATATGAAGGAGAGACATCCTTTGGTACAGCCCCTATCAATGATGCATTCCGTCCCCAAATCCCTGCAATGTCGAGGGTACCATCAAAGAGCCTACTCTTTTCTCTCTCATTGCTTATCAGCTTTATGTTGTGTTAACTATTCTCTGAGCTGATAATAGTAACGAAAGCTTTTAACTACTGAGCAGATAGTGTGTCAGAAACTGTTCAAAACACTTCATGTATTTACTCAAAGAACGCTCTCAACAACTATGAAAAACGTACTCTTATTTTCCCTGTTATTTAATTAGGGAAACTGAGGACAGAGAAGGAAAGTAATGTGTTTCAAGTCACATGGTTACTAAGTAGCCAGCCAAGCCAGATTCAAACTCAAGCAGCTGGACCTCAAAGACTAACTCTGAACCACTACTCTAATCCCCTGGTATCTACAAGAATGAGCTGACACTCAGGCACAAGCCGAAAAGTTGTTATTCTCAAACCCATTCAACTGTTAAAGTATTTTTTTTTTTTACCAGCAGAGTTAAAATAGAATCTCTGTCAGATATTAGCACACCTAAAATTTAAACTTGGCAACGAAACCCATTCAAACTAAGGTGCTGAATGGACACTAGTTAATAATATCTACCAATCAGATGTGGGGCTGACTTGTTTTCAGTTTTGAATGTGTAGCGCTTCATGTGACAAACACAATTTGCAGTGTTTAAGTCTTTCGTTTGGACTTCTGCCTCAGGGGAGCTTACCTAGGATTGCCACTGGGTAAATAATTATCAGTTTCTTTATTCCAAAATACTTTGAGGTAAATAAGTAGGGTTTTTTTTTCTAATCTATTAATTTTTATTGGTTTATAAAAAAAACTGTAGGATAAGATTCAATGAAAGAGAATTCATAACTTGCTTTTGGTAAAATTCCATTTTCTCCAATATTTTGTCTCTAAACCAACAAAAAGAGCAGTGATAATATCTTTTCAGAGGCAAAATTGGTGTGGATTTTTTTCCTCTTAGTAGAACTTTAGACTCTGAAGAAGTATTTTAGTATGCTTATTTAAAGAACAGCTAGATTTACTGCCAAATAGCTCTTCATGAAAGACATATGTAAATACAGCAGAGTAAACGAGATAATTCTATTTCATTTGAAAAACACTTTCTTAATTATGTGAACTTGTTTGAAAGAATATGAAATGCTCTGTATTTAGTTCTGTAAGAAGTTTGGCTGTGATATTTATGATGTAATCATAGCCAGGAGTTGAAAATTATATTAATATTGAATGCAAAACTATTTTCTTTTCTCTCTTCTTGTATTTTTAATAAAGGAAAATGCTAATTAAAAAAGTGATTGCAAAAAATATCCTCTCTGGCACTAAGTACTGCCATTTAGCTTTATTTTATTTGTAATGTGTCAGAATTTACATTTGCAACGTTCTAGTCTCCAAACTATTATGTTTAAAAAAATTGAATTAAATATGTTCTTTTATCAAAGGTATCATTAAAATGCACAAAAGGCTAGTCTTATTTACATCTTAAGGTAGTCCACCAGAACATTTCTGCCCCAATGCAGTTTCCAACAAATATCTAATATTTTGTTTCTCATCATTCCAGATATGAAACTGGCAATATGGAAGCAAGTTCATATCAACTATCTAGTTCAAATCTTAAGACTCTGAAATAATTTGAAAGATGATACTATCTATGAGCCTATGACTAAGTGACTAAGTGCCTTGCCCCAAATCCTACTGTTAATGAGTAAAATCCGTTCAAGGATATTAATTTCCTGCCTTCCAAAGCTAAGCTCTTTCTCACTCCGTTATGCTGCCAACACAGCTCTGATTTAAATACTGATCTCTCTGGTTAATTTCTCTCCTGTCCTTGGCCTTAGCAACAACATACCACAATCCAACTAGTTTAGGCAATACATGCATACTAAACATTCACCTTATATTATCCTTGGAAACATTTTGTTACTGTCATTCCACTAAAGTTAAAGAGATCATTGCCTGTGTAGAAAATTGTATCTATGAAATCACTAATAAAATTCCAAAATTGAATTCATTATCACTCAATAACACAGCCCCAACAAGCCAGTTTATTCCAGTGGATGTCACACTCATTGACCCTGTAACATTAACCAAATGCATGAGAGTCTCCCTGGATTCCTCCCATTCCCTTGCCCTCTATTCCAATCACAAAGTCTTTCATTTTCACTCCAGGATATTACCCTTTTCCTGTCTGGGTGACTGCCATGGCTTCCTATGTGCTCTTCCCATCAAGAGTTTCCTCCTGCTCCAATCAAATTATTGCCAAAGAGATCTTTCTGTCTCACTGTGTTACACAGCAGCTTCGAACATTTCAACACCTCCTTCAAGATAAAGTTAAATCTCACAGGCAGGTATAGGTAGTGAAGCAACTCTGACCTCCTCAGCCTTGTCTCCTTCCACTCTTCTCCACACAGTCCATCATTCAACCTATTTCAGTCCAAGGGCTCTCCTGCCTATTGACCTACACACATGTTCTCTTTCTGAGAACACAGTCCTCACCCTTAGCACAGGAAAATATGTGACATTGCAACAGTAATAGTTTGAATATTCATCAGTGCTCCTATCAGCTTTTTACTAGGATTTAAGAGAATCCCCCCTTCTGCTCACCTCTCTCTCACATTGGTCCTTCTTACTTGTCTTCTATTATCGAACAATTTCAGTAATGTGTAACAATTTTCAGATTGTAAGTGAATGGGCAATGTCACATGGAGATATGATGTCAGAACAAGGAGAGGACAGAGATAGTAAAAACTCTAAGGGCAGTTGGGGGATTGGTTTTAGATACAGTGTATCTAAAAGAAGAAGAAATATATAATGCCTCAAGTTATTCAGGAAAAAAATCATCTTCCACAAACCTGGCAAAAAATGGTAGGAGATTCTTCTCTAGTCCAGTAGAGTTGATGCTACCTGAATTAGCACAGTCTTCCAAAACCAGGTTCATAGTTGTGCACATCATCTGAATACTAGCTTAAGATCTAACAGGAGAGATCTAAACACAACCAGCTAAGCGGTTTAATGACAAACACTGGGCTTGAATTAATCTCTTTTATTCAAGAATGAGTAACTATAAATTAATTAATTAGTTATTATTTATTTATTTATTTATAAAGTAGGCTCCACACCCAATGTGGAGCCCAAAGCAGGGTTTGAACTCATAACCCTCAGATCAAGACCTGAGCTGAGAGCAGGGGTTGGCTTCTTAACCTATTGAGCCAACAGGAACCCCTCAAATGGGTAACTATAAATTTAAATTAATAGGAAATTTGAAAGGGTTCTACATAAGCTAGGAGGAAGAGATACACTCCAAGTACAGAAGATTTAGTTATAAGAAAGTATCGCTTCATGTTATCAGAAATCTCCTGAAATCTTGCAGTCTATTAAATTAAAGAAACAAATGAAATAATGACATTACATAGAAATAAAACTGAGCAAGACTAAAATGCAGAATAGAGAGGAAGTCCAGGGCTAGCTAAGCTTTTAGTTGTATGAAATAATGGAATAATGTGACAAAATTAGCATTTCAATAGAATTAAAATCTATGTTAAATTCAGTATAAAGAGTACAGAAAAATCAAATCAGTGATAAGGTGTACAAACCTGAAGAGATGACATACAATGCAGTGAATTCAAAACAAAAATTCCAAGGAAAAACAATACATTAAAACAGAAGAAAAAGTCAAGGATATAATTGTAGAAAACCTTTTGAAACTGCAGTGTAAACACAGAGTATGTGGGATTGCTGTTACTCTACACACTGCAGGAAATTTTACTGAAAGGGTGCCAATTACTTAAGCTTTCTTGAAGAAAATTTTGCATGACCAAAATGAGAAACAATCTATAGGCAGAAAAAAAGTATGCTAAGTAAAATTTTAAAAAAATAGGAAATTCTCAGATATATACTCAGGGACACAAAATGTCAAAAACGATGGAGTAATGAATCATTGTATATGTATCAAAATAGTTGTTTTACATAAAAAAAAACAAAATGATAATCTAATATACTCAATAAGTCAAATACCAAAGATTGTTCTTTAGGATAAAATAAGCAGTATTCTAGAGCCATCTGAATAATAAATCAAAATTAAGAATTATACTAAAAATTAACATCTCCAGATATTTTTAAGGAAAACCTTATCTCCCTAAAGACCTAACCCCAGCTAAAATGCAAGTTGTATACTAACAACAAAAAGAGAGCTTTAGATACGTATGTATTTGTGTTTATGTTCATGTATGTGTTTGTGTATGAGCTAATAAAGAACATTATTCATGGACTCTTGTCTAATCTGAATCCACTAAGAAGAGAACCCAAACAAAACCTCTAGAATATAGAATATGTTATCTACTAGGTCAAGATAGTGTCTTGAAACCAGTTAAACAATGTTAAAATTAAATAACTGTTGCTAATATAGCTATGGAGATGAATACAAATGTCATAAACATTTAGAATAGGAATATAATGCCAATTCGAAACAACTTTGTAACAGTATTTTAGGAAGAAACCCCAGATTAAATTGTTTCGACAAATTGAGTCATTTGGAAAATAATGTTGTTCAAAAACAATACATTCTCACCAAAGTCAAATTAAGAACTAAATATAATGTTTCAAATGTTTTAAAATCTGCAATAATCAAAACAGTGTAGAGTCACAGAATCAAACCAAATGAGGGAAATAGAAAAAATGCCCACAAATAGGTTAAGTACTAGCATACTTAAGAATTCAGTGTGGGATAAGACAGTGCTTTAAATCAGGGGAGGAAGAACAATTTATTTAATAAGTAAAGCAGGAGGGGCGCCTGGGTGGCACAGCAGTTAGGCATCTGCCTTCGGCTCAGGGCATGATCCCGGCGTTGTGGGATCGAGCCCCACATCAGGCTCCTCCGCTATGAGCCTGCTTCATCCTCTCCCACTCCCCCTGCTTGTGTTCCCTCTCTCGCTGGCTGTCTCTATCTCTGTCGAATAAATAAATAAAATCTTTAAAATAAATAAATAAATAAATAAAGCAGGAAAAAAATGGATCACCCCCCCAAGATATGCCCTTGGATGCATTACAGATTGGACAAAGATTTATATTGAAGTAATGAAACAAAATGTTTTATAAGAAACTCTAGGGGAACAATGACACAAATTTAGTGCAGATAAAGCTTTCTAGGCATGCTATCAATGCATCCAGGCAAAAAAATATTTAGGAAAATATTGATATATTTATCACATATATATTTAAAATATATATATTTCTACTAATTAAAGCCATATTAAAACTGGAGAAAAATACTTTAAACATAAGTGACAAGTAAATGTTTAATATTCTTTATATATATATAAAAAGTTCTTAGAAATCAAGAAGAAGACAAAAACTTCTACGTAAAAAATGGCAAAAATTATTATAAGAAACCTATTAAAATATGTGATTTGTAAATTTAAAAAATAAGGAGATAACACTTTTTACTTAACAGATTGTCAAAGATTGTGTTCATTTATAATATCTCAAGTTAACAAAGTTGTAAAGAAATAAGGTCTTTGTACACTATTGGTAGAATTATAAATTAATCTATCTTTTCTGGGGCAAAGTTTCCTTTAGCCCCTTATGAACATGTACTCCTTTGACCCAGAAATTTCACTATCAGAATTAATCCTAGAATAATCATAAACATGTGAAGGTTATACATCTATAAGCATAATATAAAGTGATCTAACACTTATCCATCAGATATTGTTTGCAACTTTAAATACCTATGCCCTGTAGTAATATTTGCACTTAAGTTGGAATTAAAAATGTTTTAAATATGGCATCCCCTACATGTTATTTGTTAGTCATTGAAAGCTATGCTTATGCAAGTAGCCTTGGAAAGTCTTCAGGAGAATGTGCATGAAGAGAGACAAGGAAACTTCAAATGAATGGGTTTGGCAAATAAGAAAAAAGATGGAGGATTTGTTGAATAAACAGGAAAAAGTAGGCAGCAACAAATCTGGTACTATTTCTCCATCTCTGCGTATTAGAACTGTCCTTTTTTTTCTGTCATCAAGAAGTAGAGAGAATCATGATAAGTTCAGTGTAGTGAGTGTCTCTTGCCCACCCTGGTCTAAAGCCATTTATCCATATCTCCCCCAGAACAAATGACTATGCGAGCATAGTGCTGTTCAGAAAGTTTGAGTCTGTCCAAGAAGAAAACATTCACATTTTTCCATATCAAAACAACACAAAGTAAAAATTTTGAAACATATCTTGTCCACAGGGTCAAGGTATGGTAAAAGTGGCTAGAAATACACTGGATTTTGTATTTGAATGATGCACTTAATGGTCTTCTTTTTTAAGAACCTGGTTGTCAAAAGTACTCATACTGCTCCGTCTCATTCAAATCAGTAAGCACTTTGAGTTGTTACTCTTCCTTGACTGCAAGTTTAGACCTAACAGGAATCATTCATTATTATATTAGACATTAGTCATTCTCCTGAGACTCCTACATCTGAAAAATTCCATATGAGTCTGGATAAGAGATAAGCTGGATTCCCTTTAGAGAAATGGATTGTCTCACCATGCTACAACATTATTCTAGCTCATGGGAAACTAGGAATCAAAGGTGAAATATACCTGGGTGAAATATATATTTTCCAGATAATAGGAGATAAAAAACAAAAACACAGAACCCTAATATTAACTTCTCTAAAAGATGTTTCCAAGGCAACATGGACTCTTTCAAACAAGGTGAATGATAAGGGGCAGTAATTTGTGTCCACTACAAAAGGGCATTATACTAGAATCATTTTAGTTTTAGGAGAGAAAATGTAACTGCTTTTGAATATGCCATCTGAGCATTTATGAGATACATTAAAAGGTACCAATTTCAAGGAAGGTCTTGGAGGAAAAGAAGTCTCTTCAGCTGACCAGACTCTACTAGAAGGAGATTCATTACCTACCCAGGAAATCCAGTGGTTCAATTTGTGGCTAGCTCATAGGAGAATCACAGAAGAAATTCTTAAGATTTGTGGTCAAAGCCATTACTTTTACCTCAATTGTCTCTATTTACAACTAAACATGTGACCATGGGACCTGAAACTTCACATTATGAATTTCATAACCCACTCATCTATAATGTCAAATGTACTCCCAAGTGCTCCATTGTCAAATGGAAATTGATATACAGAACTGGACCTGATAAAGTTCTGAAGGCACAAGTGAGGCTTGATACTACAATTTTATCCCTCTATTCTTGTCTAAGGTATCATGCAAAGTTGCCAATGATCAATTGACTGAAAGAGGGTGGGGTGGGGAATCTTGGATTTCAGAAGGCCCTACACAAAATCAGTCATTCTCAAAATATAACTTTCCACTCATGAAATTCTGGGTGCTGTTGATTTGGTTGTCTCAGTAACCAAAGCAGTAGTGCTTATTATCAGAAGACGCAGCCATGGAATCATTAATTGGTAAATTGACAATACCACCCCCCCAGGCTCTTCAGGCCACTACGTGAACAAACAATAAAGGGGATTATGGTGTTGACTTTTGAGATTGATTCTGTCAAAGGGAATTAGAATTGCTGCTACACAATTAGGAAAGTAAGAAATATTGAAGGTTCTAAAAGAACGTCCTGGGGTGCTTCCTGGTTCTGACTTATTCACTGATGAATTTCATTGGGAGGCCACAGCATTCATGTAGGAAAGATAACCAAAGCCTTAGATTCCCCAAAAATGACAGTTTGGGACACTACATCAGGTAAGGCACCTTGACATTTGAGGCTAAATTGTTTAAAAAGATACATAAAATGAGTAGTAGAAAAGTTGTAATTACCAACATAAGCCTCATGACCATTACAAAGAGAAGACCATTAACAACTTCTTGTGTTTTAGTTTCTCAGGCTTATATATTTCACTTCTCTCTTCTCATTTATCTTTCCTTCCACCATTTTTGTATAACGTGTTGGTACTAAACAGCTTTCCAGTTTGGCTTTTAGGATTACAATGGATTATGAGTAAACTAGAAGAAAAATGGATTTTTTTCAGGATGCAATAATGAACGAAATTTTGTGTGGTTCCCCTTTGGGGAGGAGGTGGATGCATTTTGGACACATGAAGGTTGTTAGTTGCATTAAGTTGTGCACTGTTCTCAGTGAAAAACCCGACCTATCTCCCAAGATAGAAACTAAAATTGCCAAATTCTCAGTTTTCCCTTCCATTTGGAGAGTATGTGCCTACACCAAAGGCTCTACAAGTCACACTCATTACCCCCAGACTAAGAGGCAGTACCAGATAGAAGCAGAGACCAAGAGAATCCTTCACAGTCATGAAACAAGAAGGGTTCTCAGGGCACTTGGGGCAGTGGTGCCAGCAGGACCAGTGAGTGCTGTAGGTGTGGAATTAGCATTTAAGGTTTTGAGATGGCTTCATTTTCCTCATGGGACAATTTCTATAATATTATTTGGATGTTTTCTGCTGCTGTTTATACTCCAAAGAGCTATATAATACATCGTTTCTCCATTTCCTAATATCCTTTTGTTTTGTTTTTCGGGTTTTTTTTTACTTTTTATTTTGAAGTAATTTTGGGTCTGTTACCTTTTAAGAAAATCCCTTTTCCATTTAAATCAGCAAGAAAAGGCTTCTGTGGCTTGCAATTAAGAATCCCAACTATACAGTTTTACAGTTCAACACAGGATTGTTAATTACAAATAATTAGGAATTAATTAAATATCCAAAATTTGGCATTTTATTTATACCACAGAATGCTGGAAATCATTTTAAAATGTTATAGGATAAAATGTAATGGCAGAATAAAGTGTTCATGATATACTGACTAGTAGAGAACATTGCAACCTTGAGTCCTGGGTCACAGGTTTTTATAACTTTATAACTCACATATCTATCTGTTTATCTATCTTCTAATCTATCCTGTGTTCATTATCTCTCACTGTATAACAAATTACTCCAAACTAAGCAGCTTAAAATGATAATCATTTTTATTCTCTCCCAAATTTCTTTGAGTCAGGGATCTGAGACTAGCTCAGCTGGGTGGTTCTGTCTCAGCATCTCTCATGAGGCTGCAGTCAAGCTTTTGGCCAGGACTGCAATCTCTGAAGACTCAACTGGGACTAAAAGATCCGCTTCTAAGCTCAGGAGGATTGCAAGATGCTTTATTTCCTCACCGTGTGGTCCTCCCTGTAGGACTGTTCACAACCTTGCTTCCCCTATAGAGAGTGGGGAGAGAAAGAGGGAGAGATCAAAGGAGACAGAGAGAGAGGAAGGGAGGGAGGGAACTTGAGATAGATGCACAGTCTTTTATAATCTTACATTAGAAGTGATGTTCTACCACTAGAAGGAAGTCACTAAGTCCAGCCCAAATTCAAGGGGAGGGTAATTAAGCTTCTCCTTACTGGAGGAATGTCAAAAGACCTATAGATACATCTCTAAAACTACCAGGTACACATGTATATACAGATACAAACATTTAAATACGTAAAAATATTGCATAATAAATACACCCAGAAAATTACATGGTATAGAATATCATGTATATTATAAAAATTGTTCCGTAATTATTAATGTTTATATGTATGTATGTGTATGCATGTACAAGTACTGCCAGTGCCAACTTCCTGCCTGACAACTTCTGATGAATTACAGCAAGGCTCAAACGTCCCCCAGCAAAGGGGTGTTTTTTTAATTGTGCCTACAGCTGAGTTGCACACATAGACTATAGGAGATGGAGGGAGGATAGTAGGAAGGACAGATCTGGGGCAGAAACTATGGGATCCCTGGAAAAAATCCTAAGGAAGAAAAGGAGCTCAGTAAAGCAAACTGAACTGAGCTCCCAGAAGACAAAAAGTAGTGGTTCTGGACACTGGAGCATGGCAGCTTCTACTGCATCCAGCCGCCAGGTTCTCTGGAGGGATATGGCCTTTCAGGTTCACCCATCCCCATACAGCTGCTACCAGTAGATGAGTGAGCAACAGAAGTGAAATAATTAGCATTCTAATGTGAGGAATGCCCATAAATAACTGGAAAGGGTGGGCATAGGAGAGAGAACTTTGGAGCAGAAGACTGATGTATTCTATAGCTAGTGAGATTTGCATATTCATATTATTATGACTTCATTTCTATCTAAAGGCTGTTTGGTAGGCTCAGACTGAATAAATACCAAAAAGTTAATATTAATTTGACTTTCTTTTTTGCTAATCTGTATCTTCTAACCTTTCTATAGTTAACATGTTTGCTAGTAATAAAAAACAAGTTTTTAAAATACTTCTTCAAATATGAAGACAGATCAAAATATAATAGAAAGTGAAAATAGGGTACAAAACTATATACAGTAGGGATCCCATTCATTTTTATGATGATGTATGATAATGCAAAGTATTAATGAGATTAAATATGTTTATATATGCATATATACACATATACATTGATATAACTATCTCTATATCCATATAGTTATCTATAACTATACAGGGGGAGAAAACCTACCAGGAAACATGCCAAAAGGAAGGTGGTTCTTATCTGTGGAATTACAAATGATGCTGTTGTCTTTTTGGTACTTTTCTGTATTTTCCAAAATTCTTTAATGAGTATACATTACTGTTAATAATCAAAGAGAAAAAAACTAACGTTTTAAACAATTAAAAAGAGAAATAAATTATGACATTTTCATGAGGTGCAATAATATTAATTATTAGTATTTCATTTCTGAAGAAATGTAATGACATGATAAATGCGCATGATATAATCGTCAGTAAAAAAAAAAAGTTGAAAAGCGCAACATAAGGAATATGAAATCAACCCTGTATCTGTATATATATACACACACACACACAGACACACACACACACACGTGTGTGTCTGTGTGTGTGTGTGTATATATATATATAAAAACAGGAATTTGAATAGGACTCTTCCTGTTGTCTTAGAATTTTGGCTGAAGCCCCAAAACTGAGAACAATGAGTTATAAATAACCGCACATTCTAAAGAGAGATGCTAGACACATCCACGGAGGATTCAGTGAAGAGAAAAGAGCTGGTCCAGCAACTATCAACCTCTACCACCACCTCTAACCAACTTAAGTGAAGTTTAAAGTTCAAAAGTGGATTCAAGAGGGCCCTTAAGAGAGAAGAGTAGTCAAACTCACAGAAAGTACAGTGGCATTTTCTCTTCCCTTCAAACCCTCCCTCAAATGCTCCAAAAAGAAACATCCATGAGGAGTAGGGTATCTAGAAGAAAGACTGGCATCACTCATTAGCCCTAAACTGTTGCTGCAAAAGACTGAAATAAAGTGAGAATCTTGACAGAGCTTGATGTATGTCTCTCGTAATTTCAGGACCCTGGAGACTTCTTCTCAATCTGAAAGCAAGCAATGGGCTGGAGTCATCTGAGTTAGCAAAATAAGGACAAAAGATGGTTATAAGGAACATCTTGTGCTTCAACCATGTAGCAAGGTAAGGATGCATAAGATTCTTGAGAGCTAAGTGGTATGATGGATGTGACCCTAAATGAAAACTAGGAGAAAACATGAAAAGCATGTTAAGGAGTCAGAGAAATGTCTGTATGAGGGAGCAGCACAGCACAGAGCTGTGTGTGTGTGTGTGTGTGTGTGTTTGTGCGCGTGCACACACGCGCACGCACTTACATGTGCAAACTGTCCCTAAAGAACTAGAAATCCATCTCATTTGTGTAAATATTTGGACTCTTTCCAAAACAGAGGACATAGCTGACAAATAGTATTAGTCAACAGGGAACTAAAATAGTACTAGTCATCTAAGACTTCTCTTTTCCTCTAATTTCCCGTTCCTTGTGTGAACACTAGGGAATCCAACAGCAGGGTGAGGGTTGATAATATCATGCTCACCTTCCACATTGCAGGTCCTTCAGCCACAGAAAGTCAGAAATAGGCTGAGTGGAAGGGAGAAGCTTTGATTTGGATGAGAAATTAAAGTTGTTTTTTGGGTTTTTTTAAGATTTTATTTATTTATTTATTTGAGGGAGAAGGTGCAGAGGGTGCCCACATGCATGAGTTGGAGGAGGAGTAGGGGAAGGGAGGGGGGAAGGGGGAAAGAATTTCATGCAGGCTTGAGGCTGAGTGCAAAGACCACCTCAGGGCTGTTTCACGCCCCTGAGATCATGACCTGAGTGGAAACTAAGAGTCAGACGCTTAACCAACTGAGCCACCCAGGCTCCCCAGAGAAATTAAAGTTTTGATTTAGATATTACTAGGATTTTAGGACCTGAAAGTGAATCTTATTTTCCAAACAGAAACACACTATAATAATTAAAACTTATACATAAATACATGGTCTAGCAAAAATCTCCTTGCATTCTTTTAATATTTTTTTAACAAAATGGGATGTGTGTGTACACATGTGTATGTGTATTGAGTAATAGATAGATGGACAGTTGACAAATAGGTAGAAAAACAGGTAAAGGTATACAGGCATTGACACATAGATCTCCATACCTTCAAAATAATAATTTGAAAGCAATATGTCAAAACTTTAACAATGGTTCTCTGTAAGAGATAAGAATGCGAGATACCGTTTTTCAGCTATCCTGTCCATCCTTATCTTTTCCTGTATTTTGCATTAACATTATGTATGAATTTTATACACAGAATAAAATGTTATCTAAAAAATTCTGATTGGGGGGCATTGTACTGTTCTATTAAAGTCCACTAGACTGAAAGTGGAAGAAGTGCTTTTGAAAAAGATTGTCAAAAAAAGGATGCCAAATATAATCTGAACCTAAACCATACATTTAACACAGACCAGGAGTATTTTAAATGCTTCCTAATGATTAAATGATCTGTACAGAAGCAGGGATGATTAAACAGCCATCACTCTCAGTAAGAAAAATTGTTTTTGCAAACATAGAATCTGCATCATAAATATTTGCATCTCAATTTATTTAATATTCCCACTTTATTCTGATATTGGCTGACTTGACTTTTAAAGTTGTAGTTCATCCAGTTCCAGAAAAAAAGCTTACATACCACATTCTATCCTCAAATTTACTTTGATCACTCTTGTGCTAATCAACGTATTTAATTACCATACCCACCACCCTTCATGTTTCTGTCCATAGAGATTCCCTTGTTGACCTGCTTTGTGCTGCTTCTGAGAAAAGGCTTTCTCTTTAAGGGGAAAAAAGGGGGGGAAATGTAGTAGAAAGAGCTATAGACTCGAGAGGCAGGAAGTTGCCCTTGATATATCAGAAATGAAATAAGAGCTAAACTGTTTGACCTCTCTTGTTCTCAGTTTCTTTATCTGAGTCCTGTTTCATTCTTTCACACATTATTCCCTTGAAATACTGTATTAAGAGAATTACCCAGACATGCGTTTCTACTTGCTAAGCTTTCAATTGCCTCCATTTTATGGAGGCTGTTCCTTGGTGGACCTCCTTCTTTCTTAGACTTTTAGAGTAAAATTCAGTGCTGCCTTTCTGGCTGTACTTACCACAGGTGCTGGAATTTCCACAGCAGGTTGAAAATTTAGGTCTTCCTGAGTCAGTAGCCTTTTCTCTCTGGTCTTTGTCTGCATTCCATATACTCATCTGTGTCCCAACACATTGTTAGACCCACTGCACCCTGGCAGAGTTCTTCATTGGGGCACAGAAGGGGATGTCAGTTCAAGTTTCACAAATGGAATCAATATGAAGTTGAATCTTTCAGCAGTGACTAGTAGAATTGTAATTGGTACACAAGTTTCATCAGTTTGTTTTCTCCACACATAAAAGAAGAAATCTTTTCCCTCCTGTAATGTCAAATGATTGACCTAAAACATTTTCCTTCAGGGGCGCCTGGGTGGCGCAGTCGTTAAGCGTCTGCCTTCGGCTCAGGGCGTGATCCCAGCGTTCTGGGATCGAGCCCCACATCAGGCTCCTCCGCTAGGAGCCTGCTTCTTCCTCTCCCACTCCCCCTGCTTGTGTTCCCTCTCTCGCTGGCTGTCTATGTCAAATTAATAAATAAAATCTTAAAAAATAAAATAAAATAAAACATTTTCCTTCAGAGGATATAATATTAACTTTTTAAAATTCCTTTACCTCTCTTTCAATGTAAATTAGACACAGTTTTACTGGGGATTATTATTCCCCAATTTAAGTTTGCATTTTCTCTCAGGTGAAAACCTTGACTTCCTGGGACATTAATGGTGTTCAAAAATGAGATCCATCATTCCTATTCATGTGACAAACATTTGCTTCCACCAAGTAGTAAAAGCATGATAGGTATTCCAATGGCTACAAGTAAATCATCGGATTCCTTGAGCAGGGATCATTGAGGTTTCTTATTCCTAACCTGATGAGCACATCACAGGTATTAAGTGAAGAGCATTTGTCCCTTCAGGAGGATCTTCAGAGCTAGCAGAATGTAAAACATTCTAGAGAAAGCTCCTGTACTCATCTTTACCTATTTTTTCTCTTCTAATTTTCAAGCTCTTTAGGATTATCTCAAATGATATAGAAATTCACTATCTTATTCTCGAACTTCACTGTCTGAAAGAATTGTATTTAAAACTAAACAAATGGCATTGTAAGAACCTGTGTATCTATAAAGAGTGAAACGACTGTCCACATAATATAAATACACCTTTTTTGGTAGCAATAACTACCATTTTATACTGCTTTTAACCTGAAAAACTATGTCATGTGTATATTTAATTCCTAATGATCAACCAGGCTTTCCTTTAAAATGGACACTTTAAATGCTGTATGACTTACTCACGATACAAGATACAAGAATAGATACAAGAACATTTGAGCAGGAATAACCCCAAACTAGAAATAAAGATTCTTGGATCTTGATAATCATTTTAAAGTTGCATAGGCTATAATTTTTAAATACATTCAAATAATACAAAAGTATGTAGCTTACAAAGTAAATATTATCTCATGTTCTCTGCTGCCTCTTCCCACTGTCTCTCCCATAGACCCTTCCTGAAAGGGCATCAATGTAAATTTTGTCCATGTTTAGTGTGTGCTTTTATACACAAAATATATATGTGTATGACAAATATATTTTTATTTTTATAAAGAAAATCATTCCATACACATTATTTTGGAAAAAATATCTTTTTTGCTTAAAATATGTCAAATATGTCTCATATGTATTTCCTATTTTTTTAACCGTGGCAGAATATTCATATATAAAGATGATATTTAACCATTTCATTATTGATTTATATTTATGCTTATCTCAATTATTCTTGTTTACAAACTCTGCTTCAGTGAACATCTCAGTACATAAGTCTATACCTAAGTACACAGAAATTGAAATTTGGTTCAAGTGTTGAGCTCATTTTAAAAATTTGATAGATTTCCAAAGGCCCACCAAAGAGATTTAACCAATTTATATTCCCACAACAGTATATTTAGAGTTATCATTTCCCCACAAATTCACCAAAACTGGATATTATCGATCATCAATCCTTTTGCTTTTTTCTAAATTTATATATATATATTCCTTCAAATATATATATATATAAAATTTCACAATTGACTTAATTTTATTTCCTTGATTTTCACAACAGTTAGTATCATTCCAAATGTTTATGCATTTATTTGTGTTTCATATGCTTTTCCCTTCTCTTTATTGGATGATTCATTTCTTATTGACTTATAGATGGTTTTTTATACTCTTTGTTAAACACACATATATACATATTTTTTGTTAAAAGGGGAATTTTTATACATATACACATCTTTTTATTCTAGCCTACTGCTTACCTTTTTGTGTGTTTATTTGTTTTTGTTTTATTTTGGTTTTGTTCACTGGCATAGGGAACCCAAAGTGGCAAGGTGATAGTTGTAGCCCCCGTTAGGTGGAATCCATGGCAGAACAGTTCCCACCCTGGGAGCTAGGATCTCTAATCCAGCAAAAACTAAGATTGTGGGGATGGAAAGATCCGCCTTAGTGAAAGAGAGCATATGTTTTTTGATCTATGCTTACATTTCCTTGCCACTATGTCTTCATGGCCCCATTGCACAGCCCTGGGATGACTCAGTAAGAACCTAAATGACATTCATTGTCTACCTGGTTGTCAAGAGCTTTGTATGAGATTGCTATTCTCTGGTAGGTATTGATACATAATAAAAGATCTGCATGCATCATGTTCATTCCAAATAGTCTATGTATATACATTTCTGCTAAAT
This sequence comes from Ursus americanus, assembly GCF_024610735.1. Lineage (NCBI taxonomy): Eukaryota > Metazoa > Chordata > Mammalia > Carnivora > Ursidae > Ursus > Ursus americanus. The sequence goes on along the minus strand of NC_142139.1, from coordinate 37,503,495 downwards.
ATCCTTATATCGTGTCTTTGCATGTTCCTTCTAAGTATTATTTGATCATATTATTTCCCACTGCTCAGGAGTCAGTATATATCCTTCCCTCAGGCCACATCTTTTACAACATGGAATGAATAACTAAGTGTATTGCTCTTAACTCTGCCCAATGGGAAGATTTATCTTAAACGCTTTCCTTCAGGGTCAAACTTGAGTGGGGCTTTCATAGATCAGCAGTTTCCTTGCGGCTAGCACCAACATATTCTACCAAACTTTTTTGTGAACCAGGCCCAAGTTCTTTTTCTGTCTGTCAGGGAGTCCCCAAGTGATGGCATAGATATGTGTTGAAAGAAAGTGTCCTACAGAACAGGCAAATGAGCCTAGGCTACCTGTCTATGTAATTTACTCAGGTGTTCTAGACTGACTTCAGTCCAGTCCTGAATGTATCCCTTCCATTATATAATGGTTTGCTGTCAGACCTACCCTGCCTTATGACTTGGTAGGTCTGATAATAGCCCATGATCATCAGCTTTGTTTCACAGTCACTTGTGTTCCAAGTGATAAGGACTAAATTTTATTTGTGACCAGCATCATGCTATTTTTCCAAATAAGGAATTGTTCTCTGCTACAAAAGATAGGGCTTTGCTCCAGAATCCTAAGTAAACCTACTGCTTGCCTTTTAAATTTATCTTTTAACATTCTTGGGTTTTTTGTTTTGTTTTGTTTTATTGGTTTATAATACTCGCATATCTTGATTTTTCTTCCTTTTTATATTCTAGATTTTCTGCCTTGTTTAGGAAGGCATTCCTCAAGTAAACAAGAATGGTGCCTTTATCATATATTAAATTCTTATATATACATGAATCCATTTCAAGGTTATACTAGAGTCCCATTGGTCTTTTCACCTCTTTTTGCATCAGTGGTACTATATATATATATATATATATATTATACAGAAAGTTTTGTATATTATTTCTATAATACTGTATAAATTATATTATATATTGTATAATATAAATAAATATTATAAAAGATAAACTTAATACAATTTATGTATGATTTATATATATATAATTTTTTAATTTATTAAATTGAACAGGATTTCTCATCCAATATGGAGTACTACCAGTTGTAGTGAAAATTTTTGTCTTGTGCTTATCTATAATGTGAACATTTCTAGTATTTTGCCATTAGGTAATTTCTGTGCTTAAGGTCTTTTACAAATACCCTATATTTAGTTAAGGGATTTTCTCTTTATTTCTATCTTTCTAAGAGATTCTTTATTTCTATCTTTCTAAGAGATTTTATTGGGATCTCTGATAAAAATAGGAATTTTTCAGTATCTATTGAGTGATATTCCCCCTCCACTTCTAATTTATTGGAAAAATGAGTCACACTAGTACCTTTCCTAACGTTGACCCATACTTGCAAACTTAAAAAAAAAATTATTTGGTCATGGTGTGTGATGATTTTACACTGCTGTTTCAATTTGCTGTTATTTTATTTAAGACTTTTGCATTTATATCCATAAATGAAACTTCCCTTAGTTATTATTTTTAGGTTATCCTTTTTCTGGAATCAATAGCAGGATTTTGCCATTCTGTAGAATGAGTTGAAAAGCTAACCAATTCTAAGCCCTGGAATGGATAAACTACATAGTAATTATCTGTTCCTGAAAGATTTGGTAAAACCTTTACATTTCCCTTCTTATATCCATAAAATTAATCAGTTGCAGAAATGAGAATCATGTTAATACCTCAGTGGTGTGACAAAAAAAATCAATGTCATAGAAATTGCTCTCATCAATTTATTTTGTTTTCAGTGGGGAAATTTACATACATCAATATAAAGCACAAACAGCTATCATGTTATGTTTCAAAAATGTCTCATGTTGCCAGGACCACCCAATGCATTATGACATGAAGCACAACTGTGACAGCATTTTTTCTGGGATTTTATCCAGTCCATGCAATTATCAACAATATACAGGGAAGGTATTTAACCTGGAGACTTTAAAAGGATAACAAAATAAATTGTAGAATAATGGAACTTGAAACATATACTGAAAACTGTAATATTTACTCTGCATTTAATTTAAGCACATAAAACAGATATTAGTTAGTTTATGCTATTTACCATCCAATCCCACCTAAGGAGTGACAAAAATCATTAATCAGGTGTGATTCAATGTTATATCTTAGATCTCAGATATTTATAAACAAACCCCCTGGCTGCGTAATTTCTGAAATTAACTATTTACTCATTAGGTTAGTTAGGATAATGTTCAGATGTGAATAACAGAAACATAAAATGACAGTGGTTTAAACAAGTCAGAAGTTTATTTGTCTCTCAGATAAGAGTTCAGAGCCAACCGTTACAGAGAGACAGTGAGGCAGCCCTGTTCCACAATGTCCTCAAGGATCCAAACTCCTAACTTTCCACTGTGCCATCCTTTGGGCATGGTCTTCACTCATGGTCTGAGATGGAATTGCAGCCATTACATATATTCTAAGCAACAAGTTAAGGGAAGGGGTTAAGAGGGCTCAATAAGTACATGCCAGTTGTCTCATATCAAAGAGTCCTGGAAGCTGTCACAGGGTATTTCCACTTACAGCCCATTGAATATAATTATATTTCATATTTCATTACAAAGGCAGCTGGCCATTATACTTTATTATTCTAGGAAGCCATGTATTTAGCTAAATACTCTATTGTAACGGGAGAAAAAGGAGATTTTGAGAGAAAACTAACCATTTCTGCCACTACCATTTCACACACACACACACACACACACACACACACACACGTAGTCTTCTTTTGCATTTCCTGATCTCTCTTTCATGAATGTAAGCTCCTGGTGATGAATGCTCCTGCCCAAAGAGTAGAGATAGATCAGTACAAATTAATCAGTGCTGGTGGAGAAAACAGCTTAAAAAGCATGACTTACTGCCAGTGGGTCAGTGTTGTTATACTGATAGATAAAAAATAGAATATTCCTTGAATGGAGAAATTGAACCCTAGTCTTTCAATCAGCCAATATATTCTGGGCACCAGTAACATGATCCTGTTTCGGTGCCACGTGTGTTACATCAAAGTGTTTTAGGCATTATAATAGAGTTAGAAAGGTGACACATACAATAAAATGTTACACACCCTTATAATTATTCATAACAAAGTAAGAGATGTGACAAGTCTCCATACGATTAAGTAATACACTAATAGTATAGATAAGAATGGAGATTTCTGCTTCAGATATTACGGCAGCTAGGAAGTTAGAGGGTCTGATTATCCTTATGAAAACAACTAAATGTACTAGATTAAACACAAAAATATCATATCAAAAGCAGCTATGATATGACAAAATAGTAACTTATTGCAATCAGAAGCATAATGAAAAAAATGAATCCAAAGGGTAAGCAGATGACTAATGCAACTTTTTATTTGGGGGCATTTTCTAAACCTAGAAACTTGAACTTCATTTTCATAGACTCATGGAATAATGGGGATTAAAAATAAAACACCAGGCTAACCCAAGTTAGGAAGTTGATAAGAGACACTTCCCAACTAATAATGTGAGACTCCAGGTAGCCACAAACTTAATGAGAGTGGATCAGAGGTAAGCCCATCCCTCTTTTTCTACCTCCAGGAGGCTACAAGGAAATTTGCCTTGGTATTAAGGAAAGCAAAGAGGATAAACCTTCACTGAAAAGTTGTAATCCAGCCTTTCTATAGATTTGTAGCTCAAATTCATATCACTTGTGTGGACCAAAAAACACCAGAGTATAAATTTACTTTAAGATGGTCCCAGACAGTTCCCTCAGGTACATGACAGAAACAAACAAAAATACTTTCTGGATTTTTAGAGGAATTCATCTTCATCCAGAGACTACACAATTCCCACAAATAATTTCCCAAAGAAAATAAGCAACTAAAAATTAATATTTACAATGTACACACCAAATAAAGGCATTATTAGAACAACAACAATAACAAAAAGCCAAAGCAGAGATTTCAGATATTTGATTCATAAGCCCTTAGTTATAAAATGCCTATTAAAGAAAAGACTTAACATATAAGATATCTGTGGACACTATAAAAATGACCCAGCAGGTATGAGAAAGAATAAAAGAGATACTCTATAAATAAATAAATATATATTCAGATTTATGAATTCTACTGATGTGACTGTGAGCAGATTAAAAACAGCTTTTGAAAAGAAAACTAACCAGAAGATTGATCAGAAGAAACTATCTACAATGCAATACGAAGAAATGAAGAAATGGGGTGAAAAGATTGAGAGTAGAGTTAGCATGCTCACATATTTTTATCAAAGCCCCAGATGGAGGAGAGAGAACAAGGCAGGGACAATATTTGGAAAAACAGTGGCAGAAAATATTCTGGGAATGATAAGAGACATCATCCACAGACTGCAGAAGAAATGTCATATTACAATAAAGCAGCACACCACCAAATACAAAGATATGATGTTAAAAGAAGCCAGAGAACAGTTTTCTCTCAATGGAACAACAGACTGACATCTGACTTTCTAACAGCTTCAATGAAACCAAAAGACAGTGGAATGACACTTTCATTGGGCTGCAAGAAGTGACTATCAGTATAGATTTCTATATATGAAGAAAATATAATTTTTAAAAGGGAGAAATAATAATGTTTTTCTTATAAGCAAAAATTGAGAAAGCTTTCCACTAAGAGATATTCATTAAGAAAATCCTAGGAGATATTCTTCAGGTATATGGAAAGTGATCCCAAATGGAAAGTCTGAGATACAAGCAAGAATATAGAGCAAAGACATTAGTATTTGAGTTGCTCAGTCAGTTAAGCATCTGCCTTTGGCTCAGGTCATGATCCCAGGCTCCCTGCTAAGTTCTTCCTAATCTGCTGCTCCTCCTGCTTATGCTCTCTCACTTTCTCTCTGTCAAATAAATAAATAATATCTTAAAAAAATAAATTAGTTTTGAGTAAATCTAAATGAATTTTGACAGTATTAAACAAAAGATAGTAATGATATGTTGTGGAATAGAATTAAAATATCTAGCAAAATAATACATATCAAGAAGAGAGTAAATGGCATTAAAAATCTTTAAGATTTCTACTATCTAGGAGAAAGGTAAAGGTACTATATGACATTAGACTTTGATGTGTTAAATATTCACATTATAATTTCTAGGGAAACCACTAAAAGAAAAAACATAATATACAACTTCCAAAATAGTAGAAGGGAATACTGGAATAATAAAAAATAATCAACCCTAAAAAGGCAAGAAAGGAGAGGAAAGACAGGACAGTTTGAAATGTTAGCAATTACATTAAATCTAAATGTACCATAGGTTCCAGTTAAAGGACAAACAATTTTAGAATACATTTTTAAAATTAGAATTTGCTTATTAATTATAAGAGATACAACATGAAAAAAATAGAAAAGTTGAAAATGAAAGCATGGGTAAAAATATATCATAAAATACTAATGAAGGCAAAGTTGGTATATTCATCTGTTATCTTCCCAAATATTGCCTCTGCCTCATTCTCTTTCTCCTTTCCCCTAAGAGCTCTGATTTTAAAAATAAATGTAGATATGTATATGATAGCGAAACAAACAAAAGAGAAATATATAGAAGGTTTGAACAAAATGGATAAAAATAGAGGACTCCCCTTTCTACCTATATGCATTTATATTATATCAAATTTAAAAATAAGTGTATCTTTAATTAAAAGAACTGTCACTAACTACTCTAGGACTTACTTTTTCCAAGAAATTTTTAGCTCTCTCCTCTAACAGAGAGCAGAAGAGATGTTATCATTGATGTTTTATAGGTGCAAGAATAAGCTGCAAGACCCCCATGCCAGATGTAAAACACACCTAGCTTCATGAGTGACAGCAATGGCAAAGCCTTGAGGTACACAAGAATTGGGGAGCAGCTCTAAAGGTCTGTGGAGTTTGGACTGGACTCACTAAAGTTAGACCTACAACCAGGCAAATCTCATAAATATGTGTTGACATCCTTGGAAATTTTTGGAAGTCTTTGAGAAAAAGAACTCAAGGAAAGAAACGTCTTGGTTTAAGAAAACATATATTAGGATTCATCAAGGTTTGGCTAAATATGTTAATGAAATAACATCTGTGCTCACCAGCTGGTAGTGTCTTCACCAACTTCCCTAGAATGTATTTGGAGAAATCCCAAATTGTAAAACTTAAAACTATGGAGTGAAATGTGGCTCAGTCTGCTTGAGCAATTCAGGTGAAATATGTTTGATTTCATTTGTAATTGGGATAAATGTTTGCAATAGTAAATTTAATGCATTTCAAGTTTTTTTCCCTTAAAACATATTCCACTTATGTCCTCTCACCTCCAAGCTGGAACAATGAAGCTGGTGTCTGAAAAGCAAAAGCACAGGTTAGGATTCTGCAGGCAGAGTGAGGAACAGGTACTCTACTCTGAGAGGGCAGCAAGGGATGACATAGGAAGGACATTAAGGATAATGTATAATTTCAAGGGCTTCTAACACATGGCCAGCAGGACTAGAAAGAAATAGAGCCACAAATATAAAAACAATAGACTAGCGTTATCATTTTTTAAAAATATTTATTTATTTATTTGGGAGAGGGGGCATGGGGAAGGGGCAGAGGGAGAGAATATCCAAACAAACCCCCACTGAGTGTGGAGCCTGATGCAAGGCTCCGTCCCACGAGCTATGAGATCAGGACCTGAGCTGAATCCAAGAATCGGACACTTAACCGACTGAGCCGCCCAGGCACCCCAAGTGCCATCATTTTTTACCTGGACTTTGTTAAGCCATTAGGCTTTCATCCTAAGAGAACCATTGCAGAAAGTGAGATTCATCCCTACCCCAATTTCAACCAGACCAATGGTCCATTTTTATGGGATTTTATTTACAGTAAGTTTTGCACTGCCTTTTAAATGATTGTTTTAAATTTTAAAACCACTTATAAAAAGTAAATAGGCCCAGGTCATTTTTTAATTGCCCCACTGACCATGGAACCTAAAAAACATTGCATTGAACCCTCAACACCACCATTGTTTAGACCCTAGAAAATGTAATCCCCCACAACTCTGATTTCAGAAAAATGTCAGTGCTCTTACTATGTGCTAGAGCCCTTGCAGATATTTTACATGCATACTTGCAGCCAATACTCATAATAGCCTTTGGGTATTGGTACCATTTTCATACTCAATTTATAGATAATAAAACTCAGGCTAAGAGTGTTTTGAAAATCATCTAAGGTAAAAAAAAATAGTAAATATCAGCCATAAATATGGTCCAGATTCTCTTCCTTCAAAGTTCATGTTCTTAACATATTCACAGTACTTGAAAGCAATTAATAGTTGGTTTATCACACTTGAAGCATCTGGGTTACAGAAAAATTGTATCTATCTTGTCATTTATATCAGATCATGAACATAAATCTCACTGAAAGACGACAATATTGTGGCGCCAAAAAATAAATTGGGTCAAAAAAATAAAAATAAAAATCTTCACCAAAATTTTAGGTTGCTTACTAGCATTACTAGTTTGTGTGGTTTGGTGTTTTTTTTTTTTAATGGAGTCTTATGCAGTGACTATTTTTCCTTTAAATTAGTTTTTTTTTTCTTTTTTAAATTTCCCAAACACTAAAAGAAAGCTAACAATCTGAAAAAGAAAAAAAAAATCAAAAGAATGGAAGAAAGAAAACTGAAGAGAACACCAAATGAAAACTCAGCAGGGAACACGCACAGTGTTTTATTGTTTTCTGAGGGAAAAGGGAGGGTCTTCAAAATGCTAATATTGGTACAGCTTTCTGACTCATCCCTTTATCCCCCACAGCACCTGGCATATTGCTTTGCATATGTACATAATCAATATTTAAATGAATGGATGGATGCATATGAAGCTCCGAGTTCCAAAATTCTCCCCCTCAAATCTAACACCATACATTCACTATTTTTTTAAAACCCAATCACAATGAAATCAAAAACAGGATTTGAGCCTATTAAGGACATAAATTGAAGTTTAACACAACAAATACCACATCCTTATGTGGACATGTAGTTTGCTTTTAAATGCTATTCCTGTTATCCATAACAAACTACCCCGAACTTGGTGGCTTAAAACAACAGTTTTTCATTTTCCTTCGTGGTTCTGTAGGTTGACTCGGTCTAACTCAGGGCTTCTTAGGTGGTATCCAGTAGTCCCTGGGGCTAGAGTCATTTGAGGCCTTAACTGGGCTGGATATCCAAGGTGGCTCATTCTCATGGCTGCCTGTGGATAATGGCCACCACCTGGAGCTCAGCTGGAACTGTCAACCAGAGCTCCTCTACATGGCGTCTCCATATTTCTGGGAGTTCTCCCAACAAGGCAAATTGATTTTGAGAGGAAACATCCCAAGAGATCAACAAAGAAGATATGAAACTTCTTATAACCTAGGCTTGGAGGCTACAGAACATCACTCCTGCTCCATTTTTTTGGTCACAGTAGTCACTTAGGCTAGCCCAGATTCAAGGAGATGGAAATTAGATTCCATCCCTTGATATGAGGAAGAGTTTACAGGTGCAGAGAAGGAAGAAACTGGTGGTGGCCATCATGGAGACTATCCATCACAAATGCCTAAGACAGAATTTTTAAAAGGTTAGATGTGAACTACTTCATCTGGGAGTTGTATTGTATTAAAACTCATTAAGAAGTCCTTTGTGCATAATTATGAACTAAATATTTGCAAGGGGAAAAAGATGTATTTGAGCTGTACACAGCTTTTCCAAAAAAAACATGAAATTTCAAGCCAACTCCATTTATTTAAATAATTCATCAAAATATAGAAGTTTCTATGGTTAATAAAATTTCAAATGAGTATACTTTAGTTACTTCTAAGAAAACGCATGAAACAATGCCATGATTATCTCCTAGTACTAAATTTTGTGTCTTCTGAATGACAATCTTGTACATTATGAAAAGTTAAATAAATTCTTGCCATTTCTCCTGGATCTTAGTGGGAAAAAAAGTAAAGAATGGTTTGCATTGTCCTGGTAATGTATTCAACAATTAACCACAAGGAGAAAAGGGTGACACATTTTTATTGCCCACAATTTGTCACAATCTCTTTGTTTTGCATGTTAATTTAATCTTCATAATACCCAAAAAAGGTAGATATGATTGACTCCATTTTGCAAATAAAGAAACTGAAGTACTTCAAGGTTTAGAACCCTACCCAAGTTAATGGAAGGAATAATGTTAGGGCCCTGAATTTTTTTCTTACACTATCTTGTCTCATGAGGCAAAGTGAATGTGTATGTATTACAAACTCTCCATAAAGAGGTACTTCGGCAATAATATATACCAATATAAAGGAGAAAAAAATTAAAAGTGAAAATGTATTTACACTGTAATTTATACTGGTTCATCATATATGTGAAAAGTAAAAAAGAAATACCTATATTCATATAGAAATTCTAGAAAGATTGCTTCACCTTCAGTGATTTGGGGAATATAGTAATTCAAACTGGTGAGGAAAGACATAAAACAAATTTCTTTATAGGCATATATTTGATGATGTGGTCATTCTATACTTCTATAAAATATACTAAAAGAATATTACAGGTAACATTGTTTTATATTATTTGCCTTTATGACTAAGCCTTGATGTAAACTGGTAAAATAAATAATGCAGTGGATGAATCCGAAGTAAGATTTGCACTTTTTTTTTTAAGTCAAGCAAGGTTTAGAGCAATACCCTCACTTTTCTGGAAAAGAGAAGGATTAAATAAATGTAGAGCTTTCAGCAAAAGCCTAAAACCAAAGAAGACAAAAGCATTAAATCAGAGTCTGAAAGATAGATGTATTGTATTATTTAAATATTAGCACAGATGCACTCTTGAATATGAAACATTAAAATTTAAGTTGTTTATCTCTCAGACAGATTTAATTTAATATCATGCAAGGCAAATAGACCTTTACTTATTCTGGTAAAGTAGTGCTGAATCAATTGTAGCCACTGCCTGTTAAAAGAGAAAAAACACAGCAGTAATTATTTGCATGTATCTGAAGAACAAAGAAGACTTTAAATATTTGTGAACAGTTTTTAATTTCTTGTGATTATAACCTAAAAATATATAGGTCCTTTGGGTCTTTGCTATGATAGACCGATATCTTCCAGAATAGGTAATGATAACTGACTTGGCACTCAAGGTCAAATAATCCTATTTTGTTTCACACAATCTGTCTCAATAGCAATGTTGTGTTTAGTAAATATTTTCTTAATAGTAGGATTATATTTCATGATATCTAATCCATAATCACATTTGCAATGCCTGACATAGATCTCTCTCAGTAGATATCTTGGGAAGAATTGAATGTTTCCTTTTCGTGCCATAGGGGGGCCCACATTAAATCATGTCAAAAGCTTCCTAACAATTTCTGGATGCTTTGTACATTGTACATATCCATATAACCCCTAGGCCATATCAACGTAGGTAATTTATACAAATACTTTGGCTGTTTTGAGTCACTAGATGAATCAAATCCTTCAAAACAAATTAGCTCATTTATAAACAATGCAGCCTTACAGATGATTTTAATATTGCCATTTCCCTTAACAACTTGCCTCTTACTGCAACTATTTATAAGGTTTTTCCTGGACAGTTGGCTTGCAGATAAAATCACAAAGATGTAGAAGAATACCTCCACTTTCTTCCTATGTTTAAAACTAATGCAGCTCTATCTGGTTGTCATGTTTTACGAGCGGTTGGTTTGAGAAACGAGTCTTGTCTTTACCATAAATCTCTTATCTCAGTCTGTGTTCAAGGCTCAGGCCTGCAGCAAAGAATGATGTCTAATGCAGAGTGTCACCATCTCTAAAATTGGCGTCATTTAAAGGTTTGCCCACACCCTCTGTGAGATAAGAGATTGACAGTGTCAAATTCGTAGATAACCATTAAGGTAGTAATCCCCAAACACTACATTTCTAAGCAACCTCTATTAAAGTAGGGCGGCATTTGCTATACTTCAGCCAATCTGCCTAATCAAATGTCCTGCCCCTAACAGTACTCAACAAACAGGTATTTAGGAGGAAGAAACCAAATTTTCTTTAAAAAAAAATCTTAAAAAAAATAATCTAGCATAGGATAAAGCACTACATGGAAATGACTCTCAATCCTAATTCCCACAGACAATAAACCCATATTCAGAAGCATTAAATAATCTTTCTCTTCTATCTCCACTGACCAGGCTACAAGTGCCTAGTGGTGATCATAAAATTTTCCAGCACTTTTGAAAACCCAGACACAATAATTGCCTCAATAAATCTCACTCAAGTCATACAGCTTGCTCTCCAAGAACATTTCTCTTTCTTTTTAAATCCACTTTTGCTTTCTAAAAGATATTCTGAGCTACAGGATGTGGTTTCTCAGGTTAATAGGGTGCCAATCCACTCTTCAGTGTAGCTCATGTCTTCTTCACATGAACCCCAATGTTCACAAATTTTTCTTAAAGGGTATTAATTAGTCAATTCCATATGCTCTTATTCACATTCTGTGAATGGATGCTGGTGACAATGAAAATAATCTCAGAAGAAACTGTGGATAGATACTCTTTGGCTTTGACCTTGGGACTCCACTAAAGTGTTCTAGGTTACAGGTGACTAAAAGTACCTAAAGTTGAAGAGGAACATGTTGCTCAAAATGTTGACTGCCAATTTCAAATATTGAAGAGACATTTAAGATTTCTACTCAGGAGCACCTGGCTGGCTCAGTCAGTTAAGTGTCCAACTCTGGATTTCAGCTCAGGTCATGATCTCAGGGTCCTGGGATCAAGCCCCATGTTGGGCTCCACATTCAGCAGGGAGTCTGCTAGAGATTCTCTCTCTCCCTCTGCCTCTGCCTCCCTCCTCAAATAAATAAATAAATCTTAAAAAAAAAAAAAAAAAAAGATTTCTACTCACAGGGCACCTGGCTGCCTGAGTCAGTGCAGCATACGATTCTCCATCTCAGGGCCCTTTGACACCCCCCCCCCTTTGGGTACAGAGATCACTTTTTTAAAAAAAGATTTTTACTCAAAATGTTTTCCTTTCACTATCTGGTAATATCCCTACCACACTGTACAGAAAGCTTTGTAATGACTGTCTCACCTATCCTAGCGCAATATTCTATTCAAGATATCTATTCAGTTAGTTTTAATTGAGTTTAATCATGGGCATTAACAACATCCTACAGGGAACCCAAATTATTCAAGAAGACGCCTAAAAATTAAACTATTTAATGATAAAACTAAGCAATGTTTAGCACATTTTGTTTTCAAATGCCAGAATAATCTCCTGAAAGTATTTCACTAAACTTTACCATTTATGGATTTTTCAAAGCATTAGTAAAAATAACAGAAAAACTACTGGTGGTGTGGTTTATATGATATTGATGTATTTGTATATTTATTCTATTCATCATTAGGAGATGTTTTAATAGAAATAAGATAGTGACACTGAGTGGGATTAAAATCCCACCTTCTCCACTAACTAGAATATTTACTAGTGTTTATTAAAATAATAATACCTTGTATCAGGGTTATAAGATTAAATGAGAAGTGTATGAAAAGCCCCTAGTAAAATGCCTAGCACATAGTAGATCTCAGTGAATATTTATTGTCCTATACTTAACCAAATGTGAAGATGAAAGAAATATTAGGCAGAGATTCATCATCCCATCGAGGTGATGAGCCCAAGGTTTTAGAGAGCTTGCCCAGTTTTATAAACCAAAAAATTTGCACCATGTGGGATTTTCTAAAAGCATTTTTACCATATAGTAAGATAGAGGTGGGGATACACCCCATTCATTCATCTGGGAGAAATATCTTTAGATTTATATCACTCTGAGAAACATATTAAAATTTCATATTTCTTTCTGAAGTCTTATTCCTAACCAAGTTAGTGAACCTGTCATCTGTATATAAAGACTCACTTTCAAGGAGAATGAAAAATGGTTCTCTTCTATAATCAGGGACTCACCTCTGTATCCTCCCTAGTAACATCAGCCGTTGTGACTCTGGCTCCCTAGCAACCATGTCTTTCTATATCAGACAGCTTTATCTGAAACAATCTTCACTGGAGAAAAGGAAGTAGAAAGAGTCCACATAAAAATAAAAATAAAACATGAAATGTCCATGAGGATAAGTGCAGTCAGCTCTTACTTATGATGCTAAATAATTTTCTTTGTATAATTTTAATAAAAAAATAAAGTTAAAAGCCTATAGATTTGTCAGAGAGCTGAATATGTATGTATTTTATCAGGTGAGAACTTTGTTCCACATGTTACGCTAAAAGAACAGTAATATAAGAAAGAACAGTTCTGTCCAAGCTAGAAAGTTAGAAAAAACAACATACCAAATATTTCATGAGAGTTTTGTGTTACTAAACACAATTTTGATGCACAGTCTGTACTTTGAGTCTTTCTGTCCTGCAGCCTCCGGGCAAGCTAATTTCTATATTGAGTTGGTTCTCAGAGCCAAAGGTCTGACAGAACATAGGAAAGTTTAAGCAAACAGTTCACTTTATTTGAAACGGATTTACTACTGTCATCAGGAACACCATGTCCCTCATGGCCTCATTTTATGGCCCTTGCACCTGATGGGCTGGTTCATGACAAACTCATTCCTCGTCAGTGCCCATTACCTGCCTAAGCCTTCCCCACGGGCCTTCCATGCAACCTCCATGCAGGATCTCACTTTGAATCCAGTATTCTCTCAGCCAAAAGCAGTGATCACAAATAGCCAGACTTCATTTTCTGATCACCAACAGAGTGACTGATGTTCATATCTGAATGAAAAAGATACCCCAAAAAATCATACTTTACAGAAATAATTGATATTCTAAACCAGGAAATATTTCATATGCTTATTAAGCAAATATATCATATGTATCATATATTATGCTTTAAAATCGTATTCCACACAAAAAGATATGATATCTTAGGAAAATATTTTTTAAATAAAAGCAATAAGAATAATAATAATAATGTGTTTACAAATATATAGCATCTTAAACTTTTAAAACTATTATTATCCCCATGTTAAAAACAATGAAACTAAGATTTGTTCAATGTCACATAATAAATTAGTGACAGGACAGAACAATAACCAACTTCCCCTATATATAAGCTCAGGACACTGAGGCAAATTTTGGGTCTCTTTGAATTAGCATAGAGCAGAGCAGAAATCCCTCTTGATGGTGCCTAAGTCTTTCCAGGTCCCAGATCAGTCCCGTGTCAGTTCATGTTCTTTCTTCCCTTTCAGGCCGATGATTTGCTCCCAAATCATAGAAAAAGGAAGAAAGACTATGCTGATTTAAATATTTGGCTTTGTAGATCTACTTGCAAGGGGAGGAGAACAACATAACCATAAGATATATGGAACTAAACAAAATATTTAACTACGGACCCAACAATCTAGACAACGCTTAGTTACTCAACACTTCTTAACTTCTAGGCACTTTTCTAGACACTTGGAAAATAAAAGAAAGAGAACAGACAACAATCTCTTCCCTCATGGAGGATACATTCTAGGAAGAGGTGATGAACAATAATTTATAAATATAATATTAGGGGAATATTAGATCATGATAAATCCAAGGGGATAAAAATAGGGCAAGGTAGGGAGTTTGGGAATACTGGATAGTGGATGGGAGCAGGGTGTTCAGGGTATAGAACAATGGACCATGCACAGTCCCCTCCTCAAGAGAATTTAGTAGAATCTAATGAGGGACAGAGTAACATATTATCTTTTTAAAACTAAATGTTTTTTAATTTACATAATAAAATTGACTATATATTGACATTAAAAAAGAAATGATCTCCCTGTAAGCTGAGTTGAAGACTTTAAAGAAGTGAAGGAGTATGTGGTCATTGCTCTTATTGAAGTCACTTCACCTCCATATAGCTACAGAATCTTTTCCTCTGGTGTCACTTGGAGAACTTCCCTACTCAGATCTCCCTCATCTCCATTTCAGTCTTTGCCCCAAACCAAGTATCTGACAGTCCCACAGCACAAAAACCCTCTCACAACATCTCTAGATTTTAGGCTTCTACGGTATTAGATCCATATAAAATAGCTTATAAAATCAGAATCTGTTGGAGAGTATACACACGCACACACACACACACATATACTGTATATATACGAAGCTGACCCTTGAACAGCACAGGGATTAGGGGCACAGACTCCTGCACAGTCAAAAATCCAAATATAACTTTTGACGACCCCAAAACTTAACTACTGTTAACTAGCCCACTGTTGACCAGAAGCCTAACTGATAACATGAATAGTCAATTAAAACATATTTTGTATGTTATATGTATTACATACTGTATTCTTACAAGAAAGCAAGCTAGAGAAAAGAAAATGTTATTTAAGAAAATCTTAAGGAAGAGAAAATACATTTACAATAGAGTATTGTATTTATTGAAAAAAATCTGTGTGTAAGTGGACCCATGCGGTTCAGACTCATGTTGTTCAAGGATCAACTGTACATACACACACACACACACACATTTATTTCTTAGTATCTTTTCAGTTCCTTAGTATCTTCCTCGTCTACACACATTATTAGAAACTCAGTAAATGTTGATAATCTATTCATTGCCCCTAAGTATGTCTGAAATTCAACTTAACTATTGAGATATTTGGGATAATTTATCCCCATTTCACTTTTCTCCACAGGAAAATGACCAAAATACTTAAGGTGTTTGGAAGAGAATAATTTTAGATTATTTTAAAAACTATTTCTAGGTCCGTTCTTCAATAACCATAAACGAATTTTTAAAAGATAAAAAATTCAATAAGAAGAGAAAATTCCATTGGCTTCATATCTATAGCAGAACTCAATCAGATTACTTATATTTTGTCAAGATTTCTACTTAACATTTTATGATTCATTTAAAACGTCATGTAAATTGTAGAGTATTGCTGAGCCAAGCCAGACTTGATCTGTTAGCATTTTATTATCTCTGACAAACCCTAATTTCGTTTGTTTTCATTTCTGTAGTTTGAACTAATGTAAAAAAAAAATGAATTGCATGTAAACTATGATTAAAAATTTGTTATCAAAGAGTTACTATCATTTTGCTTTAAGCCTGTTTATTGGAGTGTAATCCCATCCTCTTAACTTTCAAGGAAAAGAAGCAAGTATCTCAGTTAATTACTGTTTCATTGCTAGTACCCCAGAGCAAGCACAGTTAAAGTGTTCAATGTTGCAAAGTAATTGGCAAGAACATATAAATTTGCACTAACAACTTAAGCTAATTGGGAAAATGGAAATAAATACAAGAATTCAGTGATTATCTGGCGCTGAGATAAAAAGAGTGGCTGACAGTGAACACAATCCAAGAACACAAGTTCAACTAAACTTGTAACAGTTACGAGACACTTTAATTGGGATTTCAAAGGAAATAATGTGCTCAGATGGCCTGTATTTAATCACTGTGCGCATATACCTGAGAGGAAAGTATCTGTTTCAACAAAGGGCCACCGCAAGTATCAATTTTTTATGTCTTCACTTCCTCTAAAATACACACTAGTAAAACAGAGGAATCTCTTTGTGAATGCAGAAAGATGCCTCAAAACATTATGTGTCACACAAATTGAAAACCTGTCAGTGTTGCATTGAAAAAAAAAAAAGAAAAAAAGAAAGAAAGAAAAAAAACCCACTATGCAACCCATCACCTGAGTGATGTGCATTATAAGAAGATATTGCTACTGAGGTGATAATCAAATGTGCTTATGCCAACCAAAGGGCAAAACACCATAGATCACTGGCATTCCTCAAAATGTTATCACAAATTATTATTATTATTATTGTTTTTTTAGGTTAGTTGCCTCAAGTCATTGAACAGAACACATACTCTCCAGAACACAGGGGTTTTTTGGGGGAGGGGGAGGTGATTTTCTTCCTTGCAAATTTCAGCCACGGCAAATCTTTTTTTTTTTTTTTTTTTTAAGTTGCTGGTTGAAACCTTTGAGGTGGAGTCTAGTAATCAACTGAAACAGATGCTGTGCAGTAAGGGAAGGAGGGTGCAGTGAGGCAGTAAGTGTTTACAGGGTAAACACCACATCAGGGTGGTAGGTACACCCTGCCCATTTGGAGGTAGCTCTGTGGTACCATTGTACATGAGACAAATGGAGCAGAGAATTCACACACACTGCCAATATCTTAACTTTATATCTTCCTTACTTAAATACATGTCAATAATATACTTATCCCAGCTCTCAATTCCATCCCCAAAGCCTTTACTTCTCTCCCCATTCCCAGTGATGTGCTAGAGCTGGCTCATATGAGAGACGATGGTGGCTGTTAAGTCTTCAGGATCTGGTCCCTACTCTGTTTCCAGGCTCATCTTCCATGGCTTACCCACCTCCTCAGTGTTCCCTATGTCCCTGTCACAGCAGGCTGCTCCCATTCCTAGATCCTTCCCATGCTTATGTGACTGCTTTCTTCCAAGAACAACCCTGACTAATAGCTACTCATCCAAGTCCCAGTTCAGCTGCCATCCCCTCCCTGAAGTCCCTCCAGCTTCTACTCATAAGGAATGGTTTGGTTAGGAGAGAGATGCTTGAAAAAGCCAGTGTTGCCACTTACTAGGGATATAACTCCTGTTCATGGGATGACCCCTGTTTTGTCATTTGTAAAATGAGAATAGTAACATGTGTTTATTACTGTCAGCTGCCTTCCAAAGTTATCAGTAAAATTAAAACTTTAACACAGTGCCTGGCACAAAGTAAATATCCATACACTGCTGTGATTATTAATACTACCTGATCTTTTAGAACTCTTTGTCACAGTTCTATAATAGTGTTTATCAGATCATATAATAAATGCTCAGTTGTCAGTTTCCTCAGCTACACATGCTCTGCTCAGCTTTGGGTCTCTAGTGACCAGAAGGAGCCTGACACATAGTATGTGATCAATACAGGTACTTTATTAATGTGTGAACAGTAAAACAACCACCCACTGGTCATATTTAATGCACTTCATAATAGTGTGTTTTAAAATATTCTCGGGGCGCCTGGGTGGCACAGCAGTTAAGCGTCTGCCTTTGGCTCAGGGCATGATCCTGGAGTTCTGGGATCGAGCCCCACGTCAGGCTCTTCCTCTATGAGCCTGCTTCTTCCTCTCCCACTCCCCCTGCTTGTGTTCCCTCTCTCGCTGGCTGTCTCTATCTCTGTCGAATAAATAAATAAAATCTTTAATAAATAAATAAATAAATACATACATACAATATTCTCAGTTGACCCATTCAAATATGGCTCTTTCTTATCATATGGATGAAATGAAAATAGAAGAGTATAGTTCCATAGCACAGTGGTTCAGAAATCAGTGGTGCCCATTACTTCTGGAAGTAGAGGTGAAGGAATTTCCGAGAATAGGAAAGTATAAATACAAAGGTACAAGAGAAGGTACAAGGAAGGTACAAAAGAGGGTCTGTCTTGGGGGAAACTGAGTTTCACTGAATGTTGAGTCCCTCAGCCAGAGCATGTGGTAAAGTGTGCATAGAAGAGGAGGTCACAGTCCAAATTTATAAGCAGAAGGGAACAAAACATCACAGAAGAATCTGCTGATGCAACAAAGAGCATAACTGTCAGTAGAGAGTTGAAGGTAGAAAGCAGCCCAATTGTTTTAAACATTAAAAGAAACAAAGGAAATTATATCATCTATAAAGCAAAATCAAGGCAAGCAGATTTAAAAGGCAACCAAACAAGGGTGCAAAATGTGTAATCAGCACAAAAAATCTTAGTGTATGGATTTAAGAACAGTCTGGGCACAGGTAAGGGAAGAATTAAAGGACAGATGTGAGAAAGAGAATGGCCTAACCCATCCCCAGGATCCCTGAACTCAATGATCATGGCACAAACTCAATACTTAGAAGGCACTTGGATACCCAAGGTACTGAAAGCAAAGTAAATATGTAATAAATTCTTCAGGCAGACTGTTTCTAACACCATGTATTACTATATATTCAGCAGCTACCAAGTTATTTATTTTATCTTGGAAAGAACTATATGAATGATTCTCAATACATTTTCTATGAGACAGTTCTCCATATTTTGCCTAATATTAAAAATAATATATACCACAGTGGTATATAATGATTACAGAAATTATTTCAGAATCAAGGGAGGGTTCATGGTTGAGGCAGAACCTCCCCTCAAAATACCATACACTGAACATAATGTGGAAACTTTGGTCCGCCATACAAGTCATCTCTAACTCTGATTTATAGTTTAAATTATGATTATAGTTTTATAGCTTCATTAATAGTTAAATAATGATTACATGTAAACCTGGCCTTTCCTACTGGAGCAATTTTCAAACATACATGCTAAAAGAAGGATTTTCATTTATCTTTTTAGACAACTAATAAACTTGGGGAGTAATCATGAAGTGGCATCTGTGATTTTCTTCACTAGTAAGCAGGAAGGAAAGTCTGTGGGTAGTCATTCAGTCTTTCCATGTAGGAGGTTGAGATTCCAGACTAATTTCCTGGCTGCAGACCAAAGCTGTGTACACAACCTGTGGATGGTGGTACCAGTTCTCTAACTAAAACATGCTGAGAGTAGCTCCAGGAGTAGCGTACCCTTCAGGAGCAACTTTTTGGGAACATAGAATGAAACAAAATGCCAAAATGGCAAAGATAGACACAGAAAGATCCCATCTCAAAGGTAACAATGAAGGAGGGTCTGATTCCAGTCATTTTCCCACAGATATCAGAAACGCATTTCCTATGAATGTGATGTTAGAACAGACATTTTATATCATCTAACATCAGATGGAAAAGAAAGTACAGGGAAATGCTCTCCAAGACTAAATATGGTGAAATAGTAACAATAATAGCTCCTTGCATTTAGGGAGCATGGTTCCATTTTATCTTCTCTACTTCACTGTGGAGAGGTGGGGCTTCTTAATTGTCATCATTTTACAGAGAAAGCAGCTGAGAAAACTAGTGGTTAAGAGACACGCCTCAAGTTGCCGAATGAACGGACCTAATAGCTTCTTTTCGTCTCACCATTAATGCTGTTGTTTTGAAATAGCCCTTGGTGTTAGGGAGGACTGCAGGCATAGGAAGAAAACACACCTTTGTAAGAATGTTCTCAGCGAGAATCATGATAGTCTCATTCTCTCTGTGTCCAGAACTGCATCACCATCTTTCTACCAGTGTCTGCCATCCATCAAGCTGCTCAACCTTGACCTCTCCTTCTCCCTCTCTTCCAATCTAGCACCAAATCTTAGCAAGCCTACCTCCTAAATGCTTCTCAATACTTCATCCCATCCCCCTGCCACCATCACAGCTAGACCTCCATTATCTCCTGCCTGGATTACAGGTGCCCACCCTGCAGACTTGCCCTCTCCAATCTATTCCTTCCTTTGTGGTGACGATAATTTTTGTAAAACAACATCTGGTCAAGACGGCAGCCTGCCACATCCCCTTCAATTGTTTTTCAATGACCTCGGTGTGATATGTAGTCCAACTTCTGAAATGGCTTAAAAGGTCTTTTTAATCTGGCCCTAGTTTCTATTCAGTCTCATCTTGCATGCCTGCCATTTTATTTCATCCGTCCCACTGTGCCTTCATCCTTCAGAGCCCTGTCCATGCTGTTCCTGCTACCATGAGCACTCTCCGTTTCCTTACCAGCAACCGTCTATTCGCACCTCAAATCTCTTAGCTGTCGTTTTCCCTAGGAAACCTTGTCACAGTGTATGTGCCTGTGTTCCCCACCTGACTGTATATACTGTGAGGGTGGAGTACATGTCTGACTTATTCACTTCTGAAACTCCAGGGTCTTGCAGTGCCCACGAAATATTTTTTCTTTATGTAGTTTTAACTTCTATGAAAATATAAAATAGTTACAAAAACATGTCCAAATTGTAAGTAAAAATCTCAATAAATTTTCACAAATTGAACGTACTCTGTATGCAGCACCCAGATGAAGAAATAGAACATTGCATGCTCACCGGAAGTCCCCCATGGTGCCCCTTCCAGTCCATACATCCCCATGGGTAATGACAATCCTGCTTTCTAATAGCATTGATTAATTTTGTATTTGGTTTTACTTTTCATAAATTATATAGTACATTGCTTTTATGTATGGATTCTTGTTCAACATTATGTTAGATTCATCTACGGTGTTGCATGTGGTTATAGATCATTCATTTTCATTACACTAGTGTCCAATAAATATTTATTAAATGAAGATAATGAAATGATAATCACAAAAATCCAGAAGAGGAAATAAATCTCTACATGTTATGGAATGAAGGAAATGGACCAACTCATCTTCAACCTGAGTATCCTAAAATCACAGGAGATATACCATTTGGTTCAATGTGTCCCACCACTCTCCTCAATCTCATAATAGTAAATTGAAACATCAGCAGCAATGGGACCAATCTCTTTTTCTTTTGGTTTATTTTAAGGTGTGTCACCTCCATAATCAGAATCGCAGAGCCAGGTGCAAAGGGCAGCATTTAAATTATAGGACGATGACTGGAACACAACCTTCCTGGATATTAAAGCCAGCAATACAGACATTAAATACTGAGTGACTTCCTGCTTTTTGTGCTTTACAGTATCCCTTTTCATATGCCAAATGGTCTGTGAATTCCATCTGTCAGGACTTAGGGATGTACAAGACAAGGAAAAATAGCAGCAAATTAGAACGTAATAGAAAGGGGGCAGAACACAGAGACAGAGGGTGGATGTGTGAAAGCATCAGGTGGGTATCTCAGAAGCATTGCCGTGGCTCTTAACTCTGGCTTCAAATGAAAATCACTTGGAGAAAATACTGGTGGTTAGCTCAAACCCAGACCAGTTATTTCAGGATCCCTGTGGGTGGGGTTCTGGCATCAGTACTTTTTCAAAGCTTCCCAGGTGGTTCTCACATGCAACCAGGTTTGAGAACCACTGGTTAAAAACAAGGACCAGAATGAAACAATAAACAGACACACCTGCAGTTGTTCTCAAACTTTATTATGGGGAAAATGTCACCTGGAGAGCTTGTTTAAATTGTAGATTCTCTCAAACCCACTCCACACAACCCCCAGAAGACAGATTCAGTTGGTCTGATGAACTCTAGGAATCCACCTTTGAAACAAGCTCCCAGTGATCCCGAGGCAGGAGAAGTCCTGGGGAAGAAATGGCTGAGGAGAACGAAGGAGCAGAGAGGTGGAGCCGATGATGACTTCCTCGCCTTTCTCCAGAGTGAGTGCACTAAAACTGAGTCCCGAAAGAGGTAAAAGATTTTTTTCTCTAAAATGAAGTTTGGTGTAGGATAACAGAAAATATTGGTACTTATTAAAATTTCGTTTACCTTTAGATTTAGATCTTTCTGAAAGTATTTGAATATTATTGAGTGGGCTCCAGTTATATCTTCACCTTCCCTTACCCAGTAGCAAACCCACCATGCTGGTTTGGAGAGAACATACTATTTGAACAGGAGAGCTGTGTAACCATGAGTGTGCTTTTATATGATGACTATCTGATACTTAAGCATCCTTTAAAATTAAGAAAGCCAGTAGGACAGGACTTGATTTGAATGACCAAATAGGGAGGATGCATTAAATGGACTGTGAAGTTCCTTTCATTATAAGAAATGAAGAATTCAATTCAGGAACATCAGGGATTTTTCCCCTTAACACCTGTTAAATCATCTTTGGTATTAGATCATCTGCTTCTACATTCCAAGAGATTGAAATGTAAAATGTACTACAGAAAGCAACTATGACACAAGATATAGTCAACAAAATTTAAGTGAAGGGTACATCCTTGAGCATGCTCAGGAATTCCCCAGGCCATATCAATCTAGACCTGTGGATGAATCAGATTGCCTACAACTGTGTGACCTTCAGTATGTTGTTTGACCTTTCTGGACCATACTTTCCTTGCTTGTAAAATTAAGCTGCTAATGATAGCTCCATTTACTGAGTTTCTGTGTATTAGCACTTTTGTGTATACCTTTCTTTATACAGTAACTCTATGAGATATTATTATCCCATTGCATAGATTAGGAAATTGAGACTCCAAGAAGTTAGGTAACTAACCAAATGTCAAGCTCCTAAGTGGCAGAACAAGAAACAAGTTTCACTATCCTTGAAGTTCCTAGAGTTTAGGGCCCATGTCTTGCTCACCATTGTACCCCTTGGGTCTAGCACATCTAGTACAGTGCCTGACACAGAGCAGGAGTTCAGTAAACACTTCTTAAGTCAGTGAGTCAAACTAGCTCTAGAACCATGTTCTCTATACCACCAATTATTTTATTATATATGCATTAGTAAGTGGACACTGGTATTACTATCCCAAAACAAATTTTATAACTCAAGATTGGGAACACTTGAAAAGTTCACTATTTTGTTTCAGGGGAGTTGAGAGGAGAATTTGCAGAGCTGTTGGGTGGCAGGTTTCCACAGTAACCAGAGAACAGGCCAGGACAGAGTCTGGTGTACTCCCCACCGTCTTACTTTCATGATGTTTAAGGCCAGTTACCTCAGTTTCTTTATCTGTGAGAGCCAATGTCAATCCAATGATCCCTGTGGTTCATTCAAATGCAAACTTCTATTGCACACACTTTTTTTTATTATTTTAATAAAAAGGCCATCTACCACCCTAATTTTAAATATCCTCCAACATTCACTTACCTAGGGGAAAATCCAACTATCTAATTTGCACAGGACTGTCTGTAAATGGAGTTGACTATTCAGACCTTTTGCATATCGTATTTATTCAAGGATCTGCAGCCTTCTGAGCTCTATCTTTAGTCTGTAGGTATTCTCCTTTTCAGGTGACAAGGAGGGACAAATAAAATATTATATTCAGAGTGAGCAAAATAATTCCATTTCACTCAACACTCCTTGAGTTTTCTTTTACCAAGATCAGCCTGTATAACATTTAGAAAACTATAGAAAACTCTATGCAAATAAGAGCTGTGTTAGATAGATATCATGTTGAGGAAATAGAAAGGACGAATGAGTCAAAAATTATTCTAGATTTAGAATGTTACCTTTAACAGTTATGGTCATGGGGCCATAATTCTTTTTTTTTTTTAAGATTTAAAGACAAAGCGGGGGGCGGGGGGAGGGAGAAAATCTCAACCAAACTGAACATGGAGCATGATGTGGGGCTCTGTCTCACAACCCTGAGACCATGACCTGAGCCAAAACCAAAATCAGATGCCTAACCAACTGAGCAACCAGGCATCCCAGATAATTCTTAGACCAGCCAGATACATAGGAATGTGAATCTGGAGATGCCTACAAACTACCTAGAAGAAGGAGTAGGAAACCAAACTTAGGTCAGAGGTAACTCCTTTGCAATCTGATTTCAAGAGGTGGCAAGTACTTCTCTATCATCTATTCTATTATAGCCTGTTCTTTATAATTCCCCTTCTCTCAGCCTTTTAGTTAATCTGCATTGTATTCCTACTATGAGGGTAATGTGGTGTAGAAAAAAAAGCAATGAAAGGGGATTTAACTTTTTTTGAGAGGGGGACACACATACAAAGTCTCAAGTGCCATAAAATAATGCTGATACTAAAATCTCAGACTTGGGAAACAGACAAATCTGGCTTGTAATTCTAGCTTTCCTAGCTGTGCAAACCCGGGCAAGGCATTTAATGTCTCTGAGTTAGTGTCTTTCCATCTGGAATAAATAAACGATGATGTTGATGATACCTGCTTAATAAACCTGCTATAATGACTGAGATGGTATGTGTAAAAAAGGTTATGGGACTGATTATATATTTGATCTTTTAAAAAATGACAGCTGTATGGGGTGATGAGAGGGGAGGAAGTAATCCATTTTAACTGGTGTTGTGGTATAGACTTCCTAGGTTCTTAACAGATGCAACTGCCCTTGATACCAAAAAGCACTCCTTCCTACTTAAAACTTGGTTTTGCTGATATTACAATAGACTGATTCATTGTTTATGTCTTGTTCTTACTGCAAAGCCCTCTGGTTTTTTGCTGACTCCTCTCCCCATCTCCCTCCCCAGGTTCTAGTCCTGGAGTCCTGACTCTCTTGCCTTGACCTTATTCCCTTTCATGGGTTAACTGCCACATCTGTGCTGCTGACCCCCTCATCTCTATCTTCTGAGCTGAATGTACCTCCAAACTAGAAGTGCAGAGCACACAAATGCCAGATGCAGCAAGACTTATAAGGTGCTCCAGGGAACAAGGTGCTGGGATCAAAAGAGAACTTTTGAGCTCTTCTCGAGCACAGGCCTTTTTTGCTCAGGTCTACTTCACATGTCAGCCCATTCACTGGGCTTAGGGGAGCACTGCCATGGAAATCTTCCCAAAGCACTGCTTTTATTAGGTTTTGTTCCCACTACAAGGTTTCCCTATTACCTTGTATCTCAAATACAGAAGTGCAGGGCCCACTTCTGTGTATTCCGCCATCTCCCCAAAGCTACTCTCACCAGTCCATCTCCTTGCTGACAAATTTGGTAGCATGTTTATTCCAAGATAATAGCACATGTAAAAGTGCCTAGCACCTGGTCAGGCACATAAAAAGTGTTCAAGAACCACTCATATATCAACCCCGACTTGATTGTTAGGGACTACAAGGAGCAGTTTTGTAAGTTGTGTGACCATACATATGCACGTGGGTCAGTTTTTGTCATTTCCCTGTGCAACTCCACATGTTCACTACTTCCTTCCCACAGAGGCCCTGAGAAGGAGCCCTCTTTGCAGGCAAGACTTGGGACTTCACAGTGCAAAAATCTCTAGACACAGCCTACCTTAAGAGCCAGAGGAGAAAACAACTGTAGCTAGGTTGTAGGTCAGGATGTAAGATATTTATAGAGTGTTACATACTGCCTGAATCAAAACTCATGAGGAGAACAAGCAATATTCTAAACAGTGACTTGCTTCTTTCTGTAGAAACAAAGTATGTTTTACTATTGTTCAGTTAAATCTAGGCTTTTTGGTGGGAAGGACAGTGAGATTTATACTTCCCTAAGAATTATACCTTCTCAAATTGCAAATACGAAGACCTAACTGGCTCCAGAGAGGGAGAATTCATCCTTTCACTGATTCAACAAATGTTTATTGAAATCATGCTATAGCCACAGAGCATAGCATAGTCTCCCACCCAAAACTAATTACCTGGAGGTATTCATGAATAAATATATGGTTATTGTGTGATATCTATTGTTTGACCTACCAAACTCTGTTCTGAGCATGTCATTACCTAATTTTCTCTCCTATTATATTGAAATATATTATAATCTGATATTGTAATATAATACTATATTGTTATATAATAGTACCACGTAACATGTTGATGGCAGAGATCATATCTCACTGGTCTGTGTATCCCTGTCAGCACAATGTTGATGCAGAATAGGTTCTTCATGACATTTTATTCATGAAGTGAATGAGAGTATGCAGGCAAGAACACCATTCAGCAAATTGTTGCACTAAATCAAGTGAGATAGGAGGGCTGGAATGGAGGTTATAGCATTGGGAATGAACACAAAAGACATTGCAGAAATAGGTTAGGACCTGGAACATTTTCCAAAATGATCATGAAAAGGCACAATCTTAGGGCGCCTGGGTGGCACAGTCATTAAGCGTCTGCCTTTGGCTTAGGGCGTGATCCCGGCGTTCTGGGATCGAGCCCCACATCAGGCTCCTCTGCTAGGAACCTGCTTCTTCCTCTCCCACTCCCCCCACTTGTGTTCCCTCTCTCACTGGCTGTCTCTCTCTGTCAAATAAATAAATAGAATCTTTAAAAAAAGAAAAGAAAAGAAAAAGCACAATCTTGTTCCTCCTTCCTGAATTACAGGCACCATAGTAAATAATGATTTAGGCTTCCTGGTCTGTGTATCTAACAAAGAAAACATGGATAGGGATAATGTTGTAGCCAGTACAGGAAATCTTTTATTCATTTGCCTTGGGTATGGATGCTTAGGTGCGCACTGCACACACAAGTGTGCACACACACATACACACACACACACACCCATTCTTAAATTCTGGTTTTACTGCCAACTAAGAAACAAAATACGAGAAAAACAGACCAAAAGACAAACAAACAATGGGAGCCAAAAGAAGCAAACGGATAGCAAGTTTCTCAAAGCAAATGAGTCCTTAAGAAATAGTTGCGATTAATAAAACATGCTTACAGACAGTTATAATATAGTCACTGATCTAATCTCTTCACCACCAGAAAAGAAAAAGACTGGATTATCATCAATGGTGGAAAAAATGTTATTAGAATGGCTAATATCCAACACATTGAAAGGCTGACAAGGATGTAGAGCAACAGGAACTCTCATTTATTGCTAGCGAGAATGCAAAATGGCACAGCAACTTTGGAAGACAGTCTGACAGTTTCTTGCAGAACAATACACTCTTACCACATCATCCAGCAATTGCATTCCTTGGTATTTATGCAAATGAGTAAAAATTGTGTGGCCACACAAATGTTTATAGCAGCTTTATTGAAAAGTACCAAAAGTTGAAAACAACCAAGAAGTCCTTCAATATGTGAATGAATATTGGTATATCTATACGAGAGAATATTATTCAGCAATTTGAAAAATTAACTTCAAGCCACAAAAAAAAATATGGAGGAAACTTAAATGCATATTACTAAGTAAAAGAAGCCAATCTGAAAAAGGCTGTATAATTCCAACTATATAACACTCTGACAAGGCAAACTATGAGGACAGTAAAAGACCAGGAGTTGCCAGGAGGAGGGAAGGATAAATAGGTGGGACACAGGAATGTATTTTTAAAGCACTGAGACAGTTCTCTATGATAATACAACTACTACAAATGTGCATTGTGTGTTAGTATATATTTGTCAAAATACATAAAATGTACAACACAAAGAGTGAACGCTAAGCTCTGGACTTTATTTAATAATGTATCACTATTTGCTTATCATCTTTATCAAAGGTACAACATTAAAATAAAATGTTAATAATAAAGGAAACTGTGGGCTGGGTAGACAGGGGATATATAAAAATTCTGCTTAATTTTTCTGTAAACCTAAAACTGTTCTAAAAAATAAAGTCCATTAAATCTTTTTTTAAAAGACAAGCAGAATAAGTTCTATACTATAGCACACTTTGTCCAAACACTACTTTAAACTGTTAGCAAACTATCAATCAAATATTGGTTTCATAGGTGAGGTGTGAGATAAAACCCCAAAGGGAGTGTACACAGTGAGGCCAGCTCAGTGGTTTGCAATAGCAGAAAGAAGCTCCTACCTCTAAGCTGAAAAGACAAAGGGGAAGACACATGACAGCCAGAGGCTGGGGCAGAGAGAAAGCTGGAACCCAGTGGCCCATAGGACGTGAGGTGGCAGAGAAGGCACTGACACTGACATAAGTGATACCTGGGGAAGGAAGACCATGCTTCTCCCTTCCACTCACCCCAGTCTCTTGTAAGTACTGCTTATTAGCTAACCAAGCTATAATGGGAGGTGGGCAATGGGACAGCAGTGACCTGCTGCCCTATAGCACAGACCAGAAGGAGAGAAGGGAGAGGTCTGGAGCACTCTGACCCCAAACTAACATACCATCAGAAAAGAAAAAATAAAAATTATGATAATTGTAATAAAACAAGGATGTTAGCCAAGTGAATTAACCTGGTTTTTAAAATATATTAACCTTGAAAGCATATTACAAAAAGAAGATAGATACAAAATAGATATGACCAAAATTCAAAAAGTAGCAATAGTCATTTACTAGGAAGACTATCGCTTCTGCTCAGTTCCCATGACATTTCTTGTATTATCTGCTCCCCACCAACTCTCAGCCCTAGGAAGGTTAACTTCACTACATGATATCTGAGCCAACCAGATTCTCTCTCCTGGGATAGGGCAACCAGAGAGACTAGCTGAAGCCCTTATATCTATTAAAAGGAGAAGGGAAATGAGGAGGTATCTGATTTTCTAGCTCCCAGTGAAAAATCATGAGATGCAACCCTTCATTCATGCTAGCTTGAATGGGTTTCTATTTTTGCTAATACACACCATCCCTAAGATCATCAGCTATAAAAGTAGTTATTTCAAACTTTCAAATTGAAGTTTTTCCTTTATGATTCCTGTGATATCACATGAAAAGGACATTTTATTATGATTTGGTATTGAACACACCCAAAGAAACTCTCACAGTGCCCATGGTACATATTTGTACTGGATACAGAATAATGGAGATTGGACGTTGGTTGCAATTGAAACAATGAGCTCAGAAGAACATAATGAGGTAATAGTTAAGGTTACCAGCTGTCTCACAATCAACAAAAACATCTTCTAAGCTAGTTATAAGGGAAAATACAGATATAAGGAAGATGTCCAATCTGAAAGAGGAAAAGTAGAAGATATTCAAAGGCAATTAAAAAAAATCAAAGAAGCACTA
Source organism: Ursus americanus (assembly GCF_024610735.1). Classification (NCBI taxonomy): domain Eukaryota; kingdom Metazoa; phylum Chordata; class Mammalia; order Carnivora; family Ursidae; genus Ursus; species Ursus americanus. The sequence continues at coordinate 37,474,107 of NC_142139.1, read as the reverse complement.
TATCAGTCTTTCTCCATCATACCAGGGCTATTTATAATAAGTATAAATATGTTTAATATGTATAAATATATTATAAACAATTTATAATTAATTCAACAGGAGCTTTCTCCCCACATTTTTCTATTCTACTTTTCTTAAAATATTTTTCTCCTTCATCTACAAAGAAATTCTAGAGTCAAGGTGGAATAACTGAGCCCTCAGCACCTGTCAGTACCAATAGAGAGTTTTCGCACATATACATATGCATATGCATAAAGAAGTGTATGTTCCAGAAATTTAAGCATATTGACTAAAGTCTTAAAAGGGTTTTCATTTTATTTCTTTTGGGAATAGAATATGGCCCTACTTATTTGCATACTTCTATTTAATATTAAATTCTCCATAGCCATAAAATGGCAAACTATATATACATTGCAGCAAGATACATTGTATTTTACTTTTGATAGTTTCTAGAACTATTTAAAACAGTGGATGCACCATTGACAAATCACACATACACACACAGTGGATTCCGCACAATTATTGAAAAGTTCACCATCCATTGCTGTTTGAGTTTGATAAACTGACTAGAATTAATAAGTCACATTAGGAGAAATCCTGTTCTCAATAAGTGGCTCTCTTGCGCAGTGGTTTCCAAATGCGGGTGATCAGAATTCTACCTAATAGGTCTGAAAAGAGCCTGGTTAGGGACTACTGGCTCAGAGTATCTTCTAGCCGTAGGCTAATTAATGACAACCCTGTTAAATCAGGAAGTTCTACAGAATTATCAGAATATATCGAGTGCTACAAAAATAAAGTTTAAACAATAGCTTCATTCTCTTCCTGACTACAAAGATGTTTTAAGTAACTTATCCTTTCTAGAGTGCTGTTTATAAACTAGAAGAGCTTGTACTTAGGTTGACAGACCTAGAGATCATCTGTCTGCTCATTTTATAGGTGAAGGAATAAAGTTCTAGAGACTTTTGAAATGAACAACTGTTTTGAGTATCAAGCTGATCATAATGTACCCTAAAACTTAGCGTCTTCAAATATGTACGAGTCTGTTTTCATCTAAAAGAAGGAATGTTCTTTACATCCAGTGAAAATCAGCCATAGAACCTCCACCTCTTATTAAATTTAAGATCTGTTATGGGATGAGTATACATTAATAGGAAAGATCTCCTTTTTTATCCCCCTGTTATATAGAAAGTTCCTAAAAGAACCCTTGTAAAAGTATTATTCTTTTAAAAACTATATTGCTTTGATCAATCAGATTATACATTTATCACTTTCTTTTTGCAAACAGAAGAAAAACATCCAATTAGAATTGTTCTTTCTGGAAGATCTTAATAGAGAAGTTTTGGAGTTGAAGACTCTTTTTTATACTATCTGGATTGCATTTTTACATAACGCTATTTTTAGAATAGCATAGTATTCTATAGTCTGTCAGGTATTTAAATCATCTTTCAACAGATGTCATTTTAAAAGTCATAATTTTGTATACATTATCTATCTGATCCCCCCTACACAAAAAAAAACCTTTGAAGTAGGATGATATTTTAATCTTCAGATTTGCAGATGAGCAAACTGGAATTTCACAAAGCTAAAGTAACTTAGACCGAGAGACTTTCAGAAACGAATAAATCATCAAAGCCTACATCAGAATCACTTGGGGGAAGGGACAATTAAATTCAGATTCCTAGGCAATGACCCCAACATTTCTGAACCACAATCTTGGGAGCAGAACCCAGGAACCACTGAGATAATCTAATCATTTTAACTGTTTTCTAAATCCTAGGATTCTGCAGGGACAGTTCAGAAGCTGCTATAGGAGTGAAGAGAAAGCTTAATGAGTATCCCAACTCAGCCTTAAGTCTTATAGGTAATAGGGTTCCATTTACAATTTCATTTGAAAGAAAATAGAATGAGTGTTCTGCTGTTTAAAAAGAAAAAAAAAAAGCACCTGCATTTTTCAGATGAAGAACCCAGTCCCATTAAGGTCCAAGGTCAAACAGCTTGTCAGGACAAAACCAGGTTCTGACACTTTGATGCTTGTTCCAGGGTTTTTTCCATTACACCACAGTGAATTTCGCTGCTATAGAGATGTTCCTGGGCCAGAGCCTCTACTATTGCAGAAGAAGATTTACAAGTACCAGATACATTCATATAAATACAAAATTAGTAGTTCAATGGTGCTTTTTTCAAACTGTAATATTATGGTTTCCACATGAACCACTTGGCTAATCAGACAGACTATAGGAACTTAAAAACGGGTAGACTAGGACTTGATGGTTTGAATCCCTGACCTCCACTGCTCCAGAAGGAGCTTGGCCTCCTGTATCTCTCCATTTGTCCTATTTCCCTTGTAGCTCTATGTTTTTGAAAGCACAGAGTGGAGGGGTCAGGACCTTTTCTTCTTAGTCTCCTGCATTCATTTCCTACAGCCTGTTTGTAACAACATGACCCATTAGTTCCAGCTGCACGGTTACAATTACACCAGGGACGAGTACAGTGTTCAGGCCGCTGCTTCCTGGGGCTTCAAATCTAGGCAACTGAAAATAGTTAGCTAGAAGGAGGAAGTCCCAAGGAAATATCTGCTAATAGTCAGTGAATGGAGGAAACTCTGGCTTCAAAGATCATCTGATAAGCCCCACCAAATATTTCTATCTTCGTATATATGCATTGTTCAAATAGAACAAACATTTGACATTTTGAATTTCTTGTTCCTTAAAAAAAAAAAAGCAAAAAAAAAAAAAAAAAAAAGCACACATTGTCTACCCCACCCCAACACCAATGAAACTGTAAATAGAAACTCCTTAGATGTTGTGATGAGTAGCAACTGGGTATTTTGAGATTCATGCAATATGTCTGGATTATATAAAAGCACTGTAATAATATCCACCTAAAAGATTCATAATAAATACATTTGGGAAGTATTTTAGACAGTTGTACACATATATACTGTCACTTTTGACACCTTGGAGAATTCCAGTGAGGTCCCCAATAATTATAATTTATGATGACAAAATGGACATGGTAATGTATATGTATCCTCTTGTCATTCATGGTTAAACATGTACATAAGTAAATATTTGTCCTAGAGACATAATAAACTCTATATGTCCTCCATCAGCCCTTGAAATCTAGCTAGCCATAGCTGGTACTATATGTCCTCACTGGCACCTACCTAAAACCAAGTGCATCAAAGTGGACATCACTGCAACCTGTTGGTGGTTATGTTCTGTTCCCGATGAATAAGGTGGAAATGAACAGTTGCAATGTACAGGGAAGTCAGAGAGATTGCAATAACCTAGTACACACTGAACTCAGGAGGGAGCTGAGGCTTCACATAAATAAAAGAATCTGTTAGAAGGGAGAAAGGAGCCAAAACAGACACCCAGAAAGAAGCTAAGACTGTATGAATGAGATCAAGAAAGAGCAGTTCAGTTCTCAATGAGTTTCCTCTTCTGGTTCCGGACCACATGTGTCCTCCCAATAAGCCTCCATTGCTTGGGTTGTTAGAGCAGTTCTCTGTTCCTTTCAGTTAAAGCAAAAATGCCTAACTAAATATTCAGCAAGAAAAAGGAAATAGCAGAAAATATTTAATTTGTGTTTTATTTCAGAAAGAACCTTTAATTTGAAAACTCCTGACTTTACAGCATTCAAATGATCCACCTAAATACAAGTTTGTGGGTGTGGCTCTGTTATTGTATGTATTTGTGATGTTCTTAAAAGAAAAAATGGTGCTAGCTGATACAAGAAAATTGGGGCTATGTTTATTGGTACTTTCAATTAATACATTAAAAATTAAATGGCCTAACATTTTTAAATTATTCAACTATTTTATGATTTTATTCCAATTAAATGAAGAATTTAATTTAAAGAAAGTTACCAATTCAGCAAGTTGAGAGTTAAACGAAAGCTAAGAAGTTTGTGAGTTTTTACTATTTTTTTCTTCTATAACTTTCTACTAATCTGATGTATCTCAAAAGAGTCTGCCCAAATTTTTCAAAATAAAATTACCTCTGGTCTTCAACCATGCTTTTTTCAAGCATGGATAATTTAAATCTGAAAGAGATTGTTTTAGAAGGCTTTGAACAACCGAAAGGAATGGCTTATAATGAAAATTACTTTCTCCTTCTTACACAGCATTGTATTGTAATATGGAATTCTTACATACTCAAATGCGGCTATTTCCTCATATACTCCTACACAAAATAGACTCTAAATAGGAGCCATTATGGTTCCAGGGACTGAGCACAGGAACAGGAGTCTGCTTCTAACATGTTATATGACCTGGACCATAGTCACCAAATCCACCTAGTTCTATGTTTATTTCTCTGAAAAACATGAAACTAGACTAAATCACTTACCCTTTATGACATTAGAGTGATACTTGCCTTTTTTTCCTGAAATTTTCTGGAAGTTTATTTAGAGATGGAAGTGACATTACATATATTGTGTAGAGTAGCTAAGTTTTGTAATTAATTGCATTCATTTTCTGTAACATGAGCATGTTAGGTGAAACCTACCTGGAGAACCACCAGAAAATGGTCCTTTATTAAGTAAGGACTACTTTACTAAATGATCTCTAAGATCACTTCCTGCACATAAATTTTATGATTCTAATTCCAAATAGACTAGGTGCATTGTTGCTGTCCCTAACAAGTGATACATGAGGTAGACATTAGAGTTTTGATCCACTGAATGTTACAGCAAAGATTTTCCATAGCTGATAAGATGGCAAATAGCATGGCTGATGGCTCTCCCACCTGATCTTAAACCTAGAGAGTTACCAACATACAATATGAATGAGGTGGAGCATAGAGAGTTGGTAATGATAAAACAGAAGTAGTTGTAGATATTCAAGTAGTCATTTAGTTCAGGAAGAAATAGGATACAGAAACTTAAAAATGAATAAGAAAAATAAATTTAGGGGAAGCCCTAGTAGGAGTAATCTCCTAAAGAATAAAATTGAAAGTATAACTGAAGTTTAAAAAAAATGCAATGGATAGGAGACAAGAAAGGAAGTTTAAAAAGAAGCAAACATAGAAAATACAAAATAACATGGAAGAACTTATATTTTAGCAATGACTATAATAAATACAAATTATTTAAATTCACAGATCAAAAGACTTTAGATTGGACTAAAAATATAATGCCCAGTAATGCATCCAATATGGGAGGCATACTCAGCAGGGTGATATGAAAAGGTTGAAATAATAGAATGGTTAGGGGGTGGGGAATGCATCAAATAAAAATGTAAGATATAAACTGAACTTTGTTTCAGCTCCAACATGCAATGTCCTGTCCTCACAAGAACAGAAAGCTGAACAAACAGAAAATCAATGACTTTTCTTGAACAAATGAGAGATCTAAGTTTGCAGGGCAAATTGCTGCCTCAAAATCTAGAGAAAAAGATAAACCCAGAGTGTCAAAGACAAGATCTACTCACCTGGAATTGAAGTTGCTGAGACCTCAAACTAGTTGGACATATGCATGGCAATTCTGATGAATTGTTGGAGTCCCAGTGTATACTAGTTTAAGAATGAAAAAAATATTAGGGCCATATGGTCTTTATCTCCAGGAACCCTACCAGGTTCTTAAGATAAAGACCCAAAAAAGATCCCCTTGTGGCTCTAACTGGGAGAGGAGAAAAGTAATCCTTGGTATGTATGCACAGAGCCTTCTCTATTTAAAATAAAAGCCTACTCTCTAGGAAGAAATACTTTACCAGAGCCTGTGCAATAGTTGTGGGGAGAAGGATGTCTCTCTCATTTCAACCCCCTCTAGTCTTCCTGTCTCACTTAAGGAGAGGGTTGCAGAGCTAAACAAGAAGACATGCTGTGAAGGTCACAAAAGACTCTGGCTTACCAAAAGGCTGAGACTTAACTGGAATATTATAAAACACTCTCTCACTCCCATATCTTATGACCATACCAATCTGGTTCCAGTATGAAAATAAAGCTGAAAGAGCTGCCAGAAACAGACTCTCTCTGAAGGAGAATACTCAAGTAAACCAAAATTAAAGAAAGGAGACAAAAAAAAAAAATCAAGATACTAAAGAGATTCAAAGCCTCTGACACCTATAGCTACAGAATACATTAAACAAATCCCAACTCTTAGCAGATGAGCATACATTCTTAAACTGGAGGCCTACTTTCCTAGGTTTCTATAATTGGTTACAACATGTCTAGCTTCCAACAACAACAACAAAATTATAAGGCATATCAAAAAACAAAATAAAACAAAGCAAAAAAACAGTCCAAAACAAAAAAATAGTCCGAAGAGACAAGCAATTTTTAAAACAAGACTGAGATATGACACAGATTTTGGAATTATCTGAAGAGCATTTAAATTATGTCTAATATGTAAAGGGCTCTAATGGAAAAAGTAAAAAACATACAAGAACAGATGGATAACGCAAATAGAGCAAAAAATCAAAAGTAAATGCTAGAGGTTGGAAACACCATATAACAAATGAAGAATGCTCTTATTGGACCCATCAACAGACTGGACACAGCCAAGGGAAGAATCAGTAAGCTTAAACATATGTCAATAGACACTCTACAAACTGAAATGCAAAAGAATGTGTGTGTGTGTGTGTGTGTGTGTGTGTGTGTGCATGTGTGTGTGTGTGTATTATAAATTTATTTATTTGAGAGAGAGAGCATAGAGGGAAAGGGAAAAGCAGGCTCCCCACTGAGTTTAAACATATGTCAATAGACACTCTACAAACTGAAATGCAAAATACTAATATATATATATAATGTGTGTGTGTGTATGTGTGTGTGTGTATTATAAATTTATTTACTTGAGAGAGAGCATAGAGGGAAAGGGAGAAGCAGGCTCCCCACTGAGCAGGGAGCCCGAAGTGGGGCTTGATCCCAGGACCCTGGGATCATGACCTGAGCCAAAGGCAGACACTTAGCCAACTGAGCCACCCAGGTGCCTCCTAATATATATATTACATATATATACATATATATATATATATATATATATGCCCCCTAATATATATATATATTTAAAAAAAACAGAATATCCAAGAACTTTAGAAAATTTTTGAAAGTTGAATTACAAGAAAGAGAACAAAAACAGAGTACAAGAAATATTTGAAGCAATAATGGCTGAGAACTTTCTAAAATTACTGACAGACACCAAACCATATACCTAAGATACTCAGAAAACACAAAATAAGTACCAAAAAATAAAAATAAAAACATACCTGTACATAGCATATTCAATTACCAAATACCAAAGACAGAAAAAATCTTGAAAGAAGCCAAATTGGAAAAAAAACATGTTGTTTATTGAGCAATAAGGATAAGAATTACAGCAGACTTCTTGCCAGAAATCATGCAAGCAAGAAGAGATTGAAGCAAAGTATTTAAAATGTTGGGGGAAAAAAAAAGTCCACCAATCTAGGATTCTATATTCAGTGAAATTGTCCTTCAGAAGTGAAGGAGAATTTAAGAGTTTTTCAAAGATTGAGGGACTTCATTGCCAGCATAGCTGTCTTGCAAGAAATGTTCAAAAATTTTTTTCAAGCTGGAAGAAGCCTGGATTTATATACATAAAAGTCATCAGGGAAGAAATAAAGGTATGATAAGATATTTTTTATTTTTCTTCTTAATCTGAAAATAACTGTTTAAAGTAATAATAGCAACAATATGTTGAGTGATTACAGCATATATAAAAGTGAAATGGATGATTGCAATGACAAAGGACAACAAAAGGTAAAGAAATACTCTGTTATGAGAAACTTGTATTACACATGGAGCAAAATAATTTTATTTGAAGGTGGATTTACATTTGTTAAAAATGTATATTATAAATTCTAGGCAACCACTAAAAACAATTTTTTAAGTATAATATATAAGCTGAGAGAAGATAAAATGTAACCATATAAAATGCTCAATTAAAACTAGAAAAAAGTCTGACAACAAATATAAAACAGTTACAAACATAGTTTATATTAAATATATCAATAATCACTTTAAATATGCATGGTCAAATTATACCAATTAAACGACAGAGACTATCAGAGTGGAAAAATAAGACCCAACTCTAATGCCTACAAGAAACCCACTTTAAATATAAAAGTAAATTAATAGCAAAGAGAGAAAGAAAATTAATCAAAAGAAAGCTGGAGTAGCTATATAAATTTCAGACAAGGCAGACTTCAAAACAAGGAAACTTATCGGAGATAAAGAACAGAACTATGTAATAGAAAAAAATTAATACTCCAAAAAGACATAACAATCCTAAACATGTATGCGCCTAAACACAAAATGTCAAAGTATGTGAGATAAAGATTGATAGACCTGAAAGGTGAAATAGACAGTGCACAATTATAGCTGGAGAGGTCAACACCTCCCTCTCAATTGATAGATCAAGCAGGCAGAAAATCAATAAAGATATAGTTGACTTGAACAGCACTATCAATCAAGTTGATCTGACATTTATACTTTACTCCATCCAACATCAGAAGATTACACATTCCTCTAAAACTTCCATGAAACACCAAGATAAGCCACATTCTGGCCATAAAATACAACTTAACAAATTTTAAAGAATAGAAATCATATAAGGTACAGTCTCAGTCCACAATGGAATTAAACTAAAAATCAAGGAAAGATAACTGGAAGAACTCAAATATATGGAAATTAAACAACATACTTCAAAATAACACTTGGGGGGCGCCTGGGTGGCACAGTCATTAAGTGTCTGCCTTCGGCTCAGGGTGTGATCCCGGCGTTGTGGGATCGAGCCCCACATCAGGCTCCTCCGCTATGAGCCTGCTTCTTCCTCTCCCACTCCCCCTGCTTGTGTTCCCTCTCTCGCTGGCTGTCTCTATCTCTTCAAATAAATAAAAATAAAATCTTTAAAAAAAATAACACTTGGGTTAAAAAAAAGGAAAACCCTCTCATGAGAAAATTTTAAATATTTCAAACTAAATGAAAATACGAGTTTTATAAAAATGTGTGGAATGCAATAAATGTAGTGCTTAGAGAAAATGTACAGTATTAAAAGCATATTTTTTTAACGAAGAAAGATTTAAAATCAATAACCTAAGCTTTCATCATAGGAAAATAGAGAACATTTAAATTTAAAGCAAACAGAAGAAAAGAAATGATAAAAACTGGAGCAGAATTCTATAAAATTGAAGACAGGAAAACAATGAAGAAAATCAATAAATTCAAAAACTGATTTGTTGAAAAAAATCAATGAAATTAATAAACCTCTGGCCAAGCTAACCAACAAAAGAGAGAAGATACAAATTACCAATATCCAAAATGAAAGAGGGATCATCAGTACTGATCCTATCATCATAGGAAGGATAATAAGGAATACTATAACTCCATGACCATCAATCTGATGATTTAGATGAAATGGACCAATTTCTCCAAAGACACAAATAACCAAAACCCACACAAGAAGAAATAGGTAGCTTGAATAGCCCTGTATATATCAAATACTTTTAATTAATATTTAATCATCTTCCAAAGAAGAAAATACTTGGCCCAGATGATTTCACTGGTGAATTTTACCAAACATTAAGGAAGAAATGATATCAATTCTCCACAATCTTTTCCAGAAGATAAAGGCAGAGGGAATAGTTCCTAATTCATTCTATGAGGCCAGCATTACCCTACTACCAAAACCAGATAGATACATTAAAAGAAAGGCAAACAACAGACCAATACCTTTCATAAACATGGATGCAAAAATCCTTAACAAAATATTACCAAACTGAACCCAAAAAATGTATACAAATATTTACACACCACAAACTGTATTTATTCCAGGTATGCAAGGCTGTTTCCACTTTTAAAAATCAACCAATGTAATCTACTACATCAACAGATTAAAGAAGAACAAGTATATGATCATAACAGAAATCCCACAAATATACTATGATGAAAATTTTCAGCAAGGAAGAATAGAGGAAAATATCCTCGATTTGATAAAGAATATCTCTAAAACACCTACAGCTAACATGACAGTTGATGATGGGAAACTGAATCCTTTCCTCCTGAGGTAAGAAGCAAAGCATGGGTGTTCTCTTTTCCACTCCTTTTCAACATTGTACTAGAACTCTTAGCTAGAGTGATAAAATAAGGGGAAAAAAGCCATATCAACTGGAAATGGAAGAAATAAAACTGTCTCTCTTCACAGATGATGTGATTGTCTATATAGAAAATTCTGAAAATTAGTAAAAAGAAAAATCTGAAATAAGAGAGTACAGCAAAGACACAGGATACATGGTTAATATAAAAAGGGTCTACTGTTTTCCTATATACTACCAATGAACAACTGGGATTTGGGATTTTTAAAATATATTTATAATAGCACCCAACAAATTGAAATACTTAGGTATAAATCTAACAAAATATGTGTAGAAATTGTATATGGAAAATATGGAAAACTACAAAATGCAAACCTACCAATAAAAAGTAATCAAAAAAGACCTTTAAAAAGGCAAGATACTCTGTGTTCATGGATTTGAAGACTCATTATTAAGATTTCATTTCTTCACAATTTGATTTAGTGCAATCCTAATTAATTCTAAATTTATAAGGCAATTCTCAAATTTATAAGGCAAGACAAAAAATGGCAAGTGGTGAGAGATTTCTCACTGTGAGAGTGAGAGGTTACATGTAAGCAAGGGGGCATTCTAGAATGATCATGTGGTAATTCATTAGAACTGAAGACATCCATCTGATCTCATATTTAGCTAAATATATATACAGATGGTAACATACATATGGAACATTTATAGATATATGTGTACATGGTTAGTCTACACATATATTTCCTTGTTCTGTCAGCTGAGAGGGCCAAGAAGCAATGATACCCATTAGCAACAAGAGGGCACGTGATGTGATGAGCACTGTGTGTTATATGCAACTGATGAATTATTGAACTCTACATCTGAAACTAATGATGTACTAAATGTTGGCTAACTGAATTTAAACTTTAAAAAAAATCTAGCACCAAAACTTTGGTTTCTAATACAATTCTCCAGTAAAAAAAAAAAACAAAAAACAAAAAAAACAGAGTTCCTTGAAGACACTCTCCCTTCCCATGTGGTCCTCTGCACTATTCCTTATGATCCACATATATGTGAAACCATACAATAATTGTCTTTCTCTGCTTGACTTATTTTACTTAGCATAATCCCCTCCAGTTCCATCTATGTTGATGCAAATGTTGGGTCCATTCTCTTACACCATAAACAAAGATAAACTCAAAATGGGTGAAAGACCTAAATGTGAGACAGGAATCCATCAAAATCCTAGAGCAGAACATAGGCAGTAATCTCTTCGACACTGGCCACAGTGGCTTCTTTTAAGACGTGTCTCTAAAGGCAAGGGAAACAAAGGCAAAAATGAACTTTTGGGAATTTACCAAGATAAAAAGCTTCTGCACAGCAAAGGAAACAGTCAACAAAACTAAGAGGCAACCCACGGAGTGGGAGAAGCTATTTGCAAATGACATTATGGATAAAGGGCTGGTATCCAAGATCTATAAAGAAATTCTCAAACTCAACACCCAAAAAACAAATAATCCAGTCAATAAATGGGCTTTTTTAAAAAAAACTGCAATGAAAAGATATGTCAAAGATATACAGGAGTTAAACCATATGATAATTATACCATATGCTGGCTAACTGAACATAGAAAAGCAAAAGAAAGAAAAAGTTGCTACAAGGCTCAATCTTAAATGTTTTCACCACACACACACACACACACACACACACACACACACACAAAAGATATATAAGAACTAACTGAAGAGTACCCAATGGTCAATGTTAGACCAATTTTAGTAACAAAGTAGTAATGGATTATAACACACAGTACAAATATCCTTGAGTCCATACAGATGTAAATAAATAGTTGAATAAATAAATGGAGAGAATAGACAAGTCTCCCACACAGAAGAACTCCAAATAATATATGATGATACTCCACACTTAAGGAAGTATAATAACTCTCTACTCCTTAAATGTGGGTTGTGCATGACGACTTTCGTCCAAAGATTATGGTATGGAAAGGGAAAGAGGAAAATAGGAACTTCACAGTGGAGAAACTAATGATCAATCATTATTGATAGGTTATACCCTTGATATGAAGTGATGAGAATGGCACTTTACCTCTATGTCTTCTACTCAAAAAGACATTACTCAAGTCTAATCTTTCAAAACATCAAGCAGATCCCAACTGAGCAACATTCTATATACTATATAACCAGTAATCATCAAAACTGTCAAGGTCATCCAAAATAAGAAAAGTCTAAGAAACTGTCACAACCAAGAAGAGACTAAGGGACATGGTGACTAAATTTGGATGAGATCCTTGATCAGCAAAAGGACATTAGGTAAGAACAGAGGAAATCTGAATGAAGTATTGACTTTCTTTAATAATAATGTATCAATATTGGTTCATTAATTGTGAAAAACATACCATACTAATATAAGATGTTAATGATAGAAGAAACTGTGTGTGGGGGTGTATGGGAACTTTTTTTACTTTCTTCACAATAATTCTATAGATATAAAGCTTTTCTAAAATGAAAAAAAATGTTTTAAAAAGATGTAAGTTGGAATAGCAATTTTAATATCAGACAAAATAAAACTCAATACCAAAAGCAATCATAAAAGACTGGGAGGGGACATTATATGCTGATAACAATATATCAAAGGCATAAATGAAACAAAGAACATAGCTTCATATTATATAAAGCAAAAATTGATAGAACTGACATCTAGAAAAAAAATTAATCAACAACTATAGCTATATATTTTACCAAAACCTCTCAGAAATTCTTGCAGTTAGCCTGAAGAAAGTTAAACAGAGGCAGGGGATATCATAATTAATGAATAACAGAATTAATAATTATAAATAACAATTTAGAATTTTAGTTTAAACTAAATGATGGACTGAAAGAAAAAAGTTATGGTAGCTCAATAGATACCATAAAAGTATTTGATAAAGTTCAACACACTAATATTTTAATCTCATAAACAAAAAATAGAAGTTAACTTTCTTTATTTGGAAAAGACAATACACCAAAAGCCTTCAGCAACTCTCATTTTTTTTTCCCACAAAGTAACTTTAGATACATCCATTTAAACAAGATAAAGATGCTCGCTTTGCCTCTCCTTAGCATGGTATCTCATAACCCTGGCCAATTCAACAAGTAAAGGAAAAGGGGTCGTAAGAAGTGAAGGGAAAAATAGCAAGCTGTCATTATTTACAAATGATATGATATACAACATTAAAATAAACTCTTGATTTCAACAAATGATGCTGAGAAAACTGGATGTCCACATGCACAAGAATAAAGTTGGAATCTTACCTGATAACATATACAAAAATTAATTCAAAATGGATCAAAGACCTAAATGTAAGAGCTAAAACTATAAATACTTTAGAAGTCAACATAGGACAAAAGTTTCAAGAGATTCAATTTGGCAATGATTTCTCCAACATGACACAGGCAACAACAACAACAACAACAACAAAAGACAAAAAAAATAGACAAATTGGACTTCCTGAAAATTTAAGGCTTCTGTGCATCAAAAGATACCATCAACAGATTAAAAGAACAACCTACAGTATGGGAGAAAATATTTGCAATCATATATCTTATAATGGATTAATATCCAGAAAAAGGAGAATTCCTAAAATTCAACAAAAAGAGCAAACAACTCAATTCAAAAACGGGCAAGGGACTTGAATAGACATTTCTCCAAAGAAGATATGCAAATAGGCAATAATCACATGAAAAGATGTTCAACATTACTAATCATTAGCAAAATGCAAATCAAAATCACAATGAGACACCACCTCACACCTGTTAAAATGGCTGCTATTAAAAAAAAAACAAAAAACAGAAAAATGTTGGCAAGGATGTGGAGAAATTAGAACCCCTGTACACTGTTGGTAGGAATGTAAAATCATGCAGCTGCTATGGAAAACAGTATGATGATGTCTCAAAAAATTAAAAATAGAATTAGCATATGATCCAGCAATTCTACTTCTGGGTATATAACCACAAAAATTGAAAACAGAGTCTCAAAGAGACTTTTATACCCATGTTCATAGCAACATTATTCTCAGTAGCCAAGAGATAGAAACAACAAATGTCCATCAATAGATGTATGAATAAAAAATGTGAGAGAGATATATATTTTACATTTTTTATTCATACATATATGTCCCACCATATTCCAACATTTATAAGTTTATATATAAACTTAGTCACAAAAGTCACAAAAGAACAAGTACTATATGTTTCCATTTATATGAGATACCCAAAACAATCAAATCAATAGAGACAGAGAATAGAATGGTGGTTGCCAGGAGTTGGGAGAAGGGGAGGAATAGGAAGTTATTCTTTCATGGGTACAGAGTTTCAGTTTTGCAAGATGAAGAGTTCAAGATGGTGGTGATCATTGTTTAATGATATTTATGATATTTAATAACACTGAACTGTGCACTTAAAAATGGTTGATAGTAAATTTTATATTTATTTTACCACAATAAAAAATTTTAATTATAAAATAAATACAAACAAAATACCACATGAACTAATAATTCAGCGCCATTACAAGATAATGATCAACTTATAAATGTGAAAAATGTTCTTCTATACCTTTAAACAAACTACAAAATAAAATAGAAAATTAGAAAACCTTTATAATAGCAACAAAAACAATGAAGCATTTGGGAATTATCCTAATATAGGACGAAACAGATCTTTACAGAGAAAATGTTGAAACTCTTTAAAGGATAAAAAATGAGGAGAACTAAATAAATATAAAAAACAATGTAACATTATAAAGATATCAAATCTGTAAGGAATTTTTCTTGAATTCAATGCAATGCTAATAAACATACCAGTAGAAATTTTTTAACACTTTACAAACATTCTAATACTACATGGAAGAATAAAGGTTCGTAAATAGTTGTCAATTTTTGTTTTGTATTTGTTTTGCATTTTTATAAATTTTTTACACTATGAAAATATCTTTATTTTTTCTGACTATGTAAATCATATTCACTAAAAAATCATAACTACATATTAAAATGTGAGGAAGTCACCTGGGATTTCACCATCATATGATAACCACATTTAACATTCTAAATATCCATTGTTGCATTCCTTATGCATACATATACATACATAATTTTATGGAGATGAGATCATCGCATACATTCTCTCTTTATCGTGGATATCTTTTCTCCACTTTCATCCCTAATTCCATGTAGCCATGCTAACATTCTATTTTTCTCCATAATCATATATTCTGTACATATACATATATGTGTTCTAACTCATTCTCAGGACTGTAGAATATTACATAGTGTTTGAGCCATAATTCAGTTATATTCATCTCATTAGTACATCTTTACTTCCCATTTTTAGTGAATATATACAGTGCTGCATTAAAGGTCCTTGTGAGTAAAATGTTCATATAGACTTGTACTTTTATGGGAAAGATTTGTACTTACATTTCTGTAATGGAGAGATTTCTGGGAATAGAAGTATTGAATAGAAAAGAATATGTATTTTTAATATCCATAAATATTGCCATATTCCCTTCCCAAAATGCTATATATTTTAACATCCTTACCACTAATATGTATCACATTATTCTTTTCTCTCTGTCTCTGTCCAATGAATATAAAGTTTTATCTCATTGTTTCTTTAATGTGGATTTCTCTTTTTTAAATTTTTGCATCTTTTCATATTAGTTAGCTATTTAAATTTTTTCTTTTCTGAATTACCTATTCATATCTTATGTCCATTTTTAACTGAGTTGTTCATCTCTGAATAATACAGAAATTAATACTTTGAGTTACAAATGTGTTTCTTTCCATTGTTGCCTATTGATCTTTTATGGAATGTTTTGCCATACAAAGGTTTTAAATTTTTATGTAGTCAATTATTTCTATCTCCTATTTTATAGCCTCTAGATTTCCAGTTTTGCTAGGAAGATCTGAATAATGCATCTGTTGTGCATTTATTCTCATAGATTTTTGAAGTTTTTTTTAAAATTATTTCTATGCCCTTTTTCTTCTGGGATTAATTTTTTTATGATCTGGTATATTTTTCTTTCTGAATAGCTAGTTGGCCAGTAGGCCGATTTTGAAAAAAGAAAAAGAGCAGGGACTTAACCTCTCAGATATTAAGGTATGCCACAAGCTATAGTAATTTGAAGTAGTGTGGTATCGGTACAAAAACAAATATTAATGAAACAGAATAGAGAGTTCAAAAGAGGCTAATATTTATATGTGAATTGCTATGTCATAACGTTGACACCAAAAATAAGTGAGAAAAGATGAAAGATGGCTTATTTAGTAGATGGTCTTGAAAAAATTTGTTTACATGCAGAAAGACAAAATGAAAAGCAAAGTTTATTTCAAATGGATTAAGGACTTCAGTGTGAAAGTTAAAATGATAAAGCAAATAGAAAAAAAAAAAAGTAAGGGAATATCTTGGTGCCTAGAAAGCAAAATATACATATACACAAACATATATATATGTGCATGTATATATTTCTATATATGTAAATGTACATAGAAAGTTGGGTATTATCAAGTTTTGAAAAGAATGTAGACAAGTAAGAGCTTTTACGCAGAACTGATAGGAGCGGTAAGTGGTAAGACCTTTCTGGAAAACAGTCTGACTATATGTAGTGAAATTATGAACTTTCATATTTTAACCTTACTAAATTAGGAATATCCCAAAGAAACCCATGCAAGTCCTACCAAAAAACAAAACCAAAACCAAAACAAAACAAAACAACCAACATGTACAAGCAAGAAGTTTGGTACTGCTTTATGTATCACTAGAAAAATAGATAAATAGAAAAATAGTGGGTAGATATAATGGAATGTTACAAAGCAATTGGAAATAATGTACTGGATATACAGGACCCAATATGGATAGTCCTTAAAAATATGATGTTGCATGAAAAGAATTTTAGAAAACAGAATGAGACTAGTAACACAATACCAGTTACAAACAGCTTAAGTGTACATATATAGGGTATATGCACAACCATAGGTCAAAAAATATATATTTTACATATACAAGAACATATATTGAAAGTATTAGATTGGTTGTCCATGGAGTGAAAAGAATGGAGATTAGGGATAAAGTAGAAAATGAAGTAAAACTGAAGAGGCACCTTGCTTAGAAGAATGTGATGGTGTACCATACACTGAGTTGTACAGTTATTCAATTTTGTATTTGAGATCAACAACAAAAACAAAAACAAATGAAAAAGAAAGATAAGTCTAAAAATCCCCTCATTTTTCAACTCTGGAAACTGAGACCCTGAGAGATTAAGGTCCCTGCCCTTGTCATATAGCTAATTAATGTCCATTCCAAGGCAGACCCGGATATACAGACCACTTCGCCCCATTACATCCTTTACATAAGATTTAAGCAATATATATACAACCAGAGCATAAAAGTTGTCAGGAGTCCAATATACTGTAAAATGTACCTACCACATATTTTAAGAAATCAACTTAACTATAGCATAGAGAATCATTTTGAGATAGTAGACGTCTTGGGTTTTGTCAGCCAGCCTCTTTTTCTTTGGAGATTTGCACCTCCCCAGGTCCATATGTTTCTGGTGGGATTGTCAATCCCTGGAACCCCTTCATAATCATCAACACCAGGATGGGTACTTGATCCAAACTAATCCAATTATACCTTCTCCCAAGAAGTTGTATCTTAGAGCACAGGGACTAATTTGGGTGATGGCCCAACCAAAGGAGAGAGAGCCCTGAATTCCTGCTCTTCAGATGGCAGAAGCAGATGTTCTGGTCTTTCTCAAAGTCTGCTGGTTCAGCTCTTTCTTAAATTGTGTGGGCTGCTCAGCTTCCCCCAAAATATTTTTGTTGACTAAATTAGTCTGTGTTGTTTTCTGTTAGCTTGTCTAAAAGTAATATGTTAACTGCAATAAATTTTAAATATTTAATAAACATTTTCATGATGCTCTGGAATTGAATGGGCCATGGAGGGGGGTGATTCGTATGGCCCATGTTTCTTTAAATAGATTTCCAGGAAATTTTTTTTTAAAGATTGTCATTCTGTAGCAAACAGAGAAATTCAAATCCATTCCACTGATGAGTCATTCCAAAAGAGACATTTTAGTATCTTAATGTTTAGAGGCACTTTCAGCATGTTGAGTGTTAGAAGACCTGGAATCACTTGAATATAAACCTCTCTGACATTGTTCTTTCTTTGCTCTCTCCCTTCATTACCACCTCTCCCACCTCCCTCCTCATTGGAAGGAAAATATAAATCACAGTAGACAGCCTGGTGGTGATGTGCAGACAGGGGATACAATATTTATTGGATGACTGTATATTTCCTTGGGTATTTTTTTAAACACAGTTTCATTTTCCACTATCGAATCACTGCCCATGTGGAGTCTGCCATAGAATGAATGAAGTAGTGAATAAACATATTAAGTAAAATGCTGCTATAACTTCACAGAACATTAATCATAACAGCTCAAATACATATGCTGCTTGTGTTCCATGGAACTCCAAATATTTCACATATTATCTCAGTTCACAAGAGCCCCATGAGATAGGTAGATAACCTTTGGTATGCAGCGCCTTTTCCCTGGATGTCTAGAACATTCTGTGCACTCTTTCTCCTTCTTTTTCCTTAAACTTCTGAGGGAGCAAGAAGACAAGGATCAGCGTCTTTGCTTTACAGGAATAAAAACAGATGTTCACGAGAGACAATGATTTGTCTGCTGTCAAACTACAATTTGGCAACAGAAGCAGATGTTATGGGGCTCAAAGATGTCCCATAAAACTCACCACAAGGAAATGAAAAATAATATGCTTAGATCAAAAGGAATAAAAAGTGAGAGAGAACAGAGGAAGAAAGGGATGGTCACCTCAGCCTGGCTTCCCACCATTCTTTCATCAGTGTTCTTGCACCACGGTTTCAGAGTACAGAGGAGCCACTGTCATTCCGAACATAAATTTCACTCCACTGGGAAAGGAAAATGTTGATAAATACAGTGGTCCAAGATCTGGGTGGGGGGTGATGTCTAAGTCCATTTCCATTATTCCACACATTCTTTAGCAATCACATCACTTCTGGATCTCATTTTCCACCATTTAGATTATATATATTTCACATGTAAAGACTTCCTCTAAAATTTGTGATTTCTGACTGGAATTTAGAAAGACAGAATTGGTGGGGATAAACTGGGACAAATTCCTTTCAGCTTGTGGACAATTTCTCTGTGTCAAAATGATCTGATATTGATGACAGATGAACTGAGAAATCAAAATATGTTTTCCTTCACCTTAAATGACAAGAAGTTTGAAGTTAAATGAATTGTCCAGGTATAGTAAACCACTCATATCAAATATCTGGAAGCATTTTCCCTCTACTTCCTCTGCTTCTTTGTAATTGTCTCCATTCTGCCCTATCCCTACATATCTCACTTTGTACCTACTATATTTTTAGCAATAAGGAGGTATGAGTTTGGGTGTTTTTTAAATTAGTTTTGCTAACATTTGAGGGTAAGGGGAAAATAATTATAGAGAATACAAACAAAAAGATAATCTTATTGCTTCAGATAAGTGATTGAACTACCTTCACAAAACAAACTAGAAAAATTCTCTTGGAAGCCAAGATAAGGTCATGTTTCCAGAAGTGAAGCCATTTGACCTCGTTTCCTTTATTTCTCCTCACACTGGATAAGTATAAGAAGAAGGAAGGGTGAGGGAAGGGAAAAATGCCAGATTGTGCAATTGCCCTGAAAGGTAAATCGGTACTGATTTTAGGTTTGTGTGTTTTAACGAAAGGCAGGAGAAGCTGACCATGCCTTCCTGCGATGAAGATGACTGCCAGTCTCCACTATGTTCTCCCTGTTGACTGTGGTTTGTCAATATAATCGTGAAATACTTGAAACCACAAGCGCCCTCAGTTGGAGCAACAAATATTACTTGTTTTCTTAAGATCTTTGTCAAGATATTTTTCTTGCATGAAAATTTGAATTTTTTTTCCAGAGGACAATAGAGCTCAGATATCACTCTTTTTAAACTCTGTTTTTTAAACAACTTCTCTTAATCTTCCAAGCAGTTACTCCAAACCATGAACTAACTTTTGTACCAACTAGCTTCACACACAGTTAATAAAGAGAAGCTAATGATTTAGAGATTTCTGTGAAATGTTTTTGCGCTAGAACACCATATGTATTTATATGGTTTCTTTATCCTTATACCAACAAATATCTTAGCAAGGCAGAGATTTAAAAAAAAAAAAAAAGGAGCTGCCCATAACAAAAGCAAAACAAACTTTGTGTGTATCTGAAAAAACTCCTGAATGAGAAAAATGGGCACTTGTCAAATGTAATATGGAAGTTATTTGGTGAATCACATACCTATTTCTACTACAGAAACACATTATGTGGAATAGTTTGTGCTAGAACCGGAAGGGAGCCTCTCTAAATAAAAATGGAGCAATAAAGAACATTTCCTTCTAGCCAGCTAACGTGTCTCTAAATGCATTTCTACCTGGTTTTGTCTATAGAAAAAAGAGGATGTTTTTAACTTAGCAACCAAGCAACAAATGTACTATAACTAGTTATATAAAACCTTGTTTGTATGGACTTTGGATCAGCAACTGAAACTAGAGAAATTAGACAAATTTGGAAATTGTAATATTTTCAAGGAAATTAGGTTTCGACTATGTAAAGCATATATATGTTGCTCCACCCAGATCTCTTCAGATCCCTTCTACCATTTCTACCACCCCACCTTCATCCCCCACACCTACTTCTTCGGATTCTGATGGCCAAGGTCAGACTCTCCTCAGAGGCCTACTTTGCCTATATAATTAGAAGGAAGTTCCAGAAATGTATTCACCTTTTCCCCTACTCTCCGCAGCCCTTAGCAAATGACTAGCTGATGCTGAACAAGACGGTCCCGGTTTTTGCCTACTGTAAGAAACTCAGAAGTGCACCTAATACTTCAGAGCCACACTTTGGGCTCAGTCTGAGGCCAAGAAAGACATTGCTTGAAATCCTACCTTTGCATGACTTGCCCAACTTCCCAATCCCTTGCCAACTTCTCCGAAAAAGTACCTCCTTAAAAAATCACTTGGCCACAAATCCTTCTCTCTGAGCCTGGTTCTAGAGAAACTAACCCAAGACAGTAGCTCAAACCACTAATTAAACAACACCATCTCCATTTCATACTCATCTATAATTAGTAGTGTGTATGTATATGTAATGTTCAAAAACAGAATTTTCTCTGAATTAGTTTCTATTAATCAACTAGAATTCCATAGTCTGCTAATTACCTTCATAAACCTCTCCTTCAAAGAGAATACAAAAAGAAACATCACACTGTTGAACATGAATATCACGTTGAAAATTAGAAGAGTACAAATTAGCAGAGATTTAAAAATCCTATTTAGATTTATAGCAGTTTTGAAGATTCTTTACTGAAAAAAACTTAAGTCAAATTCCTTTCAAGTGATATATATTTTTAAATGGTCTGTAGTATTTAGGCCCTTGAAAGAAATGTACTACTTTCAAATTAATATAGCAGTGGATCAGCTAATAGGACTTAATTTTGATAGAGGTCAGCTAATAGGACTTAATTTTGATAGAGGATAAACTATGAAAATGTTGGGGAGAAAGTCATGAAAAACAAGGAGCATTTTTTAAAATAAGTAGTAAATGTTTTTTAACTGACTTCCAACTCATTATAATCTTTCTGAATCCAACCTAAACCTTTGCTTCAGAACCTTAATAGCCTTTAGTGGGAAAATCGAATTAACTTTTGAATTTAACTTGCAAAGGTCAAAAGGAACATACTTCTGATGACATAGGAAATTAAATGTGTGCTATTTCATCTTCCATTGTTTAATGCATAATACCTCGTTTATTTGGAAATGATGAGGGAAAAAACCTTTCCATGCAGAATAATGCCTACTTTTTAATTAGGAAAATATGATCATGTTTCTTTTAGATTAATTTTGTGCCCAGTTTTTGAAAACCAGAGAAATGCCCACATCTAATATGGGTTACATATTGAATTGTAAGTGATGCTGTATAGGGCAAAGGTAAACTGAAGAACAGAAACAGCCTGTGTCCCTCAGGTAAATCCATCCATCCATCCATCCATCCATCCATCCATCCATCCATCCATTCCACAAATATTGACTGAGTGCCTAATATATGTCAAACACATATGTGTTCCTGCCCCCAAATGGAACTTAGTCTAGAAATGTTCCTTCTCAGTTCTTTATCCTCTTTGACTTTGCAGTGTTTCACACTGTTGACCAATGTATTCCTCTTAAAATTACCCTCTCTTTGAAGTCTAGAGAGACTCTGAACCTCTGAAATAGTCATCCTTTCTGATTTCCTCTAGTTTCCTGGTCTCCTTCTGTTCCTTTCTTTTGTTCATCACCAAATGTTGATTTTCTCCAAGAGTTAGTTCATCTCTGGCTGTTTTCTTGGCTTCATCTATCCCCTGCAAGCTGATGACACCAGGTAGACATTCCTAATCTAAACTAATCTATACTCTGGTTGCATATTTTCAACTGTCCACCTCACTGCTCCGCTTGGATAACCCAGATACCTCAAACTTAAGGTGACCTCCTTCCACTCACCGAAAAACAAGCAGAGGAGAATTTTCCTTCCCTGTCTTCCTAAGCCCCATAAAATGCTGTATCTTTAATGATAAAACCTAGCTGCCTTAGATCAGGAAACCTCTTGTCCAGACCACTTTAATGTCTTTACCTGGTCTTTTGCTCTCTAATCTCTCTTCCCATCTCTCTGTCAAGTCACAATTCATATAATACCAGTTTTCAGTTTTCAGTTATAGATCAGATTTGAACCACGTTAATCTTCACTTTAAAATCTTTATAGCTGCTTGTAATTACAGCATAAAATCAAAACTTCTAATTATGGTACACAGCGAGCTTCCAATATCATCTCAATCTGCTTTTTTAGATTTATCTCCACCCATCCCTATCATACATTCAGCAGTGCTGGGCTAGTATTGTTTCCTAAAATCACAGACATCATCAAGCCTCTGTTTTCACATGTATAGTTCTCTGTACCTGAAATTCTACCCACACTACTTCAAATCTGATTCATGCATATAACTAAGAACATCTCAAAAATAGATACTGACTTTTATTCATTTTTGTACCATCAGAACATAGCCATGTGCTTGGATTCTCATGGATGTTCAATTTATCTTGGATTTGAAACACTTTACAATGTGATTCTCAGTTTCCTATTCTGTCTCATCTCCAGCCTTTCACCCAATTCAACCAATTTTCTAGTCATATAAACTATTCATCATGACTGAACATATCATGTTCTTTCATGCAGTGGGCTCTTTGTTAAAATCCTATTCATCTTCCAAGAATCAACTCAATCTAGACACTTTAGATGCACATTTTCATTTGTTCTATGAAGTTTTCTCTCTTTTCTCTCCAGACACAGACAGGTAGAATCATTTACCTTCCTTTTCAATAAGTATTCATAATCTAATACTTACCAAGTTAAATTTCATATGTATGTCTTGGTCTCTCCTACTGAATCATGAGATATTTATCTTATTTATACCTCCTGCGCCAAGCATCATGCCAAGTAACCAGTAAACATATAAAGTCTTAAACTGAATTAAATTGAATTGAAAAGTAGACCAGATTACTTGGGATGCAGGATTCTCATAGCACATGGTCCACAATTTTAGCTGACCCTCACAGCCTCAGACCCTCCTTAGATTCTGAGTCATCTTTATAAGGACAACAATAATTACAACAGCTTTGGCCCAACACTTGGTAGGCTCTGGCATTCCATAAAACTGGCAACTACAACCTAAAGTTCTAATGACATGCCCCTAAGACTTGCCCTGAATCCTGTGACTGCCATGGTTCATGGTTCCCTAACATGTAGTCACCCTGGCTGTTCTGTCTGGGAGGTAGCACTTAGGACCCCATTTGCCCAAGGAAAGACAGACAGATCTCATGGAACCACTGATTTTTCATTGTCCTTCCCCCAACAAATACCACCGTATAGAGCCTATTTGTTTTATTTTTTTTAATTCTTAATTTTATTTTATTTAATTTTTATTTTTTTGATGCTCCCCTTCTTTTTTTTTTATAATTTTTATTTTGTTATATTAGTCACCATACGGTACATCCCCATTTTTTGATGCAATGTTCCATGATTCATTATTTGTGTATAGCACCCAGTGTCCATGCGATATGTGCCCTCCTTAATACCCATCACTGGCCTATCCCAATCCCCCACCCCCCTCCCCTCTGAAGCCCTCAGTTTGTTTCGCAGAGTCCACAGTCTCTCATGGTTCATTCCCCCTTCTGTTTACCCTCCCTTCATTCTTCCTTTCCTTCTCCTACCGATCTTCCTATTCCTTATGTTCCATAAATGAGTGAAACCATATGATAATTGTCTTTCTCTGCTTGACTTATTTCACTTAGCATAATCTCCTCCAGTCCCGTCCATGTTGCTGCAAATGTTATGTAAGCTATTTGTTTTAAAACTCAGCCAGGTATGGGAAGACCAGCTTTCTATGGGGGACTTTTTATATGACATAGATGAAATTGGAGGGCACTGAAGTTACTCTGACCCAAAATCTTCCCCAAAAGGGAAAATATCACTCCACCATTTCTTATCTACCTGTTGACATACCCTACCATCTCCATGGAGTATGTTCTTTCATTAGGAAAAGGGGTCATGAGTCTATTAGATAAACTTACTGGACAGCCATGCCATCAGCCAATCAAATAGAAAGAAAGGCATCAGAGTCAAGTTTGAAGGAAAAATAGGCTCTATCTACCTCAGGGTCAGAAAGTGATTGGTAGGAAATCCCTCTGAATAGTTTTGTTACCAGAAGTCTATGTGATGAGGTCAGATCAAGGAACAGAAAGAAATAGCACTTCAAGAGAAAAGCATTTCAGATGTGATACCATCATAGACAAAAGCCATGAAATAGATGAGTGATAGGTAAACTGGGCATATTGTTGTGGCCATTCCATTCCTACATAATACCTTCAAGAATCACAATTATCTTTGTCTTCTGTAATTAATTATTTAGATAAGATCTTGTTTCCAGGGAGGATCTTATGACCCAAAGACACTTTTAGCAAAGTGCAACCAATAAGAAATGAATCCCAACTGTTTAATTTGGCAGAGAACTTACATTTCTAATCTCATTATGTATTCATTCTGTCAGCAAGCATTTATCATACACTGTATGTGTGGCACTGTTCTGGGTGGTGGAGGGGTACAACGGTAAAAAAAAGCAGACAAACATGTTGGTCTTCAGAGAGTTTATATTCTAGTTTTACAATAATTTGAGATTCACATGCAAATAATATACAAGAACTTTCTTTTTATATCTTTTTAAAACAAGAAGTATTTATAAATAAGTAGGATTAAGGATGACATTCAGATAGTTACAATATTATGCATCTTTAAAGAGAAAATATGGATTCTTAGATTGATCAATAAATTGGCCTTTTAAAAAGATGTCAGGCAAATGTGACATGTCCTGTTTTTATTTTGCCTTATAATTTTTGGCTTACATATGTTTGAACCACTTAAAAATATTGTTTGAAGTACAAAGATAAAAGATAAAGTGGATGTAAGAGACATAAGGTGTATACCACTATAAGCAGAACTTTTTCCTGCTGCTCTACAAATTCAGTCTTATATGAACCGAAAGCTGAAACTTGTCTTTGAGTTTGTTTTACAATATATAAGGAATTTTTACCTCACCAGATAGGTTCCAAATATTGACAATTGAACATATATAAGAAGACTTCTCTCACTCTGTTGGGAGTTCTTAATTCAGGAAATACAAACATGATACATAAGTTTCTTCTGAGGCTAGAGGAAATTATCCAACACACAATTAAAGGAAAGAATACAATGCTCCAGGGAAAAGGAAATGTCAAGATGTCAAAATCTCCTTCAAATAGAATCTTACGGACAAAGCCTAGATATGCTGAAGAGATTGAAAGAGGATTTGGGTATGGCTCCAGTTTTTAACAGATATTTTTCTCTGAAGTAGAGAACTCAAGCTTATGAAATAAGTTAGTAGATAATAAAAATTGTAAGTAAAATCAAATCAGTGAAATTTAATCTACATTAGCAATGACATTTAATAAATGTAGCTTAGTTTTGATTCTACTAATCCAGAATTTAAGATAATTGCATGAAGAATAGACTAAAGCTTAACTTTTTTGGTAATTTAGGGTTAAAGAGCTTCTAGGTCAATAGTTCTTAATCTTCAGTGTTCATAGGAATCACTTGGGGGTGTTGTTAAATGCAGGTTCTGATTCAGTAGCTTTAAGATTGGGCCCTGAGATTCTGCATTTCTAGCAAGCTCCCTGTTGATGCTTATGCTAGCGGGGCACAAATATACTTTGAGTTGCAAGGACCTGAGAAAATCAGTATAAACCAGATTGCAGGGGGAATGATAAATAAACGAAAAACACACTTTCACAATATCCTTGGAGGAAAAAAATGATTACTTACAAATGAACCTTTGTTTCATTAAAACAATTGTGGTAGGAGTTCTACTTGGCAACATCTTGTAAACAGCTAATTGGAGTTAATCCACATTGTTAAAAAATGAAAAATAATGATTTCTTTAAAAGTTCTTTACCTTGCCAATTTTTCATTCTAGTTTCATTCATTTATAGTGCCTTCATTTTAGTTAATGAACAACTAAAAGCCAAAGAAAATAATATCATTATCCATCTTTAATTCTCCTTGGGTTCATTTTCCCAACATGAGATCTCCCCCATTTACTTACTTCCTCACTTACTCAGAAAACAGAGAGAGAGAGAGAGAAATGCTGCTAAGAGAAAGTCCTGAAGAGACAAATTAAGAATAGATCCTAAGGTGTGCCTCCCCTATCCCCCGTACTCCCACCCTTGGTAAGATTAAAAAAATAAGATTTTTTAAGACAAATGTTATTGTATAAAACCCAATATAAAAAATAATACACTAAAAGTTCCAAATTGGCATTTTAATGGGCTACTACCATGGCTGTCAACAGCTTAGGTTGTCCAAAAGCCTTTGCTCTACCTTAGTGTCTGCCATATCGCTAAGCTAAGGAAATTAAGAAGTAATGGTGCTTGCACTTTCCTATTTCTAGGAAATGCTAAAGAAACATAGACTCTAGAGGATATCTGCCTTTAGATACCAATGATTATCTGGTTTTCTGTGGCAAATAAATAGCCCCTTCACTACATGAAAACAGAAACCAAGGGCAGAAAGACAGACATGGAGATGCAGTTCAAGGAGTATACAGAAAGATATGTGGTGTGCAACAAGAGAGTGTCCAGAAAAGAAACAAGAGATAGAAAGATGAGGAAAAGGAGAGAAGTGCAGAAATGCATCATTAAAGCAGCAGAAAAGAAAGCACAGAAATAAGGACACTTTGAGAAGGTGGAAGAAAACTAGTTGTAGCTGTATAAGCTGCTTACATTTGTGCATGAAAAAGGAGGGTCCTCAAGCTCCATCGAACATACATAATACCAGTACCATCCAACATGGCAGAAGGATTCCCAAGCTCAAGCATATGATCCAAGTGGAAAGTACTTTCCTATTTCAGAGATGCATGGCTTAAACAATCAAATAATAATTTACTTCCTTGTGTCTTTTTCCATGCTCACTAAGCAAGTTTTCTTTTATGTATAGGGGAAAAAATAAACCAATCTAACAAAAGAAGCAATAACTTGACATTTGTATTTCTCATTATAAATTAATAAATTGGCACCAATGGAAAAAGAAAGAGGTGAGGAGGGGTGGAAAAGGGAGAGAGAGAACCCAGTGCTACACCACAGCTTTTGCTATCCCTCTTGGGAAAAACTAGGACATAGAAACCAGAATCCATCAAACAGAGTTTTGCCTTGGTAGATCCAACTTCATAAAGTGGAAACTAAAATGAATGCTAGATAAGGAGATCAGAAGTCAAAAGAAACCTACTGGCCATTAGAGTTAGAGGAATTTGAATAGGGACAAAAATGGGGAAAAATAGATATCAAAATTGAGAAGGCAAAGAGAATGGTGATTCAAGAATAGAAAACATAACATAAAGCAAGCTGTAAATATGGATGTATTCCAGAACATTCTTTTTATGTGGGTCTCAATGAGATTTGAAGGGCTCAAATGAACCTGAAGGGAAAATCCAGACCTAACACTTAAGGGGTCTTCTATTCCCAGCCTAGGGAATATCAAGACAGGATATGCAGACCTACTTCCAGATGGCAGGTATAGCCGTTTTCTTGCACATGTGGAGGAACTGATCAGTGGGTCCCCAGCCTAATGTAGCTCTCCATCACCCCTGGCTCTAGTCTAAGCCCTAGCTCTGCTGGAAAGAACACAGGGAACCATGTAAAAGTAGATCTGGCAGAAGAGACAACAGCTCTCTGAAGTTGCTTTAATAAGTCACATGTTCTAACGCATGAGACCATTGTTGCATTTAGAAAGGTGGGGTCTGACTCAAATAAAAGAGAGGAAGCATTCAGGGCTATTAAGAGTTTCCTTGAGTCATGCTCTTCTCTGAAATGGACTTTCCAAGAATTATGCTGTGGGTAAGAAAAGAAGGTGCTGCAGTCAGCCTAGGCTTAAGTTGGATAAGTCACACTGCTACTGACTACTCCATTCTCTAGTAAGGGGCATTCTAGACCTACGTTTCTTAAAGAGAGAAAGAAAAAAAATTTAAAAATTACCTTAGCCCTTGGCAAATGAGAACTGGTGAGAGTTCCTGTAAGACACTCGGTGCTTTTTTTTTTTTTCCTCAGCAGTTCTTCCTGGCCAGTAGGAATCCACACCTGAAGCCATCAGTTTCTTCTAACCCTCCACCCTCTCATTAAGATACAATCCTATGCTTTGACTGATCTTTGTACCTCTTGTTAGTGACTAATGTTCTGTGATGAGCTGAAAATATGGGTCCTACTCAGCCCTGAAAGAGACATTCCCTGGAAATGCACTAAAATAAAATACTCATGTAAGCACAATGTTCTTATAAATCTCAGTATTTATGTCTTTAATACTCACCAAGTTATTTTATACCAAAAACAACACTTGATCTTCCTCTACAAGCACAAATGGCAAAGTCAACAATAAGAACCATACAGTGGTCTCAAGAGGAAAATTGCAAAAAGAAATGAGAACTCTGCTCCACAGAGATTTTCCTAAATAGAAGAATGAAAACAAAGAAGTTTTTCTTTAGTTGGCCTTTGCCCGTCTCACTTTGTCTAAGCCCTCTTCCTGTGATACCCACTCCTGCCATACTCCATCCTTCTACCTATATCTTGATTGCCTAGAAAACATGCACACTGCTGGACCAGTTCAATTTGGATAGAACTTCCTCAGGCACTGTCCTGGCTACATCCAGGGCATGGGGTAACAGCAAGATAGAAATCAACATAACTGTCTGGAAACAAAATTCTGATGAAGCAAACTATCCTTGCCTCAACAAAGCTATTCTATGCTGCAGAAATCAGAATCATGTTTACCCTTTGGTGAGCAGTTAGAAATTGTTTCCATGAGTATGTTCGGTTTGTGAAAACCCACTGAGCTATATACTTACTTTTATGTACTTTTCTGCATGTGTAACATATCAAGAAAATGACACAGTGCAAGAGATTGAAGAGGTTCAGAAGAATGCAAAACGTAAACAACATAGCCTGGATATTTTAAGAAAAGTTATTCCCCCCAAAAAAGAAGAATGACATCTAACAGTATTATCAACACAAATCCCTTGTAAATATTTTCACAAATATTTTACAAAATATATTTTCCCTTACTAGGAATTACCTTTTAAAAAGATTCTCCCCAGGCCAACATTGGCTTTCAATGTTATGGGTCTGCAAGATGTATGTAGGAAAGGAGCTGAAGAATATCTCTAGCACTGTCCTGAGAAGAGAACAAGCATTGCTAAACCAGGCATCATGGTTGGAGGTCACTAGTTGATTGGATTATCCAACCAATTCTTGTTCTTGTTCAGATTCCTATAGCAAGTCAGCCACAGAGACAGCAGAACTTAGGTTTATTGCTCTGTTACTAAAGTTCCAATTTTACATATATCTCTGGAATCCCAACCTTTTTTCAGTATGAGGACATTTGCTAATCTAAAAAGGTTTATCAAACTCTCATATAATAGTAACTGTGCAAACAGTGTTTGCAGTAACTTCCCAAGGGGTCATGGTCCCCAGGCTAGGACACAAACTAATCCTCCCACAAAAGTACTTCTACCAAAGCACTGTCTAGCACTGGAACATGCTCCCCCACTGGGGATACCTTTCTCTAGGCCAATCCAATCTGTGGGCAATTGCCTGCTTTATCCATGAATAAGAACATATGCAACTTCTACTCTATGTTAACTATAATCAACGGGGTTGTATTGATGCAATGAACAAAATGTTATTTCTGTCACAATTTTTTTTTATTTTTTAAATTAAGGTATAATTGACATAAAACATATTAGGTTCAGATGTACAACATAATAATGCAATGTTTGTATATATTGGGAAATGGTCACCACAGTAAGTCTAGTTAATATCTATCACCACATATAGTTACAGATTTTTTTCTTCTGATGAGAACTTCTAAGACTTACTCTTAGTAACTTTCAAGTACAATATTAACTTTAGTCATCACTCTGTACATACCACCTCACTCTTGTTAGAATGGCAATTACCAAACAGACAAATGTTGGCAAGGATGTGGGGAAAAAAAGGACCCTCGTGCACAGCTGGTGAGAATGTAAATTGATGTAGTCACTATGGAAAACAGTATGGAGTATCTTCAAAAAAATAAAAATAGAAATACCATACAATCAGGTAATTATACTGCTGGGTATTTACCCTAAGAAGATGAAAACACTAATCCAAAAAGGTATATGCACCCTTATGTTCACTGTAGCATTATTTACAATAGCAAAGGTATTGAAACAACCCATATATTCATCAATAGATGAATGGATAAAGAAGATGTAATACACACACACACACACACACACACACACACACACACACTGGAATATTAGCCATAAAAAAGAATGAGCGCTTGCCATTTGCAACAACATGAATGGATCTAGAGGGTATTATGTTAAGTGAAATAAGTCAGACAGAGAAAAACAAATACTACATGATTTCACTTACATGTGAAATTTAAAAAACAAATGGGTAAACATATGGAAAGAAGAAACAGACCCATAAATACAGAAAAGAAACTGGTGGTTGCCAAAGGGGACGTGGGTAGGGGTATGGGCAAAATGGGCTGAAGGGGAGTGGGAGATACAGGCTTCCAGTTATGGAATAAATAAGTCACAGTGATAAAAGGTACAGCATAGGGAATATAATCAATTGTATTGTATTAACATTCATTGTATGGTGACAGATGATAGCTACATTTCTGGTGAGTATAGCATGATGTATAAACTTGTTCAATCACTATGTTATACACCTGAAACTAATGTAACACTGTGTGTCAGCTCTAAGTCAATTCTTAAAAAATTATGTAAACAACAAAATTAAGTAGCATAGAAAGAAAATGATCAATAAGTCACTTCATGGAAATACTCAAAAAAGAAGAAGCAAAGTATGGTAAATAGAAACAAAAATGATACAACAGAAGTAATTTCAAATATATTGGTACTCATAATAAATAGATCCAGATGGGTTATATTCATTAGTATATAAAATTTAACCAAAAAAAAAATCCATGAACTCAAAAAGATATATTCATGCCCATGTTCAAGTTTTGTAGCATTATTAACAGCCAAGGTATGGAAACAATCCAAGTGTCCAATGATGGATGAATAAAT
Source organism: Ursus americanus (assembly GCF_024610735.1). Taxonomy (NCBI): domain Eukaryota; kingdom Metazoa; phylum Chordata; class Mammalia; order Carnivora; family Ursidae; genus Ursus; species Ursus americanus. The sequence goes on along the minus strand of NC_142139.1, from coordinate 37,442,233 downwards.
GAAAGAAATTGTGGAGATATATATATATATATATATATATTATTCAACCATAAAAAAGAATGAAAACTTATCATTTGCAAAATTATGGATGGACCTTGAGGACATTTAACTAAGTGAAATAAGTCAGAGGAATAAATACCATACGATCTCAATTGTATGTGGAATCTAAGACAAAACAAAACAGAGCAAGTTCGTCAATACAGAGAACAGATTGGTGGTTGCCAGAGATAGGGGGTTAGGGGGTGGTCAAAATTGGTGAAAAGAGGCAAAAGTTACAGAATGATCTTTTTGTGCATTCTCAGAGAAGTCTTCAAAGAGATTTGTTATAAATTTGAAATCACTTGAACAATCACTATTCTGGCAGTATTTTAACTCAAGAATTTGAGCAGGTGTTATGTATTAGTCTTATCTCCATTGACACTAAACATACTTCATAATACCTGTTGATTTAATGGGATTTGTTAATTCTAAGAATCACAAATCACTAATGGAGAATCACAAATCACTAATGGAGAAAAATTCACACATATTGAAAAGCAATTTTTAAATATTTATAAATACATAAGGTTTCAAAATTCACCATTAATCTGTTTACTAAAATTAAAATCTATTTTTCCCTAACAAATAAAAATTCTTTGTAGCTATTTTACATAATTCATTTTTCTTTTCCTTAATCTTTCTCCTCCAAATGGAAATATTATAGCTTATATATTTCACATAGACATTTCAAATGTGAATTTTCCATTCAGACAAAATCTTGTCCTTCCGTTTTGGGAGAATATCTTGGTGTCTAGTTTATGCCATTATTTGAAAGATACCTAAAACTTTCTGTTGTGTTAATCATCAGTTCCTTGGCAGTCGTGAAAGAAACATTCACGAAAACTTCATGTCCAGCATTTAAATATACCTGAGTTCCTTTTTTCTTCTACTTCATTCTTCTACACTTGACAAGGAGAAAACATCAACTGCTCTCCCAGAGCAACCTTGGAAAAATATATAAGAAATCAACATCAGTTTTAGATCAGTTCTTAAAATGATGCCTACACATAAATTGAAGTCATTCACCATCTAGATGAGGAAAAAGGAAGAAATAAAAATGTCTTATTTCAATTTCTTGAGTTCTCTTTTTTCCCTTCTTCTTCTTCTTTTTTTTTTTTTTTTACTTCAGTCATAACCACACTATTTAGTTAGAAGCACCTCCACCTAATACCCTCACCCGGAATAGAACTTGCCCAGGTAGGAATGATATACTAAAGCCAGACTGGAAAAGCAAGGGGAAAGATGAAATCTGCCATCTTCTATCTTTGAGCAACAGAAAGAGAAGAAAACAGTACCCAGGCAAATTTACAGAACACTTGGGAAAAAAACAAAATGTGGCATTCTATTCACATGAAAAGTTATTTAATGCCTAGTAATCCCCACCCTGAAGCACCGAATTCCTTTTTCTCCAACTACTTTAGTCATCATTCTTTTGGTGCAATAATTATGAATGAAAGTTTCTTCATATTACCAAAAGATGGTTTTTTCCTTTTTTCTGCTAAAGCATATCAGCTAATTCAATTGATGAAAGCAAAATTATGCTTTTGCTTTTTGTCCATGTCACACAGTGGTTGTCAACCAGAGACAGTTTTGTCCCCCAAGGGACATCTGGCAATATCTACAATTATTTTTGATTGTTACAACTTGGGGGTGGAGTGGAGACAGCTACTGGCATGTAGTGGGTGGGGGCCAAGAGCTGCTAAATACCCTCCAATATACAGCGCAGCCCCCTACTGCCCCTAACCACCTCAAAAAAGAATTTTGGGCCACTCTCATTTTTCTGTTCATATATCTACCTAAGGAAAGTGTGGGTTACTTACAGCATACCCTAAGACCCAGATTAGTAAAAATACTTGTAGTAGACATGGAGATTTAATGTCCAAATCACCAAAGGGCCTCTAGTTGCTAGATTTTCAAGGTTTGCCTCAGCAGCAAATACCTTCCTCAGCAAAGCAATGCCCTTCCAGAGGTGGTCCAATGACTGATTACAGCAAGGATATAAAGGCCTGACCATTTCAGGATCCCATGGGACAATTCTGATGGAATAGATAAACTCCAGAGCTCCAGTAGGATGTCTGGCCAGTAATACAGTTCAACTTCTCCCTCTGCCCAGTGCCATTTCCTGCCAAAGATGTTGACCCAGAATATACTTCACTCAATGTATCCTTCACTCCAATCTCTGACTCAGCATCTGCTCCTGGAGACCCCAACCTGGGACAAGATAGAAGACTTCAAGAAAAAGCTTCTGGTGGGAAAAAATATGTTCCCCTATGGCTCCATGTAGAATATACCCAGAAGAGTTTTGTGGAGCCCACAGAACCCTTTGAGAAGAGTGCTAAGGGAAGAAGACAGTGGACACGAGCTCCATCTTAAAGCGTAAAGAACTGTGCTACAATAGCAAGTTGGAAATGTTCCTGAGACATTGAACATGGCTTGTTCAAAAGAAAAAATAAAAATGATGTAATTGTTACAACTCTAAAAACCTTCTGGTCACCAACAAAAGACTTCCTCTGAAGTAAATTGTGAGATTTAAAAACAAAACAATGTGGTATTTTGTCAGTGAAAAAGAAAAGACAGGAGTGAACCAGTAGGAAGAAGCTGAGAATCCCAGCACCCTGAGGTTCTAGGTTGCCCTTCCTTACCTTTCCCCACCCAGACTGAGACATCTCTGGTGACAAATCCACATTATAAGAGGAAAGAGTACAACCAGAGGTCTTTGCTTTGATTGGTGGTAGGTTCAGAAACTCTGGTGGGAATTCAAGTTAACGAGGGTCACAGCCTGGGGCACACCCTTCAGTGCCTTACAAGGGAGTGAAATTATGAACCAACAGGCCATTAACCATGGCTATTTTTAGCAGTGAGTCACCTCAACATAGCAGAACCATAAAAGTTCAAATTTCAGAAGTGATTTTCATCTGTGAGAAATAAAAGCTTAAGTATACTTTTGTCAGGAGAGGGTGGGCTGCAGAAACTATTTAAAAGTTATTTGAAACTAAATGAAGACTTTGCACATGGTGGTATGCAAAGAATAATGTTTTATGGGTCATTATAACTTGTGTTCTTATGGAAACTCATTTCTTAAACACTGTATTTTTCTATATCTTTGGTTTAGCAGATAGGCTTTTATTTTTGACAGATAACTACAGCTTTTACAATGCAGAACACTTCTGAAAATTGTGTTTTAAATGAATCTTCATAAAAATAAGCATAAGCTTTTGTATTTGTCAGTTAGAAAATATTTAATGTCGGTGAGATATTCGGTAAATGAGCAGGTAAAGATGAAAAGAAATATACATGGATGTTTATTAAGCAATGTCAAGCGCGCAAAGCAGAGAAAAGTAGAGACCCTTTGGAATGCTGTTTCTTACACCCATCACCAAAGAAAGTCTTGTAAATAAGCATCAATCCAAGAATCCAAATGTCCAAATGTCTTAAGCAGTTTACAGTCAACACAGCCATAGTTGTAACCATAAACTCAGCATTGTGGGGCTCATGGTCCAATTGGGATGACTTTTTTTGGAACATGACTGACCTTACAGTGTCACAGGTACACAAAGGCAGCCTTGTAGAGACCTGCACCTCTCCAGCCCAGGACAATCAGTGTGGGAGTCCAGTTGGAAAGAAGAGATGTGTGAAGAAGATGGACTGCCATCATAGAACCTAGATCCCACTGGAAAGGGAACAAGCAGAGGAAAAGAGAAGGAAACAAAGAAACTTAATGCTAGAGATAGTGGGGAACCAGGTAGTCATCTTAGAAAGATAACGAAGAGGAAGTTTTCATTAAAGGAATGAAACTGCCAGATATGACAGCCTTTGAAAAAGAAAGTCAGACATTTTCTATCAGGGAGTTTGAAATCCATGGCTATGTCACATGAAATTAGGTCTCTCCCATATAGATATAGATACAGATACATAGATATAGATAGATCTGCATAGATGTTTGCTACCTGAAATCTTACTAAGTTTTCCATGGTTTCTAAGGATGCTCAGTATTTTTTGGGTAAATGACAAAACAAGCAGAGACTGGCCTCTCATTATGAATTTTTACTTTTCTATATTCTGTTCTTGGTGGTAAAAGTAGAAAAGGATTTAGGAGATGCCATGTTAACATTTGCATTAATTCACACTTTCTTTGGAAGTTTAATCCTATCAGTCAGGAAATGCAAAACTTAAGGTTCTTCCATTTATGTAAATGTGCATGCCTTTAATTGGCTGCATTTTTAATTACTAAGGAGCAATTATTATTTTATTGTTCCATTTTTACAAAATAGCATGATCAGTTTCCTTTGTAGCACCTAATTGTCATGTAGCTCATGGATTTTGAGCTCAGACTGGCTACATTACCATTGCTCAATGCAGAATACTGTTTAAAAGAGTGTACATTTTGCACATCCAAAATGACATGCATGCACAATGATTTCACAACTTACAATGCTAAATGAAGTTATAGAGCAATTGGAGAAAGCAGATTGGTAAGCCAGAAATCTAAAGCTTTTATAAATGCATGAATGTAGTCTCCAATTTATCTGCATCCCAGACCTCTCCGTCTTCCACTATTTCCCTCTCCTTTGGGGATCTCAATGATCATTATCATCTCCACCAGAGAATATGCAAGTGAAAACACAAAAGCATGAAATTCAAATCAGTGTGTTGCTTTTTAGTAGACCCTTAGAAAGTTTTGTGGAGAAAAAGTCAAAACTAATAGCTAAACTGAGGTTTGGAGAATATGTTAGATGTTCTTCATTCATGCTCTCCCTCACTTGCACATTAGCACAGATAATTGAAAGTTTTCTTCATGTATCATAGCACACTAAGCAATGCTGTCATTTTAAGTCAAGACCACGGGAAGAGAACAAGATTTTAAATTACTACAGGAGGAACTATTACAGAAGTAAACTAAATTACTTCAAGGAAGCCAAAAGAAGTAGTTACCCGAAGAAGTTATGGAATCTTCCCCTTGAAGATTTTGAAAAGTCAAGTAAACAACTCCTTCAGTGAAGACCTGCTTGGAGACAGAGAAAGCAAACTATTTTGCTAACAACCTATGCTCTATAGTTTTATATTCTCTCGCTTTTAAAATGTGCAAACTATGGAGTATTTGACAAGGGGAAATTAGGCTTGGCTTAACTAATGATACACAATTCAATGACTCTCCAATCTTCCCCAAACTCTGACTACACAAATTGTTGATTGTGTTACCTTTAAAATTCAAAGTATAGTGACCCTAATCTCCCCCTGCACGGAATAGTAATAGTATCTCCCAGGCCCATACACATATACAAATTACAAAGGATTCCCAGGTTGTTTTATTCTGGTTTGTGAAGCAGACACATTCTGTGCAGATCTCCACAACTGGTGATCCCAGAGAGCCTGGCCTCCTGAATTTGGTTCTCTTGGATTCCTTTAACAGTAACTGATAGAACCTGAATACACTGCAGAAATGGCCCTGTCCCCAGAGCCATGCTCACTGTTTGCATGTCTACTATGGAAAAGTTCTGTCCATTAACCTAGAGTTTAGTGGTTCCCCTCCCACAAGGACAAAGGAAATTTAAAAAGAACTTCTTGGGCCCCAAACATTAACTGGTTTTATAGCTCTTAGTGATTTGGTCTTTGAATCTGTAAGAGAATTATTATTCTTACATCATGAAAACTAAGCTTTAAATCAAGTTGCATAAGAAACTTTAGTATCTGCATATTGAGGTGGGAATATTTAGGCTCACCAACTTCCCTCTAGTTCCTTGTTACTTGGCCACATGCTGCATGCTACATGACCGCATGATAAACCATTACCATTAATAACCAGCTTATACATTGAGGGAAATTATGGTGGCCCAATTCAATATTCTTAACTAAACAAACATTCGCTGAATACCCATTGCTAGTGCCTATTTCATGTGAACATGACAAGGTACCTGCTGTGCTTTGCTAGAGGAAATACAAGACACTTGACTATGATTATGCCACTTCAGGGATTAGGAAGGTTTTCTAGAGGAAGTGACATCAAAATCAAGACCTGAAAGAAGATCGGGAAATTATCAGGTAGAAAAAGGAAACAGGTACATTTTGGGGATAGAAAATAGCTTGTGCAAAGGATTATACACACAGAAGACCATGTTGGGCTCAAGGAACATTACATGATTCTGTATAGCAGGGGCAGGAGAGCAGCGAGACATCACTAAAGGGGTGAGCAGGAGCCAGATCATAAAGGATCTTGGATGCCATGCTAAGGAACTGGGACTTCATCTTAAAGGGGCTACAGAAAATCGTGAACTGGTTTTAAATAGGGAGTAACACAATCCAGTTTGTGCTTTAGACAATCATTCTAAAATCAGTTGAGAAGAATGAAGCTGGAGGCCCTCAGAAAAGATAAAACAACATAATGTTGGATTGTAAAAAACAGTATAATTCCCTGAAGCAGGAAGAATTTGAGCTGGTCCTGGGATTGGAAAAAGGCTATAAAGGACTAATAGAACAACATGAGTAAGGTTAAGAAGACAGGAAAATGCAAAGATCGAGTGTATAAAGAGCAGAAATTTAACGACTGGGCCAAAATGGGAGCCTTGAGGACTGTGGTACATGGTGAGGCTACAAGAGTAACTGAGGATGAATCCAGACTTCAGTTTGCACACTGACTGGTTCTATTCTGATAGATATGCAGACCTCCCTGCAGAGTCTTGGCATGATCCAGTTTTAGAATAATTCAAGGAGTGAAGCAAATATTCGTTTGCATGACTGTATTGATCTGTGAGCTTTTCAAAGGTAGAGATCACCTCTCATTCATACGTGAATTTCTAGGACCTTACACCATATACATTTGGCAGGTGCTCAGTAAATATTTACTGGTTGGTTGGTTAGAAGATGATTAGATGAATGGATAGATGGATGAATAAATAGATGAATCATTACACCTCAGGGATAAATGAGCATTGGGTGAAATAATTTATCAGAACAAGTAAAAAACCTAGGAATAAGCAGATAATCTAAGAACCCTATAAAATAGGCAGTGGGAACCCTCATCATGCCCTGTAGGAGCTAAAAGAGAAAATAAACCTTCTTGTCTCTAATAAGTTCTACATCTTGGTCTTCAACACTGTTTTCAGTATTTCTCCCTGAAATCTGCCATGTGAAATACCTATTGAGACACTGTTTCCTTCAAAACTATCTTCCAAAGCTTGAACTTTTACAGCTGTGGGTTCCCATTTTCCCTGAGGAATAGGACGAAGGACATCCCTTCCTTGGGATCATTTGCAAAACCCCAAAGATAGAGATAAAAGCACGGTGTTTTTAGGACAACCATGTATTATTTTTCCCAGAATTCAACACCCCTTCTACACCTAAAATAAAATAAAACTCTTAGAACCAGTTTCTTAATTAGAAAGAATAAGTTGTTTCCTTGATTAATTGCACATAGCAGAAAAAAGACTACGTAGGAGGTAATAATTTATGGTAGCAATTTGAGGTGGTTTTGTCATAAACTTTCCATGGTTTCATATTGTAGATTTTGGAAAACATAGTACTTTGTCAAAAAGGGAGGGGGGTGGAGGAAGTAAAATAAATATTTAAGCCCAGAGAGATCATTCCAACAAATGTTCATTCTTAGATCATCTGTTCTTCATTTCATGATATACATTATAAACAACAGCCTCACTCCAACTCTCACATTGCTGCATACTTTAAAATTCAGCAAATATGTTAGTGCACATATATAATGTATTGTTGTAGTTTGCATTCACAGATAACACTACTAATGGAGTTGTTTGCCATATATATGGATAAGGTTAAAAATCTCAGAGGGAGACTAACAGTCTTGCCACATGGGCAGACACATAGGAGGACTGTCCTATTTTTGTAGCTCTGGAGACCATTTTAGAACAAATCATTTCTTATGACTCTGTCTCTTTGCTCAATGGATTACTGATGTCTTTGCTCTAAAAGAGCTACATGGATTTACTCACTGCCAAGTGGGTCTTTTGGCTGCTGCTATACCCGGAATATCTTAACTATATAGCAAAGCTTTAAATTATATTTCAGGATGTCGAGTTAACATTTCTTCTGGAACCTGCAGTCTCCTGCTTCAGTTTCCCAAACAGCTGCTCAACTTTTTCTGTCTTTTGGTAGGGAAGCAATATGGCGTCAGCGTTAGCAAATACTTGTCCATGATTAAAAGGTTTTGTCTTTGTTTTTTTGTATTTTAAGACTTTTTAAAATTTATTTTTATTTTAGAGCAGCATTACATTCACAGCAAAACTGAGTGGAAAGGACAGAGATTTCCCATATACTTCCTCCCCCCACATATGGATAGCCTCCTCCACTATCAACACCCTCCAACAGAGTGGTATATTTGTTATGACTAATGAATCTAAACTGACATATCATTATTACCCAAAGTCCATGGTTTATATTAAGGTCCACTCTCAGTGTTGTACATTCTGTGGGTTTATTTATTTATTTTTTTATATATAATAATTTTTTATTATGACAAATATATAATGACATGTACCCACCATTATAGCATCAGACCATGGATTAGTTTTACAGTTTACAGAAAATCAAGCAAGGAAAACAAAAATCTACACATACAAAATTGTGTTTCAAAAAGCTAAATTTTATTCAATTTAAAGGACTAAATATTATTCTAAATTCATGTCCTTGCTACTTATTTTTTCAATAAAATATACTTACTTCAAAATAATAATGGCAAAATGGAAATAATAGTACTTACTGCAAGAGATTGTATGAGGATTAAGCAGGATAATCCATGTTGGCACAGTGCCTGGTTAATGGCAAATTATTAAAAAATGCTAAGTATGATCATTATTATTGTTACTATTCACTACTTCTTGTTGGTTTTATTTTTTAATTGCTGTTGCTCTTTTCTAAAGGAAAATATTGCTTTTTAATCACCTAACTTCAAATAAGGAAAAGTTTGGAACAATTATGCTAGATCTTCCTTCTTTGTTTAAAAATACACATAAAAGGGGCGCCTGGGTGGCACAGCGGTTAAGCGTCTGCCTTCGGCTCAGGGCGTGATCCTGGCGTTCTGGGATCGAGCCCCACATCAGGCTCTTCCGCCATGAGCCTGCTTCTTCCTCTCCCACTCCCCCTGCTTGTGTTCCCTCTCTCTCTGGCTGTCTATATCTCTGTCGAATAAATAAATAAAATCTTTAAAAAAAAATAAAAATAAAAATAAATTAAAAAAATAAAAATACACATAAAAAATAAAAATAAACATAAAATAATATCCAAACTTCCAGAAATGACTAGTGGAGATCTGAAGAATACTACTCAAGAAATCTGTGGCCAAGCATTGGCCTTCTGATTACATTGGCTGTGTGACTATAATCACTTAAGCTCTCTGTGGCTGATGTCCTCACTGAATGAGGTTAACGTGAGAATATCTTGGAGTGCCAACATGTTGCGATCAGAGCATTCTTATTAAAATTAAATGCATTTAAAAATAAAGCATTTAGACAATGCCTAGCATACACTGTGTATACACGATGTAAGTGTTAGCTATTACTGTTATTTCTGTTGCAGGTTCCATATGAACAGTCAGTATTTAATGTTTCAATCTTCTGTGATGATAGAGTCAATTCATTCTAGGTGCTACCTCTTGGTGAAAACATTCTATCCATAACTTTTTCAGGGCCCAGGATATTGGATAATAACCATAGTAAATATAAGGCTGAAAGCCATAAAAACATGGAAAACAAACCAGTGGCATATATCACTTTATGGAATGATATATTTCTTATTTTATATAATTTTTCTATGGAATCACATAGTCAACTGTAACAGAACTTTTTATGAAGTACTCATAATTTTTCACTGGTTATACACTGGAATGAACTATCATAACAAGTTCTAGAAACCCCTTCATTGAACACATATATAATTATCTGTCTATGTGGATGTTTAACTTGAGAATCCTCCCAAATTTGTAGCTTTCTTAGATGATAAAAGAACAAGCATACTCATTCCTGCTAAAAGTTTTCATCATGATTATAATAACTTTAATTATCAACAATACTAAATAAGACATTTCCTGCTTAAGATAAATTGCTTCATTCATTATTTATTGATACCCTACTATGTGCTAGGTACTCTATTGGGTGACAGTTTCGCCTTCACACCTCTCAAGTTCATTGGGGAGATAAACAAGTAACCAAAATGTTATAAAACCGGATGTTAAATGAAGGTAGCAGGGACACTTTTAGCTGCTATGTTATCATGGAAGTTGAAGTGTGGACATATCAAAGCAGCCTTGTTGGGGGAGCAACTTCAAAGCTGAGACAGGATAAATAAGCCCTGGAGAGTCAAAGGATAATGCATTGCATGATAATCATCTTCAAAAACAGCTACTCAGCTAGCTCATACTCCACTTCTCTTGCAGATTTCCCTTCTCCTCTAAGTTGCCCAGTGTCCCCATTATGTCCCTAGTTCTGAGTGTCCAGGCAAGACTACATTTGTAGTACACTCTTATTTCTTGTAAAATTTCCATATGCTTTCAGGACAGTAAATACTTAAATACATTTTAAATATCACTTTACAAGGGTGCCTGGGAGGGCTCAGGCAGTTATGCATCTGACTCTTGATTTTTGCTCAGATCATGATCTCAGCATTGTGAGATCAAGGCCCACATTGGGCTCCACACTGGGTGTGGAGCCTGCTTAAGATTTTTTCTCCCTCTGCCTCTCCCCCCTCTTCCTCTCTAAATAAAAAAATATATAGACAGATAGATAGATCAATTTATAAAGAACAATACCAAAGCCCAAGGGGAAATGTCATTTGAAGGCATCAACAAATGACAAGGGGTGCCTGGGTAACTCAGTTGGTTGAGCCTCCGACTCCTGGTTTCAGCTGGGGTCAAGATCTTGGGGTCCTGAGATTGAACCCCGGGTTAGGCTCCACACTCTTTGTGAAGTTTGCTTGGGATTCTTTCCCTCTCCCTTTGCCCCTCCCCCTGCTCACTTTCTCTCTCAATCTTTCTCTCTCTCTCTAAAAAATAAATTTTTTAAAAAAATGGAATGATAATATTATCTCAATAGTAAAGAAAAATCAATCTTTAAAGCAACAAAGTATGCCTTTCACATCTATTAAATTAGCAAAAATAAAAACAGGTATAATTTGAAGAATCAGGGCCATGCATTTCTGGTATTAGAATATATTATTTCCTTCTTTTGGGATAAAAATCTGGCAATACATTGCAAGAGTCATAAAAATGTTCATAACTTTTGACCCAATGACCACATTCCCAGGAATTTAAATTAATGAAATAATTTTCAAAAAACAAAGGGATGTTTTATAGGCAGAATTGATTATGGCAAGAATGCTAATATAATTCTGATTTTAAAAATAAAATGATTCAGCATCCAGAAAATGAGTAAAAATTATGAAATATTATCTAGAAGGAAATCTGAAGCCATTTAGATATAGAAAGATGAAGGTCATAGAGATACCAAAAGAAGTGTCTACAGATAAAATTAAGATAAAAAATATATAGTTATATAACTTAATTTATTAAATAAATAAAAGAGACTTACTAAATAAGTAAAAATACTTATGATGCATCAAGTAAAATAATTATGTGTTCAATTTTGGGTAATTTTTATAAATAAATGCCTGTTTTAAATTCCTTTTTACAAATACATAAGTATACATAATTTGACATAAATACATAACGTACAATGGAAATTTTTGAGCACTCTTAATTTTTCTGTTTTATTTATTTCCCCTAGTCAATATCTCTATCCTCCAAACCTTAGCATCCATTCCACCATGTTATCCATGTTTAAAACTTTAGCATATTGTTCTTTATTTTTTCCTATATTCTTATAACAGAGACATGTGGAAATATACATAGACAATTTTATACAAATATACATGCATATAGAATTTTTCTCATCTTTTAACCAAGCTATAATAAAAGTATATCCATTTCTCTGTATCTTCCATTTCTCACTTAATAGCTTACCAAGTCAATTTATACAGTTCTAATTTACCCTGTTCAGTTGTTGCTTGCTATGGCATAATGTATATGTATCCAAATTTTTGAAACCAGTAGCATACTCTATTTGTACATTAACTTTGTTTCCATTTTTTTCCCTCTACAACAAGGCTTCAGTGAACAACTTTTATAAATACCAATTGAGTACCAGAGCTTTTGTTTCTAAGAGAGATTATCAGATCTGGTATCTTTGTTCAAAAGTATTATGTATTTTGTTTTAATAGATCTTGCCAGATTGCATTCCAAGCTATTGTAATAATTCACATTTCTACCAGAAATGTGTTACCTGTTTTTTAGTTCTTTGGAAGCCTCATATGTGTAAAGTGATGTTTCATGTTACTTTAACATGCAATTGCTTATTGTAAATTTAAGCGTATTTTCCTTTGTTGGCCATTTGGATTAATTTTTCTCAGAATTTCCAGTTTACTTTTTATTTTTACATTAAATTGAGGTACAACATATATATAGTAAGGTATACAAATCTTATGTGTACAGCCGGATGAATTTTTGCATAAGTACATACCTCCCAGATCAAGATACAAAATATTAACATCCTAGAAGTCTTCTTAGTGCCCCTTTGCAAACTTATATGTACTGCTACCTCACTCCATCTCCAAAGGAAGTCATTGCTCTGACTTCTATCTCCTCAGATTAATTTTGATTAGTCTTGAATTTCATGTAAATAGTTCATATAATGAGCTCATTATTGTCAACTTTTGTTACTCAATGTTACATGTGTGAGATTCAATTATATTGTAGAGAATGGAAGTACTTCAGTCTTTTCATTGCTTTTTATATATGAACATTCTACAATTTAAAATTTTGAATCTTTTTACTTTGAGGCTATTAGGAATAGGGCTACTAAAAGTATTATTTCATGTGTCTTTTAGCAGACATATGTAATCATTCCTCTTGGGTATATATGGAACTACTGGGTCGTAGGGTAAGCATATGTTTAGATACTGTAAAATAGTTTTCCAAAGACTTTCTACTAATATACATTCTCACAAAGAATACATGTAAGTTCCAGTTGCCCCATATCTTAGTTCATATGTGGTATTGATTGGCAGTCTTTTTAATTTGGACATTCCGGTGTGAAATGGAATCTTATTTGCTTTTAGCTTCCATTTCCTTGATGAGTAATGATGTTGAGCTTTTTTTCATGCCCTTTTTGGTTTTTATGAAGCCAATTTTATGAAGCGACTATTCAAATCTTTTGTCTACTTTATAATCAGGTTACTTGTATTTTAATTAATAATTTGGAAGGTTCATATATATTCTGGATTCAAGACTTTGTTGTATGTATGTATTACAAATATCTTCTCCAGTGTGTGGCTTCCCTTTCCACTCTTTTAATGGCATCTTTAAAAAACAGAAGTTCTTAATTTTAAAGGAGTTCAACTTGTCAATCTTTTATTTTATAGTTAGTGTTTTTGTATCCTATTTAACAAAATTACACATCTCAAGATAATGAAGATATTCTCCTGCTTTCTTCTAGAAGCTTTATTTTTTGCCACTTATATTTAGATCTTTGACCTTCCTTGAATAAAATTTTTCTAAGGGGTCAGAGTTTAGTTTTCCCATAGATACCTAATTATTCCACCATAATTGGTTGAAAAGACCACCTTTTCCCCCTGAATACAGTGGTACTGTTGTAGGAAATCAGGTGTTCAGATACAAGTAGGATTGTTTCTCAATTCTCTATTCTTTTCAATTAGACAAATCTCTATCCTTAGGTTAATACCATACTGATTACTGTAGCCTTTTAGTAAATCTTAATATCTGGTGGTGTGTAAGTTCTTAAACTGTGTTTTGTTTATTCAAAATTGCCTTGACTATTCCATAGAATATGTAAATTACACACACACATCCCCTGTGGTGATTTTGATTGGGAAAGTGATGAATCTATAGACCAATCTGGGGACAATTGACATCTTAAAAACACTGAGTCCTCCATTCCTTGAAAATGGTATATCATTCCACTTATTTAGATCTCCCTTAATTTCTCTTAACAGTATTTGTAATTTCCAGGGTAGATCTCTTATACATATTTCATGATGCTAACTTATTCCTAGAAATTTTAATGATTTTGGTGCTATTGTAAGTGTTAATTATTTATTATTAGAAATGCATTAGAAATACAAATAATTTTATATAGACACTACATCCAAAGACCTTGCTAAACTCATGTAATACAACAGTTTGTAGATTCTTTTTGATCTTTTACGTATATAATCATGTCCACTGAAGAAAGTAATAGTTTTATTTCTTTCTTTCTGGTATTTACGTTTCAGTTTCTTTCTCTGATTTTATGTCCAGGATATGACCTCCAGGATAACATTAAGTAGAAATAGTGATAGTGGACTTCTGGTTTTCTCCCCAAACTTGGGGTGGAGGGGAAAACGTTCAATATTTAATACCAATTATGAAAATATAATTTTATATATGCTCGTTATCAGGTTAAGGATGATTCATTGTACTCTCAGTTTTCTGAGAGTTCTTATGAATATGGATTGAGATAATCATGTATTTTTTTATCACTTATTCTGTTAATGTGCTGAACTAGATTGATTTTTTTATTGGTTGATTTCATAATGTAAAGATGACCTTGCATTCCTTGGATAAACTTCACTTAGTTATGATTTATTATCCTTTTCACATTTTACCAGATTCAATTTGCTAATCTTATATTTAAGAATTCACATCCATTGTCATAAGAAATTAAAGTCTCTAATTTTCCCTTCTTTTAATGTTATTTTCAGATTTTGGTGTTGGGTTTATGTTGGTCTAGTAAAACAAGAAGTGTTCCCTCTTTCTGGAGTCTCTTAAAGAGTTTATGTTGGATTGGTACATTTTCGTCTTTAAATGTTTGGGAGAATTTGCCAGTGAGGACTTCCCTTCCTGGAGTTTTCTTTGTGGGAAGATCTTGAAGATTCAATTTCTTTAACAGATAAAAATTATTGAGATTTTTCAATAACTTCTCATGTCACTTTTGATAAGTTGTTTTTCAAGATATTTTTCCATTTCATTTTCAATGATAAATTTATCGTTGTAGCATTGTGCAAAATATGCTTTATTATATTTTCAATTTAATTTCATACCTCCTAAATGTATGATGATAAAAACTTTTCATCCCTAATAGTAATTGTTGTTTTCTTTTTCTTTTATTTCTTGTTCAGTCTTGCTAAGTATACAAAATTTTATTGAAATATTCAAAGATGCTACGGGTATTCGTCAGGTTTCTCCAGAGAAACGGACCCAAAAAGAAATACAGTAGTTTCCCCTTATTCATAGGGGATATGTTCCAAGACCCCCAGTGGATGCCTGAAACCATGGATATTACTGATCGATATATATACTGTTTCTTTCTGACATGTGTATGCATACCAATGATAAAGTTAAATTGGACACAGTAAGAGATTAATAAGTAATAATAAAATAGAACAATTACAAGAATATAGTATAATAAAAGCTATAAATGTGGTCTCTCCCTTTCTCTCTCAAAATATCTTATTCTTCTTGTGATGATGTGAGATGATGAAATTGCCTACGTGCTGAGGTGACGTGAGGAGAAGGACAGAGTCATTGTGATACAATGTTAGGCTACTGAAGATATGTCAGAAGGAGGAGCATCTGTTTTCAGGCCGCAGTTGACCATGGGTATTAAGTTTTCCCCTTAAGCACTGCTTTATTTATGTCCTGTAAATTTCAATATGTCATATTTGTATTATTATCAGTTCAAAATATTTCATAATTTCAATCAGGTTTTCCTATTTGACTCAATGAGCTATTTTGAAAGATATTGCTTTGAAAATTGAAATTCAAAATTTTTTGCAGATTTTCTAGCTATGTCTCTCTTCTAGCTTGCTTCCAATCTGGTAGGAGAACATACTCTGTATGCTTTCAGTCCTTTTGATATTTCTTAAGTTTTTTCATGGTTCAGCATAGGTTCTCTTTTGTTAAGTGTTCCATGACCACATGAAAAGTTTGTGTATTCTTTCTTATGTCAACTAGGTCAAATTGACTAATCATGCTGTTCAAATTTGATATGGCCTCATTAATTTTTTGTCTGCTTGTTTTACCTCAGATTCTGATTGTGGATATGTTTATTTTTTCTTCCATTTCTACCAAGTTTTGGTTAATACAACTTGAAACTATGTTACCATCTTCAATTTTAGAACTATGTTTTTCTTCTTTTCAGTATGAAATATGCTACTTGCCTTAAAGTCTATGTTGTCTGATATCAGTAGTGGCCCCCTACCCTAGTGTTTCATGTTATATATTTTTCTATTCTTTAAACTTCCACCTACCAAAGTTCTTATATTTAAAGTTTGTCTTTTGTAAATAGAATACAGTTGAGTCTTATTTTTGTCCAATATAGTCTAATAATCTTTATCCTTTCATTAGAGGTTTTAGACAATTTACAATTCATGCAATTTTTGGTATTGTTTAAGTCTACTATTTTGTTACTTGGTTTCCATTTATCCCATCTGTTCTTCTTTCCTTTATTTCCTCTTTCCTGCTGCCTTCTTTTAGATTAATCAAGTACTTTTAAAAATTCTACTTTATGGAAAAAAAAATTCTACTTTCCCTAATTCACTAGCATTGTAGTAATAATATTTTGAATTTTTTCTTTCAGTAGTTATCCTAGAGATTAAAATATGGATGCTTAACTTATTACAGTCAAACTTAAATTAATATTTTTAGAATTTCACAAGTAGTGTACAAACATTGAAGAAATTTAACAACAGTTACCTCCTTCCATCTTTTTGCTATTGTTATATTTCTAGATGTGCTAAAAACCCCACAAGATGTTATTATAATTTGTTTTAAACAATCAATATTCTTTTATATCTATCGACACATTCACCATTCTAGTACTCTTCATTCTGCTTTGCATTTCTTTGCTTCTATGTGGGATTATTTTTATTCAATTGAATGACTTCACTTACTATATCTTAATGTGTGTTGGCAACAAATATTCTCAGCTTTTCTGTGCCTGAGAACATTTTTATTTTACTTTATTCTTGGGAGTAAACACATTTGATGATGCTATAGTATCTTTTTTCTTTATTCATGACTTTATTTGCTAATATATTTAAAAGGCTTTTTGCATTTATGTTCATGAGAATTATTAATCCATAGCTTTTTTTTTTCTTGTAATGTCTCATCTACTTTTGGTATCAAGATAATGATGGACTCAAAATAAGTTAGGAAGTATTCCCCCCTCATTATTTTCTGAAAGTTTGTAGAGTGTTGATATTTTTTCTTCCTTAAGAATTTGATCAAATTAACCACTGAAATTTCCTATGACTGGATTTCTTTTTGGTGGGGGTGGGGGAAGCAAGGTGTGGGTATGATTCAGTTACACAGTGATTTCAATTTGCTTAATAGATATAAGGAATCAGTTTTTCTATTTTGTTTAGACTACAGTTCATCATAATAATCCCTTATTATTATTTTAATGTCTGTGGACTCTATAGTAATTTTCCTTCTTTTATTGCAGATATTGGTATTTTGTGTCTTTATTTTTTCACTTGCTCCGTCTATCTATAGTTTACTTATTTCGATGATCTTTTCATAGATCTAGTTGTTGGTTTCATTTATTTTCTTTATTGTTTGTTCATTTTCTATTTAACAATTTCTGCACCATTCATTTTTTTTCCAACCTGTATTTTCTCTCCACTGTTGAAATTGTTTCCACTGCCATATTTTCCAATACATTGATCTTTTCTTCTACAGAATTTACACTGCTATTAATCCTATCCAGTAAATTTTTTATTTCAGATATTGTATTTTTCACTTTTAGAAGAATCATTTGTCATTTTTATATCTTCTAGTTTTCTTCTCATTATACTCACATTTCTCTTTAAATTCTATAGCTCTTCTAAAGTCTGTTTCTGTTATTTCCACTATCCCTGTCATTTTCAAATCTGTTTCTATTGATTGATATTTTCCCTTGTTACATTGTCCTGCCTCATCATATCTAGTAATTTTATTGGATACCGAATATTATAAAATTCACACTACTAAATACTCGATCATGTTTTTCTTTCTTTAAAGAGTGCTAGACTTTGTTCTGGACTTGCACTTAAGTTATGAAATTTTTAACATACTTGGTCCCCCAAAGGATTGTCTTTAAACATTCTTAGGACAAACCTATGGTAGTCTTTTTGCTGGAATTAGATTTGTTCTAATGCTGAGGCAAGACTTCTGGATGCCCTGAGAATTCAACAAGATATTCCAGTTTGGCTAGTCAGGACTCAGATGTATGTTGCTCTACTTTAATTTCTTTAAGCATGTTTATTATTTTTCTATTCATGTTGGCATCTGCCTATTTCAGTAGTTCTAATTCACTAGGCATATGATCTAGTTCTCAAGTACTGCTAAGAGGCAGCATTCCCCAAAATTATAAAGCTAAATGATGACTCTTACCATGGACCTTAGAACCCCGCTGAGAAACCTAGAGAAGGCCTCCCTTTTCCTCACTCTCTCAAGCGCAGGACTGGGATGACTCAGACACTTCTCCATTGGACGCCAGGGAGACCAATCATATTCATGATATATAGCCAATATTACCCTTCTCCTATAACCTCCTTGATCCACAACTTTGTAAATCAAGCTATTTTCCAGGGTCGCTCACTTTATGATCTTTATCCCAGTGTCCCTATGCAGAGTCCTAAGTGCTCACTGAGCTCACTGGGGAAAAAAATCCCCTTCATTTGTGTGCTCTACTAATGTTCCCACAAAACCAAGGGCTTCACTGAAGCCAGAAGACTATAGGCCTCAGTAGACGTTTAACTAAGAATATTCAGTTAAATCAAAATTGGACAAGGAAGAAAAGATGACAATGTGCCTATTGCCATTTTCTTGAATCCCCTCTCAATAGTAACTTTTATTTTTAAGACCTTTCTATTTGTCCTTTCCATGTGTTCTTCCTCAGTACTCTTGTCCAAGAGAGAAAAACTAAGTTTGTAAAATAATCCATGTTGCTGGTTAATTTTATCCAATGAAAGCTAGATGCATTTCAATCATGACCTTTTATAAACAGTAACTTAATCTAAAAGCAGGTATCTTTAGGACTTTTAAGTATAATGACAAGCTGGGGAAAAAAACATTTTCTGTGTGATTCCAATTATAATCACTGTAAAAATGGAATTGCTACATTGTAGGATATGAATATATTCAGCTTTACTAAATATTTTACCAATAGCAGTGTATAAAACTGTTGTTACTCCACATCCTCTCCAACACTTGGGATTGCAAGATATTTAGAGTTGTGGAAGTCTGATGGTGTTAAATAGTAATTCATTGTGTCTTTACTTTTCATTATTACTTGGCATTGGGATAAACTCTTACATGAATTGATTATCCATATTATTTATATCATACTAGATTTTTTCCTTACCTATTGGTAAATGGCTTTTGAATATTTGGGCTATGAATCCTGTGCTAAAATACTGCAAATATCTTCTCCAAATCTGTTTGCTGTCTTTTAGATTATAGTTTTCTATGTTAAGTTGTCACATTTATTTTTTTTTTAAGATTTTATTTATTTATTCAATAGAGATAGAGACAGCCAGCGAGAGAGGGAACACAAGCAGGGGGAGTGGGAGAGGAAGAAGCAGGCTCATAGCAGAAGAGCCTGATGTGGGGCTCGATCCCAGATCGCTGGGATCACGCCCTGAGCCGAAGGCAGACGCTTAACCGCTGTGCCACCCAGGCGCCCCAAGTTGTCACATTTATTAATATTTCACTTAAAGTTGATGCCTTTTGTTCTCATATTCTTGTGTTCTTAAGAAGTCTTTTCCTACTTTAAAATCATGAAGTTATTGTCCTATATTTTCTTATAAAATGTTTTTAGTTTTGCTATTCACATTCAAGACATATTCACCTGGAATTTATTTTAGTATGATATGAGATAGGGCTATAATCTAGGGATATAATTATTTTCCTCTTAAGGCAAATCAATCTTTACAGTCCCATTTATTAAATCCTTTCCTCCCTGACTCTCTACCAATTTATACCATATCCTCCAATATGTATCTCTTTCTATTTTATACCAAATGTATCTACTTCTGGACTCTTGTCAATTGTCCATCCCTGAGTTAACCTCAGAGATCAATGCTTTATTGTTAGGGGACACTGAAATTCTTGAGAAGCAAAGTGACCATCTGTCTTTGAACTGAGCTCCAGAATGGCAAAAGCCTGTTGGATACACCTAACCATTAGAAACAAGGTGGGTGTCATTAACATCATGACATCAAGACCAGAGGGGTATTGAGCTTGACACACAGGGATCTCTGATGATGGTGAATAGATCATGATGTCTACAGAGTTGAGATATAAGAATAGCTGACCAAGGTGTTATTTGATTTGTATATTTAAAAAAATGAGATCTGGTAAGGAGAGGGTTGGTGTCAGTACTGTAATGGAAAATCATCACTTCCATCCAGTTTTCAGATCTACATTTATCAACATGATTTGAAGGGAGGATAGATCCCTCTGAAGAATGACCCTGCAATGCTGCCAAGGGTTATATATTATACTAACTATAATATACCTTCTTTCTTGCTTTAAAGAAACCTGAAGTCATATGCCAGGAGAAGGGCCACTAGGGAACAAGTAATACCCAGACCTTCTGAAGAGATACAAAATACTATCACAATCCTCCAGTTGAATGAGAGCTTATGGAAGCCAGGTAATCAATGCAATTATAGCTCAGAATCACCTTATAGTGGGTCCAATAAGTCCTTGAGCCTATTCTCAGGTTCTAAATGTATAATTGATGCAGATATATGTAACGGCTCACATAAGTTGGGGCAAGAGATATTATGGAACGAAGTTCTTGAAATTTGCATCCTAACTAAGGTAAATAATCAGAAGTAAAGTAAATAAATCAGAAGAAATGCCATATCTCATAAAGAATTTCAGAGATATCCACCACCATCAAAGAACTGAAGGATGCAGTGGCAGTGATCAAATCTCTATCAATTCATCTAGGCCTTCATGAACCTAAGATGGATCACAGTAACTAAGGGTGAACCTCTGTAAACTTAACAAGGTCACAGTTACTGTGTATAATAAAATCTCTTTACTGGAGCAGATCAGCACAGCTTCTGGAATTTATTTATGAAACAAAATTTCCATAACTATGAAGGATTAGATGCAGTTTACCTTGTCTTTGCAAGGACAGTAGTTTACTTTCACTGTCCTGCCTTGGAGCTAGTTAACTCTTGCATTCTCTACCATAGTTTATCACTTAATTTGGCAGTAAATAATAGAATATATATATAAAATGTGGTGTACATTTTTTTCATTGATATTACTAACTAGAAATTATACAGTTGATCCTTGAATAATGCAGGGGTGAGGGGCACCAACCCCCAACAGCCACCACCAAAAACTTAACTACTAACAACCTACTGTTTTACTGGAAGTCTCACCAATAACATAAAGTTGATTAACACATATTTTGTATATTATATGTATTATATACTGGATTCTTACAACAAAGTAAGCTGGAGAAAAAATGTTATTAAGAAAATCATAAGGAAAAGAAAAAAACATTACATTATTATACTGTATTTATCGATGCCATTAGTTTATATCATCTGTTAATAAGATGAATTATCTGTCAGTACCTATTTCAATATGTCCTATATGTTACAAAACACCATAGATTGGGGTGCCTGGATGGCTCAGCCAGTTAAGCATCTGCCTTTGGCTCGGTCATGATCTCAGGGTCTTGGGATTGAGTCCCACGTCAGGCTCTTTACTTAGCAGGGAGTCTGCTTCTCCCTCTTCCTCTGCCCCTCCCCACCACTCATGCTCACTCTCTCTCCCTCTCTGTCTCAAATAAATAAATAAAATCTTTAAAAAGATTTTTAAAAACTGTAGATGTTATATATATTACTAATACTTGATATCAAAAATGAAAAGACAATGTGAAAAATTCAGATTTGTTTATAGGTATAATGATTCATGCTTTGATAATGAAGAAACTGCAATAAGATTGCTTTATTGTGGTCTAGCCTATACACTAATTAAAGAATCATTATAATATTTTTATGACATTCAGTTTTGAAGTCATATTTATAATACAGTATTGGAAAAATTGTTACCTTTGGAAAAAAAACTCTGATGATAGGCTGATACACAGTTTCTCCAATTATGAGAAAAGCATACTGTATGGTAATGTAATTCTTTGAAACCAAAGTTATAAAACAGTAAGAAAGCTAACACATCACTAATTTTATATTAAATATCACTCACTTCATGCCTATGTAAAGACAGACTACCTACTTCCATATGAGTCTTACACACAATGTTCTACGGGATGAATACTTAGGCGATGATGATGATAATGACACAAAATTGTCTCATACAGCTCTTGCCACACAGTTACTGGATTTTTACATGAAGATTCTCATACACATACACAACAGATAAGGTTATTAACTATATGGCAGGATGATTATTTACTATTCATTAAGTGGAAGTGCATCATCGTAAAAGTCTTCATCCACGTTGTCTTCACGTTGAGTAGGGTGATGAGGAGGAGGAGGAGTTGGTATTGCTGTCTCAGGGTGGCAGAGGGAGAAGAGGTGGAGGAGGTGGAAGGGGAGGCAGGAGATACATAGTAATTTCTGTCCGACTTTTCTGCTTTTTCATTTCTCTAAAATGTTTCTATGCTGTACCAATCCTTCTTCCACTGTTTGCTTTAGTTTCCGTGTCCATATCACAGAAGGGTCCATGTCCTAAGAAGAAGTCAATAACAGTCTGGAATAATCAGAACCTTTCTGCCAGGTTGTCTAATGTCAGTTTGTTTTCTGGCACTGTTTCTTCTATGTCGTCCTCCTCGTCATCTGGCTCTAGTTCAGAAGCATGCATCTCCATCAATTCGTCTTCTGTTAATTCCTCTGGTGTGGTGTCTATTAGCTCTTGAATTTCTACAAGATCCATATCTTGAAACCCTTCAGTCCCCACCTTTTTTTTTTTTTTTTGCCATATCCACAATCTCTTTCATGATATCCTTGATTGGCTCTGTTGTAAATCCTGTGAAGTCATGCACAACATCTGGACACAGTTTTCTCCAGCAGGAATTTATTGTTTTAGGCTTGATGGCTTTCACAGCTTTTTTCTATAACAATGATGGGATCTTCAATGGTATAGTCCTTCTGGACTTTCGTGATGTTCTATCAAGGTTCTCTTCCATAGTGTGGGCAATCCTTTCCATAAAGTACCATGTGCAAGGAACCTTAAAAGTCCTCATGATCTAAAGGCTGAATTAGAGATGCTGTGTGTGGGAGCGAGTAGACCACTTCAACACTTTTGGTGCTCAGTTCATGGGGTTCTGAGTGGCAGGAGCATTGTCCAATATCAGAGGAACTTTAAAAGGCAGTTCCTTACTGGCAAGACACTTCTTGACTTGAGGGATAAAGCATCAACAGAACCAATCCAGAAAAAGGGTTCTTATTGTCCAGGACTTCCTGTTGTACAACCAAAAGACTGGAAGCTAGTGTTTATCTTTCTGTTTCAAGGCTCAGAGTTCAGCACCTTTGTAGGTAAGGGCAGTCCTGCCGATAAACCCAATTGCATTTGCACAAAATAGTAGAGTTAGCCTATCCTTTCCTGCCTTAAATCCTGGTGCTCATTTCTCTTTCTTACTAATAAATATCCTTTGTGGCGTTTTTGTTTTTTCTGTTTTTTTTTTCCCCAGAATAGGGCACTTTTGTCTGCATGAAAAACCATTCAGGCAGAAATTTTTTCTCCTAAATGACTTTCTTAATGGCACCTGGGAATCATCTGCTGCCTCTTGGTTGGCAGAAGCTACTTCTCCTGTTATCTTGACAATTTTTAAAACCTCTTTCTAAAAGTGTCAAACCATTCTTTGCTGGCATTAAATTCTCCAGCTTTAGATTCTTCACCTTCTTTTTGCTTTAAGTTGATATATAATGACTTTACTTTTTCTCAAATTACATTACAGTGTATAAGTAAGCCTTTCTTACAGCAACCCCACACTTACATAAAAGCTGCATTTTCAATACGAGATTTTAAAAAAGTATTTCACAAAAAGTGCAAGGCTTTCATGCCTATTGGCATAGCTGCAGTGATGGCTTCATGAATTTTCTTCTCTTTTTTTACAATGGTCCTTACACTGGATTCATTTATCTTGAAATGGTGGACAACCACAGTTACAGACTTCAATTTATGGTACATATCAAGCAAGTCAACTTTTTCTTCTAATGTTATGACTTTTCTCTGCCTCTGGGGAGAACTTCTAGCATCACTAGTGGCATTTTGTATGGCTCCCATGGTATTATTCACTGTTTACAGTATTACACTGAACATAGTGAAAAATATGTGAGAAGTGTGAAAGATCACTTTTTACTGCAATACACAATTTATTTGAGACAAACTGTTTACGTGAAGATTATTAATATCACATGGCATTCCAAGCAGATACTTGTAACATTTGGGCTCACCGTAATAGCAACTGGAGGTATCTAGGAAATTATTATGGTAGCATAGCATACAATAGCTATAGTACATTAGCTATGGTATTATATAGTACATATATACATATAGTACATATATACATATAGTACTATATATATATATATACACATACATATATTGTATTACATAGTACAACAGCTAATTTTATGCAGTTCTGATATGGCTTCTTCACATTTCTTTACATTTTTTCTCAACTATGAATGGTGTCATGTATGGTCTATAAGTATTTATATGCATAAGTTTTTATAAATTTTAACTTTTTATAATATATTTATATGTATTTTATGAAAGTAAATGATAAAATAGACTAGTATCCACATATATTTATGCATTCATGACATACCTAACTTTTTCTTAAGTTTTTTTGATATTTCTAGGCCATGCAGCTCATCTGCGAGTTTTTTCAAATTGTCGCAAATATCCAAAATATTTCCAATATATTTATTGAAAAACATTCAATAAGTGAACCTGTGCAGTTCAAACCCATGTTGTGCGAGGGTCAACTGTATTTAATAACAGTGGCTTCCCATTGTATTTCCTAAGTTTTCATGCTTCTACACATGGGTAGTCTAATTGTATCTAGAGCTATGTAATAAATTGGTCAAGTATTCCATTTTTTCCTTCTTCTGCAGATGTTAAACACATGGCATTCAGATGTGAATTTTCCTTTGACATGCAATAATCTTCAAACATTATGATTGCAATGAAAACTTTTTCATGTTTCCATTTCATAAAGTAAGGGCATTATAAAACTCCCCAGCCATTTGAAGCTCTTCTGCACAATGAAATGAGTGAAATGCTGTGGTTTAGAGGTTGCTGGCTGATTTCAACATATAGTTGAAGACATCATTACTACTTTATTCAGGCCACGATATTTTTGTTACTGTAATTTATATTCTTTACAAATATCAGTACTGAAAGATAATGAAAACCTTTTAGCAATGCATTCTTAAACTTCTATATGCCTAATTTCATAATAATAACTCATTTGTTTGAACCCAGAGCTCAAGCTTTCTTTATATCCCTGATGTACCATTTTAATTTCCCATACCTATTTTGTTAACCTGTCAGGAGTTATGAAATAGATAATATAGAAGAGCTGAGCATTAATAATCCATTTTCACAGATGTGCTTCTCTCTACTTCATTAGCAGACTGAATCCCATATAACTTTCTATAGATTTGCCTGAAAAATCTCATTTCAATGAATTAGACACCAAAATTAAGTCTTCCTTAGGAAAAAAAAAAGTGTATTTTCTCCAAGAGGTACTCATCTAGTTATTTCCTATTTTCACATTTATAGGTATAATTTTTCTGACTATCTCAGTAACACCTTTGAATCTGAGGAAATCAGAGTGCTAAGTAATAGAAATAAATCTTTAAAGACATAGGCCAAGACATACGAGCCACACTTGTAAACAGATTGTTTAAGAGGATGACTAGGAAAATACAGAGAACAGATTTCGCCTAATTCAGTTTAAGACTATTGGTAGTTATCCATAACTATTAAGTATAACAAGTGCCTCAGAGAGATGGAAATATTATACCCAGGAAATCAGTGATGTGATGAAATGAGCACACACTTTTTGAAGGTCTGACTCCAGACTTCAATCTATTGCTTGTTAACTGTGTGACCTAGGACAGGTTATTGAGCCTCTGTCTCACCATCTGCAAACTGTGACTAGTAATACCTACCTCAGAGAATTGTGAAAATTAAGTAACGAAACACGCAATATCTAGTACATCATAAGGCCTCACTGAGTGTTAGGGTTTTGTGGGTTTGTTTTTTTTTTTTTTTTTACAAAAATCTATTTTAATAGGAAAAAAGTCCTACAAATAAGAGAGTTAGTCAAGATGGTATCTTAAATCCCCTCAAGTTCTGTTTCTGATTCTACAATTCCAAACAAAGACAGAAGAGTCAAAGAAACAATTCATGCTTGACTCTTCCGTAGATGTTCAAATACCACCCTCCATCCCATCTACTCCATGGTGCTCTCACGTACTGTTGGTTTCAGCTTATGCAGAGCAATTTGACCATGTAGTGTATTCACTAGACCACTGGGACAAGAACAAGTATTCCAGTTACACAGACAGACTTTTCCTGGATTGGAATTACAGTCCCTAAATTCAAACTTAACTCCCAGGATGTATCCCTTTCCAACATGTCTGAGAACACAGACTAATCAAATCCATATATCTCCTACCTTAAGGGAGACTCTGCTAACAACTTTGTAAATACTGCTTTATACAAATCTTAAAAGTCAAGTTTAACAATAAAATTAAATACATACTCATGGGAGATGCTGATGGGAAAAATGATAATGAGATTGCCTCTAGGCCACCTCCTGATGGAAAGTTTTTAATGGTTCTGTCTGGATTTACAATTCTTTTGTTAAAGCCTATTCTGTTTCTCTTATATTGTTTTTGTGGGTTGTTTTTTTTTTTTAAGATGGGGATAAAATAAATCAGGACAGTATAACAATTATGTTGTACAGATTACTTGATATTTCATTGGGTGCCATCTTAGTAATAATAGGATGTATATTTTAAAGAGCATTACTTTTTAGTACCTTATTAGCCTGGTTTGAATTCTAATCCCACCAGTGCTAGTTAAATGACCTTCCACAAAAGCTCACCTTCTCTGAATTTCAGTGTCCTCATTTGCATAAAGATGAAATCACAGGCAATTAATTAAGATAGAATAAAGTGAAAATAGTGTGGTAGGTGGCACAGTGTTAGTTCTTGCTCCCATTACTATATTTCCTCTGTATTATCACCATGAGAATCCAACAATGTTTAATAAAGAATATTCTCTCATCTCCCCTTCATTTATATCTTTTTATAATTTTCTCCTGGTTATTTCCATGCCCCAATACCACTAAAAAGACAGCATCAATGAAAGACAAATAAAGACTAAGAAACTGTTACAAATTAAAGGAACTTAAAGGAACATGACAATTAAATGCAACATGTGATTCTGGATTGCATCCTGAAATATAATGGACGTTAGTGAAATATTTGGTGAAATACAAATTAAATCTGTAACGGTTTTTTTCTTGGTTAATTTCTTGGTTTTGATCATTGCAATGTAGTCAAGGTTAATTTCTTGGTTTTGATCATTGCAATGTAGTTATATAAGATAATGTTCTTGCTTTTAGTAAATACAAACTAAAATATTTAAGACTAAAAAAGTATTGTATGTACAACTTACTCTCAAATGTTTCAGTAATATATGTGTGTATAGGCCTGCGTATAGTCAGTTCTCATTCATGGGTACCATATTTGCAGATTTATTTACTCACTAAAATTTATTTGTAACCACAAAATAATACTAGTGGCACTTTTGCAATCATTCATGGACATGCACCCTGTAATGAAAATTTGAGTCACGCAATGTGCGCTTCCCAGTTGATGCCAAACAGTGTCCTGCCTTCTTGGTTCAACTTTCATAGTGTAAATAAGTGTCCTTTTCACAGTTAATTTAGTGCCATGTGGTTTTTTTTTTCTTCATTTTTGTTTTTTGTTGGTTGTTTACTGTTTAAAATGACCCCGACCGTAGTGTTGAGTTACTGTCTAGTGTTCCTAAGTGCAAGGAGGCTGTGATGTGCCTTACAGAGAAAAGACGTGCTTACATAAGACCCTTCAGGCATGGGTTATAGTGTTGTTGGCCTTGAGTTCAACGTTAATGAATCAACAGTACATGTTTTTAAAAGTGTCTTCAACAGAAACACACATTAAACAAGATTTTGTATTGATCAGTTGAGGGCAATGTGAGCAGAGGTTCATGGGAATCTAATCCCATATTTCCCCCAGGAGCTCAGTATTTGCTAATTCAGTGTTTGCTGTGACTTTATAGAACAAACCTACCACAAATAATGACAATAGAGCAAGAACAGAAATGAGAGTGAATGATAAAGCAAAAGTGAAAAAATGTTCATTTGGGGAATCTGAAGGAAGATTCTACTATTTTTTTTGTACCTTTTCTGTGTAAGTCTGAATTTTTAAATGATGTTAAAAAAAAAAACAAAAAACCTGTACCCTTCATCTAGAACCCTTTTTCAGGGGCAAGAATAATCTAGAGACATTGGAAAAAGGTGAGAGAGGCTAAGCCAAGAGTAGGATGCTGAAGAGAGAGCATCTATTTGCTCAGGCTAGCCATGGCAGCATGATTAGGTAGGAGGGTATAGTCAGAAAAGAGAAGAAGTACAAGAGATGTAGAGCCCTGAATGTGAAAAGAATCATGGAATTCAAATCCACTCAGATTTGCAGGAAATTGGGAAACAGGATTTGAAATGGATTAGAGCAATAACTTCAGGTTTAAAACCTTAAACAATGCAAGGTCTTGGAAATTCTCTTTTATGGGTACTGCTTACATGGCATTGAGTCAGTCTGATAGCTTTAAAAGAAGCAGGTAGGGCCAGATACTTTCTTCCTCTGCATTAATATTCATCTTTTCTCAACATTGTGATTCTTCCAGAGTCATTTGTCAAAACCTCTTTTGGTAAAAAATGAGATAAAAAAAATAATTGATGAACAACAACAAAAACCGTCTGTTCCATCTGAAAAAAAAAATGTTTATTTGTATACTGAAATTGATATATGTGTTTATTCGGTTGTGTGGTTTGGGAGAGGCTTTTAGCTTGTTTGTTTAGAAAATAAGTACAATTAACAACATATCCTGAGCACATTCTTAAGTGTATTTGTTGTGAGAGTGTAACACATGTATAAAAGATTCATAAATCATAAACATACAGCTTAATAACTTTTCACAAAGGGATCAACAGAGAATATTATCAGTATTGCAATGGCTATCCTATTCTTTCCCAGTCATTATGTCCCCCAAGGACACCTCTATCCCATCTTCCATAAATTAGTTTTGCCTATTTTTAAACTTTATATAAATGATATTATACAGTATGTACTCTTTCTTATCTGGTTCCTTTATTTATCATTATCTTTATGAAAATCATTGATATTTTTCTATGTAAAAATTCTTTGTACTTTCTCCTTACTATATAGTATTCCATTGTCTGGAGATACCAGAATTTATTTATGAAGTCTACTGTTGAAGGATATTTGGGTTGTTTCCAGTTTGGGGCTATTATAAATAGTAATACTATGTACATTCACATTTCAGTACACTTCTGTCCATGGGGCTTTTACATAGTTGTAAAATTGTTGGGTGTGTGTATATTTGATATTGAGCTTTAATCTATCAAATAGTTTTCAAAGTTGTTAAACCAGTTATTACCTTCACCAGAAGTATATGAAAACTATCCTGGACAACTTTTTATTATTGCCTTCTATCTTTATTTGATTATATTCAGAGAATACATTCAAAAATGTCTACATTTTGGAAGGTAAATTTTTTTTTGTGACCAAATACATGAAAACAATTTAAAATATTCCAAGGACATAAAAGAAAAATTGTGAAATCTATGTTTGTTTTTACATATACACATTCATAAAATTGAGATCTGAATATCTCTGGAAAGATAGCATATTCCTAGATACAAAGACAATATCATACAAATGTCAGTTTTCCCCGAAACTAATATATAAATTTAATGCATTTCCAAATAAATTACAATATGGAATTTTTATAATGTAGAAATTATATTTTTAGTTTTATGCACAAAACCAATTATGAAAAATTGATAATAACTAAAAATTAAAAATAAAATGGTAAATGGATGCTTGTCCTACTACACAATGCATTAGTCTCAAGTTACCATAATATTAATAGAATATGATAGCACAGGAATAGTCATAGGAGACTATAGAGTCTACAACATTATCCCAATACACACAAATTTTACATATAATAGCAATGGTTTTACAATATATTGGATAAAATGCACTTTTTTCAATGACTATGCATCTAGGAAGATAAAATTATACCCTATTAGATACCATGTGAAACTAAATGACACATGAACCTAAAAACTAAATATAAAAAAAAATTAGTAGAATATTTAAAATCACATTTGTGTAACTTTGAAATGGAAGATGACTTAAGAATATTGTAAAGTTCATGTTTCATTCCGCCTTCTGATTACCTCCCCTTTCTTTATCCCTTTCTTCCAAACATGAGAGACTATGGACTATGAGAAACAAACTGAGGGCCTCAGAGGGGAGGGGGTGGGGGAATGGGATAGACCGGTGATGGGTAGTAAGGAGGGTACATATTGCATGGTGCCCTGGGTGTTATACGCAACTAATGAATCATCAAACTTTACATCGGAAACCGGGGATGTACTGTATGGTGACTGACATAATATAATAAAAAAAATTTAAAAAAAAGAAACAAATGACCAATAAATATATTAAAATATATAAAAAAATAAATCTTTAAAATGAAAAAAAAAGAATATTGTAAAGTTCAGAAGTCATAAAAAAGATTATCAACAGATTTGAGTGCATAAAAATCAAAACTTTCTGTCAAAATTCAAAGATAGACTGAGAGAATATATTTGCAATATATATGATGAAGCCTATAACAAAAGAAAATGATTGAATAAATTGTGTTTTCAAAACTAAATGTTACTCATCTATTAAAACGAATGCATTAGATCTATGTGCATTGACCTGGAAAGCGGCCATGTCTTTTAAGAGGGAAAAAACATGCATTCTGAGAAAATGATGGCAGTAGCACAGCTTTTGGGTATTTCTGAGTTCTTACATAAAAATAGAGTGCCTAGAGAGCAAAAACAAAATATTTATGACAAAATCGGGAACAAGTGAACCCCAAAATACAAACAAGTACAGACAAACCACCAGTAACTATAAGATCTAAATGTTATTGACACTTGTATGAGAGAAAGCAGAGAGAAGCAAGGGTGCACCTGACTGATCTAAGAATAATATAATACAAAAAAGTCACCTTAAACTCGGGGAGGTCAATTCAAGAACAGTAGCTGCATCTAGGAAGGGTTTTGCACCCTATAATAGTATATAAATGCAAAAAGCCATGGTAAGGACTAAAGAGTTTGGGTCGGTCTAGCCCCTGTGAACTCTTGAAACTGAATTTGCAGGGCTCCTTTGTAGTACAGGGCCATAAACTGAGGAAAAATGGATGGGAACAAAATGAAAACTGATCCTACTGGGATAAGAGGGACAAAAAAAAAGAGAAGAGTAAAAAAAATTTCAGCAAAGTGAATAAAGCCAGGAAATCTTAGAAAGCATTATGTCATATTTTTAACACTACACAAAAGCAGAAAAGGAAATTTTGTGAAGGCAGAAGGCTATATGAGCCAGGCTCCTTGTAAAAATTCAGAAGAACTGAAATTATTAATATTAAAATGAGCAATTTAAATTATTGAAATTAAATCCCATTCAAAAATACTACATAAAAAAGAATAAGAACCAGAATGACATCTCTATAAGCAATGAAAACTTGCCAGAAAGATGTATTCAAAAGATAGTAAAATATTGCAAAGTACTGTTTCAAAACAAGCTAAAAGACATTAAAAAATGTACAAAATATGAAAAAACAGTATAATTCAATATTATAAAAATTACAAATTGAGATGAGAGAATTCATGAATTAGAAGATATAGAATCATTTTAGAAATGAAGACTAACCTAGAAGGAAACAGGAGTGGATTAACACAACAAAATTTATCTTTATACTTTTTAAAAGATTTATGTATTTATTTGAGAGAGAGAGAGAGAGCATAAGAGTGGGAGAAGGAGCAGAAGGAGAGGGAGAGAGAGAGTCCTCAAGCAGACTCACCACTGAGCACAGAGCCTGATGCAAGGCTTGAACCCAGGACCGTGAGATCATGACCTGAGCCAAAATCAAGAGTCAGCTGTTTAACTAACTGAGCCACCCAGGCACCCCACAATTATATTTAAATATAAATAATGAAAAAGAGAAAAGATTTTTTAAATCAAAAGGAAATAAGAAAAAGATTTCAGATAGTAACATATAGCAATAAAATAAAAGATCCAATATATGGATAAGAGGAGCCCTAAGAAGGAAAATCAAGATAACTAAAAGATTATAAAAACTTTCCTAAAATAATAATAAAAATTTTTGCAGTTATATATTGAAAGAGCATAATGTATACTTGAGTATATAGACTCAGAGCAACCAAACCAAGACATTCTAGTGAAATTATTAGGCTTATAATAGAAAATTAAAAACCTTTGGTGTTCAAGAGAATAAAAAGCACATGACTTATAAAAGATGTAAAAGTTATTATCAGACTCTTTGTCATCTTATCTTTATGCCAGAAGGAAATAAAGCAATATATTTAATGTAGTCAAGGAAATAAAACATGAGCCAAGTAATTTCTACCCAGTGAAATGGATCTTTAAAATTAAAAAGCACTAACTGTTATCAATAGCCAAGAATTTAGGGACTATTGTTCCCATGAGACCTTCGTAAGAAATCTACTAGAAAAGTAACTTAAACCAACCAAAATGACCAAAGAGACATTTATACAAGGACTGATGGTAAGGAGTAAATATATAAATACATATAGAACTAATTAAAATTAAAACAGATTATAGAATCCCACACGTAGATGTATTATAACTATAAAGAGAAAAAGAGTAAGATAGCATATAAAAAATGTTTTAACTATTTCCAGTAATCATAATTAGTGGTAGTAGTATTAGTATTTTGATAAAACTCATATGTATAGAGTAAAACAAATGAATAATTATGGGATATTTTAATTGTAACATTTCCTATGACTCTGCAGGGTTTTCAGAATGCAAGAAAAAAAAATAACAGTGCAACACAGACCATATTAAGTAAAAACCATGTAATTCTGAATTTTAATTTGAAATATCATTAAAAGCATATGAGGTATTTTTTAGAGTATATGTGTGTGTGTCCTGTCTGTCCACCGAAAAGGTCTAGAAACAATCATCAATCTAATAGCAATAGGGCTTCACAGAAATGAGGTCTTGAAATGCTGTTCCACTATTAAAAACAGAGAGGGATGGTGCTTCCTAGAAACATAACTGATTCTGGTCTGGGAAAGGAGATGAACAAAAAGAGCATGCAATATCTTGATATACCAGATAGCATGAAATGATTAAAAACAGTTAGGATTATTATATATCTACAAGAACCATCTTGAAGAATAGTCCACTATCCAAAGATAGAAATTTTGAACTTCAGTAAGAAGAAGAATTGCACTGTATTAAAGCTCAAAAAATAAGTTTAAATACATGATTTCATAACACTTTCCTTTTCTTGTCTTCATTAGCTAGGACTTAACAGTACAATGCTGAAAAGCAGTGGTGAGAGGGAACATCTTGCCTTATTCCTGATCTTAGTGAGAAAGCTTCAAGTTGCTCACAATTAGCTCTAGGTTTGTTTGTTCGTTCGTTTGTTTGTTTGTTTGTTTTTGCAGATACTCCTTATCAAGTTGAGGAAATTCTCCTCTATTCCTAGATTTGCTGAGAGTTTTTATCATGAGTGAGTATTGGGTTTTGTCAAATGCCTTTTCTGTATCTATCGATATGATTGTGTGATTTTTCTTCTTTACTCTATTGATGGATTACATTAATCAATTTTCAAATATTAAACCAGCCTTGCATCCCTGGGATAAATTCCACTTGGTCATGGCATATAATTCTCTTTATACATGGCTGGATTCAATTTGCTAATATTTTGTTGAGGATTTTTGCATGTGTTCATGAGAGTCATTAGTCTGCAGTTTTCTTTCTTCTCTTGCCCTTGGTTTTGGTATTTGGGCAATGCTGGCCGCAATATTAGGAATTATTCTTCTGCTCTAATCTCTTGGAAGAGATTGTAGAGAATTGGTAAAAATTGTTTTCCTAAATGTCTGGTAGGATTCACTAGTGGACCCATTTGGACCTGGTACTTTCTGTTTTGGAAAGTTATTAGTTATTTATCATAGTTATTTATTTTTAAAAACTAATGAGTCATACCCTGAGGATGACTAGAATCCAATTCGTGATCTTGAAAACTGGGTAAATAAAAAGAAAAATCAAGCATTATTCCTATTGTTCCAATATAAACTTTACCCAGGTAATTAAATAGTAGATGTGGGAATTGGCTCTTTAGTAAATAATGTATTTTGAACAAGTAAAACAATAAATGAAAATGAAAGAATAGAATATCATCATTTTGAGAAAAATTCTTTAGGTAATGACAAATTAATTTCCTAATGGATCAAAAAATAACTATCATAGAAATACGTAACACAAAAAATACAAAAAGCAGGCTGCCTTAAAGTACTGCTGTGTGAACAAAAACTGACATATTCTGGTGAGGAGACAATCCTCAAAGAAGAAGAGTTATATGTACTGGGTTTCTATTGGCATGAATTTATCTAGGAGCCAGATACATTCAGCATAATTTCATTCTTAATAGCCAAAAACAAGAAAAAACTCAAATGTCCATCAACTGGTAAACAGATTTACAAATTGTGGTAATTCCACACAATGGAATACTACTGTCTAATAATAAAGGAGTAAACTACTGATCCACATAGAGGCAGAGGTGAAACTCAAAAGTATTATGCAATGTAAGATAGGACACATACAAAATACTACATAGTGAATGAGTTCATGTATTTAAAGTTTAGAAAAGGCAAAAACTATAGGATAGAAAGATTAGTGATTTTTGGGAGATAGTGGATGGGCACAGGAATTCAACTGCAAAGAGGTATAAAGAACTTTTTGAGTGATGAAAATGTTCAGTTTCATCATTTTTAGTTTCTTGACTATACATATTTATCAAATTCATCAAATATCACATTTAAAATTGGTGAATTTTATTGTATATAAATTATACCACAATAAAACTGATTTAAAAATAGAGGGAAAGCCAGACTTCTCATGCTGAAGAAATTCAAACTACTTATGCATTTGCCAAAGTTCTTGGATGTGGATCTGAGTAAGCCTCTGGACCCACCTGTTAATTTGAAGGAATATAAAAGAGAAATGACTGTGTTAAACTGTACCAACATTATAAAATCAACAAGATCCAAATTATGAAAGCTCTATAGGTCAAATGGCCAGGACTCTTCAATAGATAGTTTTACAGACTTAAGATATATCAAACTGGGGGAGGGGAAGGCAAGCTTGGTCAATAGTGTATAGGGATTCACACTTGGCTAATAAAAACACAAAGCAGCCTTCCAGATTCCAGCCCAGCATGTAAGAAGCTTAGAAGTCACCACTCCATCATAACAAGTAACAAGCTGAACCAATTGGAAAATAAACAATTCTTATATCCATCAGAGAAGTGAGGTCACAGAACAAACTGTTGCCCCCTCCCCCCACCACCACCTATTGGAAAGAAAGAGAAGCAGATACAGAGAATCCAATATCCTGAAGCAGAAACCCATGAGCAGAAATGTCCAGAGGAACCAGTGCTGGGGCAGGAAAATTTAGACTGTAAATGAGAAATTACTGGAGGCTTAGTATGGACAAACCTGAGAGTTAAAAACTCCAAGGGGACCCAGTCACAAATCGGCCTGCACACTTTTGTGAGTTTCACCTCCAAGAGTTCTACAAGGTCCTAACAGTAAATAATAGAAAAGAATCCTCTCTGTGCTTCCATTATGAAGAGGGGAAAGGGAACCATCTTGAAATATGCCATAGTATCTTTTCTTTTTAACAAGGCCTGCACTCAGGAAAAACTATTTTACAAAGCATAATCTGCTAGAGTTTAATCAGAGCCTAGCCAACCTGGGAGAAAGGAAGTACTCAACTCCATCTCCCTCTAGCCACCCTATCCCACCTGAGAGGAGAAAAACAACTGAAGAGCACTGGTGATGTTCACATTTCAGAGGCCTGCTCACCAAAAGGTTGAGACCTAATCACAAGACTATAGAGGTTTTCCTTTCCTCCGGAATTTATTACTACATTCTAAAGTCCTATTAATCATAGTTCTTTTTACTCAGTACATCACATTCATTTTCAACAACAACAACAAAAAATAACAAGGCATACTAAAAGGCAAGAAGCACAGTTTAAGAGACTGAATAAGTATCAGAGCCAGAGTCAGATTGGCAGGAATGTTAAGATTTTCAGACCATTAATTTTTTTAAAACTATGACTAATATGATAAGGGCTTTAATGGGAAAATTAGACAACATACAATAACAAACAGATAATGTAAGCAGAGAGATGGAAATCCTACAAAAAGACTCCTAAAAGAAATGCTAGAATTCAAAAAAGAAAAAAAAAAAAACAGTAATATAAATGAAGAATACCTTTAAGTGGGCTCATTAGTAGACTGGATAGAACTAAGGAAAGAATCTCTGAACTTGAGGATATGACAATATAAACTTCAAAAACTGAAAAGCAAAGAGGAAAAAAAGGTTGAAAAAAGAACACAGAGTGTCCAAGAACTGTGGGACAGCTACAAAATGTGTAACAAATACAAAATGGGGATCCCCCCAAAAAAGAGGAAAGAAGCAATATTTAAAACAGTAATGATTGAAAATTTCTCCACTAAACCACAGATCTGGGAAGCTTGGAGATACGAAGTATGATGAATTCCAAAGCAAAACAAAACAAAAGAAAAACAAAAACAAAAACCCTACACCTAGGCATATCATATGCAAAATAGAGAAAATCAATGATCAAGAAAAATTTTTGAAGGAAGCCAGAGAAAAAAACACATCCTTACAGAGGAGCAAAGGTAAGAATTACACCTGACTTCTCAGAAACCAGGCAAGGAAAAAAAAAAATACAAGGCGGGGGAGTGAAGTGAAATACTTAGTGTTGAGAGAATAAAAAATACCAACCTGGAATTCTGTACCCCGTGAAATTATCCATCAAAAGTAAAATAGAAATAAAGACTTTCTCAAATAAAAGATGAGATAATTTATTGCAAATAGATCTGCCTTGCAAAACAAATGTTAAAAAGAATCTCTTCCAAGAAAAGAAAAATGACATGTCAGAAACTTGGATCTACATAAAGGAAATAAGAGCATTGGAGAAGGAGTAAGTGAAAGGGCATTAGACTGAACTATGGCTTTGTTCATAAAATAGAAAATAGATCAATAGAACAAGATAGAAAGCCTAGAAATAGATCCACATAAATATAGTCAAATGATCTTTGAAAAAGGAACAAAAGCAATACAATGAAGCAAAAATTGTCTTTCAACAAATGGTGCTGGAATGAGTGGACATCCCCATGCAAAAAACAAAACAAAACAAAGCCCCACAAAACCTAAACATAGACCTTACACCCTTCACAAAAATTAATTCAAAATGCATCATAGACCTAAATGGAAAATGCAAAACTATAGAACTCCTACAAAATAATAGAGGAAAAAAACCTATGTGGTCTTGGATACGGAGACACCTTTTAAAATACAACAACAAATGTATGAAAGAAATAATTGAGGGACATAGTCCAAGATGGTGAAGGACTAGGAGACCTTGTTTTCATCTGGTCCCTTGAATTTAGCTAGATAGCTATCAAATCATTCTGAACACCTGCAAACTCAACCAGAGAGCTAAGAAAAGAATAGCTGCAACTCTACAAATAGAAAAGTGACCACTTTCTGCAAAGTAGGAGGTGCAGAGCAGTGAATCTGAGGTGATATATGAAAAGATAAACCTCGGGGTGAGGGAGCCTCCATCAGCCAGCTACCGGAAAGTGATATAGCAGTGGAGCACAAAATCAGAACTTTTAGAAGTCTTCTCCAGCAAGGGACTTCCCTGTCTGTAAGGTGCTCAGGTAACAAAGCAGGGCAGAATACTAGGTGGGACAGTGTGGTCTCAGGATCCCTGGGATCACAGGAAGACCAGGGGTGCCTGAGTATGGCAGAGTTCGCAGGCATCAGAGCAGGTAAGCCACTTGCAATCAACAAGACCAGGAGTAGGCTCTCAGCTCAGGGTTGCCATTTACAATGAACCACTGCAAAATTGGGCAACTGCTCTCTGAGCAGGGGCCCAGAAAGTGGAAAACTGCCGGAAGAGCCCCCTTCTTCTGATGGGAGGAGTGGCATGTGTACATACCACAGGAGTCTGCAGAGTTTAGAGAATCAAAGTAGAGCCACATGTCTGAGATAGAAAAGCTCATCACAGGCTGTGTGAGCATGGAGTGTGGACAGAGACCAAGAGACAGGAGGAACTGACTGCTTTTCTCTGAGGGAGCACTGAGGAGTGGGGCCCTGAGCTCTTGGCTATGGGACTGGAGATCAGGAGGCCACCATTTTCATTCTCATCCTCTAAAGCTGCATGGAAAGCCTTCAGGGAACAAAAGCCATCTAAAGCAATCCGGAGCCCACTTACTTAGTCTGGCCCCCTGGCCAGGGTGGTGCAATTCTTCCCAGGGCAAAGAAACAGGGGAATCAGCACAACAGGCACCTTCCCCAGAAGACCAGCAAGAATATACAGCTAAGAGCAAGTTTACCAATCATACAGAAATGCAAAACTCCAGCGCTAGGGGAAAATAGTGTATAGAATTCATGGGGTTTTTTTCCCCACAATTCTTTAGTCTTTCAATTTTAATTTTTTCTCTTTCCTTTTTCAACCAATTTCTTATTTTACCAACCCTTTTCTTGAAATCTTTTTGAATTTTCATTTTTACAGTTACATCTATCCTTTCATCATATTTAATTTTATTTTTTTACATATGTAAATTTTTCTTTCTTTACAATTTTGGGATCTAGTTTTCTAATAAACAGGACAACATACACACATGATCTAATGTATTGCTCTGTTCTGTTCACCTGTTTGATCATATTCTCTCATTTTTTAAAATTTTTATTTATTTATTTATTTATTTATTTATTTATTTATTTTGGTTTCAGGTCTCTTCTAATTTGTTTAGTGTATATTTCTCTGGGGGTCATTGTTGCCATTTTAGTATTTTGTTCTGTCATTTATCTATTCTTCTCTGGTCAGAATGACAAGACAGAAAAACACACCTCAAAAAAGACAAGAGGAAGTCCTGACTGCAGAGACTTAATCAGTATGGATATAAGTGAGATGTCAGAACTAGAGTTCAGAATAATGATTATAAAGATACTAGCTGGACTTGAAAAAAGCATAGAAGACACAAGAGAATCCCTTTCTGGAGAAATAAAAGAACTAAATCTAACCAAGTCAAAATCAAAAAGGCTATTAATGAGATTCAATCAAAAATAGAGGCTCTAAGTACTAGCATAAATTAGGCAGAAGAGAGAATTAGTGATATAGAAGACAAAAAAATGAAGAACAAAAAAAAAGCTGAAAAAAAGAGAGATAAACAACTACTGGGACACAAGGGGAGAATTTGAGAGATAAGTGATACCATAAAGCAAAACAATATTAGAATAATTGGGATGCCAGAAGAGGAAAGAGAGAAAGGGATGGGGGGCAGAAGGTATATTGGAGCAAATTATAGTAAGAACTTCCCTAATCTGTGGAAGGAAACAGGCATTCAAGTCCAGGAGGGACAGAGAACGCCCCTCAAAATCAATAAAAAAAAGGTCAACACCTCAACATATAATAGTGAAACTTGCAAATCTCACAGACAGAGAAAATCCTGAAAGCACTCAGGACAAGAGGACCATAACCTACAAGGGTAGAAACATCAGACAGGCAGCAGACCTATCCACAGAGACCTGGCAGGCCAGAAAGGACTGGCATGATATATTCAGGGTGTTAAAGAGAAAAATATGCAGCCAAGAATACTTTACCAAGCTAGGATGTCATTCAAAATAGGAGAGATTAAAAGCTTTTGGTACAAACAGAAACTAAAAGAATTTATGATCACTAAAGCAGCCCTACAAGAAATATTAAAAGGGATCACTTAAGCAAAGAGAGGGCCCAAAAGTAACATAGACCAGAAAGGAATACAGACAATAAACAGAAACAGTGAATTTACAGGTAATACAAAGGCACTAAATTCATATATTTCAATAATTACTCTGAATGTAAATGGGTTAAATGCCCCAATCGAAAGATGCAGGGTATCAGATTGGATAAAAAAGCAAGACCCAGGGCACCTGGTGGCTCAGTTGGTTAAGCGACAGACTTCAGCTCAGGTCATAATCCTGGAGTCCCAGGATTATGTCCTGCATTGGGGTTCCACTCAGCTGGAAGTCTGGTTCTCCCTCTGGCCCTCTCCCCTCTCATACTCTCTCTCTCTCTCTTTCTCTTTCTCTCAAATAAATAAATAAAAATCTTTAAAAAATAAATGTTAAAAAAAAAAAAGCAAGACCGATTAATATGCTGTCTACAAGAGACTCATTTTAGACCCAAAGGCACCTCCCGATTGAAAGTGAGGGGGTGGAAAACCATTTATCATGCTAATGGACATCAAACAAAAGCTAGGGTGGCAATCCTTATATCAGACAAATTAGATTTTAAACCAAAGACTGTAAGAAAAGATGAGGAAGGACACTATATCATAATTAAAGAGTCTATCCGACAAGAAGATCTAACAATTGTAAATATTTATGCCCCTAATATGGGAGTGGCCAATTATATAAACCAATTAATAAAAAATTTAAAAAACACATTGATAATAAAACAATAATAGTAGGGAATTTTAATACCCTACTCACTACAATGGACAGATCATCTAAGCAGATCAACAAAGAAACAAGGGCTTTGAATGACACAGTGGACCAGATGGACTTCATAGATGTATTCAGAACATTCTATCCTAAAGCAACCAAATACACATTCTTCTCAAGGGCACATGGAACATTCTCCAGAATAGATGACATATTGGGTCACAAATCAGGTCTCGACTGGTACCAAAAGATTGCGATCATTCCCTGTATATTTTCAGACCACAGGGCTTTGAAACTTGAATTCAATCACAGGAGGAAATTTGGAAGGAACTCAAATACATGGAGGTTAATGAGCATCCTACTAAAGAATGAATGGGCCAACCAGGAAATTAAAGAAGAATTTTAAAAATTCATGGAAACAAATGAAAGTGAAAACACAACTGTTCAAAATCTTTGGGATGCAGCAAAGGCAGTCCTAAGAGGGAAATATATAGCAATACAAGCCTTTCTCAAGAAACAAGGAAGTCTCAAATACACAACCTAACCTTACACCTAATGGAGCTGGAGAAAGAACAGAAAGTAAAGCCTAAACCCAGCAGGAGAAGAGAAATAAAAATTAGAGCAGAAATCAATGAAATCAAAATCAAAAGAACAATAAAACAGATTAACAAAACTAGGAGCTGGTTCTTTGAAAGAATTAATAAGATCAAAAAACCCCTGGCCAGACTTATCACAAAGAAAAGTGAAATGACCCAAATAAATAAAATCACCAATGAAAGAGGGGAGATCACAATCAACACCGAAGAAATACAAACAAGAACATATTATAAGCAACTAAATGCCAACAAATGAGGCAATCTGGAAGAAAGGGATGCATTCCTAGAAATGTATAAACTATCAAAACAGGAAGAAATAGAAAACCTGCACAAACCCATAACCAGCAAGAAAATTGAAGCAGTAATCAAAAATCTCCCAAAAAACAAGAGTCCAGGGCCAGATTTCTTCCCAGGGGAATTCTACCAAACATTTAAAGAAGAATTAATACCTTATTCTTCTGAAGCTGTTTCTAAAAAATAGAAATGGAAGGAAAACTTCCAAACTTATTCTATCAGGCCAGCACTACCTTGAACCCAAAACCATACAAAGACCCTACCAAAAAGGAGAGTTACAGACCAATATCCCTGATGAACATGGATGCAAACATTCTCACCAAGGCACTAGCCAATAGGATCTAACAGTGTATTAAAAGGATTGTTCACCACAACCACATGAGATTTATTCCTGGGATGCAAGGTGGTTCAACACCTGCAAACCAATCAATGTGATACACTACGTTATTAAAAGAAAGGACAAGAACCATATGACCTTCTCAATAGATGCAGAAAAAGCATTTGACAAAGTACAGCATCCTTCTTGATTAAAACTCTTCCCAGTGTAGGATTAGAGGGAACATACCTCAATATGATAAAAGCCATGGACAAAAAACCCACAGCAAATATCATTCTCAATGAGGAAAAACTGAGAGCTTTTCCGCTAAGATCAGGAACACAGCAGGAATGTCCACTATCACCACTGCTGTTCAACACAGTACTAGAAGTCCTAGCCTCAGCAATCAGACAACAAAAAGAAATAAAAGGCATCCAAATAAGCAAAGAAGAATTCAAACTCTCACTCTTCACAGATGACATGATACTTTATGTGGAAAACCCAAAGACTCTGCCCCCAAACTCCTAGAACTCATTATAGGAATTCAGCAAAGTGGCAGGATATAAAATCAATGCACAGAAATCAGTTGCATTTCTATACACTAATAATGAGACAGAAGAAGGTGAAATTAAGGAGTTGATCCCATTTACAATTGCACCCAAAACCATAAGATACCTAGGAATAAACCTAACCAAAGAGGCAAAGTTTCTGTATGCAGAAAACTATAGAACAGTCATGAAAGAAATTGAGGAAGACACAAAGAAATGGAAAAACCTTCCATGCTCATGAATCAGAACAAATATTGTTAAAATGTCTATGCTACCTACAGCAGTATATACATTCAATGCAATCCCCATCAAAATACCATCAACTTTTTTACAGAGCTGGAACAAATAATCCTACAATTTGTGTGGAATCAGAAATGACCCCGAATAGCCAAAGGAATGTTGAAAAAGAAAACCAAAGCTGGGGGCATCACAATGCTGGACTTCAAGCTCTATTACAAAGCTGTGATCATCAAGACAGTATGGTACTGGTACAAAACAGACACATCTATCAATGAAACAGAAGAGAGAACCCAGAAATGGACTCTCAGCTCTATGGTCAACTAATCTTCGATAAAGCAGGAAAGAATATCCAATAGAAAACAAAACAAAAACAAAAACAATCTCTTCAACAAATGGTGTTGGGAAAATTGGACAGCCACATGCAAAAGAATGAAACTGGGCCATTTCCTTACACCATACACAAAAATAAACTCAAAATGGATGAAAGACATAGATATGAAACAGGTATCCATCGAAATCCTAGAGGAGAACATAAGCAGCAACCTTTCCGACCTTTGTTGCAGCAACGTCTTGCTAGTCACGTCTCCAAAAGCAAGGGAAACGAAGGTGAAAATCAACTATTGGGACTTCATCAAAATAAAAAGCTTTTGCACAACAAAGGAAATAGTCAACAAAACCAAAAGACAACTGACAGAATGGGAGAAGGTATTTGCAAATGACTTATCAGATCAAGGGCTACTATCCAAAACCTATAAAGAACATATCAAACTCAACACCCAAAGAACAAATAATCTAGTCAAGAAATGGGCAGAAGACATGAACAGACATTTCTCCAAAGTAGACATACAAATGGTGAACAGAAACATGAAAAAATGCTCCACATCACTTGGCATCAGGGAAATACAAATCAAAACCACAATGAAGTAACACCTCACACTGGTCAGAATGGCAAAAGTTAACAAATCAGGAAATGACAGGTGTTGGCGAGGACGCAGAAAAAGGATAACCCTCTTACACTGTTGGTGGGAATGCAAGCTGGTGAAGCCACTCTGGAAAACAGTATGGAGGTTCCTCAAAAAGTTCAAAATAAAACTACCCTATGACCCAGCAATTGCACTACTAGGGATTTACCCCAAAGATACAAATGTAGTAATCCGAAGGGGCACCTGCACCCCAATATTT
Source organism: Ursus americanus (assembly GCF_024610735.1). Taxonomy (NCBI): domain Eukaryota; kingdom Metazoa; phylum Chordata; class Mammalia; order Carnivora; family Ursidae; genus Ursus; species Ursus americanus. The sequence continues at coordinate 37,398,036 of NC_142139.1, read as the reverse complement.
ATAGCAGCAATGTCCACTATAGGCAAACTATGGAAAGAGCCCAGATGCCCATCAAGAGATGAATGGATAAAGAAGATGTGAGATGCACACACACACACACACACACACACACACACACACACACAATGGAATACTATTCAGCCATTAAAAAAATGAAATCCTGCCATTTGCAATGATGTAGATGGAACTAGAGGGTATTATGCTAAGTGAAATAAGTCAATCAGAGAAAGACAATTATCATACGATCTCATTCATATGTGGAATTTAAGAAACAAAACAGAGGATCATAGGGGAAGAGAGGAAACAATAAAACAAGATGAAATCAGAGAGGGAGACAAACCATAAGAGACTCTTAATCATGGGAAGCAAACAGGGTTGCTGGAGAGGAAGAGGGTGTGGGGATGGGGCAATTGGGTGATGGGCATTAAGGAAGATACATGATGCAACGAGCACTAGGTACTGTATAAGACTGATTAGTCACTGACCTCAACCTCTGAAACTAATAATACATTATATGTTAATTAATTGAATTTAAATTAAAAAATAAAAATTTTTAAAAAATGATTAGTTGGACTTGATTAAAATTTAACACTTCTGCTCTGTAAAAATCATTGTTAAGAGAATGAGGAGACAAGCCACAAACTAGGAGAACATATTTGCAAAAGACACATCAGGTAAAGGACTATTATCTAAAATATACAAGGAACCCTTCAAATTCAACAATAAGAAAATGAACCACCCAATTTTAAAATGTACAAAACATCTCATCAAGGAAGATATACAGATGTCAATAAACATATAAAAAATGTTCAACATTTTATGTCATTAGGGAATTACAAATTAGAATGAGATTCCATTACACCAATTAGAAGGACCCAAATCCAAAACACTAACAATAGCAAATGCTGGTGAGGATATAGAGCAATGGGATGGCATGAATGGATGATGGTACAGCCACTTTGGAAGACAAGTTTGCTGTTTCTTATAAAACTAAACATATCTTAGCATACACAATGTAGAAATTACTCTCCTTGGTAGTTAGTCAAGTGAATTAAAAACTTAGGGCCACACAAATACCTGCACACATATGTTTATAGCAGCTTTATTCATAATTGCCAAAACTTAGGACCAATTAATCATGCCCTTCAGTGGGTGAATGGATAACTAAATTGTAGTATATCCAGACAATAGAATACTATTCAGCACTAAAAAGAAATGGGCTATCAAGTCATGAAAAGTCATGAGGAATCTCACATTTCTAACATATTACTATGTGAAAGAAGCCAATCTGAGAAGATTATATACTATATGATTCCAACTATATGATATGCTGGAAAAGGCAGAACTACAGAGACAGTAAAAAGATGGCTGGTTGCCAGGTATAAAAAGACAGAGGGGAAAGAATAGGCAGAGCACAGAGGAGTTTTAGAGCAGGGAAATGATTCTGTATGACACTATAATGGTGGATACATAGCATTATACATTAGCCCAAACCCATAGAATATTCAACACCAAGAGGGAGCCCAAAAGCAAACTATGGACTTCAGATATAACTAATGTAATATATCACTGTAGCACAGGATGTCAATAGTGAGTTTGTGAGAGTGGAAAAGGGGGCCAGGGGCAGGGGTTATAATGTAACTCCCTTGGACTTTCCACTCAATTTTGATGTAAATCTAAAACTCTTCTAAAAATTGTTTATTAATTTTTAAAATAATATAGATTACTATTTTACTGACACGGAAACATGTTGTGGGCATGTACAAAGAGTGTGTCCAGGATGATCCTAATTTGTTTAATAAAATATGTTCATAAGTAAAACAACAACAACAGCAAAGCAATGTAAGAAAGCGATTAAGAGTGAGAATACTGGTTACTTTGGAAGGGAGAGAAGAACTCTTGTTAGAATGGGCTACACAAAGGGTCTTCTCAGTGGTAGCAAAGTTCTATTTTCTCACCTGCCTTGTGTTTATAAGATATTCGTCTTATATATAGTTCACTAAGCTTGCAGTTCTCCCAGTTGGATTCCAGATATACATTATCAGCTTCACCCCGGAACTTGTTAGAAGTGCACATTTTCAGACCCCGCCCAGGCCTACTGAACCAGAAGCACTTGAGATAGGAAGAGCAATCTGTGTTTTGACAATCTGTCCAAGTTTTCAGATGCATGCTAAAGTTTGAGAATCATTGCACTGAGTCCTACATTTGTTCTTTGTAGTTTGTTGATTCTACATCTTATTTTACAGAAGAAGTTTGAAACATTTTTTTAATTGCAGAATAAAGTGTTTTTTTAGCAATTCGGGGGGAGGAACTTCTGCTATATATGTAGTTACAAGTTTTATATGTTGATATGATAAGAATATGAAAGGATGTACATCAAATTCTTAGCATTGATTAATGCAGGGAAGTGGAGTTAAAAGATAATGTCACTTCTTTAAATTTCTATTGCTGATTTATTAATTTGAGTTGAATGTCACTTTCATAACTTAAAAGAATTATAGATTTAAAAGATTAAAAACACAAAATCTACAACTCTAACTTAAGCATTTTCTAAATTGTGTTTCCTAGAATGCTGGTATCCTACCTGATGTTAATAAGTATTCCAATTAAAATGTGCAGTGGTCAAATAAAGTATAAAGAATATCTTAGAATTTCAAAATACAAATTAGTATTTTAAATAAGAGTTTCTACATGGTTAGCTTTACCCAGTATCTCCCATTAAAAAATAAAACCTATAAATGCTTTCTTTCCCAAATTCCTATTAATATCTAGCAGCCATGGTGTGTTGGAGCCAGCTTGTACAGTGATCCAATTGTGCTCCTCTCTTCCCAGCTCTGCATTCAGACACATTGAGTTGGTTGCTTGAAATCAGCTATAGTGAGAGTATTTACACCATGGAAATCAGCAAACATTACAAATCAAGACTCCACCTACCCCTAGAGCTGGCTGTTAAGCAATTTTCAGCACACCACTCCAGCAGACTCAGCATTTTCTGGAACACAAGAAAATTCTGCTTTACATTATTTTGTTTCGGAATCTGGCAGTCCTCAATAATTTAAAATTTGTTATATTCTTCATTTATAATACCTAAAATCAAATCAAAATTTTATTACTCCTAGCACACTAAAATTTATCCATAAAAAACTTTTAAAACACTAAAAAGAATGTTGGGGAAGAGTAGAAGTTGAGCAAAAGAAGTAGAAAGGTATCTTCTGCGATGTTGCTATACAGGTATAGAAATCTGAGGGTAGAACAAAGCATTTCTAATATCTGCAAAGAAAAAAGAGACAATTTAGAATTTTTATGTTTATGTGATACTGCTTTTCTTAGCTGGTATAAAGTTCTGATTATTTTTTTCTCCAACTGGAAGTACTGCTAATCCCATCCAGTAGAAATAGCTCCAGTTCCCCCCATAGGACAGCATCTGAAAGTAGTTCTAGATTTGTGTATTTTTGACTAAGATGACCACTGTTCTAAAGAACATTGTCACATCCATGTCAAATCAGTAAGCAACTTCCTCAGTCAGACTAGTTTGAAATACGGTTCCCGTAAACACCATCCTAGCTGGCACATACGTCATTCCTTTATCCACTCTCAGCTACTTTTACATGGACTCCTCAGAAATTAAAACTTAGTACACCCACAGAAGAGTGGGACAGGGGCCAGTGGTTGGAGATTTTTGAACAGGTGGTGGCCTGCCAGAGTGTGACAGTAGAGCTCATCTTTATAATGGAAAATTCACATTATTTCTTAACCTCATAACAAAAGAGATGGATATTATATAACCAAAGTTCCCCCTTGCCAAGCCTGGGTTGCTGGCAGCCACCCTCCTTAAACAGAATTAGAACACATCGCACAGATAAACTATGTAGCATGCGTCTATGAAAGCAGAAGTGGGAATCCCAGCAGCAGGAAAACAAACCCCGTTGCCCAGCAACACTGTGGCCATGGGCTGTACAGTAACATCAAGCCCAGCCCTTGAAGCAAGACTCCAATTCCTCATCCATGGAGTCATGCATACCAGAATTACAGGCTCGCATGACATAGGCTTCTGAGTGAAAGAGGAAACTCTGATTGTGAATTGTACCATGGGCTTTCCTCACACACAGTAGTAGAAACTGACCATGAGCTCAAACAGAATTCTCATTGCCACATGACTATTCCAGGGATGATGTCGGGCCATTTACAGATACGTGGTAAATCACAGTGAGAGTAGCTACAAAGTACATTACCGTGTTGATAGAAGCATTTACATCATCATGATATTTATATCATTTAAATATATGACACTACATTATGTTTACATCTAATTCTGGGGAACATTAGATAAACAGTTGAGTTTTTATAATTCAACCCCCTCATAACACACATACCCATTCACAAGGGCACACCGAAACTATGAAGATGAGTGAGTGTTACCAAAAGCCAAGCCCGTTCTAGTCATTTCCTCTACTCTCAAAACATCTCGGACTTATAAAACTCCATTTGTTTTCAGTAATTATTGTGGATGTCTCCATGCTGACAGGTGAACTTCAAACATCTTTTTAGGCTTATGTGAGAAGCATATATCGATCTTATTCATATAATGAGAGCCATGGGAGTTGAAGATCCTCTTAAGGAAGACTTAGGACTTAGCTTCACATCCCTGATCATTATCATTTGCTTCTGAAGTTTAACTCTTTATCTGACTATTAAAAGCATAGCTTTCCACATCCAAATGTCAAAAGAAAGAGGATTTTCTAATCTTGGTGATATTCTGTCCTCATGATAATAGCTACCATGTATGGTGCACTTTTCTCAGGTACTTTATTTACATTATTTTATGTATTCATTACAAGAATCCTATGGCTTAGTTTACAGATAAGAATACTAAAATTCAAAAACCTTGCAGAACTAGCCTAGGGATGCATGGTCAGCAAGAGGTAGAGCTAAGATTTTAACGGTCTTCCTGAAAAGCTGTTGAGTGTTCCCACTTCAATATTCTCCCTCAACATGACACCAAATATTCACTGCTCCTCTTAATTCTTGCTCCTTTGGTTTCTTGATTCAGTAAGACACAGGCACTGTCTTCCAACCATTCTTGTGAAAATCAAGAACAGGAAAATAAGTATCCTAGTTTGTTTATAATCTTATAGGGTATCCCTGCTGGGAATGAACCCAATGAAAAAGGACTGAATTGCCTCCCAGATTCCCTTCCGAGAGTGTAGTTCTGAGGAAGGCAGCCATTGCTGCGTTGTAATCGAGACGAGCTGACTTTTGTGCTGTCTCTGTGAGATGTGCCCTGGCACTCACATTTCCTGGCCCTTAACTTGATGAATGTTGGCACAGCACAGTGGCTATTGCCTGCAGGAACCTTAATGAATGATTGCATTCTGATTGACTTCTAGCCCAGAAAAAATGCTGAATATACTCACTTTCAATACCCAGTGGCTCTTCCATTAATGCCTGGCTGATTTTACATGTGGACCAAAGTCCCTAATAAATGTAGCATTAAACTCAGTCACAAAAGCGCACACCATCAAGTGTGACTTGCGGACTGTACAGAGACATCAAGATAACTGTAGTTACCTACAGGTAACTGTAGGTACTGGAGTACCTACCCTGCAATTTTGCTGTGAATCTTGAAGTGTTATTAAAAAATTGTCTTTAAAAAAATTAGGTATAAATTTACGACTGTAGGTTGATTCTAGGTGCCTCAAAATTGGTAACCAAATGAAATGTAAAACAAAATGAACATGAATTTTTCTTGGTAACTAAGAAAGTTTGTATCATTAATTTTTTATAGTATATCACTCCTAGGAATAAAGTGTTTCTCCATTTTTGTTAGGTGGTTCTACACAATAGCAAGCAATACCATGTGTATCCTAATAAGAAAAACTTAATCCTAATAAAAACTTAAGGGAAGAGGTGTCTGAGTGGTGCAGTCAGTTGGGCATATGACTCTTGCCCAACTCTCAGGTTCTTGGCTCTCAGGTTCAGAGCTGAAGCCCTGCATCCGGCTCCGCACTCAGTGTGGAGTCTGCTTGTCCCTTTCCCTCTGCTTTTTCCCTTGCTCTCTCTCTCTCTTTCTCTCTCATTGAATCTTGTGTAATAAATTTTCTTTGTAATAGTAATTAATATTATTATTTTTCCTTTTCCTTGTATCAAACAAAATTCTTCAAAATTATTATTATAGATAATCTCAAGTATAATATTTAAATGTATGACAAAAACGATTTCCCTAACCATTCTCCTACTAATGGATATTTATTTACAGTGTTTTTCTATCAAAGAATTCTGCAAAATTAATATGCACAAATATAAATTTTTGTGCAATCTGTCTCCACGAGGTGTAAATGCTCTGACAGAGAATATGAGCTTTCTTAAGGCTGTTGAAAGATATGACCAAACTGTTTCTCTAATCAATTGGTATACATTTACACAACCACCAGCCATGAGAGGATCCATGTCAAGAAACACTTGTTAACATTGGCTACTACATTTTCAAAAAACATTTGTTCATTGATAGCTAGAAAAGGGTTTCTCATTTTCATTTTCTTTTCTTTTTTTAAAGATTTTATTTATTATTTGAGAGACTGAGCAAGCAAGAGAGAGAGCAGGAACAGGGGGAGTGGCAGGCAGAGGGAGAGGGAGAAGTAGGCTCCCCGCTGAGCAGGGAGCCTGATGGAAGACTCAATCCCAGGACTCTGAGATCATGACCTGAGCCGAAGGCAGATGCTTAACTGACTGAGTCACCCAGGCACCACTATTTCTTTTATTTCTAATGGTATTAAGTATTAATGTTCTTAATAATTTATTTGTCTAATTGATCTATCATGGTAGTGAAAATCTCTCACAATAATTAAATTTTGCTAAAACTACTTTGAATTTCTAAAAGCTTTCACTTTCTCTATTAGTGATACTATACCATTCCATGCATGAGGATTTTTTAATGTTTTTATCTTTGTTACTAATTTTTACCATGTCTTGATTAATTTATAGCATTTAATGTTTTTGCTTTAAATTCTACCTTATCTAGTACTAATACTGCTTTCTTTTTATTTCAAATGTATAATACAGTATTATTAACTATGTTATACCTTACTATGCTATACCTTACATCCCCGTGACTTACTTATTTTATAATCGAAAGTTTGTTCCTTTTGACCACCTTACCGATTTCATCTACCCCCGGCAACCAACAGTTTTTTTTGTGTCTATTTCAATGTTTTTTTAAGATTCCACATATAAGTGAGATCATATGGTACTTATTTTTCTGTCTTATTTCACTTAGCGCAATGCCCTCAAGATCCATCTATGTTGTGGTGCTTGTGTGTCTCAGTCAGTTAAGTGTCTGATTTCAACTCAGGTCATGATCTCGGGGTCCTGAGATTGATCAGGGAGTCTGCTTCTCCCTCTCCCTCCCTCTGCTCCCCCCTCCCCCTGCTGGTGCTCTCTCTCCCTCTCTCTCTCTCAAATAAATAAATAAAAATCTTTTTTAAAAATCCGTCCATGTTATCACAAATGGCAGAATTTCCTTCTTTTTTATGGTGAATAACATTCCATTGTATATACATACCACATTTTCTTTATCCATTCATCCATTGATGAACACTTAGGTTGCTTCCATATCTTGACGATTGTAAATAATGGTGCAGTACACACAGGTATGCATATATGTTTTCAGATTAGTGTTTTCTTTTCTTCTGGGTAAATATCTAGTAGTGGGATTGCTGGCTCATATGACAGTTCTATTTTTAAGTTTTTATGGAACCTCCATACTCTTTCCCACAGTGGTTGCACCAAATTCCCACCAACACGTACAAGGATTCCCTTTTCTCCACATCCTTGCCAACACTTGTTATTTCTTGTCTTTTTGATAATGCCATTCTAAGTGGTGTAAGGTGATCTCATTGTGGTTTTGATTTGTGTTTGCCTGATGATTAGTGATGTTGAGCATCTTTTCATGTGTCTCTTGGCCATCTGTAGGTCTCCTTTGGAAAAATTTCTACTCGGGTCCTCTGCTCATTTTGTAATCAGCTTGTCTGGTTTTTTGCTATTGAGTTGTATGAGTTCTATATATATTTTAGATATTAATCTCTTATCAGATATATGATTTGCAAATATTTTCTTCCATTAAGTAGGTTGTCTTTTCATTTTGTTGATAGTTTCCCTCACTGTGCAGAATATTTTTAGTTTGGTAGAGCCCCTTGTTTATTTTTGACTTTGTTGACATTGCTTTGGGTGTCAAATCCAAAAAAATCTATGCCCAGATTAATGTTAAGAGGCTTACTTTCTTTGTTTTCTTCTAGGAATTTTATGTTTTCGGGTCTTATGTTCAAGTCTTTAACCCATTTTGAGTTAGTTTTTGTGTATGGTGTAAGATAGTAATCTAGTTTCATTCTTTTGCATGTAGCTGTCCAGTTTTTTCAACACCATTTATTGAAGAGACTGTCCTTTCCCCTTTTTATATTCTTGGCTCTTTTGTTGCAAATAAATTGACCACATATACAGGGGTTTATTTCTGGGCTCTCTATTTTGTTCCATTGATATATGTGTCTGTTTTTATGCATATACCATACTGTTTTGATTATTATAGCTTTGTTGTATATTAACTAATATACATTTATTGGCCTAACTAATACTTGGTCATATTTCTAACAATATGTATTTTCTTTTTGTCCTTTTAAAAATATTTGCTTTCTGATTTTTCTTTATTTATTTTCCCTAAGTAGAGGTTTGGTTGGGGGTTTTGTTTGTTTGGTTGGGGGTTTTGTTTGTTTGGTTGGTTTTGCTGTTAGTTTATTATCTTTGACTTGCAAAGAAAAATATCTATACTTATCCCTTAAGTAATTACCTTACAGTTTTCAAAGACAGTTGTAAAATTATATTAAAGTGACCATGAGAGTTAGGGCAAAGTAATCATTTATTAACTGCCACTGATAGAGAATAAGTTTTGGGCCTTTGCTTTTGAATATTCTCCGATTTCTAGATCTTAATTTAATTTTTCCTGTATTTTTCCTTCTTTAATATATTATACAATAAAAGCCAAATTTTGTGAACTGTGTGGTAATTTAGATATTAGTCTAGTAGTTTTTACCAATGATTTAGACAAGTTACTTTTTTTAAAGTTTTTTATTTATTTAAGTAATCTCTATACCCAACGTGGGGCTCAAAACCATGACCTCCAAGATCAAGAGTCAAATGCTCCTCCCACTGAGCCAGCCAGGCACCCCTAGACTAGTTGCTTTCTGCAGCCACTATTTCCTTTGTCAAAAATTCTGAACTTCGACACTATTTATATTGTCATAACTCAGATTTTTAAATTGTGTGTTTATGATGTCAGGAAAGCATATTTTTAATTCACACATAAAAAGAATGTCTTTCTGTTGATCTCACACGTTGATAACTTCACTGGGATTTTTAAGGACTGCATTAGAATATATGTAGTTAATGTTCTGCTTACATAAAGTTGACCTGTATTATATTTCAATGTATTCTAGCTTTTGGCACTGAGGTCATCCTTTTTGCCATGATGGAGTTTTCCTTTTTCCTGATCATTGCCCTCAATTCATTGTTTCTATATTTCTGTTTATAGAATTCTATATTATATAGGTTAACCTTTTGATGAGTCATCTATGTCTCTCATTTTTCTCCTCTTAAGCTCTTAATTATATGTGATTATATTTATTTTTATTTCATCGATTCAACTTTCATCATTTTGCTTCTACTGATTTCATTTTATCTATTCATTAAACAATTTAATTTCCCATATACATGCAATACTTCCAGAACATAGATTGTTAGATTGTTTTCTTTTTCCATAATGGCCCACACATCCATATTTCATATTCTCTCTCTCTCTCTCTAAACTTCAATGACTTTTTACAAGTCTAATGGTTTTTCTAATTACTCATCCTACAGAGAAGAATCTATTCTTGCTAAGTAGTGGCTTATAATCAAATGGAAGACTGATAGAATTTATATGGGTCTCTGCTTAAAGCTTTTACATCTTTAAAGACCATAGTTTAAGGCAGAAGAAATTACAAAATAAAGGGGAAATTACATTCAAAGTAAATTTATATAGTAGGTTCAGAGATTCATAAGTCTAGAGGAATTGGGGAGGAACTAGAGCCACAGACAATTATAGCAAAGAACTTCATTTCATTATGTGTATGATTGCCCTACTGGAAGAGCAGGATTTGGCATCACCAGATCTCTCAAGGGTTGCAGCTTCTGGTTTCTGAAACATGTCCTATCTCATTCACTTCCAACAACTCACCATTTGTTTTACTTCCCACCTTGCTCACCAGCCACTCCTGTGAGATCTTCCTGTAATTTGCTGAGCACTGAGCTAATCACTGCAAATATGATGGGAGGGAACAGACTTTTCTGACTCTTAAGGGACTGATGGAGGAAACAAGCACAAGACAGTGTGTTTCAACATAATATGACAAGATATGTAATGTGTAAATATTGGGCACTTTCCCAGTTTAGTGAGTGCACATATATCATCAGGTTGTAATATACCACATGTAAATAAAAGTATTTCTGTAGAGCTACTACTTGAACTCACTTTGATTGAATTGATCTTTGAATGTGTTGAGACAATTTATTTGCTGGTTTAGTTTAGTTTTTCTTTTTTTCTTTTTTTTATGTCATTAACCATCAGGTTACTTTGTTCTCAGTAAAATGTAGCCTCTTTTCTCCTAAGACATCTTATGCCAAAATCAGGGTAAGAAACTGTTATTTCCTCATATCTTTATATATTCACATATCTCAAACTTATTCAAACAGTTGCATCTAATGAGGTTGGAAGGCCAGAAACAAAACAATCACTGTGTTGTACTCATGCATTGATTGGTAAAGCAATCTGCACAATGAAACAATCATTATCACCAAACTGTGTCTAAGCTTACACACCATCTTCTTATAGTTTGCATAGACATTATATCACTTTGAACAAATTACTAAGAAAGTTAAACATGAATTTAAAAAGAACTACCTGGTTTTATATATATAATCTCTTCAATATAAAATATATACAAATATACATATATGTTGTATCTAAAATATTATAAATATATAGCTCTAATAGCATCTAGCAATATATATATATATATATATATATATATATATACATACATATATGTGCATATATGTCAGTGTCAGTTTGAAATTGACAGTTTATTGGTGAGAACATGTGTATAAGCATTTCAGGGGAAATCTATTCATTATGAAAACCGTTACCCCTACAGGACGATAAGACAAGCACCAGAAGACAAGTCAGAAAGGAAGAATGAGGATGCAAACTCAAAGCCTTGACAAATCACTGCAATAAGAGATTCTTTTCTCAATTTGCTGATGGTCTGTTTCTCCAGATTAATAGTAATTCGATACCATATGTTTAGTTCAACCCCTACAGCTTTTAGTGCATGCCTCTTTCAGATTCAGGCTGCCAGGTCAGCGGCTTCAGCTGCTTTTGGCAGTGTTTTGATTTTTCACAAGAATTGTTACAGTAACTCTGAATCTGAGCTTCTTAGATAAACTTTGAAGCTAAGTGTTTTTATCTCTTCACTAGGGTATAAGATTGTCAAAGAAGCCAACAGTACTCGACGCATATTTATATTTACTCACAAATACTTATGTGCATGTTTATCTTTACTTACAAATACTTTGAGAGTTTATTGAGAAGTTTGAAAAACTGTCAATCTACTCTGACATTTATGTTTATGTGTCCAAGTTAAACTTTTTAGCATTTTTTTACCAATAATTTTATTTGGATGTTTAGATAGTATTTTGATAAAGGTAGGATCTCAAATGCTTAGAAAAATACTATCCTCTGTACATTTAATCGTAAATTAAAGTCTCTTTATAGAAACGATATTGTTTGCTTTTGGGGAGAATAAGATAATCACATGCAAGTAAGCAAAAGACAAAATATATGAAAAAACCACAGGCCCTAATTTATGAAAAATGTGCCCAACTAATTTTTAATAAGTGAAAGAGTCAATGAAATGGGCAAACAAGTAGACACGTAGAGAAGATTTTTTTAGAGTTTTTTGGAACACATTGGATTTTCTCAATTTAGAGGGAAACATTTTCTGGTCTGTTTAGATTTTTCTAACCATTTTTGTTCCAGGTGAGCAAATATCATTGCATAGCATTCTCTGAAAAGCTTTGGACTTTGTAATTTGACTCTTAGGGTAACGGGGACAAGGAATAGGTATAGACCATGACTTCAATGTTTTCAAGGGAATATTCGCCTCAACTTTTTAAGAGTAAACTGACTCAGGAAGAGAGAAATTCTCTGGGACAGTTTTTGCCAACTCCTGGGGTTGAAAAACACTGCTTGGAGAAGTCTACTTCTTATATTATCTCTAATAATTCATTTAGGGAAAATGACCTTGTTGTGCAACTCTGTTTGGAACTGTTAATTAAGATTAACGAGGATCTTGCTGTTTTGCACCGGCTTGTTTCTTCAATCAAGCTAGTTGAATCTGGACTGGTCTGACGTCCTGCCTGGACAGGGCTGACATTCTGCCAAGGAGCTAGCAATAGGCTGGGGAAGGTTAAAACACTGAGCTGGCAAGTAACAACATTTTGAAAGTTGAATTTGGGGCATGAACAACAGAAAGGAGGCCTGACACCCAGAGGTAAATGTGGCAGAATCTACGTTACCAATGTTGAAGAAAGCCTCTCCTTCTGTATCAGAAATATTTGTACTTTTTTCAATTATCAACTAAAAACCATGCACAGACATTTAGAAAATTCCAGCAATTAGAATTACCACTGAAAAGCATGCAGCTTAAGAAATTCTGAAATTTTCAATGCCAGAGACCTGCATTAAAGATCATCTCTCTATTTGCCTGTTCTACATTTTATTTATTTATTTTTATTTTTAAAGATTTTATTTATGTATTTGAGACAGAGAGAGTAAACAAAAGAGAGAGCACAAGCCAGGGTGTAGGGGAGGCAGAGAGAGAAGCAGACTCCCCACTGAACATGGGGCTCAATCCCAGAACCCCAAGATCATGACCTGAGCTGAAGGCAGACATTTAACCGACTGGGCCACCCAGGTGCCCTGTGCCTGTTCTACATTTTAAAAAATAATAATAATAAAATACATTTGTTTCCTGTAAGTGTCCCAATTTGGGGGAATGTTTCACTTTGGGAACATATTTGAAGAAGTAATGATTTTTTTAACAACTTACTGGATTCCTTCAAGGCTTAAGAATGATATAGAATTTACATTTGGCAGATATGGATGTTTCAGGCACACAGGAGGGAAAGCTAGCAAAGTTAGAGGGGACAATAGCAAAACTCAAATGTCATTTTCTCCTGAGCAGCAGCCACTATTTCCTTCTCCTAGCCAACAGCACAAGATCGTATTATTTTATTGGTATTTATATCATATGTAAACATATGCAATAGAATTGTTCACAATTTTCTAACAATTTAGCAGTCACACTTTAATAAACATGTTTTCCTTTCATTATGTTGCTTACGTTCAGTCCTTCTATGTGATGACTAATAAGTAATAAAATAAGAGGAATAATGTAAAGATGTCAGTTTTCCCAAAAAATATCCTATAGATTCACTAGAATTCCAATCAAAGTCCAGCGGATTGTTTTTTGGGGGAAATTATTAACCTGATTCTAAAATGTATGTGAAAAGGCAAAATAAAATAACATTATAAGAGCAAAAATAATTTAAAAAAAAAACAGAGTTGGAGGAATGACGCTACACTTCCAGATTTTCTATAAAGCTATAGTAATTAGGATAATGTATTGGAGAAACAATAAACATGTAGATCAAGGGAATATAGTAAAAAGTACAGAAACAGACCCATACTAACATGGTCAATTGATGCTCAGTAAAGGTGTAAAAGCTATTCAATCGTAAAAAGATAATCTTTTCAACAAATGGGCTGGAACAATGAGCTACCTTTTTTTTTTTTTTTTAAGTATCTTGATCTATACCTTGTACCTCATATAAAAATTAACTCAGAGTATATCAGATGCCTCCAGTTAAACCTAAAATCATGAAACTTTTAAATGAGAACAAGAGAAAAATCTTTGCTACCTGGCGTAACCAAAGATTTTTAGGCATGACATCAAAAGTACAAACCAGTTTAAAAAACGACAAATTGTCTTATTTTATTTTCCCTTCCCCGTGTTCATCTGTTTTGTTTCTTAAATTCCACATATGAGTGAAATCATATGGTATTTTTCTTTCTCTGACTCATTTATTTCCCTTAGCATAATATCCTCCAGTTTCATCCATGTCATTGCAAATGGCAAGATTTCACTCATTTTGATGGTTGAGTAATATTCCATTGTATATGTATATCACATCTTCTTTATCCATTCATCTGTCGATGGACATCTAGGTTCTTTCCATAGTTTGGCTACTGTGGACATTGCTGCTATAAACATTGGGGTGCTTGTGCCCCTGTGAATCACTATGTTTGTATCCTTTGAATAAATAATTAGTAGTACAACTGCTGGATCGTAGGGTAGCTCTATTTTTAACTTTTTGAGGAACCTCCATACTGTTTTCCAGAGCAGCTGTACCAGTTTGCATTCCCACCAACAGTGTAAGAGGGTTCCTCCTTCCCTACATCCTCACCAACATCTGTTGTTTCCCGACTTGTTAATTTTAGCCACTCTGACTAGTGTAAGGTGTTATCTCAGTGTGATTTTGATTTGTATTTCCCTGATGCCAAGTGATATGGAGCATTTTTTCATGTTTCTGTTGGCCATTTGTATGTCTACTTTGGAGAAACGTCTGTTCATGTCTTCTGCCCATTTCCTGACTGTATTATTTATTCTTTGAGTGTTGAGTTTGATACATTCTTTATAGATTTTGGATAGTAGCCCTTTATCTGATATGTGATTTGCAAATATCTTCTCCCATTCCATAGGTTGCCTATGAAAACAGAGAGGGAGACAAACTATTAAAGACTCTTAACTATAGGAAACAAATTGAGGGCTGCTAGAGGGGAGATGGATGGGGGGATATGGTAACTGGGTAATGGGCATTAAGGAGGGTACTTGATGTGATGAGCACTGGGTGTTACGTGCAACTGATGAATCACTAAATTCTACCTCTGAAACTAATAATACAGTATGTGCTAACTAAATGGAATTCAAAATTTTTTAAAGATTTTGTTTATTTACTTATTTGACACAGAGAGAGAGAGCCAAGCAGAGAGAGTGGCAGGCAGAGGGAGAGGGAGAAGCAGGCTCCCCACTGAGCAGGGCCCAATGTGGGGCTCAATCCCAGGACCCTGGGATCGTGACCTGAACCAAAGGCAATTGCTTAATCCACTGAGCCACCCAGGTGCCCCTGGAATTTAAATTTTTAAAAAAATAAAAATTTTCAAAAATTTAAAAATTTAAAAATGACAAGTTGGACTTCATAAAAATTAAGAACTGCTTTTCAAAAGACACTAATATTAAGAGAATGAAAAGATTAGCCATATAATGAAAGAAAATGTTCACAATATACACATCTGATTTTTTTAAAAAACCTGTAAACATATAATATAGAAAGATCTCTCAAAATTCTATAATAATAATAAAGCAAATAACCCAATAGAATAAATGGACAAAAAATTTGAACAGATATTTCACCTAGGAAGGTTTACAAATACAGTAAATACATGAAAAGATGTTCAGCATCATTTGTAACTAGGGAAATACATTAAAACTACAATGATCTAACACTAAACACCTATTAGGATGGCTAAAAAATATTTTTTTAATATCAAATTCTGGTGAGGAAATGGAGCAATTAACAGTGGGGATGCCAAGTGGTAAAGTCAGCATAAAATGGTTTGACAATTTCTTAAAAAGTTAAACATATTCTGACAAGAAGAGTCAGTAATCTGACTGCTAGGTATTTACCTAAGTGAAATGAAAACCTTTGTTCATACAAAGGCCTGTATGAAAATGCTTATAGCAGCTTCCCTGTAATCACCAAACACTAGGAACAATCCAAATGTCCCTCAACTAGGGAATGAAAAAACGAACTATGGTACAGCCATACAATGGCTCCATAATAGATAGGAATGAACTACTGACACTCGCCACAATTGGACTGCTTCTCAAATGCATAGTTTTAAGTGAAAGAAACCAGACTTAAAAGGCTGCAAATGGTATGATTCCATTTATATGACATCCTTGCAAAGTCAGAACTACAGGGAAACAAAAGAAATCAGTGGTTGCCAGAAGCTAGAAATGGGGAAAGGGGCTTACGGCAAAGGGGGAGTTTTGAGGGTGACAGAACTATTCTATATATTGATTACGGTGGTGATGGGAGTTACAGGGATGTATATATTTGCCAGAACTTGCAGAAATGCTGCACTACAAAGAGCGAATGGGGGGAAAAGTGTGAGGAGAGGTATTTTGAAAAACAGCAAGACGGAAGGCCAAGTTTAGAGCCATTGAGGGAGCATGAAGGACAGTGGAACTAGGTGTGTGGGCCAAAGCCAGGATAAAAATCCTATGTCAGGGAGCACCTGGGTGCCTCAGTCGTTGGGCGTCTGCCTTCAGCTCAGGGCGTGATCCCAGAGTCCTGGGATGGAGTCCCACATCGGGCTCATCCACTGGGAGCCTGCTTCTTCCTCTCCCACTCCCCCTGCTTGTGTTCCTTCTGTCATTGGCTGTCTCTCTCTCTCTCTCTCTCTCTGTCAAATAAATAAATAAATAAATCTAAAAAAAAAAAATCCTATGTCAGCCATTCGTAATCTTTGGCTTTTGATATAGTGTTTCTTGAGCAAGTTATGTAACCTCTCAGCTCCATATCTGCTTCTATGAAATGCAGGCACCTAACACCCACTTCATGGGGAGCTGGATAGCTAAATGAGAAAATGTATATGCTTCATCTTAGCACGGTGTCTTACACATGTGACTCTTCTAAGTAAACAGGAGCTGTAGAAGATGCCTCTGGTGACTAGCGTTACATCCTCCTGGGCCCTCTGTGACTGCAGCCACAGGTGGGGTGGACAGATTTGTGTGCCTCAGACTCTCGATGCATTGGCAGCATCCCATCTCAGGAAGGTGCTTCGGGTCTTTCTGCATTTTGTCCCGGGCCCTGGGAACACTTCTGGGCCAACTGGAAGTGCAGCCCAGGAGTTCAGACCCCTGGAACAATCCTCAACAAATGGCAGACAGCCATTTTTTGTCTTTCAGAAGAAGAACTGTGGAGATTCCAGCAGAATAGAGACCCCTTGCCCACAGCAGGGACCATAATAATGTATCCTCATATTGTCTTCCTCTTCCACATCTCATACTTCTTACTCCCTCTCTCCAGCTTCCTGAGGTCACCTCTCAAGTCAACTGTCTCTCCCACTGCCCCCCTGCAGCTTCTGCTTTCAAGAAATCGTAAATTGGGCGCCTGGCTGGCTCAGTCCTTAAGCATCCGCCTTCAGCTCAGGTCATGATCCCAGTGTCCTGCGATGGAGCCCCACATTCTCTGCTCAGTGGGGAGTCTGCTTCTACCTCTCCCTCTGCCTGCTGCTCCCTTGCTCATGCTCTTTCTCACTCTCTCTCTGTCAAATAAAATTAATTAATCAATTAATTAATTAATTAATTTAAAAAATCCTAAACTGACACACAAGCTATCACCAGAAAGCTGCATTTTTAAATCTGATGCAATGACTTAATGAAATGTCCGTTCCTTATGCTCCCAACCTTATCGTGTCCTCCTCAGCCAGTGCTATTTATGTTGTGATTTGTAACTTGCTGAGTACCTATATCCATGTTCTCCCACTCTGCCATCTCCCCCAGCTGTGGAGCACAGAATTTATACATGCTGTCTGTGGCTTCCTGTCACAGCTTTCTTCCCCTCTGGGCTCCTCCACTCTTTGCTACCCAACAGAAAATCCCTGCTGGAAAACAAGTAGTGCCCCTGTTCTTCCCTCTCCAATCCCCACTCCCTCCCCATCACGGGTCTAGCTCCTCCCCATTCAGGACAACATGACATCATCGAGCTACTCTGTAAAATGGGCTCCTCCAGACAGAGACTTAGCTTCAGGGCTCAAGGAAGCTTTCACTATCCATACGGATCAGAACATGGGGAGAACTGAAGTGGAAACGGCTGAGAGAATAAACACAGAGAGAGCAACATTCTGCCCCATCCCAAGAAATTAATGCTTTGAGGTTCTCCAAACATCTTCTGCTGTTTCATCTACTTCTCACTCCCATTCGTAGTTATTTGGAAAACAGCTTGTAGCTATGTGCAAACGCTACTTATAAAAGAAAATTTAACCCAAGGCTGTGTAGCAAATAAGCCCCATTGTAACAAGATTTAACAAACACAAAAGCCATCTTGAAATATTGTTGTATCCTTTAAAATGAAATTATTATCTATATAGGGCACTCCACATCCGGTTATGATACCAGGCTCTGCTTTAGGTGGTTTTATAGTTTATACCAGTGCTGTCTGATACAACTTGCTGCAGTGCAGAGAGGTTCTTCATCTGCCCTAGCCATTGAGCATTTAAAATGTGGCTGGTGAGACTGAGGCACTGAATTTATAACTTTATTTAATTTTAATTAATTTTAATTTAATAGCCACATTTGCCCACTCTGGAATACTGTATTAAACAGGCCTATAGTTTCATCACCAATTATCACAGAAATTAAACTTCTGTCTCCTAAGAGATTTGTTTTTTGTTGGTTTTTTCTTTCATTATTTGGTTGGGGTTGGCAGAATATGATTTTTCTGGGCAATGCTGTCATTTAAATTTTAATCCCATTGAGTGTAATCATTAGTATATAGAAAAACTTTCATGCTTTTAAATCTATCAAAATTCCAAGAGTCATAAACAAGCCATATTTCCTTTTAAAAAGGTTTGAGAATAGGGGTGCCTGGGTGGCTCTGTTGGTTAAGTGTCTACTCTTGATTTTGGTTCAGGTCATCATCTCAGGTCCTGGGATCCAGTCCCATGTCAGGCTCCACACTCAGCAGGGAGTCTGCTTGGGGATTCTCTCTCTCTCTCCCTCTCCTGAGGCCTCTCCCCCTACTCGTACATGTGTGTTTTCTCCTTCTCTTCCTCTCTTTAAAATAAATAATATATCTTTAAAAAAAATAAAAAAGTTTTAAGAACATAAATAAAAACTAAATGCTTCTTAAACAGGAAGACTTTCCTCAAAAACTAAATATATGGTTTGATAGCAACCTTCACTTACCCTCTGTCTCCCTTAGAAATAGTTTTAAGCAGATGATTAAATAACTCTAAGCCTCTCATACTGTTTTGTTTCTCTAATTTGGTAATATCAAGAATCCCTAACAGTGCCCTGTCCTGATTCTTTATCTATGGCCCATATCATTGTTGGAAGCCTAAAGACGTAAATGGTATTTTTTCTAGACAAATTAGCCTACCTAGAAACTATCAAAATGCAGGCAACTGATAACATCAAGTAACTTGTTGTGATCAATAAAAATATACAGTCTAAATTAAGGTCTTAATCTGCCTGGTTCACTAGCACTGTGCTTGCAGGTGCCAAGCGACTTTGTAATGACAGTGCGCTCATCCGCACGCAGCTCCTTCTCCCCATGTACACTTGCAACATCACATGGTATGGAAGACACCCTCATTCTTGGACCACTCTCCTCCCCCACCTTCCCATAGCTGTGCTATCTTTGTTTCAGTCCTATTCTGTCTGGGTTTTCTTTGGCCTCTACTGTTTGTCAGGTTTTCTCCTCAGCCTCCCACACTTCTCACTCTCTATCTCTGCAGAACAAAATTTGTCCTTCTCTGCAGTCTAGCTCTCAGCCCCAGGATGATGACTCCCTAAACTGAGCCCCTCCCATAAATTTCAGACAATGTTCCACAGCCCTCTGTGCACAGATATCTCAGTGCTACTCCAGCTCTAGAACTCAAGTCATCACCTCCCTCCCATAAACAGGTCCTCAACCTAACAGTCATCTAGACCCAGAAAACTGGTCATCATCGATTCCTCTTTCCTCACCTCTGACAGATGGCAAGTGAATCTTCCTATCATCACCGCTTTAGGTCAGTTCCTAGAGAAACACAGCGTCCTCATTAGGCTCTAATTCCACCTTTCTTCCCTTCAACATAACTTGCACTGTAACCATATATGTCTTCCAAATGTATTGCTTTCAAATCAACCCCTCCCTTATCCAAAAACTTCAGTGGATCCCCATGACTTATGCAGTATTCAATCTAAACCCCTCAGCTTTGCACTCAAGATCCTTATTCTTAACACTGGTCCCCCTTTCTCTACCATAACTTCTTTCCTAATATAAATTCTGTTCTTTCGGACTTCAGTTTCCCAATGCTAAGTTTGTGCCCACAGGGCTTCTCCCCATCTCTTTGCCTAAAAATGCCTTATCTCTTCATGCTATTTACCCAACTCTGGCTCATTTCTGGCCCTAACTCAGTCCACCTTCTCCATGTGACCTTTCAGGGGTTAAGCCTCTTCTGATCTTTAAAAACAAATATTGCCCACATCACTCACTTGTCATTTATTGTTAGTTGACTGTATGGTGTGTGCATCTGTGTGTGAAAGTCAAAATACATGTAAAGGGCTTAGAGTGGTTCCTGTCACATGGTAAGTGTTCAATCACTATTAGCAATTATCAGTATGAGTATTCTTCCTATTACTACTACTAATATTATTGTCATGGAAATGACCTACCTATGTATTCTACAGAGTCTAGCATAGTGTCTTAGAATTAGTATGTGCTCAATAAACATAAATCCTCTAAAGTAATTTTTATGCATGGATGCTTTGCAAAGCAATTCGCAGAAGCATAGAAAGAAGTGAGTGATGGAGGGGGCTTAACTAATTATTATGAGTGTGGAAAATAGATTTTGCATTGAAAATTCTTTTATGAAAGTCTTTATCCAGTCTGTGTATACATCCAAATTGTAATATATTTAGTCTCTTCTCAGAGATAACAGCGCTCCTCCTACCCAGCTGTCATGTCAGGTTGCACTGAGAAAATGCTAATTTACCTTTTTGATATACCATTTGACAATTTCTGGTTTCAGATATCACACGCAAGGTTGCACATCAGTGAATCAAATTTGAATCCATATTGTCAAGTTCATATTTGGAATAAAATTATGTTGCATCTTTCATATAAACTTAAAAGTAAAGTTGTATATCAAACGAGTGTGTGCATGTAACTTGAGTGCAGAAGATAAAAGTAAGGCAAAGGAAGACATTATTATCTTATTGACTATGAAATTACTGAACCAATAGTTGATTTATGGAAGAAGGTTTAAGCAGCTTCGGTTGAACTTTCACAGTGCAACTTCTGGATGCCCATTCCATTAATTCATTAAATAAAAAGAGCATTCTTTTCATTCGAATTATCTTAGCTACACATGTTAAATATGCTAAAAGCTAAACACAAGCAATAATATTCCTGTCATTTTTTTCATCTGCCAACTCCTCAGAAATAATTAAACTATATTGAGAGAAGTAATTCTTCACTCAAAATGATTTTTACCAATGCAAAGGAAGCAGCATGCAATAAAAATTCATATAACCTAGTCATGCAGTACAAAAATAGAGCTAGAAAAGCATTAACAGCAATTTAGTTCAATACAAAGGAGAAAATTGCCTGTGTTTACTTTAATTTCATAGGATAAATATATATTTCAGATTTGCCATATTCTTAAGGAAATTGGAGGATTTTAGAGACTAATTTTATTGTAATGAAAAATATTTGGAGATTTTAAAATTTTTGAATCAAGAATTTCAATTTTGAATTTATTTAAATCGAAGAATATCAACATAATTTCTGAGCTCCAAAGTTAACCATAGCGGCAAAGAGTCACAGATACGAAGAACAGCTTCAAGCAATAAAAGATCCAAATGGGAGTTCTAAGGTGCTATAGTGACAAAAAGGATCACAGTTTTCTGGGTACTGAGAGGGAAAGACTCATTTTAAGAACATCCTCAGTCCCTCATGTTAACTAGGTACATAGATAAGTAGGTAGGGAGATAGACAGACAGATGATAGATGGGTAGATAGGTGGATGATATCTAGGTGGATGGATGGAAACAAAGTTATAATTCATGGGTTCTCTACAATGTGACAGCTTGTACACAAAAGTCATCTTGGTTCACAGATGAACTTTCCCAACCCCTTAATGTTTTGTGTCACTGAGTAACAACAGCTGAACACAATGCAATAACACAGTAACTGGAGCAGACTGCAAACAGACACAGTACTAGACCCAGTGAAACAAGCACTGTCTTGGAAGCACTTGTTGGGAGGTTTTCCTCTTCTTTTGGGCAAAACCCGAAACTTTTCCTCAGCCTGCAACTTATCTCTCTTCCCTTATTTCCATAATTCAGATGCTTCATCCCTCTCTTACATTCACCTCTACCCACTTGCTTTCACCATTTTCCCCCCAAGGGTGAAATCTAAAATGTACTGTAGTTTTATTTTTTAAAGAGTATTGCATGTCTTTTTAACTGAATTAGAGTTAATAATTAGGATTGATATTTTTTGTCATGCACGTTAGAAGTTGTACAGATTTGGAATGACCTGCCCCAATTCTGTTTTCCCATTAAGCTTTGTTATCTTTTAGAGATGATTTTGCCAAACATGAAGTTTTTCAGAAAAGTGTCTGATATGATAGCATAAGAGATGTCTGTATTCTGTTTTAGAATTTCACAATAAAATATTTCATCCTTACCCTAAAACCCATATTGTCTATGTTCAAGTTTTAATTCATCATACCCATTTGTTTCTAAGATCTCTCAAAGGCATTTACAAATTTCCTTTCCTTTTTCCCACAACCTGATCTAGCCCTGGACTGTGGAAAAACCTTCAACATTTATAAGTTATTAATAAATCTGCCTTGATACTGTAAAGCCCTCATCAAAAGGGTGATAATCAAAAATTATTTTTCACAAAAATATTATTTGATATTAATTGGTTAAGTCATTAAAATTTTTTACTCTACCAATAATCCATGATGTGCAATGTTCTACCTATCTAATTACAGCACTGTGACTCATCTCTTCTGTTTCATTGCACAAGACTTCTTTTAAAAGATAAAAGGTTTTTGTTCACCTGTCATCTTTCTTTTCATTGCCTTCTCTTCGTTTCCCATGTTGGCCTCAGTCATGTGGACTTTGGGATGCTAGTCACCTGCCTGCTATCTTTCTGACATATTTTTGCAAGTATTTTTGGCATATCACTGTGCGCCAAGCTTGCCCTTTCTCTCACGTTGGCTACATACTTTAGCGCTTTCCCCCTCAATTGAACTCTTCCATCTGTCTAATAAGCAATTAATTCCCTTGGCAAAAAAAAAAAAAATAGGCATCAGTGGTAGCTTTTAATATATCAGTTTTTAATACATCAAGAGAATGCTTAGGTCCAATACTTGAAGTCATATTTCTTGAGCTCTTTTATTCTTTTATTTTTGGTTTTCTTTAGTTTTTTTCAGAACAATAGTTTTGTGGTTTTGTTTTCAAATGGAAGGAGTAGAATGTAGAAAAATGTGAACTCTAGAGCCTAGCATTTGAGTTCACATCTTTTCCACTATTTACTCACTATGTAGTCAAGTGATTTAAACCCCTTCCCCCTGGACATCAGTTTCCTCATAGAGTTGTGGGTTTATTTAAATGAGCAAGTATGGATGAGGTGCTTATAACATTGCCTGGCACATAGTTAGACTAAATAAGTGTATACTGCTATCACTACGACTATTATCTTCCAATATCACCGCTTTTATGCTATGTTATTCCTTGATGCTCTTATACTATGTATTTGGAGGGATCGAGATATGAAGTATACTTTGGATTTACGTACCAAGATGGGGAAAACCAAAGTTAACATCTTCAAATACACACACACACACACACACACACACACACACACACACACCACATCCCAGACAGGAACATTTTAAAACCTTGTCAGCTACTCTACCACACTGGCCCATGGACTAGGAACTCAGTGATTAGACTCTTGGCAAAGGGGGTTCTCACATCCTTCGAGGGTTCTCCTGAAACAACCATCTAATAATCTGTAATAAGGGAAAATATGTATTTGAACTGTACTCTGTAAGTGGCTGATGTGTGAGAAGTCATTTCATTAAATCATTTATTCACTGAGTAAACAGTAGTTCCCATCCTGTGCCAAACACAACGCAGGTTGCTGAGGGTACAAATATAGACAAAAAAATTCATGGTTCTTATTGTCTCAGTGTTTATAATCTGGTAGAGAAAACACACAATGAAAGCAATATAGCATAAGAGCTGAAAAATGAATAATGCAGTTTCATGAGAGTAGATGGGAAGGGCAGATATACTGAATTTGGGGGTCAGGAAAGACTTCCAGAGGAAAAGCCATCTAAATGGAGACATAAGGGTAAATAGGAATTAGTGAAAGTCTGGGTGAGAAATTTTTGAAGCAAAGAGAATCGTAAGTGTGAAAATTACTGTATCTATTAATGACCTTAAGCACTTAATTGTTCCCACTGTACTCATCTATCCCTCCATTTGATCCAGGGTGGAAGATTTGTCTGCTTAGTGCACTGCTATGCTTCCATCTCCCAGAGAAGTGCATGCGTGGTGATCTACACTAGGAGCTCTGTAAGTATTTGTGGAATGAATGAATAAATTCAGCACAGCTCTGTTATTTCTGCTTTACAGCCTCCAACCAGGAACCATGGTTAGTTCAATGTGATGATTAGACTTGAGGGTCTTCAGCGGTATCATTTATGCATGTCATGTATCTCCTGCACAGCTAATACTACATGACATCCTTGTGTTCATATCAAAATCTATGGCTTACTTTTCAGTGTTATTAAAGGACAAAGAGACAATATTACCCTTGTTAAGAAAAAATGATACTAATATCTCTTATCTTTCCATGAGCCTTATACACTGCCATTAAGATTCGCATACAGATACGAGTGTGGGTGTGTTCAAACGTGTGTACACTAATACTTAGTGCAGTTTCTCAGCTGTCTTTCCATTGCAATCATAGAAAAAATGGAGAAAAGGAAGCTCCAATGTCTTAAATATTGGTCAGAAAAATTTGCATTCAATATGAGTTAAAAATGCAATAATTCCAACTTTAGAGCCAAGATAAAAATTTTGCTAGGATTCCTAAGTGAGTCCTAAAGTCTTTCTGAGGAACTACAATAAAATATTGAAATGAGCACTAGGTGTTACATGCAAACAATGGATCGTGGAAAACTACATCAAAAACTAATGAAGTATTGTGTTGTGAGTAACACAACATAATAAAAATTAAATAAATAAATAAATAAATAAATAAATAAATAAATAAATAAATAAATAAACTATATTGAATTGAAGTAAACCTAACAAACATTTAAGGTGGATGAACTCCATTCTGGGAATCAGTAATTCTGATGCAAGCACAGGGGAAATTGTGAAGCAAACGGTCTACTTTTAGCATCTTTCCATTTTCCCCTTCAGAAACCTTTCCCTTCTCACTGCCCAAGCCAATCCCCAATCCTGTCCCACTTAGGGTTGATGCTCTCAGGCAATACCTCAAGCTCTCCACTTCTCTCTTTATGCTCTTCTCTTTCAAAAGGTCAGCTAGATTAGAGGCTTCACTTCTGTGTTCATGAAAGACGGTCTGACCCAGTAAACAGCACAGAGTTGAAAGCCCAGTTCAATCACCTACACGCTGTGCAGTCCTGAGTAAGTTGCACAAGGTCTCTGAAGCTCTGATTCCTCATCAGGTATGATAGCATGCTTTAAAAAGAAAAAAGGAAAGAAAAGCCCTAGTTGCTATCCCATTGGGAAAATGTAACCAATGATTCCACACCAGAGAGTTAATGATTAAAATACTCAATGCATCCTTCTAGAAATATCCACATGTTCAAAGGACATAAGGCCAAAGGAAGAAAATGCTTACAGGAAATTTTCTGGCATCAGTAAAAGAATAGTAGGGATAAAGACTTTCCCAGAGAACTTTAACCCACACTTCATGGTCAGCTACCTACTCCACCCATTCCAAATGGTATAATGTGGTACACATAGAAGGCGATTAACAAACAGAAACTTCTAGGTAATTAAATGGTTCCAGCCCAATTATGGACTAGGATTAAGACCAGAGCTAAGCATATTTAAAGTGCTTAATTAATTTATAACCGAATGAAATCAACCAATGTCTTATATATTTTAGAGTGCAGTTGCCTTTTGAGTATATTTGTATACTTTCAATAGTGCTAGTACTTTTCATTACTACTACAATGTATTTTTTCATCTCTGGAATCAGGATATTGCTTGCAATTCATTGAAATTCATTAGTCTCTTTCTTCTTTCTTGGTGGTAGATATGTGATGAAATCTTAGATTCACTAAAATGTTAACATATAGAATAATATATAGAATTCCAGACAATGAACACTCAGTAAGTCCTGATTGAAAGTCAAACAGCAAATATGCAGTTTAGTGGATCAGAGTGATCTATTTTACTTTGTGGATATTTAGTCTCTGAGCACCAGTTTTAGGAATATTTTAAAAAGACAACTTTGAATAAGGTACATGTGTAAAAAGGAGTGTGCTTCAAACTGCTTAATGCACAACCTCCACTAGATTAAGACTTCATTCAAGTTTTATAAAGAGTAGACATCCTAGCGGTTTTTGTTTCACATCTTGTTACTTGTAAACAACAATTAAGATAGGTACTTATAGAACTAAAGTGAATTCATCTTATTTTGAGATTTGTTCATACCCCTTAAAAATAATTATATATTCCGTAGGTCATCACAAAACCTGAGTTTGAAAATCTCTACCTCGTATTCATCAATATTTCTGTTAAACTGCCCAAAGTACTATGGTTCCCTGGGGGATATCATAAAAGGAAGAGAAAGAAAGAAAGAAAGAAAGAAAGAAAGAAAGAAAGAAAGAAAGAAAGAAAGAAAGAAAGAAAGAAAGAAAGAAAGAAAGAAAGAAAGAAAGAAAGAAAGAAAAAAGAAAGAAAAAAGAAAAGAGGGGAAGGAAGGAAGGAAGGAAGGAAGGAAGGAAGGAAGGAAGGAGAAGAGGGAGGGAGGGAGGGAGGATAGACAGACCTAAGGAAGGAAGGAAGAAGAGAGAATGAGAGAAAAGGGAGGGGAGGGGAGAGGAGGAAGGAAGGAAGGAAGGAAGGAAGGAAGGAAGGAAGGAAGGAAGGAAGGAGAGAGAAAGGAAGGGAGGAAGGAAGGAAGAGGGAGAGAGAGAGAGGGAGGGAGGAGTGGAGGAAAGAAAGAAGCAAAGAAAGAAAAAGGAAAGAGAAAGAAAGAAAGAAAGAAAGAAAGAAAGAAAGAAGAAAGAAAGAAAGAAAAGGAGAAAGAAAAGGAGGAAGGAAGGAAGGAAGGAAGGAAGGAAGGAAGGAAGGAAGGAAGGAAGGAAGGGGGAGGGAGGAAAGAAAGGAAGGAAATGGAGAAGGAAGTCATGCATTGATAACGTAAGCACAGCAAGATGATATTTAATTTTAGAAATCTTCCATTATTTTGGGTTAATGTAAACATAACCATGTGAGCCCCCCACAGGGCTATAATTAATATTCTTGTATAATGCAATGGTCAGTGTTGACTCTCATGTACTCATATTCTCTAAGAAATTACTTGTTTTTAAACTGAGATTTCTGTATCTGTGAAGACTCAAAAATCCTTATTACCTTGATATGTTTTGGTTTTATATTTTGATTTACCATCTTGGGTGCAGTCATCCACAGATCAGGCCACAATATATTATATAAAAACATATAACATAAAAATTCCAGCCTTACAATCACTATTTTACACATCTGTGCCAAAGACTATAATCAATTGCAGATGCCCTAGTCTATAATATTCTCTGTAGTCACAGAAAATACCACACTAGACAGACCTTTTGTACCATGGATTCTCAAATTTAAAGTTTCTGAGATCTCAGAATGGTACAGTCTAACAAAATCAGCATTGCTTATCACAACATCCAATATATCTCTTGTATTAAACAATTCCTATGTGAAAGAAAAGATTTAGATAAAAACAGCGATAGATCAATGAATCCAAAGAAATTTCAGGAGCAAAATAAAATCCTATAACTATTAAAACAAGCATAGAGTTTTCTTTACTTTTCTCTAAAGCTTGACCATAGACAATAAGCACAAAATTGACAAAAATCAATTGTAGAATGTTACCCTTACAAAAGGCAGTGGAAACAACCCAAATGTCCATCTACTGATGAATGGATAAATATAATATGGTAAACCCACACAGTGCAATAGTATTCAGCAAAAAAAAAAGAAATAAAAGGAATGAAGTAGGATACATGCTACAACATAAATGAACCCTGAAAATATTTTGCTAAGGGAAAGAAGCCAGTCACAAAAGACTGCATATTATATGATCTCATTTAAATGAAATGTCTAAATCCAGAGAGACAGAAAGTAGATGAGTGGTTGCCTAGGGGTGGGGGTAGGTGACAGATGGGGAGTGACTGCTCATGGGTACCAGGTTCCTTTTTGGAGTGATGAAAATGTTCTAAAATTAGATTGTGATGACAGTTGCACAGCTCCACATATACTGAATTGTGCCCTTAAACTGTACACCTTAAGTGGACGAATTGTATGGTGTGTGAATCATACGTGAATAACACAGTTTCAAAAGACAATAGCTCAAAGGCAGAACTTTTTCCCCCTAGTAAATGGCAAAAACTTTCTCCATGGGTAGAGATGGAAATGCCCTGCTGCAAGCACTGAAAAATGAAAATTTACGAAGGAAAAGGGGAGTCTTCAGCAGAAATTTACTACCGAGAGTTTAAGGAGGCAATTACCCAATTCTATTATCTGTGTTTAAACAAATGATTCCAGTAACCAGGAAACAGTTCTTGGGGTCTGAGTAGTGTTGCCAGATAAAATACAGGAAGCTCAGTTAAATTCGAATTCCAGACAATGAACAGATTTTTAGTATAAATGACCCCAAATATTATATAAATATTAAATTAAGTATTATAAAAAGATTACATATCTGGGGACATACTCATAGTAAAATACTATCCATTGTCTGCTTGAAAATCAAATTTATCTGAGTGTCCTGTACTTTTTGTTGTTCTTATTAAATCTGGCAACCTAGGCTGGTAATTTTTTTTAGAATGCTTTCTTACAAAGAGCTCAGAGCAGTTGAAAACAAAACCAGGGTAGGTCTAGATAAGAATGGGAGAAAATTGTTCCAAACCCTATGCCACCCATTCATTTATTCCGTGTTTTGTATGCCCAGTACTAGAGATACTATAGTGAACAAGATGGACTCAGAATGTAGAATCTGACAAAAGAAGACAGAAAAGTGAAAACACAGTAACAATGTAGTACAATTAATGATCAAGGATGACAAGCAGACAGCAAGCAAAGAGGAAAAGTAAGAAGAAATGGGCAAAGGCTCAGAGATGAACAAGAGTATGGCTAGTTCAAAGAAACAAAGAAGTTCCATATGAAAACAAACAAACAAAAATATGGTAAGAGCAGAGTGGGGAAGAGATTATTTTAAAGAGATATAAAGAAGCCACACCATGGAGATTTGTGGGGTTTTTTAATTGATTTTATTTTTTTAAAGCAATTTTAGGTTCACAACAAAACTGAGCACAAAGTACAGAGAGTCCCCATATACCTTATCCTTACACATACATAGCCTCCACCACTATCAACATCCTGCATGAGAGTGGTAAATTTGTTGATGGATGAACCCACATTCACACACAGTTATTACCCAAAGTCCACAGTTTCCATAAGTTTCATTCTTGGTGTTGTACATTATATGGATTTTAACACATGTATAATGACATGTATCCACCACTTTAGTATCATACAGAATAGTTTCACTGCCCTAAAAATCCTCTGTGCTCTACCTATTTATTCTTCCCTCCCCCTTAACCCCTGGCAGCCACCTATCTTTTTTTACTATCTCCATAGTTTTACCTTTTTCGGGATGTTATACAGTTGGGGTCATACAGTATATAGACTTTTCAGATTGCCTTCTTTCACTTAGTGATATGCTAACAGTGTAAACTTTCTTCCATATCTTTTCATGGCTTGATAGCACATTTATTTTGAGTGTTGAATGATGTTCCATTGTCTGAATGTACTCATGAAAGATTTTTAAGTCATCTTAAAAGTATTGACTTTAAACAGGAGATAAACAGGATGATATTGTTTTAAAAAAATCACTTTGGTTCTAAATTAGAGAATAGACTGGAGGGCTATCCATTAGAAGATTATCATGGTAATTAAAAAGAGAAATGATGGTGGCCTGTAATAGTGTGTTAGTGGCTGTGGAGATAAGTAAGCATAATCAAGGCATAACAGGGAGCAGAATCCTAGGACTTGGTGATTGACTGGTTATAGCCATAAAGGAGTAGGGGGACTTATGTCAAAATCCCAGGCTTCTGATTTGGACTGTAGTGTCAGTCATCAAAATGATGAGCACTGAGGAGAAAGGAGAGAGTTGTGGAGAAATACATTGAGATCATTTGGGAGCACACTGAACTTGAATCATCTCCAAGATGTGTATCTGAGCAGTGACTTCTAGTAGATAGTATACAAATGAAGAACTCAGGAAAGAAGTGTAACACACAGATGTAGTTTTGGAAGGCATCATCACAGAAATTGAAACTTAGCTGTGGATGGGCTCGTCCAGT
This sequence comes from Ursus americanus, assembly GCF_024610735.1. NCBI lineage: Eukaryota > Metazoa > Chordata > Mammalia > Carnivora > Ursidae > Ursus > Ursus americanus. The sequence continues at coordinate 37,367,417 of NC_142139.1, read as the reverse complement.
GAGTGCATTTAGAGTGAGAAAAGAAGACAGATCAGAACAGAACCCCAGAGAACATCAATATTTGAAGTATCTGCACAGGAAATGACAGCAGTAAGAGCTGTTCGTGAGAAACTAGGAGTTGATAGTATCACAAAATTAATAGAAGAGAGTTCCAGAAAGTGGGAGCTAATTTAAGGCTTTTACAGACATTAAAAGATTGTGGTATTCTCTCTCCCATAGGGAATTAAAACCTAAATATTTATTTTATATATGTATATTAAATTTAAATTATTATATATTATATATCTGTCCATTCATGAAGCATGAGACCAACACATATGCAGAAATTAAAATAGTTTCTTTCTAAACTTCTAATGGAAGAATTTAGGTAAGTTCATTGAAACTAATTTTCTTCAATTTTTCTTTGATTTTGCAAGAGCCTCAAGCATGTTCTTAGTCTACTTGTTGGATAATCTTATTCTGTTGACAGGGAATGATAGTTAGCGGTATTAAATGTTCAAGACAATAAAATAAAAACTTCAAGATACCCATTAGACTTAGAGACAAAGACATTGATAAAGTTGATAAGTTTAAGTAAAGAGATGGATCAGAATTCAGAATGAAATGAGTTGTACACTAAATAGGAAATAGGTCAGGAGGAGGGAAAGAAGGACAATGAATATGTACAACCCTTTCAAGAAATTTGGCTCTAGAGCAAAAGAGAGGGTTAATGCAAACACTGTACTGGAATGTGAGGTTACAAGGTGGGATAGTCTTGAGTGTGTTCAAATGTTAGTGGGGAAACACTGAGGTCTGGAGAAAAAAGGATTCTAGACAAAGATGCCTGGTCAGGCCTTAGAGAATGGACTCTTACTTTGTGAGAGACAGAAGAAAGACAAGAAAGGGTATAGTTCCTACCAAGTGTATCAGTCTCATGTCAGGAAGTTGAAGGTGTTTTCTCTAATGGCTTTCTTTTCTTATGAAATAGAAGGGAAAATAATAGCCTGAACATAAATGAAAAACTGGAGCAGTCAGTAGTTCAAGGTAAATGGTGGAGAAATGGACTGCTAGGAAGAATGAGGACATTGATTAAGAACCCATTGTATCTGGGAAAGAAAGACAGTGGGATAAAAAGTTAATGATATAACTCTTCTTTTCACCGAGTAGATATTCTTAAAGTAATATGACTCTCTCTATACGCGTGCGTGCACACACACACACACACACACCCCAATGATAGAAATATCTTAACACTACTCTTGAGGTATTATAAAGACGCAAATCAAAAGAACTCCATTTAGAGAAGATAATCTCTCCTTCAAAGCAGAATACACCAAAATGAGAGTCCAGGAAAATCTATTGCCACCACCAAACTTGCTTTTAAATACAGAGAATCAGGTTCAATTTACTAATCATCTACAATTCCATTATCCATGGTTAGATGCAAGAAGCATTGATCTCAATAATCCAAAACAGCAGATATTCCAAAATGATTTGAATTGGTTTTTGAAAAACATAATTATTTACATTAAATTTACATTCCTAATTTGCCTCACTTAGGCAAATATTAAAATTAGTTTAAATTCTCTAGGAAAATACTCAGTGATATCAGAGGTAGAAGAGGATTAGAGTTTAGAGAGAATCCCAACAGAGATTAAGAGTTAGCAACATATAATAAAGAACATGAATCCCCTCAATTGTATTGAGACAAATGTCTAACAGAACTCCTTTTTCAATTATAAAATAACTGATAAATGACTTCTAAACTTTCGGAAGCAGAGCTGTTCCCATTCTCAACCTGATCCCACTCATACCCTCAGCTGAATCTTGACTGAAACTCCATGTGCATTCCTTCTAACACCCAGGCTTACATAAATTACCTCTGAATAATAAATAGTTCTACCATGTGTGTAGGTGGAGATATAGCCAAGGCAGGTGGACAACTCTAGTCTAATTACAGTCCTCACATCCCTCATCCATTCACTCATTCATTCAATCAATTTGTTCAATCTCAGTAATAATTCAAGTACTGAGAACTTACTCTGTGTCAGGGACTGTGTTAACTGTTAACATCACAGAGATCAACAACAGAGATGACCTAAGTATATTGCCAATTAAAAACTATGAGATGTGACTTCTGATAGTTGTGTACTATATATGGGAAAGCAGTGGAGCACACACCTAGGTTTGGTGTTAACTTCTGAATACTCCCCAAGGAAGTGGGCTTTAGAGTTCTTAAAGAATGAGCAAGAGTTAATTATGTGGAGAAGGAAAGAGATCAGGAAGGAAAATAAAGACAGGATCAGCTTGGACAAAAAAGCAAGAGATGTCATAAAGCATCTTTGCAGTTTCCTCAGATGGAGCACAGGGGTCAGAGCATGGAGAGATTTGTATGTCAAGATAAGGAAGTGGATCATATCCTGAAGGTTATGGGGATTTTTTTGATGGAAGCTTTGGAATGACATGATGAAATTCACATTTTAAAGCACTTTTTCTAGAAATTAGGTTTTGAAAACATAATTATTCACATTAAATTTACATTCTTAATTTGCCTCACTTAGGCAAATATTAAAACTAGTTTGGATTGGATTGGAATTCAATGGATTGGAAGCATTTGGGAAAAACTTGAAAGAAGGGAGATGATCTGAGGAGTCTGACTGGGACAAATGCAGTGGAATCGGAAGAGCTGAAATCCAGAAACATTAAAGGGGCAAAAAGAAGGTGATGATGCGCAGGAAGGAAGAACCTCAGCTAATTCTCCAGTCTCTAGTTTGGACATGGAATGAATTTTGGCATTACCACTCACTACGTTAGAGATTGCAGTAGGAGAAAAAGGTTTGGGCAGATACCAATGAGTTCAGATTTGGACATGCTGAGTTTAAAATACCCATGAGCAAAGCCTTCAAGGGATAATCAAGGAGTCAATTAACTAAATAGGTCTGCTACTCCAAAGACAGGTCAAAGCTGAAGATGTAGATTGGGAATCATTATAATATAGGTGATGGTGTGTGGATGAAAGTATAGACCATTGAGAGTGGAACAAAGAAAAAAGCAAGGAAAAAACAGTAGAGACCTATACACATTATACCAACTAAGATTGTGAGTGTCCTACTTAGTGGAGCTAAAAAGGCTTCACCTTAGAGCTAAGGCAGAGGTCAGCTTTTCTTTTTCCTAACCAACTTGCCCTGATTATTCTACTCAAATAATTCTTTAATGTTTCTGTTTTTTCTTGATAAAGTATGTTTCTTAATCTCTACTTACAAGTAAATGTTATTTTTTTAAAAATAGCCCCTGAATTAATATTGGCTCTTTTTTTTTTTTACTTCAAGAACCTGAATCAATCTACAAATAATCTAACATTTACATAATATTATGTTCATTGACATTCATTGATAAAGGAGAGGAAAACTTATTGTAGACCACTCTATGATAGATTACAATTAAATGTTTATAAATTCCTGCCATTTCTATAAAACACCCCTACACAATGTGACTTTTTTGACCCCCCAACATTGGGAGAATCTTTACTCCACTCCTTGAATCTTGGGTTGCTTGGTGGTTTGGGGTTTTTTACTTGGTTTTTTGCTTGGTCAAAAAGCCATCAGCAAACATCAAAGTGGGCAGAAACTTTAAAACGACTTGTACCTTGGAACTTGCACTCTCTTGCATGTGGGAAACTCTCCACCACCATGTGAAGAAGCCCAGGTGGAAACCCCTACTGGAAAATGAGAGACCATGTGGACAAAAATGAGCCATCCTAGCTAAAAGGCTCTAGACTATCTGACCTTCCAGCTGACAGACATGCAAGTGAAATGATCCCAGACCATCCAACTTCAGATGAGCTGCCCACTGCCTACAGAGATGAACAAAGCTGGCTCAGAATTGGAAGGCATCCCAGCTGACCTGAAAAACTGAGCAAATAAAATGATTTATTACTTTCAGTCACAAAATTTTGGGGTGATCTGTCATACAGCAATGGATAACTGACATTACCACCTTCTAGGGATGAATAAGAAAGCATTTAATTTGTTTTAAATGATTTGTAATTTATAATCTCTGATAGAGGAAGAGAATCTCACAGCAGGCAAACATTACTTCTTCAATGACTTTAACCAGAAAAACATATTCCACTTAAGCATGTTGTAGAGTCCATAGACTTATTCTAAATCATGACAATTAAGTATCTTAAATTTTAATCATAGACACATCATCAGGTTTTTATCCAAATAGCACATTGATATTTAACTACTTACCTTTTATTTTATTTTTGTTTAAAATTCAATAGGTATTCTAAAAAACCACTTTGAGAAGGATGTCATGGACATGTCTCAAGAAATCTAGGATGAAGAGATTTCCTAACCAATATTCATATTGCCACAGAACATTGAAAGAATTCTTTTAAAGTGTCCACCTCACAAGATAAACCCAGTTTTCTTAGGATAATTATGGACAAAGTTTACGAATTATTCACCTTTATGTCACCCATAATCCCTCCAGTTTAGGAGGTACCTGATATGTATTTGTTAAGTGAATGAGTGAATGGTTAATAGGCCAATTGCATCGTTTCAGGCTTTATGACATGCAGTTGTTGTACGTCAGGAGGAGTGATTTGACCCATGATATATCTGACTCGATATAATTAATGAGTCACTCATAACAAGGTTCTACTGGTATTGTACTCATAAATGAAACCACACTAATGACTCTGAAAGAATCATCTCAACTAAGAGATCCCTCTACATGATGTTTAATTTACCAGTTTCGACCCAGCATCTATAATAGATTGCACTCTTCTTTTAAAAGAGCAAAATCAGCCAATCTAACTTCCACTTAGCTTACAAGATATGTATATAGTTATAATATATAAAATATATATTTATCTTTATATTTAGAGATACCAGTGCTGGCGATTGCTATCTGAGTGAACAGGTGTGGCTGAAAAAACCTTTGCCTGACCAACTGTTCTTTCCACACTGTACACACATAAAGGCTATTCTATGGATGGCAGCTGTAGCCCTATTTGCAGAGCCTACAGCTATCTGTGACTCCACAATTTAAAATCTTCCTCTGCCCATTACCATTATGCATATATAGCTAGACTTCTAACTGGTGCAAGTAAAGATGCTCTGCCTATTATCACTTGAAATTCCAGGATTACACTGAGTCATATGAAGTTTTACTTCGTGGGATCTTTACAGTTTTTCTTCCACTCACTCTGTGTTTGCTTGCCACTCTCCAGCTTGGCAAACAGCATCTATGTGAGTCTCCTATTGTCATGCATTCTTCACACCTGCCCAGGCTCAAAGCCTCATGCTTCCGTGAGAATTACATACACTAGCTAAGTTTAGGTCTTCCCCGTCTGACTTGCCTACTTAAAGTTAAACATCACTCACATCGGAGGAACTGATGAACCTATTCAAGAAATAATTTATTCATTTACTCAGTGCTTATTTATTGAAGCACCAAGCTGTTTTGAGTGCTGAGAATAAAGCAATAAACAGAGTCACTTCCACAACAGAGCTTTTATCACAGTGATACACTTTGCTCTTCCCACTGCAGAACAGAGATAGCCTCTCTTCTTTAGTTTCACTTAGACAACTATTAACACCTAATAAGTGCTTAATACATGCTGATAAGACGGGTCAGAAAAACTCATTCTGTGCTAGAGTCTGAATTTATATGTATATTCAGATATACATATGTATATATGTACACACATATATGTATACATATGTATATATGTATACCCCTTATCTGCCAGTAAACCTTGGAGAACACTGGACTTCTGATTGATTCCACTTTCCACTCCTGCTTCCTGTTAGTAAACACAAACGCAAGTCTAGCATTCACTTACCTTCTTTCTCAGCCCTATGGTCTCAAGCATCTTAGAAGTTTGTTGGCCAGTTGGTTATTTATTCTCAGACCATATTTTAGGAATCCCCGAAAGAGCTACTGACATATTCCTACTGTAAAAGTTCTTTGACAAATCCTACCTATACCCAACTTCTTGTTTCTTACTCGGTAAAAATTCTCCCCCAGAGAAGGTCTTGGTTACACTACTAAATTTGGATTCAAAAAGGTTAAACATTTTATTACCCAAGTTTCATCTCCCTTTGGACTTTTATAAATGCCATGTTATTTCCCAGCTTTTGCCCTCTATTCAGTCTAGGACAAATTTGGAGTGGGAGGGAAAGAAAGCTCAAAAATGTCTTAATAAACAACAAGTATACTCCTGGATAATTAGGAATAGGGATTGTGTGAATTGCCTTGTATCATGGTCTGGATGGTAGAATGCACATGAATATGTTTTGTTTTGTTTTTTTAAAGATTTATTTATTTACTTATTTGACAGGATAGAGACAGCCAGCGAGAGAGGGAACACAAGCAGGGGGAGTGGGAGAGGAAGAAGCAGACTCGTAGCAGAGGAGCCTGATGTGGGGCTCGATCCCATAACGCTGGGATCACGCCCTGAGCCGAAGGCAGACGCTTAACCACTGTGCCACCCAGGCGCCCCTTGTTTTTTTTTTTTTTTTTTTTTTTATTTAAGTACTCGACTATGATCTCTAGTTCCTCAAGTCTCAAACCATGGAACAATCACAAAACAAGCATTTATTTTACACTTCCTATATTCATAGTAATATGCTAGTTCCTGTGAAAAGGGAAAGACTATTATCCTCCCCCAAGGATCGTAAAATTTTAATGAAGAGAGAAAGTCAAATAATGAGATACACGGCCAACAATAAAATGGCATTTCATACTATTTTAGCAAAATCACAAATATCATTTAAAGGCAAAGTCAGTGGTTAATTGAATGGCACCACGAATTAGCACTAAAGGAATTTAAAGACAAGAAGGTCTTGACCTCCCCAAAGTAGAGCCTAGAAAATTGTTTTCCCAACTTCAAGCTAGAGTATAGGCTCATGACCTGGGCCTTTTCAGTGTACCTCATATGAGACATGAGTTTGGAAGAGGGCAGAGTGAATGAAAGAGTACAGTGTTAAATTGATGTTGCCACAATCTTGTCTCCTGCAACATTCAGAGCCCACAGCAAGTTGCCCAGTGGAGTGGTGCAATACTGCATTTTGGAGACTGTGAGTACAAGGCCATCAGGCTTGACTCTCTGGCCATTACAGAGACTCCATGGTGTAAAATTGATCCTTTTGTAAATTTCTTATTCTGCTTACAATAGTGCAGGTGGATTCTGTTGTTTGCAACTACAAATCTCAACAGAGACCAAACTGGTAAAAGCAAAATACGCTTCTTGAATCAATATTTGTCTAGAAAGAAATATATATGTAAAAATACTAAGTTCAGATCAAGTTTTAGAAAACTAGGGAGAAAAGGAAATGGTAAAAGGATACATAGACAACATGATAAATTTACTATAATAGTGTAATATGCAAAAGGTGCTAATGCATATTTGACAGGAGGGTACATTCATCTGTGCCCAGCTGCACTCTTGTCCTTTCTCTACATTTCTTTGTGCCCTGGGAGGCTGATTTTTGTCCTCTGCATCATTGCTCATCCCACCAGCCCCCACTTCTGGATTTCATTTGGGTTCACTGAGGAGCATCATGAGGCAGGAGTGTGAGATCAGAGAAGGCCATTCTCTTGGCTCCATCCATGCAAGGTCTCATGGACTGAAGCCTACCTTGACCAAAGGGGTGGGTTCTGGTCAGGCAGGCTTATTCTCCCCCACATCCTTTCTTTGATAACTTTTCTTAGCTTTGAAATGCAGGGATAAGAGTAGAACTCCAAAGCCACTAGTTCCAGAGTACTACTTAGGTTTCCTGCAGTCTATCACACCTCTGCAAAGAGTGTCTTTATAAACTTTCTTCCATTTATCCATTTGAGTGTGCCATCACTCTTCTGCTGGAACCCTGACTATTAAAGTAATATATATTATTTGGGGGTACATGTCTTATAAAACTATAAAGACCTGCAGGGAAAAGAGATACACAGCATTCTGAGAAGTGGTTGACCCCAGGGGATGGGAAGAAAGGGAGAGTAATTACAGTGGGGACTGGTAAACAGGGGACACAGAGATAGCAACTATACGGGTAATATATATCATATAAAGGCTTATTCTTAAGCCGGGTCATGGGATCATGAATGTTTTCTATAGCATTCTTTATGATTTTTTATTTTAAAGTCCATAATTTAACAACAACAATTCTTCACTCTCTTAAGGATATCTTTCAGTGAATTAAAGTCTTAAAATTAATATAATTTAACTTATCGTGCTTTTCTTTTACGGTTAGGGCTTTTTATATCCTATTTAAGAAACCTTTGCCAAAATGGCAACACAGGAAATGTTGGCCCCTGTTCCTCCCACAAAGAAAAACAACTGTGTAAGGTGTCCATAAACAAAAACTCACAGAAACAGAGAGTAGGTTGGTGATTACCAGAGGCTGGGTGGGGGTGGAAATGGGAAGATGATGGTCAAAGGGCACAAACTTCCAGTTTTGACATGAATAAGTTCTGAGGATGGAATGTACAGCATGGTGATTATAGTTAATAATACTATATTATATACTTGAAAGTTACTAAGAGTAAATCTTCAATATTCTTACTACAAAAAAAGAAATGATAATCACATGAAGTGAAAAAGGTGTTAGCTTATACTACAGTGGTAATCATGTCATGATATATAAGTGTATCAAATCAGTACCTTGAACTTATACAATGTTATATGCCAATTATATCTCAGTAAAGCTGGGGGGATCTTTGCCTATTTAAGAATATCTTAGTCATTAAAATATGCCTCGTGTTACTTTCTAGAAGCTTTATCAGGTTACCTTTCTCATTTAGGTCTATAGTCTATTTGGAATTTATTTTTTGTATGGTGTTATGCTTTCTATGGTTAACATATTGTGGCATTTTCATGGCTAATAGTGTGTTTAGGATTTTTGCCTCTATATTCATACTGAGATTAGCCTGTTGATCTTTATTTTGTAATGGCTGTTAATTGGCTATTGGTATATTTCTTCCTTAAATATCTGGAGCATTCACTGGGCCTGGATATTTCTTTCCAGAAAGGTCTTAAATTAGAGATTCCATTTCTTGACTAGAACTATTCAAACTTCCTTTTCTTGCATCAATAGTAAGTAGGTAAAGATGAATGTTTACTTTTTTTCCATTTGGATACCCAATCTATCTTGTACCTTATGTTAAAAAGGCTTTTCTTCCCATCTCTGCCACTCTTGCTGCTCCAGGATCAACTTTAATATAAATTATCATATATTTGTGGTAAGTTTTGGACTTTTTATTCTATTCTTCACCATGTATGTATCCTGGCATCAATATCTCACTATTTTATTCTTTTTGTTTTGTTTTGTTTTTTAGTATTCAACAATTTATCAGTTGTGTGTAACACCCAGTGCTCATTACATCATGTGCTCTCCTTAATGCCCATCACCCAATTACCCCATTCCCCCACCCACCTCCCCTCCAGCAACCCTCAGTTTTTTTCCTGTAGTTAAGAGTCTCTCATTTTTGTCTCTGTCTTTGATGACTTCCCATTCAATTTTCCCTCCCTTCCCCTATGATCCTCTGTGCTGTTTCCTATATTCCACATGTGAATGAAACCATACCATAATTGTCTTTCTCTGATTGACTTATTTCATTCAGCATGATACCCTCCAGTTCCATCCAGGTCAATGCAAAGGGTAGATAGTCATCCTTTCTGATGACTGAGTAGTATTCCATTGTATATGTACATACCACATCTTCTTTATCCATTCATCTGTCACCGGACATCTCAGCTCCTTCCACAGTTTGGCTATAGACAACACAAGCAGCAACCTCTTCGACCATGGTCACAGCAACTTGTTGCTAGACATGTCTCTACAGCCAAGGGAAACAAACACAAAAATGAACTATTGGGACTTCATCAAGATAAAAAGCTTCTGCACAGCAAAGGAAATAGTCAACAAAACTAAAAGGCAACCTACAGAATGGAAAAAGATATTTGCAAATGAGTTATCAGATGAAGGGCTAGTATCCAAGATCTGTAAAGAACTTATCAAACTCAACACCCAAAAAACAAATAATCCAGTCAAGAAATGGGCAGGGTCGCCTGGGTGGCACAGCAGTTAAGTGGTTAAGCGTCTGCCTTCGGCTCAGGGCGTGGTCCCGGCGTTATGGGATCGAGCCCCACATCAGGCTCCTCTGCTACGAGCCTGCTTCTTCCTCTCCCACTCCCCCTGCTTGTGTTCCCTCTCTCGCTGGCTGTCTCTATCTCTGTCGAATAAATAAATAAAATCTTTAAAAAAAAAAAAAAGAAACGGGCAAACGACATGAACACACATTTCTCCAAAGAAGACATCCAAATGGCCAACAGACACATGAAAAAATACTCCACATCACTTGGAGTCAGGGAAATACAAATCAAAACCACAATGAGATACCACCTCACACCAGTCAGAATGGCTAAAATTAACAAGACAGGAAACGATAAATGTTGGCAAGGATATGGAGAAGGGGAACCCTCTTGCACTATTGATGGGAATGCGAACTGTTACAGCCACTCTGGAAAACAATATGGAGGTTCCTCAAAAAGGGGAAAATAGAGCTATCCTATGACCCAGCAATTGCACTACTGGGTATTTACCCCAAAAATACAAACACAGTGATCCAAAGGGGCACCTGCACCCCAATGCTCATAGCAGCAATATCCACAATAGACATAATATCTCACTATTTTAATTACTGTGGCTTTATAGTAAGTCTTGATACCTTACGTAATCCTCTGTACTTCTTTTCAGATTATCCTGGCTATTCTTGACCCTTTACATTCTCACATAAATATAAAATCACCTTGTCAGAGTTTCCAGGGCAAAAAAACAAAAAAACCTTTTCTTTTTTTCAACTTTTGATTGAAATTACATTCTACTTGTATTGTATCTACAGACAGATTTGGAAAGAATGACATCTTTACAGTATTGAGTCTTCCAATTAATGAATATAAAAACTCTCTCCATTTATTTCATTCTTTAACTTATCTCAGTGATGTTTATAGTTTTGTGTGGAAGTTTGTTTTCATCTTTGATTTATTCCTGGGTATTTGTTGCTTTTGACGTTATTGTCCAATGCATTGTTTTTTTAATTTTCTTTTTTTTTTGTTTAAGTTTATTTAATTAAGCAATCTCTATCCCCAATGTGGGGCTCAAACTCACAGCTCAGAGATCAAGAGCCACATGCCCTATTAACTATTCAGGCACCCCTGAATTTTATTTTCTAATTATTATTATTTTTTATTTAAATTCATTTAGCCAAGTTATAGTACACCATTAGTTTTTGATATAATGTTCAATGATTCATTATTTGAGTATAACACCCCGTGCTCATCATATCACATGCTCTCTTTAATGCCCATCACCCAGTTACCCCTATTTTCCAATTATTAATTGCTAGTATATAGGAATAAAATTTATTTTTATATTTACCCTATTATGACCAGTTATTTCACTAAATTCAATTAATAATTTCAATAATCCATGTGCACATTCTTTTGAATTTCCTATACCAATAATTATTTTACTATGAATAATGACAATTTGTTTCTTTTTTTCGAGGGTGTATGATTTTTTCTTGCCTTGTTTCACTATCTAGGACCTCTGGTGCAATGTTGAATAGAAGTAGTAATAGCAAATATCTTTGTCTCCTACCTTAATGATATAAATTTAAATATTTCATGACTAAGTATTATGTTTCCTGTAGGATTTTTCCATACATACATAATTTTCAGATTGAGGAATTCCTTTTTCTATACCTACTGTTTTTCAGATTGAAGAATTCCCTTTTATGGTAGGAATTTTTACCATAAACAAGTATTGATGTTTAGAAAATACTTTTACTGCATCTATTGACATAATACTTGACTTTTTTCTCCTTTATTCTGTAAATGTGATTGATTAAATTGACTGTTTTTTGAATGTCAAAAGCATTCTTCATTCCTCCTTCCTGGAATAATCCAACTTGGTTATTTTCTTAGCTTGGGTTCCCTCCCCTGCCCCCACCCCCAAACACACACACACACACACACACACACAGAGAGAGAGAGAGAGAGAGAGAGAGAGAGAGCTGTCCCAGAGACAAAGATTTGGTTGCAAGTAGTTTATTAAAGAGTTCAAGAAACTGATAAGGGAGTGGAGAAGTGAGACAGGGAAGAAAAGGAAGCCAACAAAGGGTGAATTATCAAGTCAGTGGCCATGGTCAGTGACTGGAGCTTAAGCCTACCAAAAAACTCTGGGAAATGGCATAGGCACATGTTTCAGAGTTATCCCACTTGAGAGATGAGGGAACCGGAATATTTATAACCTAACCCCTCTCCACCAATCAATCATTTGTTGAGAACTGCTTCTGGAAAGTGTTAATTCTCTGGTATCTGTGGCCTCCATGCATGTGGTCTAGAGAAGCCCTCAGGCAAGAAATGAATATACTGAAAGGTAACACTGACCTTCCCAAAGGCCAAATCTGCAACACTGGTGACATACCATCCTTTTAACATGTCGTGCGATTCTCTTTGCTAATATTGTGTTTGCGATTTTTGCTTTTTTGTTTATGAGTGACGTTGACCTATTGATCCTCTTTTTGTAATCACCTGATAATTTGTCATTGGTAATATTTCTTCCTTAAATATCTGGAGCATTTGCTGGGTCTGGATATTTTTTTCTGAGAAGACTTTTTAAAAAGGATTTCATTTCCCAAATAGAATTATTCACCTTGTTTTCTTGCATCAGTTTTAATAAGTTATAGGGTTTTTTTAATTTTTTAAAGATTTATTTATTTATTTATTTGAGAGAGAGTGCATGAGCAGGGGGAGGGGCAGAGGGAGAAGCGGACTCCCTGCTGAGTGGGGAGCTGAACATGGGACTCGATCCCAGGACCCTGGGACCATGACCTGAGCTGAAGGCAGACACTTAACTGACTGAGCCGCACAGGTACCCTAATATATTACAGTACTTTGTGGGTTTTTTAAAAATTTTATTTACTTATTTGAAAGAGGGAGAAAGAGAGCACACAAGGAGGGGGAGCAGCAGAGGGAGAGGGAGAACAACAAGGGGCTTGATCCTAGGACCCTGAGATCAGGACCTGGGCTGAAGGCAGACATTTAACCAACTGAGCCACCCAAATGCCCCAATAAGTTATAGTTTTAAAGGTGCTTATTTATTCTGAATTTTCAAATATATTGTCATGAAATTTTATCTATAGTATCCATATTGATGCAAGAGAATACTTTTGTCTCCTTAAAGAGAACACTGGACATCTCTGGGACACCTGGGTGGCTGTCTTTTAAGAGTCTGCCTTTGGCTCAGACCATGATCCCAGGGACCTGAGATCAAGTCCCACATCCTGCTCCTTGCTCAGCAGGGAGCTTGCTTCTCCCTCTTCCTGCTGCTCCCCCTGCTTGTGCTCGCTCTCTCTGACAAATAAATAAAAATCTTAATAAAAGAAAAAAACACTAAACATCTCTGAAATAGGTAACTTCAGGGCCAGCCCAAGATTAAATATTAGACTTATATTTGTGCAACTTAAGAAAGCAAAGATCATGGAACTTTACATCAAAAACTAGAGATGTACTGTATGGTGACTAACATAATATAATAAAAAAATATTATTATAAAATAAAAAAAAAAAAGAAAGCAAAGATCTCCCCCAAAATGACTATCTGCCTCCACAGATAAAAGCTACTAGTAATTTTTCAATGCAATTCACTCACGGGAAACTCAATTAACTTTCACCTCACCTAGGACTATTTACACAAGTTATAAACATCTAAGAAACACCTGGAGACTCAAGAGAGCAACTCTAATACCAAATAAAAGCAAGAGATTTAGATTTTGAGTTAACAAACTAGAAATAGTAGATGAAGCCATAAGAAAGGCTCATATTCCAGAAAAATGTGGAGAGAGAAAAGTGCCAAGTTGGAAGAAGAAGTAAGGTGGAAAGAAACTTACAACAAAAACTAATTAGGAAAGGTGAAAAGTAAGGGGAAGAACCAGAGCGGTGATGTTGGAGATGTCAAAGAAGAAGAATTTCAAGAGTGAAGAGTTGGTAAGCCAAGCCCAAAATGAACAGTGGTTTTAGAGAATAAGGACTAAGGTCATTTGTTTTTGAATGACATCTGAGAAAACAGTAAAGTAGTAAATGTTAGCAATTAGCAATGTGGATAATGCATCATTTCACTGATTTCTAAGAAATGCCCATACTGAATAGCTATGGTGCTCAGTAGTCAAGATTTAAAAATGTTTCCATGCAGAAAAAAAAAAATAAAGGAAAGTTCTATATCATAGCCACCGGTTGAGATGCGAAAAGGATAAAAAGCAATTGAAAGCGAGCCAGGTCTAACACCCAAAGGTCAAGAATATTATAACCAAAATAACAACCCTTTTTTCCTGAAACCTGATATTTAAAGCCCCACAAAGTTTAATATTTTTTAAAAAGCGCTGCTTTTCTTCTGTCCCTTTGTATCACTTAAAGTGTTTCGCCAATCTCTGTAATAGAAGAAAAACATACAGCAATCCTAAGAGGAGTCATCACACTCTGTCATTTTAGCTGTTTACATGAAACAGAGAAGTAATGGGCATGCTGGGAATCTAAGCAGAGTGAACTCTGTTACCCTCACCCTGTCTTTAAGGACAGCCCAAACTTAAGTGATTTCTGGAAATTCTTAAACATGTAGGACCCTCCTAATTCCAGAATCTCAACTAGCACTTAGATTAAGTCTAAAGATTCCAACACTGAAAGTATTGCCCAAACCTGCTCCAAAAAGAAAGATTTTTAAAAGAAGACCCTTACTTTGAAGGGGGAAAAAATTCTACCTCTTGAAAACTTGCAATATCTTCAAAGAAAATCTTTTTTTGTTTTGGTACAAGGAAAGAGCTTGGAACCTGAAAACCCAGGCAAGCCATCTCACCGACAAAGATATTCCTCATGTTTTTGTGGACTAATCTCAGTGATTCAAAGGAGTAATCAAAGTACATGAGCGCAGAGAAGCTAATAATTTATAACAAATCTTCGTTAAACACTTATGAGTTGCAGGAAATACATGAATTTCCACAGGTCCAGTATCCCAGGGTATCTGTTAGCTCTTCCCCACATTCTTTCTCTAGCACAGAGTTTGCCTTTGTCTTCTGCAGTAGAGATGAGTACATCTTCCTAGGACTGATGTTGCAAGTGGAGTGGCAGAGAGAAAAGAAGAGGTGAATCCTCAGGACTCCACTCCTGGGCAGGTTTAGTGATTCCAGGCACCCCCTCCATCACAGATGGAACAGTAGGGATCATTAACTGGTAAGACTGCTTTTTATTGTCTCACTTTAGTCTGCTGAAAAAGGTTTTCTAAAGCTGAATATATGCATTAAAGTGAAATAACGAATAGATAAATTTTCCCTAATACTATGCTTTACTCCTTTCTGAGCAACAAAAACCCACAATCCAGGGCCATGGGAGTTACATTGTCAGTGTTGTAACACCATAGAGTTAGAAGGTACTTTCATAATGTTCTGGCCCAAACCCCTCATTTTACTGATGAAGAAATGGGGGCCCAGAGATGGGTAATTACTTGCCCAAGGCCACACAGTGGCTGGAAGATTAGGATTGAAACTGTACTTATGCTCTACCACACCAAACTTTTCTTGCAACAATAAACAACAGATTGCATTTTCTCTTTTTTTCCATCCTTCCTCCCTTTCTCTCTTTCTCTATTTTCCTTCCTTCCTTCCTTGTTTCGTTCCTTCTTCCTTTTTTTGAATTGAATAAGTATTGAAACCAAAGATTAAAAGTATTGCATTCTTTAACCCACCACACTGTCTACCCCTCCAGGCACCATTAAGAAGCCTTCAACAGTTTCTCTGAACTGAAACTTGTTGTACAGGTTCTCAGCATCGACACAACCTCATTATTTGTTTGGGGTTTTTTTTGTAATTTGAAAATAACTCTTTATGTATTTTATAATTTTTGAACTTTGCAAAACTTGGCTTATCCCTGTATTATCTGTTTTAGTATGGCTTTCCTACATATGGATGGCCAATACAGCCATTAAAGCCATTTCGAATGTATACACTGAAACAGTGAGTGAAATTTTGTGACATAGGTTAACAAAATTTAGCACAGTTTCATGGATCGAGATTTATCATAGCACATTAGATATAATTTTGCCTTGGCCTTTACACTAATGGAATTTTAAAGTTGAAAAACATAAACTTGAACACTAATCTACTTTTATGAGTAGCTGTTACCCAGAAGAGTTAAATGGTGTATATGCCAAGGTCATATAGTTAATTAACAATGGAACCAGCATTAGAACTTTAGTCTACTGGATGGTCTATCAGTTCAATTGTTTATTCCACCATATCACGTTACCTCCCCAAATGCAGCTTACAGATGAACACAACTATTTCCATCTTTCCCAACCTAATGTTCCTAAAATAAATTTGAGTTGTTCTTCAGTAATCATTCTTTTTATTAAGAGGATGTTTTGATTCTGTCTTCCTTTCTTGGATTCCACCTTTCTTTCATCTGTGGGCCTTTGCTGCAGTTGCCCTGCTGAAATGATAAACAAACCTCCAGGTTCTTGTCTGATATCATCAAAGAAGAAAAAAAAGCAGTTCCTTGCACTTATGAAACAGGTTTCCTTCCTGGTTGGCACAGCCATCATTGCTTATGAAAGTAGCTGCATCAAGAAATCTGCTCTATGACTCCTTAAGAATTGGGGCATAGTGAATTTTTGTGTTTCAAACTTTATAGAAGCTGTATAACTTCACTCTCAGCGTTGCCTTTCACCAACACTGTCTTCTCTTGGTCAACTCCGTATGCACCCTCATGACTCCCAGAACATTGAATCAGTCATCAATTTCCACTACTTTTATTTCTGAACTCTCTCCCTTATCCCTCCCTTGGAGAGTGCATTTTCAACAGCAGTTCAACTCTTTGAGACCTAGACGCTTCTACTGATCTCCAAATGTCTCCCTACCACTATAATCTCCTAACCTCAATCCTTTCAAAATGTGTCCATTTTCCTTGAATGTCTTATAGCATAAGACCTTTGATTACTATTAATCACTCCCTTCTTGACACTCTCAATATCTTTGAGTGCAAAACCAACTCCTGTTCCTGGGTCTCCCCCAATCCTCTGACTAATCCTTAGTCTTTTTTGCAGACTCCTCTTCCTCTACTAATCTCTTAAATATGATACCCTCCTCTCTTCTCAATATACAAGCTCTGCTGACCAAATGCATTTACTCAGCCAGCACCTAATTGATCCCTCACAAAGCTATATGTACAGGCCAGATCTCTCTCTCTCACACTTCACAGACAAAAATCTAGAGCCACTCTAGATTCTGTCCAGTACAGGAGCTCTGATATATGAAGTTATTTAAATTCAAATTTAAATTAAGTAAAATTTAATATAATTTAAGATTCAATTTTAAGTTAGCATATTGGACAGCACAAATATAAAAAATTTTCATCAATCCAGAAAGCCCTATTGGACAGTGCTAATCTAGGACTTTACACAAATGATATCAAGAGAAACCCATTTCTACCTTAAAATATCTAAAATGTCTTTTATATGAATGTTTAAACCTTCCCTTCCGTATAAATTTCCTTCCTGTTTCCTCTACAGTAACCTTATTGCTACTGACATAGTTCCTATAAACTTTGCAATAGTCTCCTAGTTGATTTTTCACCCATGTTCCTGCATGTCCTACCCCCCACCAATTCATTTTTGCACAGTGAAACCAAAGATCTCTTTCCAAAATGTAAATCTGGTTGTGTTAATCTCCTAGTAATAAGTTTCAGTGGTTTCCTAGTATCTATATAAGATGACCACATAAGTTATCACCTAAACCCAGACAATTTTGATAATAATAGGGAATGCTATTAATAATTATACTGCTACAATAGGACTAAAATGGACTCTCTGAGGTAAACCGATATGTATTGTCACCCTTTACAGAATCTAAATTTCTTAGCTAATTATGAGCTCTTATATAATCTGACCCTGTCTACCTCTTCAGCTCTGTAGATCTGTCATTCATCAAATGTAATGTCCTGTTACACTTCCATGAATTTTGTTGTTCTGGTCCCTCTAACTAGATCTCTTGCACTCTTCTTGTCATGCCTACTAAATATAGAATTTTAAAATATGTATATAAGTACTACATACTCCATTATTTTTAAATATATGTATTTCCTGCTTATGAAATAATATACAATTCTCAGAGTAATTTGAAAAATATAGAAAAGTTTAAAAAAAAAACAAAAGCATCCACATTCTCACCACTGAGAGACAACCACAGTTAAAATTCCATTGTGTATTTTTTCTCTATCCATGTATACACACACAGTTTTCTTACCAAAATTTAATATTTACTATTTTATAATAGGCTATTTTATGTAATATGTTATTTATTTTCTCACATCACAAGTATTCTTTTATAATATGAGTTTTAGTGACGGGATATTAATTAATTAATTATATGAAGATAACGCAAGTTTAACTAATCTTGTGTTGGATATTGTATGAAATTTATAAAATTTTTAAACAAATACATTTTCACACAACAAAAACAATTCATATTCACCAAAGACTTCTGCAAAGAAAATGCACAAAGAAGAAAAGAGATTTAACACATTCTGTAAAATTACTTGTATGGTGTTTGAAAGATAAGTCTATATGAAAACATATTTTTGAAATTACTATTAATGGAAAAATATGGAAATTCTAGAAATATGGACATGCAAATTTTCAAGAATGCAAATATTATATAAAGGCAGTTTTTCCACAGCTATGAATATTTTTTCTCTTAATAGCTAATACTGCTACTGAGCTTAATACTTATAAACATATACATGTTAAACATGTTTGTGAGAAATACTTAAGATATGTAGCAACATTCCAGGAATTCTACCTATGAACATTAAGGTAGATGTAGCCTTTCTGAAAATTTCCACTACATTTTAATCATAGATGACATAGAGATTCATTTTTTAAAAGTTATGCAAAATTTCTGACCTGGGAATTTTTGAAAATATCATTTATTTCTATGAAAGATGTTGGACTTAACCAAGCGTAATTGAACCTGAATTTGTGATTCTAGGAAACAGAAATATGATTAATATATCACAGATATAGTAACCATTTGCCATTTCAGCAAGTGAAAGGTGGACCTGTGAATATATGAATACCAGAATATGTGCCAAAATGCTACCATAATTTTATTACTTGCTGCTGTTCTGCTAATTTTAAAATGACTTCATTCAATCTGAATTAAACTTAAATATGCCACATCTTGGTACTTGTTTGGTAGGAAAATGTCACAAATTTATTCTAGTGGTCTCTGCACATTGACCTATTACAGAAATGTTTAACCATCTCCTTTCAAAAAAAAAAGATACCAGAATATTTAGAAAAAAAGAATGCCACCAGATAGGATCCCTAGTGACTGAATAATATTAATATGCAATTGGATTTTGGAGGAAGTAGTTCAGAAAACTATAAAAATACCAACAATTCTTGTCGACTCCAACCCCTAAACATACACATAGCATAAGGCTCAGAAGTTGTAGTTGAGAAAACACAACCTCCAGAAGGGCAAAATTTTAGCAAACTCACACCAGCATGTCAATATAGAGCCAAGCAGCACCCATGTCTGCAGAGGAGAAACTAGGAGGCACAGTGGCACTTCGCCATTCTGACCTGGACCTTGAGGAACAGCATATAACTCACCTTTGTAGGTATCTGGGTACATCTGGGAAACGTCAGGGGTAAGAGCATAACCTGCAGGTTACACACACTTGCACAGACTAATTATAGAAATGTAGAAGTGCCAAAAAACACAGCTTGGGTCTTTGGCCAAAGAAGGAAAAAAAGAAAGCTAAGGTGAATGACTCAGACCAAAGCTGAACACACTGCAAGAACACTGGTTATGGGGTACCTGGGGGGCTCAGTCGGTTAGGTATCTGCCTTAGGCTCAGGTCATGATCCCAGGGTCCTGGGATCGAGCCCCGCATCAGGCTCTCTGCTCAGTGGGGAGCGTGCTTCTCACCCTCCCTCTGCCTGCTGCTCTCCTTGCTTGTGCTTTCTCTCTCTCTCTCTCTCTCTCTGTCAAATAAAATAAATAAAATTTAAAAAAAAAGAAGACTGGTTATTTGAGGGGATAGAGCCTCCATATGTATACTAATGAATCAAGGATGGCATGTGCTAATACAGACATGAAAAGAGGTACTGATCCTCCTGTTTAGGAGATGAATGCAAATTAGTTCAGATAAATTTTCCTGCCTTAGTGTTCAGTTTAACTGAGGTCATTACAGATTGCCAATATATAGACCAGAGAAGATCCAAACTAAAGTTTGCTATAGTACGCACCAAGAGTCTCACTGGTTCTGTGGACTCTGGGAAACAAACTGAGGGCTTCAGAGGGGAGGGGGGTGGGGGATTGGGATAGGCTGGTGATGGGTATTAAGGCATGGTGCACTGAGTGTTATACACAAGTAATGAATCATGGAACATTGCATCAAAAAGTGGGGATGTACTGTATGGTGACTAATATAACAAAATAAAAATTATTAAAAAAATAAAAGAGTCTCACTGGTTCTTACACAGCAGCAGAGGTAGGAGCAGGTGATGAGTGATAACAGAGCTGATACCAGTTGGCTGGGCTACTGAGATTAAGCACACAGCTGTCTTGACACCAGTGAACAAGCATCTTCTGAAACTTGCACTTTTCACCCTGAAATGTGTAATTACTCCCTTGACTAGGGCACAATGTTAACCTTTCCTCTACTTCATTTATAAGCATTCTTCTATGCACAATTATCCACACAAATGCATTTTTTTTGCTCCTTAAGCTGTAAATGTTATAGATAAAACAAGTATTTGTATAGATCAAACCATTTTCGTTGGCTTCCAATATAAATTTTGTAGATGAGGTCCACAGGCCCATGAGCTAAGTTGGTGACCCCTGCAGGCAAGTAAAAGATGTCAAGCAATAACAACACTGTGTTGTTGCATAGAGCTTTACATGTTTTAAGTCACTTTCACATATATTACTTTATTTCAGACTCACAGTAACCTAAGAAGTAGGACAGGAGTTATTATCATTTGTGTACCATTGAGTAAACTAATTTGGGTTTAGAGATGTTTCATGTGTTGCTTAAAGGCCCATGACTAGTAACTGTGCAAGTTTTCTAACTCAGAGTTCAGCATTCTTTCCTCTACAATATAAAATAATTGGGTTACTGCCATATCTTTTCAAAACTGCCCTCTCTATATATATGTTTCTAGGTAAATTTCTCCATATAAGTTTCTTAAATATTTTATGCATAGACACTTAGATAAATTTCTGGATATGTTACTTACATATAGATATTTCTAGAAAGGAGAGACCTTGTCTGCCTAATTCTCTAATTCTACCCCTATTCCAACACTAGGAGGAAACAGGAATATAATATTTCCTTTGAAGTCAGGGAGGATTGGGAGGAGGACCCTCTGCTCTGGCTACATGGAGAGAAATGCAGGAGGAACTAACTCTCCGTCCTGGAAATACACACAGCATGAGTCATCCATTTTAACGTAATGACAATAGTCTCTATGCTCTGAAGTTACTTCATATACTTGGAGAAAGTTGGCAGAATAACCTCCAACCTACAAGTCAGGAACTTGGGCTATTGAAAGTTTTATTTAAATGACCTTTCCCTTTAGCAAAGTCTGAGTGTGAGGCTTCCTTCCATTCCTGCAGGCCTCAGGCTATAAGGAAAACAGGGTATTAGAGGAATAAAAATGCCAATAAGAGTTGAGTAAATAATGGAAACGAGAATACTACAATAGATGACGTCCAAAAGACAGTTAAAACGTGAAAAAATCAAGAGTAAGTGAAGGCAAGATTTCTCTCAGGTGATTTGAATTTCTAAATCTTTTAGGAATAATTTTTATTATCTGCAAAATCTTAAATATTTAATTGTATTTGTCAATGCAACATCTGTTGGAGCTTATGCCTTGTTTTATTTGGCACTTTAGTAAGGCACTTTTGCACAATTATGTCAACACCTTGAGCTAGCCTTTGTCAAGAAAGGCAAGCATTTGAAACTTTGTCAGTCAAGCATTTCATTTCTAAAAAATGATCTAAGAGTCAAGAACAATAGACAACTATTCTTGGCTTCATTAGTGCCTGTATTTTGATCTTTTCCTTTTGACACTCTTTCTCAGGCACATCTAGGCAAGTCTAGTTACACTAAGCCCCATTCAAAGGAAACCAAAACTTCCACAATGAAGTTCTCCACTTGACTGGAAGATTTTCACTCTCAGAAAGAGTGGAAATTGAATATGATTATCTTTGACTTTGAGATTAATTTATAATAGGAACAGGTGCATCAAAACCAGATTGGGGTTAGTAATGAATGGGGAGAAAGTGCAGCGACTATTAGATTCAAGATACAACCAAATTTAGCAGGAGTAAGGCAGAGAGGTTGACAGACGAAATCAAGAATAGATTAAATACCACAAATCTCATTAGTCCGTACCTAAGACAGTGAACAGTAGATCCTGTTACTTTTTGAAATGAAAGAAAACACATTGGGGAGGTCCCATAAGTTTTAATTAATTAGTACATATACGTAACTCTTAATTAGTTCACATTTCCCAAAGTAAATACACACTCAGAGATGATGTTTAATTCTCTGCTAATTAATATTAATGTTAGAAATGTTAAGCAAAAAAAAAGTCAATTTCTAGAAATAGTGCGCCTGTGCCTTTCATGCCATCTGTAATTTTTAAGTGGCTTCTTTGCACAAGTGGAAATATTCTTAATTATTTTTAATTCTTGATGTTGTCAGAGACTCTGTCTCTTGAGAAGTGGAGTTAGACTACCTATGGTGAGTCTTCAGATGAATTCAGTGTACACATTTCCGTAGGGAGGGATGACTTTATCACTATCTTTTGAAAAGGTTGAGCACTACTAAGTATTTACCCAAAGGGTACAAAAATACTGATTCGAAGGGACACACATACCCCAATATTTATAACAGCATTACTTAACAATAGCCAAATTATGGAAAAAGCCCAAATGTTCATTGACCGATGAATAGACAAAGAAGTTGTGAGATATGAATATTACTCAGCCATAAAAAGGAATGAAATCTTTTCGTTTGCAACAACGTGGTTAGAGCTAGAGTGTATTATGCTAAGTGAAATAAATCAGTCACAGAAAGACAAATACCACATGATTTCACTCCTATGTGGAATTTAAGAAACAAAACAGGTAAACAGAGGGGGAAAAAAGAGAGAGGCAAACCATAAACTCAACTATAGAGAACGCATTGAGGGTGGCTGGAGGGGAGGTGGGCGGCGTGATAGGTTAAATGGGCGATGGGGATTAAGGAAGGCACTTAACGATGAGCACTGGGTGTCGTATGTAAGGGATGAATCACTAAATTCGACTCCTGAAACTAATTATACTACATGTTAACCAAATGGAATTTAAATAAAAACCTGAAATAAAAATAAATAAGTACAAAAATAAAATAAAAAACAAAAAAGGAAATATCTTTGCTATCTTTAGAGACAAAATGCAAGAATAAAAATGGCTGCATTATATTCTTACTTTCTATAATTATTATTTTTCTTTTTCTTAAAGCATTTGGAGACTTACAATAGCACCTATCAATAAGAACCATTTGTGTTTTTCTCCTTGCTGGAATAGTTAAGTAACAGACTCTTCCACAAGATAGTGAAGCTCCCTGTGGGTAGGGGCCATTTGTTGGTTGTGTTCATCAATGTAAACTTAGTTCTTATCACAGTACCAGGAACATAATGAAAGCTCAACAAATATTTGTAGAATAAATGAGTGAATTATACTCTATATTCAAACTGGCTTAGTGAAAATCAAACATCTCTATACATCTTCAGAATGTATATGATGAAGAAGTGGTATAGGTTTTATAGGTAGACAGGGCTGGGTTCTAATCTAGGCTAATCACGAAATGAACTGAACCTCAGTTTCCCCTTATATAACATGAGACACTCACTTTGCCTGGCTGTAGTATAGATTACAGATATTGCACACGCACACACACACACACACACACACACAGAGTCCAGCAGAATATCTGATATTATATGTTCAATCAATTGAAATTATTTTTACCATTTAATACCTAGATCATCTATTAAAGTAAGTTTAAAATGAAAAGCTTGACCAAAGCCTAGTGCAACCTCTCATAAATGAGAAAAATTTATCTAGAAAGAACAAGTGGCTTGCTGAAGAGTCAAAAATTAGTGCTGTTCAGAGAAATGGGTGTCTTTACCAATTCCTGCTGAAGATTTGAAAGCAGATTTCACTGGATCTGTCCTCTATTTTTAATTGCACATACATTTTGGCACAATTCAGCATATCTTTTCCTAGGCCCCACAAAGCTAAATATATGTGGATAAGTTACTATCTCTTAATATTAATCTTCCTATATTTTTATGGCTTCTCTGTCTTTGAAACAAGGTAATAAACTTAGAAACTTGTGCATGATGAATCAGTTCTCCAAATGACTGCAGCATATACCAATTTAGATTGTCATGAATATTGGTTGAACTAGATTATTTCCATTTTTTTTTCAATGTATCACTTCAACTTTTTAAAGTTTAAGAGTAAAATAGGGGTGCCTGGGTGGCTCAGTCAGTTAAACACCTGACTCTTGATTTAAGCTCAGGTCATGATCACAGGGTCGTGAGATCAAGCCCAAGCAGTTTCCACACTCATTGGGGAGTCTACTTGAGATTCTCTCCCTCTCCGTCTGCCCCTCCCCTCCACATGTGTGACTTGCGTGCTTGCTCCCTCTCTCTCAAATAAATAAATTAATTAAAAAAAAGAGTGAAATAATGCTTGGTAAAATACTCCCTCATCTTATCAAAATACCAGAAAAATTTAGTTTGTGCCTAAGGCAAGGTGTAATACTGTTAGATGACATTTTGCCACTTTACAGAGGCCTCAAATCACACTACTAAATTAAAATTATCCTAATGGCTTGAAAACATCTGCATAAACTTTAAGCTCTTCCACTTCTTAGCTTCCAGCACGGCGGTCTCCTTCTGTGTCTGCTTCTTCCTTCAGAACTGCCTTTTCCACCACCAGCGCATGTCTTACTCCTGCCTCTCTCATCACTGTGTACTGATCCTCCGGGTGTGGTCAGGCGTCTGAACCACCAGCATATTCATCTACAGTCCACTGCAAAGTCCAGCAGTGAAACACTTAGAGCAGTGGGAACACAAGGATTCGGGACAGACTTAGCTTCTTTTTTTTTTTTTCTTAATTACATGTATTTGGAAGTCATTTTTATTTTTTATTTTTTTTTATTTTTTTTATTATATTATGTTAGTCACCATACAGTACATCCCTGGTTTTTTATGTAAAGTTCGATGATTCATTAGTTGTGTATAACACCCAGTGCACCATGCAATATGTGCCCTCCTTACTACCCATCACCAGCCTATCCCATTCTCCCACCCCCCTCCCCTCTGAAGCCCTCAGTTTGTTTCTCAGAGTCCATAGTCTCTCATGCTTCATTCCCCCTTCTGATTACCCCCCCCTTTCTTTATCCCTTTCTTCCCCTACCGATCTTCCTAGTTCTTATGTTCCATAGATGAGAGAAACCATATGATAATTGTCTTTCTCTGCTTGGCTTATTTCACTTAGACTTAGCTTCTTTAACTGAGGTTGCCTCATCTGTGTATTGAGGGTGGCAAAAGCATGGACTATTGCGAGGTTATTCAGAAGCTCCAAGTCTGTAAGAACACTCTGAACACTGTAAGTCCTCCCAAATATTGGTTGCTTTTATTTTTTTTAAGATTTTATTTATTTATTTATTTACTTATTTATTTGTCAGAGAGAGAGAGAGCACAAGCAAGGGGAGCGGCAGACCCAGGGAGAAGCAGGCTTCCCGCTGAGCAAGGAGCCTGATATGGGACTTGATCCCAGGACCCTGGGATCATGACCTGAACCAAAGGCAGATGTCCAACCGACTGAGCTACCCCGGTGTCCCTATTGGGTGCTTTTAGGATTATTACCAAAGGATTATTTCTCCCCCCAGGCTTACTTGTTAGGATAAAGTGGGAGTTGATAACCACTAAACTGACGAGCTACAACATTAGTGAGCTCAAGTAATAGAAGTAAAATGTTCTAGCTTGGCTGTGATACCAAAATATCATACACTGGGTGGCTTGAACAGCAAACATTTATTTCTCACAGTTCTGGAGGCTACAAAGTCCAAGACCAAGGTGCAAGCAGATTTGGTGTCTGGTGAGAGCCCTCTTCCTGGTTTGCAGTTGGCCACTTTCTTGCTGCATCTTCACATGGTGAAGAGAGAGAGAGCTCCGGTCTCTTCCTCTTCTAATAAGGACACTAATCCTACTTTATGGGCTCCACCCTTGTGACCTCACCTAAATTTAATTGCTTCCTAAAAGCCCCACCTCCTAAAACCATCACACTGGGGGTTAGGGTTTCGACATGTGAATTTGGGGGGCACACATCCAGTCCTTACCATAAGGGGTCAAAATACTTTGAAAAATCTGGGACACCACAATGTATGAACAATGCACTGAGCTGGAAGTTAGGTATAGTTTCAATTCAGGTTCTATATCTTGCTCTATAAACTAGGAAAGTCACTTAGCAAATTAGCAATTAATTATGTGTCACGTACCATGTTAGTTATGTAATTCACATACATTATTTCTAATCTTAAAATATTATAGCAAGGTAATTAAAATTATCCTTGCTTTGCAGATGAAGACATGGAGACTCTGAATGGCTCAGTAGCATGTCTAAGATTACAAACATACTCAACAGTAGCCCCAAGATTCAGACCTAGTTCTCTCACTAAAATCCCTTCCTTCCTCACTCTATCATGCTATTACTTTCTTCTTTGGTTGTCTTATCTGTGAGTTGAATGGTCACTCTAAAAGTTTTCTTAGGCCCCATTCAACTCTAAAATGTGATAATTGACTGTAGTGGATGAGTATTTGGACTTCTTAGATGAGCTATTAAAGTAGCTCTAAATAAATCAACCTGTATACCTATGAATAGATTGTAAGTGTACCAAGATGGTAAGACTCTTATCTTTCAGGCTTGTAGGGAGGAGACAGAGGAAGCTGGAACCCCTGGCCCCATCACTGGGAGCACCCTCATCCATTTACTCCAGTGTGCCATGTGACGAAGACAATTTTTGGTGTGTCATGACCAAAAGTGTTTGGGAAGCTCTGCAATAATGAACCACATGACTACATATAACAGGAAAAGTGTCTTGTAGCTTGAAACCATAGAATCGATATAATTCAACTCACGTTGTGAGTCTGGAAATGACTTAGTTTCCCCAGAAAAAAGCCATAGCATGATTTATACATTTTCCAACTTGTATAGATGGAGCAGCAAATACGTTTTGCAAAGGCAGACCCTGATTGAGCCAAGAAAACTAAACACTAATCTTTTGAGCATTCTTATGCAACCATATTTACGTAATAGTTTATTTAAATTAATAGTCTTGCTATGTTTTTAAGCCTTTATTAGTTAAACTAGAACACATGTGCCAAGTTCACCTTCCACTGCTGACCAACATCGTTTGAATTCTGAGATGCAATATGAAATTCTACTTAATTAATTCTAATCTTTTCTTTCCATTGATTCAGTAACTTCTAAAGTACATTGCGTTGTGAAAATATGCAAAGTAGTTACCTAGGATAACCTAGTTGATGTTTAATAGTTTATCAAGCATGTACATCTTTGAAATATTAAGATTAGAGTTCCTGGACAAATTGTAAAGCTGGTACTTCCTCTTGGTTTAGAGGTCAGCTTCTACATTTTATAGCCAGAAATTGACCTTGACCCTCTTCATGAAACAGAACTGTGGAAGTACAGGCTGCTGTGGTTCCTATGATGCCCTTCTTTCCAGGCAGTCTTCCAGGGATAAGAAAGACACTAAGGGACAAGAGAGAAAGATTAAAAAATACAGCATCTTGTGGGCAAAACCTCATCTGTGCAATTAACTAAAGCTGCAACCCCTTAAAGGGACATGTGCCCCCCAAACCAGCTATTCCAAAAAAGCCAGATATTGCAAAGTGACTGCAAATGCACCACACTGCTTCAGTCTAAGACAGGTAAATATGCTCACATTGCATGCAGAAGAAGCCAAAACTCTCCATTACTTCTCTTTTTGGTCCACTGCTAGCCTATAGCTTCGTCTGGGACATTACTTCTTCACACACAAATTTTCAGACTTGTCTTCTTCACGTTGAAAGTTAAGAGGAAGGTGGACTTTTTTCTAATAGACAATAGTAAAATTATTGGTTTCATTTATGAGTCATAGATCACATTCTCTCTTAAATGCAATTCATTATTTAGGGTGTCCTAATATTATTTAACAGCTTAAAGCTGGATGCTGCTATCTCTGTTAAATTTAGAAAAGAAAACCAGTAATTCATGGATATATCTATGGCAAAGTTTCCTTTCATCATCCAAACTCAAATCATGTTGTCTTAAAAATGAGAAAGTTGATTGGGGACCAAAGTTCACTATCCTTTAGAGCTTGTGCAAATTACAAAATGGAAATAAATTAGCTTTCTGTAAATATAAAAATATCTCTAATTTAGTTTATTTTTAAGTATAAATATTTATTTATAAAATATAAAATACGATAGCCTTTTGAATAGGGCCTCCCTCCAGGTGTATAAAAACCTTAATTGAGATTTTCTAGGATAGAACATGAAAGTTACACCCATCAACAGTTCTATAAAATAGAATGTCTAGTAGGGCCTCTTACAAAGATAATACCAAGTCAAACAGCTGACAGAAAAGGCTCAGTAAAAAATAACCACTATGTCACTGGGGTGTTTGCTCGCTTTTGTTTTCTCAGAGAGAAAGAGAAATGTACTGGGGCTCTGGTAAACGCAGAGGTTTGTTTGAAGTGCTCCCCAAATGTGTCATGCTGTATCATGCCTAAAAGCTTTTCAGAGTTGGTTCTCTCTGTCTTGAGCACCCAGCACCTTCTTCTTCTCCTGGCAAATTTAGAACCATCGTTTAAGGTCCAGTTCCAAGGTGTCCACCTCAAGGAAGCCTCTTTAGGTCCTGGTTACGCTGATCCCTGAAATGAGTACTGTTCTATTCTAGTCCTTCTTGTACCATTGCTAGACTTCTCTCCGTGAGCAGAAACCAAGTGAAACTTTGTTTTTGCCGTGAATTTTTGGTAGGATTAAACCTAACAAAACCACCTAGCACAAGATTCTATGTTTTGTCTATACGAAATAAATGCTCTCTGATGTGACTGCTGTTGTTATGATTAGGCTGCAGGTCCCACAGCGTGCACAGGTCAACTCCCGCCAACACGGCCACTTGGGGCTTATGTATGTAGCAGCACACGTAGGTCACTGCCACATCCCCTGGTCACCTGGGTCCTTCTCTCCCTCTCCTGTGTTCTGCTTGTCACAGGGGATACTTAGAGGTAAAGTCACAAATTAATGAAGGAAACGTTATCCTGCATTTGGTTATGCAGACATAGAATCAGGTACTTTTGTTCAATTCTCACTGACTCCTGGGAGAATCCTGTGTTTATCTGGGATCAAAAAATAATGGTTTTCTTTTTGTTTTAATATATGATATATGCTACTAATGTAATGATACATACTAATGTGTGACAAATTATAAATCAAATGATCATATTACCAGGTTGATATATTTAGGGAACTTAGACACTATTAATCTCTGCTAGTATTTGTTCTTAAATAAGGAGGGCACTTTTTTCCTCTTTCTTTTCCTTTTTCTTTTTCTTTTTTTAGTTCTAGGGGTAAAATTTAGCAATTCATCAGTTGCATACAATACCCAGTGTTCATTACATCAAGTGCCCTCCTTAATGCCCGTTACCCAGTTACCCCATCCTACCACCCATTTCCCCTCCAGCAACCCTGTTTGTTCTCTATAGTTTAGTGTATTTTATGGTTTGCCTCCCTCTCAATTTTCATCTTATTTTATTTTTCCTTCCCTTCCCCAATGTCCATTTGTTTTATTTCTTAAATTCCACAGATGAGTTGAATCATATGGTATTTGTCTTTCTCTGACTTATTTTGTTTAGCATAATACCTTCTAGTTCCATCCGTGTCATTGCAAATGGCAAGATTTCATTCTTTTTGATGGCTGAGTAATATTTCATTGTATATATATATATATATACATGCACATACCACATCTTCTTTATCCATTCATCTGTCAGTGGACATCTGAGCGCTTTCTATATTTTGGTTATTGTAGACATTGCTGCTATAAACATCGGGGTGACTGTGCCTCTTGAATCACTGTGTTTGTATCCTGTGGATAAATACCTAGTAGAGCATTTGCTAGGTTGTAGGGTATCTCTATTTTTAACTTTTTGAGGAAACTCCATACTGTTTTCCAGAGCAGCTGTAACAGTTTGCATTCCCATCAACAGGGTAAGAGGGTTCCACTTTGGGAGAATGTTTTTTATATCAAATATTTTTACAAAAAAACAAACAAAAAAAATATGTGAGGTGATGGGATGTGTTAATTAACTCAATTGTGGAAATCCTTTCACAGTGTATATCAAATTTTCATGGGGGAGAGGGAAGCCAACCAAGTAAAAAGTGACCAATTAAGACAGTCTATTTGTTTGTTCTTAATAATATTTAATACCTTAGATATTTGGAAATACCTAGAAATTCAGGAATACCTACATTTGTGTCAGTATATTGACCCAGCTAAAACTTACTCACATATTTTCACTCATATACAGTATATAATTGTAAAGTGATGAAATGAATTTTGCATGTCATATGCAAAATTGAATATTCTACAGCCATATTAGTTGTATGATTTTTCTTTCAGAGTTGCATGCATTAAACCAATCATAAATGCCAGCCACATGTAAAATAGTGTGTTTGAGCATCTGAAGGTTACAATGATATATCCGTGAATTCTAGAAACTTATGGTTTAGCCATATGTATTCCTTATCTTTGTATTTTTCCTGTCCTCTCTCTCTCTTTTTTGACAGTACCTATGAAATTTAACTAACAATTTTAGAGGCCTATAAAAATCATAAGCAGATTGACTCTCAATCTTTAAAGATTTTAAGTGGAATTGTAATGGCAGTGTACAGACAAATATGGGGGTAAGAAAGTAATTTTCATAAGTTAATATCATCTTCCTGGTTAGCTAACAGGTATTGGGCAACTTCACACTGACAAAGGGCAATGCGATGCTAGCATTACCACACTATCTGAGGCAAGTATTTACAGTGGAACTTAATGTGGTGGCACCTTCCCTTGCACCTGCATAAACTCTCTCCTTGTGTTAGTCACTGTGTGGGAAGCATTCCCTTTCTGTGTATTTGCTTGGTGGCATCCAGTAGGTTCTGTAGCCCCTTGAAACACTCTTTTCAGAGACTGAATCATTTTGCCCAGTCAAGTGTAAACCAGTGCCACCCAACAGTAGGATGTCTACTAGGGTACAATATCATAGATTTTCCCTGAGAATAAGGATCAATATGTGAAAGTATTAAATATGGTATATTAGTCTACTGAGACTGCTATAACAAAATACTACAAACTGAGTGGCTTAAACAACAGAAATCTATTGTCTCACAGTTCTGGAGGCTGAAAGTCCAAGATCAGAGTGTCAGCAGGGTTGGCTTCTCCAAGGCCTCTCTTCTGGCTTGTAGATGGCTGCCTTCATGCTGTATCCTCACATGGCTTTCCTCTTTGCACACACTCCTGGTGTCTTTCTCTCTTCTCCTAAGGACATCAGTTCTATCGAAAAGGACTCCACCCTTATGACCTCACTTAATTTGAATTTTCTCTTTAAAGGCTCTGTTTCCAAGTACAGTCACATGGTGGGGGGGGGTTACAGCTTCAACATATGAATTTGGCGGGTGGGCTGGGGGACAGGACAGTGTTCAGTTCAATACATATGAAGAAAACAAAACTTCAAAATCATAAATATAATAATCCCATTAAAAGAAACTTCCCTCAATGTTTCTGAGGATTCTTTCAAGTCCTCTGAGAAAGTAAATTAGGCAAAATATAAAATGCAGCTGTCATAAATTTTAGTTAACATCTCACATTTAAGAAATAGCACACTTGTTATTTTTCTAAATATTTAATCTAATCAACAGGATATAGGAAAATTGATTTTGGTTACTATTCAGGCACTATCACTCCCTTTTGTCCAGGTTCAATGTAGATCTGAAAGTCTTCTGTGGCTGAGAAACCCACTGTTTTCCAGCTCAC
This sequence comes from Ursus americanus, assembly GCF_024610735.1. Taxonomy (NCBI): domain Eukaryota; kingdom Metazoa; phylum Chordata; class Mammalia; order Carnivora; family Ursidae; genus Ursus; species Ursus americanus. The sequence continues at coordinate 37,335,165 of NC_142139.1, read as the reverse complement.
ACTGGTCATTGTCCCTGCTTATTGTCCAAACCACACAGCCCATCTCAGGGCTGAGATGCAGGGTGGGGCTTTGATAAGACGTAGTAAAGAGAAGGGCCATATGCAACCCAATGTTCACAGCAGCAATGTCCACAATAGCTAAATCGTGGAAGGAGCCAAGATGCCCTTCAACAGATGACTGGATTAAGAAGTTGTGGTCCATATATACAATGGAATATTACTCAGCTATCAGAAAGAACGAGTTCTCAACATTTGCTACAACATGGACAGCACTGGAAGAGATATTGCTAAGTGAAATAAGTCAAGCAGAGAAAGACAACTATCATATGATTTCTCTCATCTATGGAACATAAGAACTAGGATGATCAGTAGGGGAAGAAAGGGATAAAGAAAGGGGGGGTAATCAGAAGGGGGAATGAAACATGAGAGACTATGGACTATGAGAAACAAACTGAAGGCCTCAGAGGGGAGGGGGGTGGGGGAATGGGATAGGCCGGTGATGGGTAGTAAGGAGGGCACGTATTGCATGGTGCACTGGGTGTTATACACAACTAATGAATCATCGAGCCTTACATCGGAAACCAGGGATGTACTGTATGGTGACTAACATAATAAAATAAAAAATCATTATTATAAAAAAAAAAAAAGAAAAAAAAAAAAAAAAGACTGGGAGCCTGACACCTGGGGTTCTGCCTCCCGAGAGTAATGAAAGGAAGGGAACAGTGCAGAGATTTCTACTATTCTTTGAGCCTCCAAACTATCCATTTGCCCCCCCCTTCTCAGATTCAGAGAAGACCCTACACCTTCCAGACTAGCCCTTCTAGTTCCCTCATCATTTACCCTTCTACACATACTGTCCCCTTGGCGGGGCTTAGAAATGCATTCCTCTTCTTACATCAGTCTTTTTTTTTCTTACTATTACAAAAAAAATAAAAATAACAAAGGGCCTGAACTGAGCTGTCTTGTAGGCTGGCTTATTCAGTAAAAATGACAGCTAAAGTCTACACAATCCAGGAAAATGAAAAGTTCCACGTGTGTCTCATCATAGCAACTAAGAGGAGAGCATGAATCCTTTCTAAGAGACATGAGAGACATTAGAAACTAAAAAGATAAAGAAGTTCAATGAATTGCATTATAGGCTCTTTAAATGTCTTTTAAATTGTCCATGCTTTACTTTCTTCACCTGCTCTGCATTCTAACTTTGTTGAGCGTCCAAATGAGCCTTCAGTCTCTTTCATGGCAGGACAAAAACTGACACCGAGAGAGAGTTGAAGAGGGAAGAGGAGTGACTTTTGCCACCAACACATTCTTCCCCATTATATATGACTCTGTTGTTCCAATTAGATCCAAAGTGCTGCAAAATTCCTCACATGGGGAAGCCTCAAGAACCCAGTGACCGTTCCAGAGTCAAACAAATTCTATATATGTGCTGTTAAGGAATTGGATTGGCAGAATAAAAATATATGAATTATATGAACAGGGTCGAAAACTTTTTCCAGCTAAAACACCAAGTCAACGTTTGTACTACTTGAATATTTTACTTATTCTTGCTAGCTAGCTCCCAATATTTGAATAAGAGGAACGAGATTAATTTTTATCTTTTTGCTATTATTCAGGATTTCTATACTCAGGATTTTTTTAAATAAAGAGATATTTCACAAAAGTATTTTTTGTAAAGTTAAATAAAATATAAATCAAATGTCATAATTTTAAAAATTTGTCATGTTAAAAGTGTTATCACTAAATTTTTCCATATTGAGCTTCTTTTGTCAAGACTTACTTTGTCATATTTTTTAAAAAGTAAAGGATGAAATAATATAATTTCTGGGATATGCTTCAAAAAAATCCTGAGTTAAAGGAAAAATGAAACAAGATTGGCCATGGAATGTTAATTTTAGGAGCTTCATGATGATTACATGAGGATCCGTCCTATTATTTTCTCTACTTTTGTATATATTTTATTTTTTTAAAAGATTTATTTATTTATTCTAGAGAGAGAGAGAGAGAGGGAGTTAGGGGGGAAGGGCAGAGGGAGAGGGAAGGAATTTCAAGCGGACTCCCTGCTGAGTGTGGAACACCACTTGGGGCTCAATCACACCACCCTGAGTCCACGACCTTAGCCAAAACCAAGTGTTGGAGGTTCAACTGACTGAGCCACCCAGGCCCCTTGTGTATATTGTAAATCTTCTATGACACAAAGTTGAAAATAGCAAGTAAAACTTAAAAATTGAATGTTGTACTCCTTACAAAAAGTAAAGACCAACAGTAAATATGATAGAAAGGTAAATATAACTTTATCAGAGAACATTAGACAAGTGTCAGGGTGATTCAGGAATTGTCAACTTTTTCTCCCGTTAAAGTGTTTGGCGTCCCCAGGGAACCCAATTCTTTTATATTCTGTCACCATTGTGAAAGCTGATGGGTGTGTCAGTCACCTCTGAATGTAGTGCTTTGGGGAATAGCATCGCTGTGTCAGCTAGTGCTTGTGCTGTTTTAATATTCTCTGAGGTCTTGTCAATCAGCAGCTATATTTCTGAGAAGAGTTTAAAACCAAGCACCAGTGGCAACTGTCCTTCCCCTAATAATCTAATAATGGGCTGGAGAAATAGTGAGAGGCAGCAATGGCTGGCTATTCCCCTCCTTTGACCTTAGTTCTGTGGGTCCCACTGACGAACAAATATACTCATTCTAGAATTATCTATTAAGTGGTGTAGGGAGGCTTGCCATGTGTTGCAAGGGATACACAAAAGCATCAACCATTCTCTCTTCCTCCAAAGAGCTTACAACCAAGCTATAGTTGGTACACGTAGGATAGATTAATTTAAAAATGCAAGGCAGTGTAGACTACATGCCCATTGAATAATACAAATTTCAAATACTGTAGCAGTTCAAAGTAAAAAAGGGCCCATACCTGAAGGAGTAAACCGGAAAAGATTTCCTGAGAGGATGGTATTAAAATAGAACTTTCTTCTCCTACCGATCTTCCTACTTCTTATGTTCCGTAAATGAGTGAAACCATATTTAAAAAAAAAGAAAATAGAAAAGAAAATAGAATGGAGGTTTAACCATATCCAAATTCACAGGGAGAGTCAACGACTGAGCTACAGGCACATAATACAGTAGAAAGAGCAGGAGAACTGAGTCAGACAGATCCACCTTCCAACTCCAGCATTGTCTCTGAGCTCTGTTCTTTCATTTGTAAATCGTGCAGAGTTGTTCTAAGAATTTAAAATACTAGCATTAGGGGAAATGCCTGTTGCTGAATGGACCTCCAGTAATTGCTTGTGTGTGTATGTGTGTGTGTGTGTAGGAAGCCACAGGATAAAAATTTGAAAACAAAAATTGTAGCCATATTGTAGAGACCTCAAATATCAGACTAAGGGATTTAGACTATTCCATAGATGTCTGATGGCTTTAAGCAGAGAACGTATTTGGGAAAGATTATTGCAGTAGTTATGCAACCTGGCTGAGGGGGGAGACTTGACCCAGAGAAATTCATTAGAAGGTTAATGTGATGATCTGAGCACAAAGTGTTAAGGGCTAGAATTAGGGTTGTGACCAAAGATGAATTTACTTGAAGCTAACGAAGCTTAATTTTTATTTTTTATTTTTTTACATTAAAAAATAGACTTTTATTAGAGCAATTTTATATTTATAGCAAAATTGAGCAGCAGATCCAGAGATTTCCCATATACGTCTTGTTCCCACACATGCATTGCCCCCACCAGAGTGGCACATTTGTTGCAACCGATGTATTTATCATTGTAGTTTCACACAGAGCAGTTTTACTACCATAAAAAATCCTCTGTGCTCTGTCTACTTATCTTTCCTCTCCCCCCAAAACCCCTGATCTTTTTATTGTCTCCACAGTTTTGCCTTTTCCAGAATGTCATATGCTTGGAATCTTTTTTTATAATAATTTTTTATTACGTTATGTGAGTCATCATACAGTCTATCCTTAGTTTTTGATGTAGTGTTCCATGGACTCTTTTAAGATTGGTTTCGTTCACTTATCAATGAATTTAATGAAGCTTAATTTTTAGCCCCACACTTGCGTGAGCCTCATCTAAGGCCTCAGAAAAGACCCTAGCAATTCCTTCCCATAGTCAAGTGGTTTTGTGAACCTTGCAAAAATGAAATATTAATTGGTTAAGACCATTCACTCTTTCCACCCTGTCTTAGTCACCTTGGGCTGCCATAATAAAATATCAAAGACTGGGTGGTTTAAATAATAAGCACATTTTTTTCTCAGTTCTGGGGGCTGGAAGGAAGTCTGAGATCAGGGTGCCAGCATGGTCGAATTCTGATGAAAGTCCTCTTCCTGGTTTCCATATAGCCATGTGAGGTTCTATGTATTCCCACAGCCTTTCCTCTGTCCTCACGGGGGAAGAGAGAGCGAGCTCTCTTCCTCTTCTTATGAGGACCCCCTCATAGGGTCACTATCTTCATGACCTCATCTAACCCTGATCACCTCTCAAAGACCCTGCCTCCTAGTACCATTCCATCAGTGTATAAGGCTCCAACATACGAACTGTGGAGGCTACCAACATTCAGTCTATAGCACACCTCTACTTTCCTTCTATATCACTTTCCTTTCATTGTGCTCTTGAGAAGCTATGGGCATTATGGGAATGGACTAAGAGGAATTTGAGTTGGAGAGAGATTTAGTTTGGGTTTAGTAAGGTATATTTATGTGCTTTTCATTCACGCCCCTGTATAGTCAAGTTACTACTCTCTTTCCCTGCACAGAAATGGTTTCAGAAAGACTCCTGTGCCACAGTGCCATCTTACCTAGAGTCTGGACATGAAGGTGCAGGGCCACGGTTTGTATTGCAACATAATCTGCGCTCAGACCCACCCCAAAGGTGTGGGTGGTAGAGGAGAAAGGCATTTTGAAATGTATGGAGCCAGAAGCCAAGTCTGTGGAAAATTCTACCAACCATCAGATATGTAAAGTTGGACATGGAAGATTTAGTTCTTATTGATAACTAATCAAAACAGATGTCCTCTCCTATTGGGAATATAGTCAACAATGCAGCATATGCATTATAACTGTTTAACTGTGTTATAAATACACTATACTTTGTTTCTTTTCAAAAGGGAATTGTACAAAATAAAAATTTTCAGAACATTTAGGTTTACATATGTACTTTTAGCCCCACTTCACAGAAAGTCTAAAGCAACTCATTTATGAGAAAAAAATTAACAGTTTTTCGTAGGTTTGAGACTTGTTTATAACTGAGAACAATTTACATGACATTACAATAATTATCTGTGATGCTGAAAGAAACTTTTCTAAACTATTAATAATTTTTTAAATTTTATTCTACTAACCTGGAGAAAGACTGAATTGTCTTTCTAGTCTCTCTAAAAAATTATTACACAAGCTTTAGCTTATAAAGAGATAATCAACAAGTATGCAGCCAAAAAAACATATATCAGAAAAAAAATTTTGGTGAGGTATATGAAACAGTTAATAATTATGTTATTTTTATGGATTTTGTAATGCTTGTGGTATTTATCATTTGTGATTCCTTTTACCAGTCTAAATACAAATTAACTTCCTGTTCTAATTTTGTTTTTATAATGTTTGATGTTTTTTTCTAAAATGGGGGCTTCCTAAACCTGGATCTATCCCCTTATTGTGGCAATGAGAATAAAACAAAAAGGACAGATGCAGACATTAAGGAGGCTCAGAACAGTGAGGTTCAGTGAATCATGTTCATCCTGTAAAAATCACAAAGGGAAAAAGAACTTACTCCCCTCCTAGAGAAGGTCATTTTATTGGCCATAAAAACATTTACCACCCCTCTTTGGGTGCTAGAGTTTCTGGAAGAATGTGCTAATGAAACAGGTTGAAACACTCAAGTCAGTAAAACGTAAACAGAAATTTACCACATGTGTTCAGCGTCCCACTGCCACTACCCATACCACATTCTTTCTCACCTGCAACAAGCTACCAACTCATTTTTCTCTCTTTGACCTTATCACCACCACCCAAAACAATTCTCCAAATTCTGGACAAACTCACCTCTCTAATATGCAAATCAGTTTATATTGCCATCTTATTAAAACCCTATTAATTATAGGAAAATTACCAGTGTTTAACATAGAGATGTTAAAGACATCGGAGGATCCTTTCTTAAGTAATTTCTCCCATCTGTCTATACAGCTTCCATGAGAGCTGCATTATTACACGAACCATAGTTGCTACATCTCTTTGCCTGGGTTTTAAGACTTGGGACTGAGGAAGTCAGTGGTCATGTGTTATGTTATATGTTATGTGACCCTTAGAATCAGAGGTTTCAGCAGAGAGAAGGTAGTTAAACAAAGATGAACCAAGACAAGAGAGTGTTGATGCCTCAAGTGCATTCCAGTTCCTGGTCTCAGATGTCTCTGTAAACTGGTCCTACCCTGATCCTTGGGCTCTATAGATGGTACAGCATATTTATGATAAAAATCACCTCATTTGAGTTGGTCAAGCTATGCTCCAGGCCCTTCCAATCAAAAGTCCTTTAGAATGCAAATGGTTTGCAAAGCCTTTCATGATCTAGGCGCTACTTAACTATCCAAGCTCATCTCTGCCTATTTCCTGCTCATCTCTAATATTCATTTAATACCACAAACGTGTTAGGTCCCTCTCCCCACCAAACCCTTCCTCGCACATGCTCTTGCTCCTGTCTAATCATCTTTCAGATCTCCATGAAGATGTTTCTTTCCTTCCAGAGATCTTTCCTGACTCATGTGCCCCTCACAGCTGTGTCCTCCTGTGAGATGACTTAGCTCACTGTATGTCATTTCCTGTTTATTTTCTTCCACCACTACGTATTTTTCACCACAAACCCCTTCTGCAAAGGTGGGAACCATGCATGACTGTTGTCTTTATCATTCTATTCTCATAGTTTAACACATGACAGGCACATACTAGACTCTCAATATATATTCGTTGAATGAATAAGTAAATTAGCCACCCAGTCAACATGGACAAACTCACAGTAAATTAATAAAGAGTGAGACAAACACCCAAACCCACCCCCATCTCAAAAGTAGAGCAGTACTGGAACCTAGAAACTTCCTGTATATTCTGCTCCATTCCTTTATCTTGTCACCTATAACCCTCAGAGATCACCACTATCCCAAGATTTTCCCTTTTCTCATTGGTTTGCTTTTTCCTTAGGGTCATATCACATATGTAGGTAAACCTAAACAATAAAAATACCCTGCTTATTTTTAACTATTTTGAACTTTATGAAAATGGTAGCATACTGTTAAGTATTCTGCAACTTGCACTTTTAACAACAGTGTTTCTAAGCTTCATCCATGTGAATGTGTGTAGCCATGGTTCACTCATTTTTACTACTATATGATATTGCACCAAATAGAGTTACTATTATTGATCTATCCATTTTGTTCCCATTCTTCCAGCCACCCAATTCTCTAGATCTTGAAAGATTTTATTTTCCAAAGATGGTACATCGATATTCCTCATACCATGTGCCCTTTTACTATATGTCTTTGCCACTATCTCATGAGGAAATGAAGTTTAATTCTCTTCTCCCTGAATCATGGTGGACTTCTGATTGCTTCAACTAATAGAGTATGGCAGAAGTGACACTGCGTGACTTCTGAGACTGGGTCATGGCCCTATGATAATGCAATTTCCACCCTATTTACTAGAGCATTTATACTTGGAGCTCTGAGCTACCATGTAAGAAGTCCAAATACCCTGTAAGGAAGCCCAGCTACATGGAAAGGCCATATGTGGGAATTCCAGTTAGCAGTCCTAGCCTAAAATTGGTGCAAGCCAAGTGCCACACCTAAGAGAAGGACCCTGCCAATGATTCCAGACCCATCCACTGAGTTAACCCTTTGAGTCTTGCCAGTTGAACTCCTGGGCATCCTGGAACAGAAACAAACTAGTCCCATGTGCCCTATTCAAATTCCTAATCCATGAACACAATAAAATGGATGCTATTTTAAAAAACTAAGTTTTGGGATAGTTGTTGTATTATAACTATAGTAACTAGAGCAACCTCTTTAGTAATTGTCCCTCCTCCGGGCCCCATATCTGCCTGGGAAAAATCCTCCCTTTGCCTTCAAGGCTCCTCTAATTCTGGTCAATAAATATATTTTTTTCTGATACCCACGTAGCTCCTTCTTACCAGGTCAATTCATAGTTCTTATTAAGATTTTATAAAAATTATCTGTTAAAGAAATGGTCTTTTCCCATTGTATATCCATTCTTCCTTTATTGAAGATTAATTGACCATAACTTGTGGGTTTATTTCTGGGTTTTCTGTTCTATTCCATTGATCTATGTGTCTATTTTTATGCCAGTACCATAATGTTTTCATTACTACCACTTCGTAATGTAACTTGGAATCTGGAATTCTGATACCTCCAGTTTTGTTTTTCTTTTTCAAGATTGGTTTGGCTATTCAAGGTCTTTTGTGGTTCCATAAAAATTTTAGGATTGTTTGTTCTAGTTCTCTGAAAAATGCTATTAGTAGTTTTCTGGTGGAGTCTTTAGGGTTTTCTGTATACAGTATCATGTCATTTGCAAATAGTGAGTTTTACTTCTTCCTTACCAATTTGGATGCCTTTTATTTCATTATGTTGTCTAATTACTGTGCCTAGGACTTCCAGTACTATGTCGAATAAAAGTGGTGAGAGTGGACATCTTTGTCTTGTTCCTGACCTTAGGGGACAAGACAGTCTCTTCAACAAATGGTGTTGGGAAAACTGGACAACCACATGCAAAAGAATGAAACTGGACCACTTTCTTTCACCAAACACAAAAGTAAAGTCAAAGTGGATTAAAGACCTAAATGTGAGACCTGAAACCATAAAAATCCTAGAAGAGAATACAAGCAGTAAGTTCTCTGACATTGGTCATAACAACATTTTTCTGGATATGTCTCCTGAAGCAAAAGAAATAAAAGCAAAAATAAACTATTGAGACAACATCAAAATAAAATTTTCTGCACAACGAAGGAAACAATCAACAAAACAAAGGATGATCTGTGGAATGGAAGAAGATATTTGCAAATGACATATCCGATAAAGGGTTAGTATCCAAAATATATAAAAAAAACTTTATAAAACCCAACACCAAAAAAACAAATAATCCAATTAAAAATGGGCAGAAAATATGAACAAACATTTTTCCAAAGAAGACATACAGATGGCCAACAAATACATGAAAATTTGCTCAACATTACTCATCATTAGGGAAATGCAAGTCAAAACTACAATGAGCTATCACCTCACACCTGTCAGAATGGCTAAAATCAAAAACACAAGAGACAAGTGTGGGCGAGGATGTGGAGAAAAATCCTCTTACACAGTTGGTGGGAACGCAAACTGGTGCAGCCACTGTGGAAAACAGTATGGAGGTTCCTCAAAAAAATTAAAAATAGAACTGCCTTACAATCCAGTAATCACACTTCTGGGTATTTACCCCAAAAATACAAAACAACACTAATTCAGAGGGCTACATGCACTCCTATGTTTATTGAAACATTATTTACAATAGCCAAACTATGGAGGTAGCCCAAGTGTCCATAGATAGATGAATGGATAAAGCAGATGTGGCATATGTATATAGTGGACTGTTATTCAGCCATAAAAATGAGTGAAATCTTGCCATTTGCAACAACATGGATAGAGCTAAAGCATAATGTGAAGTGAAATAAGTGAGTCAGAAAAAGACAAATACCATATGAGCTCACTCTTATATGGAACTTAAGAAACAAAACAAATGAGCAAAGAAAAAAGAGAGAGGCAAACCAAGAAACAGACTCTTAACTACAGAGAACAAACTGATGGTTACCAGAGCCGAGGTTAGTAAGAGGATGGGTGAAATAGGTGATGGGGATTAAAGAGTGTATTTATTATGATGGAAAAAATAAAATAAAATAAAACTTTAAAAATTATCTGTTGAAACAATTTCTCCCTGTCCCCACCAGTTTCACAGGACTCCCAGCCTCCTGCTCAAGCAGAACCACCTGTCAACCATTTGTCTCTCATTACAACATTCAACTTCTTTAAAGACTTCTTTACATTTGAGTAAATTTGTCTAAACAGTGTTTCTCACAGTGTGGTCCACAGACCATCTGCATCAGAAGCACCTGGGTCCTTATCAAAAATACAGATTCTGGGCTGCACCCCAGACCTCCTGAATTGGGATCTCTAGATGTGTAGCAAGCACTCCAGGTGTGCCTTAAGACATTAAAGTTTAACAATCATGAGTCTCCTGGGAAGAATTTCGTGGGCTGGGGGGATGGGAAGCAGCACTTGGCATAAACTTGAGAAAAGCGATCTGGGAGGACTCAGAAATCCTTTTCTCTTTGCCAACTAAAGTAATTAAAGACCAGTGTTCTACACCTCTAGAACCGGCTTCTTTTCCCAGGCTCTATAAAACAACGACGCCAAAGCTATACAGCAGATGCTCAGCAAATCTCGAACTTAAGGTGGCGAAATAAATGAATAAAGGAAGGAATATAGATCCTATTGTCTACAACTCATTACAAGAGAGCTTCTGATTTTCAGATCATGGTAGGGATTAATGTCGAGGCTGGGGAATATATTTAAAATTTTCAATGATATTTAAAATAAATAATGGCTTTATCTATAAATGCATGGTTAAATATTATGTGACTTACTCTGGAAAATGGTATTTCAACTAATGCTAACAACCCCTCGATGGAAGTTCTCTCTCATTGTGCACCTTCGTGAACATTCTTTCAATTCTGTTTTTCTGTTTCCAAAGTTAGTTGTTTACTGTTTGTATATACCCTGCCTCACTTCACAAAAATTTTTGAGTATTTGTTCCATGTGTACATAGAAACAAATACAAATATTTGTCAAGAATATTTCTGTACTCAAGCCAAATGTTCCCCAATATCAGAGGACCAGAAGCAAGGAGCCATCTTTTCTCCTGTTTATCTAAGGAAATTATAAAATTTCTCTGCTGCTTAACTTGTGATGAGAATATCTAACAGTGTTTGAATTTAGCATTAAGAAATGTGTTCTTAGCTGTATTCATGTGAATGTTGTAAGTTCTTCGTTCTTAACCACTATTTATTGTTTGTGTTCTTGTAAGCCACCTGAAGATCTGTGTGCAAAAGGCAGGAAAACAAGAAAGGAAAGAAATACAAAGAGAGAGAAAGAGAGAAGGAGAGAGGGAGAGGAAAACCTGATGTAGAGAAGAGTGTTCCTAAATAGAGAAATCCATCTCTCTCATGTCATAGAATCTGAATTCTTGAATCTCAGACGTTGTTCGCTAGACTGCTGCATCAGCCTGACACTTGTCTTGCAGTATTTTTTCTTACACTCTGCTTTTTTCCTACAGACTTCATCTAGTAGTTTATAAATTCTTTGAGGACAGAAATGAAATGTTTTTTCACCAGTGAACCTCAAGATTATGGTATTTGCTGCACATCCTTTAAGAATTTCTCTCTTTTAATAAAAAACTAAATAGTTCATCTTGCAAAAATAAGCTGTATGGAAAAACACTGACTACAACAGCAGTGAAAGCTAACATAATACTCAACAATATACAAGTTGCATATATTTTTTCATTTGATTCTCACAGCAATTTTATAATGAAGATGAAATAAGAGATTACTTTTCTCAGGCCTTTTACATGCGCTCTCCCTTCTTCCTGAAACATACTTCGCCCTGATATACGCATGGCTTTCACCCTCACTTCTTTCAAGTTTCACATAAGTATCGCCTATTCAGAAGCCTTCCTTGACTACCCAAACAAAATAGTATCTCACTCCCCAGTAGCACTTTTGCCATCTGAGAAGATGTGGCTTTTGTTTGTCTTCCTTTACTTGAATGTAAGCTCCATGTGGGTGGGTATTAATTTTGTTTGCTACTATTTTCCAGTCCTACAACAATGCCTAGCACATAGTAGATGCTCAATAAATAAGCAAACGAACACATTAGTCCCATTTCATAAATAATGAGCCAGGAACAGCAGGCTAAAGAGATTTGACCAACATGGCACATGTAACGAGTGGAAGATTAGGTTTTGGATCACAGGTATAAATTTCAAGTCCTGCTAAATTTTCAGGATCGCTACAGAGACATCATGCTAACTTGATTGACACTGTTAACTTCAGGGGCATTAATTTCTGCAATAGGGTAAGACCTGGAAACTTCTCTTACAATTTCATGAGTATTATCTGGGGCAAAAAAAAAAAATAAAGCAAGTCACATTTACTAATATTATATAGGATGGTAAGAACACTTCTAAGCTGTGGTGTAGGCAAAGCAATCTCCACCACACTGAGAACTGATATGCATTTCTTGGATGCTAATCTTACATGGTCCCTGAATAAACCCTTTGTGAACCATTCCCAAGTATTATTATCGATAAACAAATAGTTATTTCTGCTATAATAATATCATCTTGAGAGATGAAGCTATTAAGATAAAAAAAAAAAACTCCTGGCTACTTTCAGCAGTGAACCATTTGGTAGCATGACAGGTGTGTGTTACTGCATGAGCCCTGGAGAGGGGCACAGGCTTTGCCAGTGGACCCTATCCCTGCAGTGCTTTAGTCTCAGATTGTAAAGATAGTAGTAAAGAAAACCTTACCTAATTTTAGATAGTACTTTCCCCTGGCTTTTAAGGGTCACTAGTAGACGTCTAATACTAAACACAACTTGATTTAGCTTAACTCACTTAGAAATAGTAAACTCTCCATTGAGTGCCATTCTATCCACAATTAACTAGCACTTTCACACAAATTCTAGAAGTGAGTGCTAAAATTCTAAGAGGACTGACAGCTCATCCATTAAAAACCCTTCATTTTAAAAGTGAAGAAATTTCGGCTATGTTGTCTTATCAGTCATATCCAGCCAGGAAGCAGTGCAGTGAGAACTTGAATCCTCAATGCTCTTTCTACTACACACAGTCAGATCACATTTTGCACAAGATCTGCCATTCCCGAAAAAACTGTTAAATGGATGGATTCTGAAATTAATGTCTTGAAGCATGGTAATATTGCAAAGTAATTTTGAGTGATTTGTAAATCATTATGGGGAATATAGATTAAATGATTTTCATTACGCTTTTAGTGTTGTTTGGGTAGGGGTCTATCTCTGAAAATTATAATGTCAGTAAGGGTTACACATTATAAATATTATTAATGAAGTATTTGGTTAAGCAATAAAATCAAAGTCTTGGCCAGTGGTATAATTGTTTATATGACTATATGATAAAATGTTTATTTTTCTTGAATTACAATGTCGGAAGCCAATAAGGAATCTGAAGGGCAGGAACACTGATATAGAATTACCTCTGCTAATGCTCATTCTATAAGGTAATTCATTCTCACTTTACAAACATATATACTAACCATCTCCCATAAGTCAGTGTGGAAGACATTCACTAGTTGTTCACTAAACCATATCCCCTTTCCTCCTGGACACAGCAAGACCACTGTTTTCTGCCAGCACTGTAGTTAGCAGCAGCCATGTGACTGAGTTCTGGCCACTGGGTGGTCAACCCCAGTGGCATAAGCCACAGAACCCTCCCACACGTGATCCTCCATTTACTTTTCTCATCTTCCAACCAGATGCAGGGGAACTAGTGGAATACTCTGAGTCCCCGGAGAGAGCAGAGCCACAAAATAAAAGGAGCCTGGGTCCCTGAGCCACCATTTGGAGGAGAGAAATAAGTGCTATAGGAATACAACAGAAAGTCTTAGGAAAGGCTTTTCAGAAATCATTGTATCAGAGACGGACATTGGATTAAGGTTTAAATTGGAAGAAAAGAAAGTTAATTCACCTTGGATAGAGGAGGAAGCACAGGCAGAGTTTCAGAAGTGAAAATCTTGAGTTAAGTCTTAGGAAGGTACATTGAAAAGTTGTAAAGCTGTGGAGTGGCATAAACGAAACCTTCCATTAGAAGGTAAACTCTGATGTGGTGTGAAAAACAGCTTGAAAAAGGAAGCAAATATGAGAGGGACCCAAGTTACTAGACCACTGGAAAAATCTAGGCAAGAAAACAATGCAGGGGCTAATCTAGGTTGCATCAGAAGAAACTGTTTAAAAGAGAAAAAAAAGATATAAGAGACCATTCGTAGGAGGCATTCCAAAAGCTTAATGTTCAAGTAGCTGCTAGGAATAAGAAGTTGAAGTAACATTAACTGAGGTAGGGAACACAAGAGAAAGTACAGGTTAGAAGAAAAAGATGATGAATTTGTTTTTAAATATGTTGAATTTGGAGTCCAAATTAGAGGAACTATCCAGTGTGCACTTTGCATTACATATATAGAACTCAGAAAAAAAATTCAAAATTGGAATTATAAATTTGGGAGTTGGCAACATAAAGACGATGGTTAAGCCATGGGAGTGGATGAAATCTGCCAAGAAAAGTGTATAGAGTGAGAAGCGAAGGAAGAAGAGATTTCACAGGATACTTGAAAGAATGGTTAGAGGAGTATAAAAAGCATCAGAAGAGAAGGGTATCATGAAAACCAGGGAAGGACAGACTTTAAGAGTCCCACCCACATAGAAGAGTTCAGACCAGACCCAGCAGGGAAACCAATATGATAACTAGTCATAAGTAGGATTATAGATTCTGGAATTACATCAGGGACTGTGGGCATGTTCCAAAGATTTGCCAAAGAATGCCAATCTGTCATCAGAGGCAAGTGATAAATGCTGGCTGGAAATCAGAGATGGAGCCAGAGGTAAAGCATCAAGTAATGCACAACGAGGAAGGTGGAGAAACAAGACTGAAAAATGGCAAAAAGGTCTGGGATTTTTGCCAGAGCTCCTTATCAAATTTTGGCCAGATGCAGACTGGGTACGGCTAAGCACAAGAGATAGTCAACCATTTCCAGTAATAAGAGGCCTGAAGGATCACTAGGGATTTGCAATTAAGTGTTGAAGCAATTCTGTTAGTTTTGGAAGTAGATGCCACATTGCATTGGAGTGAAGGAGAGGTTCGTGAGTGAAGGCAGTGAGTGAAGATACCTTTCTGAAGATTACTGATGCTAAATGGAATTGTGTGATGGAAGCTTAAGTGGTCAAATTAAGAGACAGCTTGTTTAGGGTGTTTGTGATGCTGAAGGTTAAGAATCTATTGGAGAAGAAGTGGAAGATTGAAAGAGCATATAATTTAAGGAATCAAGGAGGAAGTCAGAGGAGATGAGACCAAAGTACCTATGGAGAAGCTAATTGTGCAAATTATGTCTTGTCTTGCTTGATCTTACCCTTGTCCCTTTTTTAAAAAACACAAGAAAAATATGGATTAAGTGGGGATGAATGGTGAGAAATATTGAGATATTTCATAACTGACAGCCCTTATTTTCTTTGTGAGGCCAGGCTGGGTCATTCAGTGAGAGAGCAGGTAAAAACTTGAGAAGAGAGTCAAGTTTTAGAATGACAGCTACAGAGAAAAAGAGCTCCATCTGAGGAATGTAAAGAATTAGATTTGTACTGAAGACCCAGCTCGGGTAAGGAATCATAAGGAGATAGGATGTTCCCCAGCAGCCATTAAAGCCAAAAGGTCTAAGGACAGGGAAAATAAATAATGAAAACCGACATTTTCCCTTGTGAAAACAAAGGAAAGAAAAGGGGATGAAGAATCCAAAAGTGTTGATGAGTACCTGAAGAAAAGGACTGACCAAGTCCACCTTGAGCTTCTTCAGGGCTGAGGAAATGGCCTGTCATGATTTCCACCACAGGGCCTGACACACAGAAGGCACTTGAGAGATATGGAATGAATGAACGTATGAATAAGCTCATACTTGGCATTCAGGGTGGTCGTGTGGGAGATGAAGCGGGAGGATGTTCATAAACTGAGAGACTAGGAAGGATTGGAGAAGCAGCAGCATGCAATGAGGCTGAAGAACAGGTTTTGTGGGAGAGTTTGGGAAGAGAAAGACTAAAAGTTGTGGGCAGAGAGAGTTGTTTCAAAATTCTAATTTCTAAGGAGGAGTTCCAAGCAAGTAAAAGGTCCAAAGTGTGCCTCTCCGTACATGGGATCGGTAAAGTGGAATGGAGGTAAGTGTCAGTGGGAGAGCAGACTGTGAGAAGTCACTACAGATGGCAGCAGATGCATAAGCCAACTTCCAAAGTCCTTTGAGGATTAAGAAAAAATGACCCAGAGTTAACAGGAACAAGAACATATATATTTCATCAAGATAATATTGGCTTTCCCTATCACCCAACATTCTTATGAGGATCAAATAAAAAGTAATTATACGTGTTCTTGTTGGGAGGTAAGAAATACAAAGAGCCATCACATCCTTCAAAGGAGGAGAGATTGTTAACCGAAAACTACATAAAATTGCCAGGAGAAGTTGCAGGGAGCCAGAATAATGCCAAGTTCTCTTCCAGAAACCAAAATATAGAAGCAACGCCTAGAGTGTTGAAGGGGAAGCAGTGTCACTAGGAGCAAGTCTGGGTTTCAGGAAAAAGAAACAGGAATGGGGTGCCTGGGTGGCTTAATCATTAAGCGTTTGCCTTCAGCTCAGGGCATGATCCCAGGGTCCTGGGATCGAGTCCCGCATCAGGCTCCCTGCTCCACTGGGAACCTGCTTCTTCCTCTCCCACTCCCCCTGCTTGTGTTCCCTCTCTCGCTGGCTGTCTCTCTCTCTGTGTCAAATAAATAAATAAAATCTTAAAAAAAAAAAAAAGAAACAGGAAGAGAAAATCATTTTAGCTACTAATTATGTGCTAAGTTCTGGGAGCTTTATCGATATCATCTTGAATTCCACAGCAGCCATGCAAGGTGGATATTATTCCCTTCAGATCACAGATGAGGAAACAGAGAATGTGGTTGAGTAACTTTCCTAAGACTGCGCAGTTATTAAACAGAGTAGTCAGGATTTGAACCCAACTCAGAAAAAAATGTCATTCCCTTTCCACTCCACGTCATTACATTAAACCAGTGTTTTATAGGGGAAATGAGAATATAAAACATTGGCATGATGCACAATGAACTAGTAGAGAACAGAGGCAAAAGATGAGAAAAAAAAAATGAGCTAGAGGAGATTAGAGTATGAGCAAAGGCAGCTGGCAAGAGGGACCTGCCATTACTGACCAATAGAACTGGGATGTAGAAAGCTGGGAGGTAGACAGGAGGAGAGAAAATAAAACTAACCAGCCTTGAGTTTCAACTGCAACTTTGATATTCAGTGGTTGTGGTGTCTGTATGAAGTCCATTCTCACTAGCTAACTGACTGCCTTTTTTTTTTTTAATTTACATGAACAGTCAAGCAGCCATCTTGCTACTTTAACAAGCACCCTTGAGGAATCAATTAAATATTCCCATCTCAGAGGACTTACATATGTACAGTAACAGCTTGGGTTAATTTACTAATTCATCTCATCAGCCTGCCATATTATTAGCCAATTTCCGTAAATCTTGTTTTAATTCACACATTAAAAAGGCAATGTCTTCCAATTATCCTTCTGCAACATTAGAGAAAACATATATATACATCCTTTTCGATCATCGGTCATAATTTTAATATATTTTATGGAGGACAATTGATTAAATCATGTTCCTGAAGTATTTAGGGTGTTTGAAATTGCTCTTTCAAACATTTTGAGTGTCATTTTTATGATCTTGTTTGTGCCATTTATTTTCTTGACAAATCCTTTCTTTATATATAGCATAGAGATATACATCAGCCAGGTCCCAAATGGCTCATCAAAAATTCTGAGTTAGGGAATTTAGGATACCGAGAACTGTTATTTAGTATAAATGCTGCGCAGGCAGCCTTCACAGCCAGAGATTTTTAGACATGCAAGGAATCTTATGTAACTCAAGTACGACTAGGCTTTCAGGGCAGCTTCTTTTCTTACTTCCAGCCCATGTTAGAGCCCTCAGGAGCACTTAGCTATACTCATCAGTCTGTCTCCCCTGCCTCCCCAACTTGCTCCAGTATTCCAACTCCAAAAGCGTTGGAAGGGTGAATGGGGAAACTCGCAAACCATACAAAAGAAACTTCCCCAAATTCCTCCATTAGACTTACTTTGTCTGGTGACATCTCCTCTCTCTCCTTCCTCTCTTGGCCTCTTGAAAACCCTCTCTATTATCTTTGGCAATTCAGCATTTCTTGACCATCTTTTAAGAAGGCGGAGAAGAATTAATTTTTTTAGTTGCCCTCTCACACACAGAAGTCACTCATTTATGGAACATAAGAAGTAGGAAGATTGGTAGGAGAAGAAAGGGAAGAAGAAAGGGGGGGTAAACAGAAGGGGAAATGAAGCATGAGAGACTATGAACTCTGGGAAACAAACCGAGGGCTTCAGAGGGGAGGGAGGTGGGGGAATGGGATAGGCCAGTGATGGGTATTAAGGAGGGCACGTATTACACGGTGCACTGGGTGTTATACGCAAGTAATGAATCATGGAACTTTACATCAAAAACTAGGGATGTACTGTATGGTGACTAACATAATATAATAAAAAGAAGAAGAAGTCTTATATACCAAAACTCTCATTTTACTATCAGATTGATCAAAACTATTGGCTAAAATAGGTACAAATGACACAGGTAGGAATAAAATCAGGTTCTGCATATACTGTTGCTTTTTTTCACCAATACGTATGTTCAGTAACCTCTGAAGTTCTTTCTAACTTTAAAATTCTATCACTTGTCTGCTCTGTGGTTCATGATTAATTTGGAGATCGATCTACAATGGCCAAAATAAGATCATAATAATGTGAAAGGTTTGGGATAGGGAAGAAGGACTTCATGTCTGTGCTTTGAGAGAATGGCCCTTGACTGATGTGAAGTGCCCAGATACAAGGGAGAATTGATGAGCTTTCATAATATCACATACATATACATGGTTAGCTGTACATAAACTGACTTTATTGTTTGTTTTTTAGTAGGTATGTGGGGCTTCTTTAGTTCATCTGTCTTTGGTTTTCAATGTTAAATTACTTAATATATGAAATATGCCAATTAATCAAGCATGAATACACTTTTTTGGGGATAGTTCTACACAATGTGAGGAATGTAATTGTGATTTATATGGTAAATAATTTTTAAGTTACCGAAAGGCAGTGACTATCCATCTAATTTGTGTACTGCCTTGCAAAATAAACAATGTCGACAGATAGTTTTAAAATGATAGTCCATACAGAGATGTGGCTGGATGGGTTTTTGTCTTTTGGTCCTGAATTTATTGATTTAATTCTTAGGTGTCACATCACTAGTTGAGGACAACAGGGTATTATCAATTTACAATATATTTTTATCAGCTACCTATTTATTTAGCTCATGGCAATTTAGGCTGGACTCAGCTGGGCAGTTTTTCTGACCTCAGCTGGGCTCCTTCATTCCTTGATCAGCTGTAGATCAACTTCAGGTCACATCTGAAGCTTCAGGTCAAGTCTTGGTCTTGGCTGGGTTCCCTCACATGTCTGGGGCCCTCTGTTAGGACAAATGAGCTGATGTAGTTCTGGTCTCAGTGGTCTCTCATCCCCTAGCTATATAGCCAGGGCTTGTTTATCTCATGGAGGAAGAGGTCCCAAGAGAGCAGGGATATGGACTCCGCCTCTTAACTGGGTTTTGTTTTTTATTTTTTAAGATTTTATTTATTTACTTATTTGTCAGAGAGAGAAAGAAAAAGAGACAGCTCAAGCATGGGGAGCAGCAGAGGGAGAAGGAGAAGCAGGCTCCCCGCTGAGCAGGGAGCCCGATGTGGGGCTCGATCCCATTACCCTGGGATCATGACCTGAGCCGAAGGCAGAGGCTCAACAGACTAAGCCACCCAGGCCACACGGCCTCCGACTCTTGATGAACAGATCCGCAAAATCACATGGCTAAGAGCATGGATATAGTAAGTGGGGAGGGGGGCAGTATGAACGATGATACAGGTAGGCTTTTTCTATCAGTGCCCAGCTGAGAGCTTGGCTTCACTAAAAAAGGTGTTTGACTGATAATTAATCTAATCAATGTAAATGACCCTACCACCCTAGGGTTACCATAATTAACCAGGTGAACCAAACTAAGTAAATTCTTCACTCCTATTAAATCTATTTTATAAACACAGACTTGAAATCTTTTTTTAAGATATAAATACTTAACATTTTATTTTTAATTTTTTATTTTTTCATTTAAATTCATTTATCAATAGTTTTTGATATAACGTTCAATGATTCATTAGTTGAGTATATCACCCAGTGCTTATCACATCACCTGCCCTCTTTAATCTTAGAGAAAATGTACACTTCCATTTCCTTAGACTTTGGGTAGTTGGGCATTTCACAATAACATTTGTTGTTTTGTGCTCTTCTGAAGGCAGTTCAGGGAAAGCAGCAGCAGCATTTAATGTGATCTGAGTTTGTCCCTAGAAATTTCTAGGAAGACCACCTCAGAGAGACTCACCCAGCCTCCTCCTGTAAGATGCTCCAGTCATCTAGAGGTTGAAAGAATTAAAGCAGCTTCAAAAACACTTCATTGTACCAGGAAATCGGATCTCTGATTCCTCATTCTCTAGTTTATATCCTAAATGCTGTTTGAAACCAGTGTTTCATTAAGAGCACCATAATAAGTAGTTTATTCAGATTAAGCTTCTGAATTATTTTCTTTCACATTCATAGGATGAGCAAGATAAAACTTGAACTCAATTTTTAAGAATCTATTTCTGTGCCATGCAGTTTTATTCACCCTATTATGGAGATGTTGAGCTCGTGATGCAACAACACAAATGTCTATTTACCTGCTGCTTGAAAATGATACATTGCTCTCGCTTTTCACACAAAAATGTGAAATGTACTTTTCTGAGTAGCTTGTCATATAGCCTTGTCATCTTTGAAATCTCACGCTATGGAGTTTTTTAGCTTATTTGTTTGGCTGGTTGTTTTACATGCTTATTTTTTCAAGTTCAGATTTAGATCTAATGAGGCTGGACTCAACAGCCAAATTTCTTTCCTAGATATTCAGATGTCAGAAGATATGGTGACCTTTATTTGACTTTTTTGGTGGACACTGAATTAGAAATAGGGAATGGGGAGGAGCTGCTTTGCTGGGGTTTTAGTTAGCATCACAGTCGCCCACTTGTCTCAATAATTAAATGCCATCTAATTTAGTATAAGAAGTTTGGCAAACTGGCTGCTTATTTATGAATTTATGAATGTATTACAGTCTTTCACCTTCAATAAAGAGAGCAATAAACTATACTTATTATATAGCTAACCTTTGAGTACTTTTACCGTATTTGAAAATAGTTGCACTATTTTTTTGAAAGTAGTTGTACATACACATCAGATATGTAATATTACACAAGAAAGAAACACTGGAAAATCAAGTAGGAAACAGAACCCACTCTCAAGAATTGAATATTTATGTAAGGAGGTATCTACAATTCAGCTTTCAAAGGATAGTCTAATGTTTCTTATAAGACAGTTTAATTATTCTTATCTGCTTACATACAGTGTATTTTTTTTAAAAAAGCAAGGAATTAATTTCAAAGTAATATTTTTTCAATAAAATGTACCACTTAAAATAAATTTTTAATATAAGAAACACCATTTTCATCATCATAAATTTTTTTAGAAAGAAGAATCTCAGAATCAAAATTAGAATCTTCTAAAAATTGTTACTAATCACAAAATTAAGTGATAAGGGAAATTTTGAGCTCAGCATAACCATTTTCTCTTTTTCAAATTGGGAACCTGGGTCTACTAAGCAGATCACAACCTTCTGGAAGTTGGGAGGCTGGGTGAAACATTGGAGGGAGGAAGAAGGAAGGTGTTAGAGATGGTGATTTAATGTAAGCACTGATAATCCAACTAAAGAAACTAATTACTTCAATTTACAAATAATGAGGTTCACACTTTTAATTCTGTGGAGGACTTTTTATTCTGGCTTCAAGGCAATAGGAATGATTAACTACAGTGATAAAAATAATGCCCACTCCAAATCTCAGCGGCCATTTCTCATAATTTAATTACAACCTCTTATTGACAGGATATTATTTGATATGTGACCTAAAAGTAATTAATATATGTATGATAACATAGTAAATTTTATTCTTTAAAACTAGGTTTTTGTTTTGATGGCATAGCAATTCATATAGAACACAATTTCAAGTCAACATAAAATATGCAGATTTCTATATGCCAGAGATAAGCCAACTAAACAATCACAATGACTTTGAACTCTTCATCCCAAAGATGCACTGGGTGCATTTTTTATAAACTGAAATAATAAATAATAGATTGGGTCTAAAAGTAATTTGTGTTTTTGCTGAGCCATCTACTCCCAAAATATCTGGGTTCTGAGTCTCTAATACATTACACTGTGAATTTTATTCCTACTTCAAACTCTTATGTGTGTAGGTAAAAGCAAAACTTTGGTAGTTTTGTATTTCTTTTAAAGTTTTGTCTTTTCTTCCCGTCAGCTAAAATAGTTCCCCCTTCATTCAGAACACATAAAAAGGAAGAGGAGGAGGTTAGAAATCAGATAACATTCCGTTCCATCCATTCCAGGTTGTCGACCATCTAATTTATTAAAATATGGAGTTTTCATTCAAAAGACATAACTCCTAAACTCTAAATTTTGTAAGGGAAAAAATTTGTAAACGTACAGTCAGCCATCTGCCTTGCCTCCTCATTCTCAGTGGGCCATTTTTTTCAGCCTACAAGTGGTACTATGATTTGCTACATTGATAAGGCAGATAAGCAGGCATTTTATGACTTTGCCAGACTGGGAAACTAGCAAGTATTCTTTCGTTTTCTGATGCCATGACAAAAATATACAGAAATGCTAATCACCCTCATTGTTTGTGCCTAAGATTTAAGTTCTTATACATCATACTTCAGGTAAGAGATTCAGAATAGTATCAAAGAATTAGTGCTCTGTGATTCAG
Source organism: Ursus americanus (assembly GCF_024610735.1). NCBI lineage: Eukaryota > Metazoa > Chordata > Mammalia > Carnivora > Ursidae > Ursus > Ursus americanus. Next base: position 37,312,307 of record NC_142139.1, on the reverse strand, counting down.
TGAATCCTCGATTCTCTGATCCAATACATAAAATCTAGATACCACTCTAGCCCTCACTCATTGTGTCATCTTAGATATCCTCAAGGCTCTGTCTACACCAACTTGTTTGACAGTGATTAGGTACTTTAATCGTTTTGCTTTCTATGTGCCTACATATTACATTTGCAAGCATGTTGCCATTCTTAGGTGATTAAGAACTGTACGTCCAATACATACTTGTGTTTTCTAGTCTGTATATTCTACGTGTGTGTTGATTGATCTTGCTGTCCATTTAATGTTTTGCTTTTTTTTTTACAAGTCGATTCTATTGAAATTTTATATTATAAAAAGTCTTTTAGTTCTTGAATCCATCATAAATAAGTCCCAGTTCCATTCTTTTTACTTCCAAGTAGACCTGCTGGGTGTGTTTAATTTGGAATGGAAAGAGGAAGATTGCTTAGGGAATAGTTTCCAAAAACGTGTTCCTCTGTCAGATGTTAATAGATGTTATTTTTAGGGTTCCATAGTCAAATGAGTTTGTGAAATGGAAGATTGAAATTAGTTAAGACAGGTTTCTTTATGAAAAAAAATGCTCTGGAAATTTAATATGCTAATGAGCAATTATAATCCCTGAAAGAGTGATAAAGTATGTGGTTTCCTACCTAGTTGACCATAAAACCATGATTTTGGAGAGCCACCAACATGCCTAGTTTTCTGCAGAACATATTTTGTGAAACGCAATCTGGGAAACAAGAGGAAGAGGCTATTAAGTAAATATATATGACAAGAAGAAGAGATCAAAGATGGCAAAAATGACATTTGGAATCAAGAAGTGGTAACAGTTGGGATACCTAGGTTATTATGCTGCAGTGACCAAAAACAAAACAAAACAAAATAATATGTTAGTGATTTAAAACAGATAGTGTTTCTGTCTTGTTTATGCCTAATGTTGATCGCAGGATGGCTGAGTGCACTGCTCCACCTTGTCTTCGTTCAGACATGCAGGCCTACAAAGTTGCAGATCACCATGGCAGTGGGAAGGGAATATGAAGGATCACATGTGGACTAGTGAAAGTTTCTACCTAGGGATGTCTGGGTGGCGCAGTAGATTAAGTGACTAACTCTTGATTTCAGATCAGGTCGTGGGCTCAGAGTCCAGAGATCAAGCTCTGAGTCAGCTCCTCTGCTCCTCACTCAGCACAGAGTCAGCCTGAGATTCTCTCCCTCTGCCCACCCCCCACCCCCACTCAAGCGTGTGCACTCTCTCTCTCTTTCTCTCTCTAAAATAAATAAAATCTTTAAAAAACAAAAAACAAAAAACAGTTCATCCCTGGAAGTGACCTGTACAACTTCTACTTCCATTCCATTTGGCCAAAGCATGTTACATGTCCATACCTAACTCAAAAGACACAGGGAAATATAATGTTATCATACGTCCAGGAGAAGAATTTGTGTGACTATTAGACTACACAGATTCTGAGGAGAGCTGCCTTCCCTGAGATCATGCACCTTCTCATATCCAGTGGGATCACAGGCATGTAAAGGCCAGGGCCATCATCCCAACTCAGGACAATTCTGAGGGGCAATCCTAGTTTCACAGGCTTTCAGAGGGGTTGACTAAGGGCATTGTTAAGACTGTATCATGGCTCAAACTCTCCCTCTGCCCTGTCCTGCTTCCTTCCTGTCCTTTCCTCAAGATGTTGTTCCCAAAGCACTCCCTAAAGAACCTTCTGCTTGATCATCTCTATCTCAGAACCTGCTTTATGGGAACCCCAGCCTACTATAATAGTAGTAGTATGAAATATTGTTTTGTGTGTTTTTAAGCTTTATGTAAATACTACTGTGTAATACACATTCTACAATTTGCCTTTTTCCTTCAAATTATGTTTTTGAGGTTTATTCATGTTGATTCATGCAGCTCTAATTCATTTATTTTTTTTAAAGATTTTATTTATTTATTTGACAGAGAGAGAGACAGCCAGCGAGAGAGGGAACACAAGCAGGGGGAGTGGGAGAGGAAGAAGCAGGCTCATAGCAGAGGAGCCTGATGTGGGGCTCGATCCCATAACGCCGGGATCACGCCCTGAGCCGAAGGCAGATGCTTAACCGCTGTGCCACCCAGGCACCCCTCTAATTCATTTGTTTTAACTGATTTTTGAAAAATACCACAATTTATTCCATTAATGAGAATTTAGGTTTTTCCCATTTTTTTACAATTATAATTTTGCTGAGATTCTTTGTACGTATCTGCCGACTTACATATACAATATATGTAAAAGTATATATACATATATTATGATATATGTATATGTAAATCTCTAATATATATATACCTAAAATAAGAATTGCAAGAATTGCACTCTCAATTTTATTAGATGTTGTATTTCCCTGAATAAATGATCTTTTTTTTCCCCTGGGAATTTCCTATTCATCTCTTTGCACTTTTTTTTGTTGGATTCTTAATTTTTTAAACTGAGCTTTAAATATATATGATACCATTCTTTGTCAGATATATAGTTTGAAATATTTTTTCAAGTCTGTAACTTGCCTTTTAACTTTCTTTATGATGTCTTTTTTTTTTTAATAAGTAAGCCCCAAATTTTAGTGCAGCCAAATTTACTCATCTTTTTTTCCTTTATGGCCTATGCAGAAATTTTCCCTACCCTGAGTCTTAAAATATTCTGTATTTTTCTTGAAGGTATTATGGTTTTTGCTTTCCACATTTGAGCTGTTAAACCAACTGGATTTTATTTTACTTTTGTATATGATGTAGAGATATACTTCTTTTTCATATGGTCAATCAATTGTCCCAGCACTATTTTTTCCAACCTGATATCCCTAATTTATCATGCCACTTCTGTGTATATGTATGCACATATATATGTATGTCCATATGTGTGTTGGACACTCTGTCCTGTTTAATTAGTCTATTTGTCTATTTCTGCACTGACATCATTCTGATTTAATTACTATAGCCTTATAATAACTTTTGGTGTCTGAAAAGTCAAGTTCCTTTTCTTTATTCTTCTTTAAAATTGCCTTGGAACTTTTTATTCCAAGTGAGTTTTAGAATCTACCTGTTAACTTTCACCAAATGAAATTCTCTGTTGGCATTTGATTGGAACTGCATCATATTTTTATACATTAATTTGGAGATAATTGGTATCTTTATGATATTGAACATTTCCATTTATGAAAATGGTGTATCTCTAAAGAGATTCCTTTTTACCATATACATGCTCAAGTCCCACTTTTTCAATATTGTGATGCGCCCAAGGGAGCATGGAAGTGAAGGAGCTGGCTATGCATATGCATTGCTCTCCTGTTTTCTCTTTCTGTATAAATAGATTAAATTTGGCACAAATGTGATTTGAAATAAGTGCAGCACTTTAAGAATGACTGATGCCATACTGAAGGAGCTACAAAGCACCATTTGAAATTATTTGAAAGGCTGAGAAATCTGACAAAGAATAGTTATAAGAGTCAAGAGAGTTATGTAAAGGCCTATACAGGTGATGGAAAAGTAAAAAGACTGGTGTTACCTACTGGGAGTCATAAAGTTTGGCAGACCGATAGTTATTCATTCATTCATTCATTCATTAAACAAATATTCATTGAGTAATCACTATTTCCCAGGCAATGTTCTGGCACTGCGGAAAGAATAGAAAACCAAGTAAAGCCCCTGCTCTTTGTGAATCCAGTTAGGAGAGGGACTTCTTATACACTCAATAGTACTGAGCACCCACTGTATAAAAAATATAAATCATTCTTTCAGTCTTACACGTGCTTATGAGATGATTAAGCATCATTAAATCACTAGAGTAATAATCAGTGCTATGTGACATCGTCCAAACCATAAATGCAATTAAAGTTCTGAGCAGAAAAATACTTAGAGATTGGTTAAGAGACATAATAGATTTCCTGGAGAAACTGTGTTTTGTGCTGGAATTTGAGGACAAGTAGGATTTTATAGGTAGAAAGGAGACTGAGACTGCATAAAAAAGACACTGAGATGAGACTTTTTGTGCCATGTGAGTAGACAGAGAGAAACTCGGCATTCCTGGAAAAGAGATTCATGTTGGGTAAGAGGAGGTGAGTTTGGATAAATCAGATGAGGCCAGATACCAAAGGAGTTTGACCACCAGCAGTGGAGTATAACATAGCTGCAGAGACCAATTACAGACTATCCTTCTATTCTCCTCATCCTTTTCTTCCTCTTCTTATTTTCATACATCAGAGAACTGATGTGATAAAAGCAAAATTATAAAATTTATTAGTCCTACATTAACGTGCAGGAAGCATTGAAAAGTGAAGAGACAAAAGATGGAAACTGTTATCTTGAGCTTGACACAACATGAGAGGCTCTGAGACAGAAGACAGGATGGTCCCTACATCATGAAACTTACAATCAACAGGGGAAGGCAAGGCTAATGTGTCTATGACCAAACTAATAAACACTTATAACCCAGATGTTTGCCCCAGATGTAACCTCTTGCTCTTTGGCTTGAACCCCTGAATCCACACCTGATTACATTTCAAAACTTTTTTCATGCTTTCTGCAAATCCCCAGGGGCTTGTATCTTTTAGGGTCACTCTGTCTATAGCACCTGCATCCATGTGTGTCCTTCTGTTTTCCCTTTAACAGTCTTCACCCAAAACTCTATCCCTTCACCAATTTCCATAAAAATATGCATGCTGTCCAAGCATTTTATCAGTTTATTTTAATTTCCTGAGCAATTGAGGATCATGGGAAATGATCTTATTGGGCTATATACAACTTTCTTCTGCTTCACTGCTTTACTCTCCCCTCCCTCTCGGTCTCCCCCTCTGCTCCTCATTTCTCCTTTTCTGAATTGTTTGCAAGAGCCTCATATTTTCAACTCTTTTTTTTAAGGTAGACCAATGCAGTGCTCCCTGAATCCTCACCCCAAACTCTCATACCCAAAAAATTTAAGTGCCAACAAACAAAAGGGGAGATACCATTTCTTAAAGGTAGTTAAGTTTGTAAGTAATAAACAAACCAAAACATTCTTTTACACAGAAAACCCATAATAGAACAATCTAAGGCAGAAAAATAAATGTGTTTTAGACAGCATGGTAAAAACTGGGAAAATAAGGGCTACAGTAGTTCAGAGAAGGAAAAGATCAATCAAGAAAGGTTTTAATAGAGGAGATAGATCTTGAAGTGGACCCTGAAGAAAGGATAGAATTAGTATTACAGAGAGAGGAGGCAAGAGGTCATTCAAGGTAAGGAAATAACTGTAAGAAAACCACAGAGGAAAGAATGAGCCTGGCATCTGGGAGACGACAGCTCTCAACTGAGAATTTAGAAGCAAGATAAGGCTGACTGGGTGCTGGAAATGCTGGATTGTCAGACTCAAGGGCTTGAACTTAATCCAATAAAAATCAAAAGAAGCTCTAACAGACATGCTTTGAAGGGCAGGGGATAAGTGAAGCTTTGGGGTGGGGTTTGGGGGGTAGATCCTCAGAAATAAGAACTGGGGGTACAAATGTCATCAGAATTCTCTCTGTTTCTGATTTCTGCTTCTTTCTGTAGGTTGGCTTCAATTTCTTCTCCTGAAAATCAGTTTTCTCTACCCAGCGAGTATGGTGATTCAGCAGATTCCTGACTTACCATCCATGGAGAAAAGTCTCTTACCTCTTGCTCCAGCTCCAAAAATCCAAGAGAAGGATTCTATTTGTCTTGGCCTAAATCAAGTGCCCATGCCTAGAATGAGCATTGCAGGCAGGAAGGTAAAGTTTGTGGAAGAAGATGGTAGTTTCTAACGGACCACGTAATAAAGCATGGCCAGATTTGAGAAAGGGAAAAAATAGAAAGTAAAGAAGGGAGATGAAGCATGGATGTCATCATTGTGAGAGAGTTGTGAGTGAGGAAGCTTATGTCTATGATTGGACCCACTGGCAATGTTTATGTAAAGAAAATTGATTTATTTTTCAAGCATTTACTGATAACCTACTATTCTTTTGTGTTTTTTTTTTAAGATTTTATACATTTATTTAAGAGAGAGAGAGAATGAGCAGGGAAGAGGAAAAGGGAGAGGGAGAAGCAGGCTCCCCACTGAGCAGGGAGCCTGATGTGGAGCTTGATCCCAGGACTCCAGGATCATGACCTGAGCCGAAGGCAGATACTTAACTGACTGAGCTACCCAGGTGCCCTGATAACCTACTATTCTTAAGTTGCTATCATATCTCTCTTACTTTTTTCTCATTTTCTTCTAATTTAAGTCATCAGCCAATATGTTGTGTCCTCCTAAGACATCTTAAATTCTTTCTGGAAAAAATAGAAAAAAATTAAAATCAACTGCTTAACAGCTGTTATGAACCAATTATTATGTTAAGACACAGTTCCTGTTTTCAAGGAGCTCTTAGTCTAAAAGTAAAAATACCATGTACGCAAATAGCTCTTATAGCAGATAGAAAATGATAAATGCCACTAAAAAGAATAGATAAAATTCTATGAGTTCAGAGTTTATTTTACTGTAATAAATAGTATTATTGAACCGATATTTGTAAGTATAATAGAATAGATCAAATTAAGGCTCAAAGATAATGGCAATGAAAGACTTTCTATAGTAAGGAATAGCTTGAGACCAGAATCACATGGAAGTAATAAAGAGCAGAATATGTTGAGTAAATAGTTTATACCTCACAGGATGGATCTGATCCTAAAAGGGGAGTGGACCAACAGAAGTGGAACCCTTACCAATCCGTACTCAATCAATGCAAGGTAGCCTTGGGAAGGTGACAAAAAAGACATCTAAAATTTTTTTGTAGAAAAATATATGGGACATTGTGACAGGGTAATATAGAAGCAGCTGAGGAGGGGAAGCAAAAGAGCTAGGTTGTGAGGGTGACAGAATCGGGGAATTAGCAATGTCCTGGGTACACTATGTTACCTAGTAAAGACCATTCTCACAATAAGAAGAGATCACCTCCCATTTCAGGAGGCCCCAGATTCCTAACGCACTGTGAGACATGAAGACAAGTCTCTTTGTCTTCCACACTAATACTTGCCAGAGTTGGTGATGCCCTGTGTGGCCTATGGAACCCACACATTCTAAAACCTCAGAGTGCCACTAATTAATGGTGCCACTGGAAAGTCTTTGCCCTTTAAGATCTACATAAGAATTATTCAAACCCAAAATCTAGTCCCTGTGGGAATCCAAATATTTTTGCCCAATCCATTTTGTGAATACTTACCTCGGTTCCAAGGTGCCATTTCCTCTGAATTAAGTGACCTTTCCATGTGGGCCTTCCTTAGTCCATGTCAGCCCAGCTAGGGAACTCATTCCCTTCTTTGGTAGCCACAAACTAACTGCTTTCACGTGGTGTTGTTGACAATAGACTTTATTAAAGGTTTGGGGGAACGTAAGGGGGTTTATATAACAAAAAACAGGTTTGAATGGGATTTTAGACATATCTGTCTTTTAAAAGCCTTCAGCTGTCCCAAGACTAAGGATTTTTCAGAAGCTACTTCAGCTCGTATTGTGCTCAGTCTTGCACTATGTAGAAAGCTCCTTCTATCCCATCCCACATTTCTATTTTACTTCTTCCATTCAGAATTTACTCCCAAGATTTTCACACTCTTTCTACTGTTTATACAGAGCGGAATTTCTCAATCAAGGGTGATTTGCTCCCTTGGGGTGATTTGGCAATGTCTGGAGACATTTTTGATTTTCACAACTTGGGGGCATGTTTACCACGGCACCTAGTGAGAGGAGACTGGGGATGCTGCTAAACATCCTGCATTCACAGGATAGCCCCCACAACAAAGAACTGGTCAACCCAAAATGTCAATAGAGCCAATGTTGAGAGAACATGACATGGAGTAAGTCTGTTCTCTTCAGCCTCCATACTCTCAGACTCCATGTCTTTCGATCTTATGTCCATAACCTATGAGGTGGTTCTCTCCAACAAACTGAAAGAGACTGTTATGGCCCACAGAGCAACAGAGACCCTGAAATGTCTTCTAACACAAGCTGCCCTTCTTAGAAAAATTTGTGGTTTTGAATAGAAATTTTCCTTAATACGTGGAGAATAAAGTTCTTATCCATACTCAACTCTACTTACTCTGCCAGAAAGAGAAAGAGAGAAAGAGAAGAATGTAAATAGTGTGGGTGATTCTGTTCCACGTTCCACTAGAGCATATGCCCCGAGAAGCGCAGGATGGGAGATGCGAATTTGATGTTCCTTCAGTTGGTCTCAGTTCCTGAATTGCTCTCATAGAATGAGCATCTTACCATGCTGAGTGTGATTCAAGTGTTTTAAGATACGTTTTCTTTTCTTTCTTTCCTTTTTTTTTTTTTTTTTGTACAACATGGCCCCTAAATGCAAGCCAACTACTTCATCAGGTGTTTAGCTGAGAAAACAGCAATCTGTTCCAATGCTGGAGGAAAAACTGGCTGAGTTGGATGCTATATCAGCCTGAAATGTGCACAAAAATGGCCATGTAAATTATGCCTTAAGAGATTTTTTTCCTAGGGTATTTCTGACTTGGTAATGATTTTTCACCTTGCTCACTGACTTAAGAATCAAACTCTATGTAAAATGCAACTCCACATTAGAGGAGAGGTGGTGGGAAGTAGAAGTCTTGGGATAGAGCTTTAAGGGAAATTAGAGGTTGGGATGGTGAAAAAAAAGAGAGAAAAGAAAAGAAGAGATGGTGAATGAAGATCAGAAAGCAAAAGAGATGGAGAGAGCACATAGCTACTCCATCAATTCTCAGGCACATCTATTTGGTAATTGAAAGGAAGTTTACAGATGTTATAAAAGGAAGCTGTGCCACAGAGAGCTTAGTTTGTTGTAATATTGATCATTTAAAGACATTACTGTGGAATGTAGGATCAAGGTCTGTAAACTAATGTAATGCCTACTGAATTGTTAACTCTTTTCTTGTATGCCTAATGTACAATATTGTCATATTTATCATTTAATTTAATAAGTTATGTGTTAGCTTGTTTTTTAATTTAAAAAGCTGGCAAGTATATGTCATAAATTCTAAACAATTTGTTTAAATATTAAACAAGTAACAAGGCAGCTCTTGCAGGTGTGCCTTTGAAATCTGTGTTTATATTGTGTGTGCAAATGGCTTTTTTGTGTGTGTAAACAGTGAGGTTGAAAAATAGGTGGTCACTCCTTATCTCTGTTTTTGCTGGTACACATTCTGCAAGTTGAAATGGAGGCTACTCTTCTGATTGTTAAGATGAGATGGGGAAAAGGAAAATTAACTCATAAATATTGCATGGGTCAAAAATTTTATGTGAGGTGTGGAAAGATAAATTCTATAGTAATCATTTCAGAAATTCACATTTTAATTAAATACAATATTTTCCAAATTGTGCTATAGTGCATGGATAGGCTTTCTAAGTTGGGAACTTTCTGAATAATGCACAAAATAAAGGGAAAATTGTTCTCTACTAAGTACTATTTTCAACACATAAAATTTTGTAATGATTTTCTTTTATTTGGGCACAAATTAAGGATATGGATACTTTCTCCAGACCAAATTACTACCTTTTATTTTCAAGATTTTAGTCCAGTGCTGCTGTAAAGTACAATTTATGAAAAACAGTTTAAAAGGGAGAATTACAGAAATTAAATACTGGATTGGAAATACTGGAATATTGGAAAAGGTATAGGGATGGAAGATAGTTACCTAATAGGTTTTAGTTGACTTACCCAATAACACTATTAGAAAGGAAGTATTATTTGGATTCCAGAAGAGGAACAGATTAAAATTAAAGTTATAAATGTTTAAGACAAAATTCAAATCTGGTTCTGGGGATTCTATAGTCTATATCCTTTTTGCTACAGTATTCTGCTACCTAAACTACATAATGAATTCAGTAATACTGAATATAGGAAACATCCTAGTATAAATACATTCTAACTTCACTATAATACTCACTATAGACTTATATTCTGTCCTATCTAAATTAATCAGCTCGATGAACCCAAGTTTCATGGAGCGCATACAATAAAGATTTGTCACTCACATCACAGTCCAATGCAGTTCAAGCAACTCTCCTGGTAGATTTCCTCTAAGAAGTGACTCAGGGATTCAATCTCCTTCCATACTATGATACTGCCATCCTAAATTTGAGACCTCCCAGGCATTCACAGTAAGGGAAGTGAGAAGTTAGACAATCACTGAAGAGGTCTTATGACCAGTGGAGCACATCATTGCCACCACAATACCAGGATGTAAACACAGTCATATGGACCTAACCTAAATGCAAGGGAAGCCAAGATATATAGCCTTTCTGTGTGCTTGGGGGAAAAAAGAGAGAGAGAGAGAGAGAGAATGAGTGAGACAGATCAAATCTGGAGAACCCATAGCATTATCTCTTCTACACTATTTAAGGAAATTTACTTCTTCATGTAGCAAAAAGACCCTATGAATATTATGTAAATGTCGAGGTCAAGTTTATGTCATGGAACACTAGGTTACCACATGAGGAGTGGAACTGTGCCAGGAGAGTTGCATGTTTTGTGACGGGAGGCTTGAGATATCAGAAGAAAGTCTACCTGAATGTTAATGGGAGGAAGCCAGGCAGACTGCCCTGAATATCAAATGACCCCAGTAAGGAAAATACAAAAAAGGGAGAAGTGATCCAATCAGATCAGATGTCAAGCGCATGGAGAGCAGGAAAGAATATGGGTAGAGTAATGGGTAGGAGCAAATGGTTTAGGATTAACGGTATGAAAAATATCATAGTTAATGTTGTTTACTATATGTAAGTCAGTTCACAGGTTGTTAATCCCCATAACAACCTTATGAGGTAAGTTGTAGTATCTCATTTGATAGGCCCAGAGTCACACAGCTTTCAGAGGCAAAGCTAGGATCTAAACCCAAGCTCCAGGGTCTATGCTTTAACCTTTATTATACTTTATTGCCACTCTAAAAGACAAACGCTGCTGAATTTCCTCTTTTAAATGATACTTAGTTTATGACAGAGGCAACTTTTCAAAGGAAAATGTAAAAGGCTGGATGTCAAAGTTCCAATGTACTTTATCACCCACTGATTCATCAGGCTATATTGGCCTTTCCTCCTGATCTCATTTCCTCTTTGCAAAGTAACTATTTAAAAGGCTAAACAAACTGATAGATACCTTATCCATCACTCTGCTTACGGACCCCTGACTTTGCCATTTCAGATCAGAGGAAATGCTACTTCTAAATTTTTCCAGAGTAGGAAGGTCACAACTTCCTTTGTAATCTGTCTCAACTTTTCATACTCTGTAAATAGAGTAGATATATAGCATCTGGAATGTATGGGAAACTAGAATTCTTCACCAAATTCCAGGAAGGCCAGTAAATTCTGAATAGCATATGAATCAAAACTAGCAAAATGTATGCTTCCTGCAGACTCTCTACACTACTATCTCAAAGATGGGTTGACAAATCAAACTGGGTGTTGTCTCTTTTTTTCTCCATTGTATCTGTCCTATATGCAGAGTTTTTGCAGATGGAAGAAGAAACTACTACTTTTTCTTAAGAATCTCCTTCCTTGGCCCATTGTTGTCTGATCACCTAAAGGAAATTTTGGATAGACCCTGAAAGCAGGGGCAATGTTGTGAATATTTAATGACCTGTAGCGCAGCACTGACCAATCAGGCATGCATATCAGCCAATCAGCAGTGTCACAGGCTGTAAGGTAAGCGAGAAGTCCAGTTGTCCTAGTACTGACCAACTGAACATCAGGCCTGCCCTTAGCCTTGTGCTGTGGTGTTCTGGTATGCTAAAGGAGATTGTAATCTCCTGCATATTTCCCCTGTGCTAACATACACACTGAGGGCCACATCCTAGCTCTCTCTTTCTGTGTCAGGTGCAGGTTAAAATCTGAGCTTTTTTGGCTTCCTATAGAATAGTAGTACTTGCATTTCAAACACTGCTGATTTATCTCAAATAGCTGAAATTCTTGTTATATTTCAATGATTTTTTTTTTTTTTTTGAGACTGGTCTGTATTGGATAAGGTTCTTCTCATTAAAAAAAAAAAAAGCATTAATTGAAGCTAGCTTGTTCTGTAAACTTACCATGTGGCTTAGTGAAAGATTAGCTCATCTTCACTAGAATATTTAGGTACCACTGATTCCACTATCTAGGTGTGCTTTAAAAGATGGCTCCTTTGATTATGAGAGTGTAAATCCCAATCCCAGCATCTACATCTTGGTCCCTGACCTCACCCACCCTTCCACCCACCATTGCTTATACCCTCAGCTATAACTTTAGATCTTTGTGCCACAGTTTAAGTCTGTCTCATTTTCTTCTCTGTTCAGTGGTATTGGTCATCATGTGACAAAGACCACTGATTGTCCCCTGTACTTAATTCTCCCATTCTTCCTTTTAGCAGTAGAACTCCAGCTTTAGGAGGACATATGGCCAGTCAACCTCTCTTGAAAATTGCTCTGGCTAATGGGATGTAAGCAGAAGTGATGTGTACAAACTACTTGGTCAAAACTTTTGTATCTTAATAGAAAACAGTGGATATGATGCTGGTGACACAGCTTCCACCATACAGATGAGGACAACACTCTATGGAATGGGTCTGTTGGGGAGAAAAAAATTTTCTTTACCCTCCAAGTTTCCCCTGGCTAGCCTAAGAGTTAAATTGACATGAGACAGATTAACAGGAGAAAAATCAAACAAAAGTTTAATAAAATGTATCCCTCCTGTATACATGGGAGAGACTTAGGAAAACTAATTCTCCAAAATGGCCAGAGCCATTTACAGTGGTAAAGAGTTCCAGATAAAGACAAAAGATGTTGGGGGTGAAGAGTCAGTTATGGGAGGTTTCCAGGAAAAGCACAGTAAAGAAGGGTAATGTTGTTATGTGGATTTAAATCCATGCTTTCTCCATTGATAACAGTTTCTGGAGAATTTAGAGTTATCTTGGTGTAGCCAGGGAGACACTTTTACAAATGGAGATTCCCCTTATACATGTAAATGTCTCCTACAAAAGGGTAACTTCTGTTTGGTTTTCAGAGCTTCTCTTATATCCACAGCTTCTTAAAAATAACCATCTTAAAATAATAAATATGCTAAATAGGCATATTTTGGGGTAGTAAAATTTGCTCCCCTAAAGCGGTTCCTGAAGACCTCATGTAGCAAAACCACCTATCTACCCTGAACAAAGTTCATTTTTCTTGACTCTATGTGAGATAGAATTAAACTTCTTTCCTATTTGAGCCACCCATTTTGGGGTATCTTTGTATAGGAGCTTCATCTGTACCTGACTAATACATCAGAATATAAAAGAACTATTTAAAGATTATTTCTAGCTTAAAAGGCAACATATTGCCAAGTAAAATGAGCTGAATAGTGGTTAAACTCACCGAATTCCTAAACCCTTTGCTGTGGTCTGAATGTTTGTATCCTCCAAAATTTATATGTTGAAACCCTAATCCCCAAGGTGTTGATATTAGGAAATGGACCTTTGGGAAGTGATTAGGTTATAAGTGCAGAGCCTTCATGAATGGGAGTACTGCCCTTATAAAAGAGGTACCCTGACATCTTCCATCATGTGAGGGTAAAACAAGAAGCCTGTGACCCAGAAGAGGGTCCTCACTTGTCCATTTTAGCACTCTGATCTTGGGTTTCCAGGCTCCAGAACTGTGAGATATAAATTTCTGCTGTTTATAAACTACACAGTCTGTAGTATTTTGTTATAGAAACCAAATAAACCAAGATACCTGTCCAATTTGGATTGAACACTTTTCTCTAGGATTAGAGTAAAAATATTTAGCAATGCATACAACATAGGCCAACCAATCAGAATAGTTCTGTTAATGACTTAAATGAAAAAGCAGTGATTTCATTGAGAAAAAGGTGACTGAAATTAAATGGGCTAAGAAAAAAATGATTAGAAAGTGACCCAATAAGCAGTAGCGTTGAAATGAACTGAATTTCAATTGCTCTGTTCCAAGGATCAATAGTCTCCTAGGTGGGCAGTTCTCATTGCCCTGAAGTCATCTTCATTCTTGAAGATCTCAGAGAGAATAGTTTGACTTTTAAATCCCTTCCCTCAACTGAAACCATGAGCTGGGATTATCTACCAACCCCACTTTGAGTGTTATTTGCATATATTAAGAACTAATTCCCTCTTAAACTCTTGCGCAGAGAGTGCAATACCCGGAATTTATAACAGTGGGACTGAAACTCCCAGGTGATGAAAGCCTACCCCTCATGCTTTTTGGCTCCCTCCCTCTCCAACTGCAGCCCCTATCAGAAAATAGGAATGTATTACTCCCATGCAGGTTTTTATACTTCTGCAGCAAATATGACAAAATGTTCCCACCTCATAATATAAACGTGGTGACTACCTTGGAGCCTGTGATTTTTTTTTGGTATGCTTGAAATATTTTATGAAACATTTATAAACTTATAAAATATGTTATGCTTTATAACATTATAATTAAATATTAATATAGCAACATTAAAAAGAAGTGGTCAAAAACTCTAAGTGATTTTTACAGTAGCAAAAAATAAAATGAACTCAATGGGTTACCTAATGTGTTATGAATAGTTTTGTATGATGTCACTATCTACCAGGTTAAGGAAATCTAATCACTCTAATGTTTTCATGTGTATCTTACTTTCAAAAACTGCTAACAACATTGGCTTTTCTTTCTTAATTTTTTCCACAAGCTATGAATGACATAATGCTCCAATTGCAGTCTACTGCTAACTGTAACACCAAGTTTCCTTACAAGTACATATTCTATTCTCCCCTTTTTATCTTGCTCATTCCCTGTCAAGTTTAATTTAAGTAACACTAGGAATGTAGCATTATTTTATTTCTGTTGGCTTTACTTGATTGTTCTTTAGGTTCATCTCTATAAATACAGGAATTTCATCTATCTTGACGGAATTTTACTTTTCAACTTCTTAAGGAAGGAAAATCCTGCAATGACAAGATCACTTCTTAACAAAGTAATGAAGTTATTATAGGTATAAACGGTAGGCCTGGGTTCCTGAGGAAAATATTAGACATTTCCTCCTATGGTAATTGGTTAAAAACTAGGAATGACAACTACAGCTTTGTCAAAGCCTTATCATAGCAATTGATCTAATGTTACCTTCTGATAGGATGAAAGCTGAAAAAGAAATCAATTAAAATCTAACTCAAGAGTAATGGACACATCTTTGTGATATACTCAGGATAGAGAGAGAAAAGTGATCTGGACTTGACTACAGTGAACTGTGTGCAAAGGTAATTAAAGGAATTGGGTTATCAATTCTCATCTCCCCCAAATAAACCAAAGTTAGTTATTGTCTTAAGATAATACAATAATAAACTAATAGGTACTTCAAGAGCCTGAAAATGATAAAGTACTTCCCGAATACTGATTCAGGGGAGGAATCCAGAGGTCCAGAAAAATTAACATACAGTCCAAGGGGTGTGTATTGAAAGAGAAGGCCCTCAACAGCAACTTGCCAGTCTCATCATTACAATAATTATGTGATTATGAAGGCCACCCCCTACCCTTACTCCTTTTTATCACTACCTGACACTTCCTATCTTCTGTCCCCTACTTCCTGTTTCTCATCGCCACCCCAGCAGCAGCTGCCAGCAATAACTTAAGCTCCTCAAAATGAGCAACCTGGGGCCAATTGTTTCATTTACTGTACTCTAGGGCAGTGGTTCTCAAAGAGTAATTTCTAGATCATCATCAGCAGCAGCAGCAACCTGGGAACTTATTAGAAATACAAATTATTAGGCCCCACCCCATACCGAATGAGAAACTCTGGGGGTGGGGCCTAGTAATCTCTTTTAGCATGCTTTTCAGGTAATTCTGTTGCATGCTAAAATTTGAGAATCTCTATTTCAGGAAAGAGAATTCTTAGAAGTCTGAAATGCTTGAGGACCTCAGGTGAATCACTGCTTCTCAAGGGACCTTGAAAATCCTGATCTTTAATCTTCCAAAGAATCAATCTTGATTTTCTATGACAAACCTCCAGAGGCAGATATTTAGCATTTTTGAGAGCATTTACTAGATCCAAGTGCTATGTTAAGTACATATCCTGTTATGGTATCAATAACCTCATTTTACAAATAAGGAAACCTAAATTTAGAAAGATTAAGTAATTTGCTCTGGGTCATAAGGTTAGTAGGTGATGAAGCCAGAATTCTAAGCCATGTAAGCTTGCTCTACAGTACTGCTTGATTTGCTGGTTCTGTGAAAAGTGGTAGTGAAATGTAGCTCTAGGCTAAAAATTTTTGCTTGTTTTTTTCATTTGAGCAGATTGAACCTTGACTCTTATACCTTGGGCTTTTTGAATTATCTGCAGAAGTTAGTGTTTGTTTAAATTTCTCAGTGAGTGCACTCACTGTGATTAATAATCTTGATTTAGCTACTGAGTCCATAGTTTGTTAATGTACTAGTAGTAGTATTTTAGTATTATAATCTCATGGTGCCATGGAAATAACTTAGAGTGAATAAAAAGATATGTACATATGTTACTGCATTTTGTTCCTTGGAAGTTTTTATTGAATTACAACAATAATATATATATTTTTTACAAATAAAGATAATTTAAAAACATCATATTTTCAGAAAAAACTTCATGTGATACTCAAATTGGAAATAAAAGCAGCAATTTATAAATGAATGGGGGAGTAGTATATGTTGAAATGATATAATTTTCCTGGAATTTTTTCTTTTTTGAGATATATAATTATGATAAAAAAAACATGATTTTGTATTATATCAAACAACAGATTGAAAGTCATATTCATAGATATATTAGAAAAATCTCAAAACTTTAGGTGCTTATTTGGTCCTTTATACAAAAAAGCAGTCTATGCTGTTATTGTACAGAGGCTCATCAGTCTACTTAACTTCTACGTAGAGGACATGGTTCTACTAAATTCATGGCAAAGACCATTAAAAAGCTTTTTTTAAAAGTAATGAACTAGTTTAAATGGAAATATGTCTACTTGTTTTGATAAAATATTAAAGTCTAGCTATAATTAGCACTAAGCTCTTCAAAATAGATTGTGGTTTAAATACTAATAATTGATGTGGTATATACCTTCCATATAAAAAGTGTTTATATGTGTTTCATTTTTACACATGGACATTTAATGTCCAAAATTTATGCACCAAGAAAACCATATAATACTCTGTGAGAAACTGTCAACCCCAAAAGATTTGCATCTGGCAGGAGTTGGTGCTGGGAAAGAGGAAAGGATAACTAATCATGGTTTTTACTAAAGGTGCATATGTCTGTTGAAAAAAAGTCTTACCAAGCAATTAAAAATGCTTCATATTGAACAAGCTAATAGATAAGTGCCCCCAAAAGGGTTAGAAAAAACAAATGCAATATAATAAAAATATCATTTGACATAAGAATGCATTAATTCCCTCACTGTGCCAGCTAGATGAAGTGGGAAATACTCAGCTGCCTTTGTTGGGAGGAACTCAAAACTTGGATTAGGTCCTCCAAATGAGTAGATGACCTCTGAATAATATGATTCAGTAGTCTGCTTTAATAATATACCATTACTCCTACTTGCCTTGAAACAAAAAATCACTCAATTTGGGGAGACTACGGGTGAAAGGCAAATTTGACACTTGCAGAGATTTAGTTTTCGTTTACTTTGTGATGCATTACCCATAGCAAATTTACCTCTATCTTTAGGAATAAAGATGACATCCGCCATGAGGCTTCTTACATTTTTCTATTTCCAGTGTCATATATCTGACATATGAAAACCTCCCTTTATAAACTCTAATGTTAGGGAAAATATTTTATTCATTTTGGGTGCCCATATGGCTATTCTTGACCTACTTGCAAATATATAACAAGATACGCTGCACATTCTCTTATTCTGACATTTCTATTTCTGACATTGAACACACCTTTTAAGAATAAAATAATCTTTATTATGTGTACCTAGGCATCAGAAAATTAAATTTAAAAATCCACATGGCCTCATTTTATATGGATACCTTATAGCCTACCCTTGAAGTATTATTAACATTTAATATCACAAAAAATATCTTTTTAATTGTGATTTTCATAGCTAAACATTGAAAGCATGAAGCATTTTGTTTCTTTGCAGTCATCTTTGTTAGAATAAAAAAATCGTGTTGATCAAAATGTTGTCTTAGTTGTTACTGACAGCTGTTAAAATGCTGCTAAAAATATAGCGCCAACTACTGAAAAGCTAACTGCTCCTGTGAAGTCCTAATGAGAAATTCTAAATGAGTTTTTCATCAAGTTCAACAGAGACTCTTATGTTCCTCGCACCTGACCCACTGGATTGTTTCACTTTTCTGTGGTTGTTATTGCACAGAATATCAGAGAAACAGCCCCAGTGCATAGTCCTAACGTGCAAACAAACCATGAATTTATTTATGTAAGATTAGCACAGTTATTTAAAGGTGATGAATTTCCTGTACTAAACCAAGAAAAAGAGGAGAGAACAAGACAAGAAATTGAAAATATCTTTATTTTTATTAAAATATACTGCTCTAAGTTCTTCTCCCCCTTTTCAACTACTGTACATTATTTCTAAATTTAGAACATCAGTGTAGGCACAGTGAAATCTGATTTGCTTCTAATAATATGGCATACTAATTGTGATGCATGTGCTGTTGGGTGCGCTGTCATCTCAAAATCTGGCCATAGAAATATATTAGGTTTATGTATTTTTATTTAAAATGACTACAAATGAAATTAAGGTAGCTAGATGAATAAATAGTTAGGAAAACAGATACAGAAATGAATGAATAACCAAAGCTAATAAAAATATTCCAAGTAATCTAGAAAATTGAGTTTGGTCTATTTTGGATATTAACAAAAACCCTGATATGTTTTGTCTTTATCTTCTGGTCCACAATTTCTTATTTGCTTGCGATGTTTATAAACTGTAACATGTGTGTTTTGCAATAAACAAAGAAAAAGTTCTATCTTATATTATTCCCCTATTTATCTTCTCTCTCCAATACCCCCTTCCTCTCTCATTCTGACTCTCTCTGTCTTTCTCAACTCTTTCCAACAGCTGGTAAGAGACAGCGAAGGGAAAAAAAAGAAAAGAAAGCCTAGCTTTTTAGAAAGAAAAAAATGCCAGCATGGCTAGGCTTATTAATGAAGTTAACTATGACCAAATGCTTAGCCTTTAACTTTTAAAAATTATTGAATACAATTAAATTATATGATAACTAATGGTCTTCACTTTCTTGTCAGTAAGTAAAGATAAAAAGGAGAGGTATTTCATACATTTCAAAATAAATTCGAAAAGATTTTTTGGGAGGTGGGTAATGATTTCATGGCTTAAACAACTCTATGCTTTTTTTCTTCCCCCAGAGTCAGCTGTTTGAAGAAATGGGATTAGCATCGGGGAACCAAGGGGTGGCTCTGCCAAAGCTAAAATAAAGAGCCAGGGAGAATTTTTTCCAACACAAACTTAGATGATATTAGGCTTTGTATCTGAAGTTATATAATAGAGGATGTGATGTCACACATGTAAATTGCAAACGCTGAGTCTTGCATTTTATGGTGGCAAACCTCAGGGAGTTTGACACTAATGGGATGAGGAACGGTGGTGTCCTAAGGTACAGCGACTGTGAATGGAGGGTGATCTATTGTCAGAAGGGAGATAACTATTGCTGCTGCTTAAAGATTTAAGACTATTTGGCAGCTGTAAATTGTCTCTATTTGGAGATGAAGTTCCTTTTCTGTTCTTTTCCTTTCTTAATTTCAATTAAAAAAAACACATTTTCATCCTTCTGCAAAGAGAAAATATGCTTATCTAAAAGGATGAAAAGAACAAACTTTGAAGAGACAGCTTAAAAAACAAGCAAGTAATGACACTTGTAGGCAGACACGTTTTGAAGGTGATAGGGCTCTTTATTAACAAGCATTGGCACAAAGAATAAATATTCCAAACAATTAGAAAACCCTGCATCCCCATCTTTGATGGATTCTCTCAGGGGCATCACTTGCGGGGTGATTCCAAGCAAAACAAGTGTCACCTTCTCTTCAGATGAGGGAGCCACAGATATTATCCTGGAGCTGTTCTCCCTTAGGGTGGAACAGGACCACCTCTCATCTTACAGACAGCACAACAAAATAAAGAGAAGAGGGAAACTTAATTGTTCAAATGTTTGGGCAAATAGCTAAATACTTAGATATTCCCAAAGATTTGCCTATTAATAATTGCAAGATCCCCGGACAGTCCCCTTACAAAGGATAAGAGAAACTGCTATATATGGGCATGTGTTCCCACCCCTCAACTATTTTGGTGTGAAAAAGTTTCAAAAGAACACTTATATACACTTAAAAACTCAATCTTGGTCTTATAATACCAAATGGTTTTTAAGTCAGGGAAGATAAAAATTTGAGAATGGACAAGAAAAAACACAGGAAGAAATCTTGTAAATTTCTAAAATGTTGCACTTATAATAACCTACTTTACTCCATAGTCTGATCCTTGACAAGTTGTCTGTAATGGAAATTATTGATTAAAATCATGGTAGAGTATTTAGGTAGAGAATGTTTATAGTAAATCATTTTTTAAAGGGGGAAAGAATAATCGGTACCTAATTTACTAATTTTGTAAACAGAATTTACATCATATGGATTGCCTTAAATAAGAGTTTTCTCTAACACTTCATTATAAAACATTTCAAGCTTACAAAAAAGTTGAAAGAATTTTACAGCAAACACCTGTATACCCACCCACCTAGATTCTACCATTAATATTGTACTTCAACATACACATGCTTCATCACATATCTATCAGTCCTTCTGTGTATTTGATCAACCTACCCATGTCAATCCATCTTATTTCTGATGCATTTCAAGATTCAGTTTTTGCAGTCAGGACACTTGTAATTAATTATTAATATGTTCATTTTGAAAATATATTATTTATTATTTTCTTGATTTCGCTTAAAACAATACCTTACGAACTTCACATTCCCTACAAATAAGGGAACTGAGGCAAAAGGTTGTCTAATTAGAGGCCAAAATGCCACCTTCAGCCATCTAAGAACTGAGTAGTGCCAGTGCTGTGTGGGTGAGGGACGCAAAGGGAAGCTCGATATTCGGACAGTGGGAATGTGGTTGACGAAAGGCAGTGATTGTTTTAACAGGGCAGCTCCGAGTTTAACACGGTTTTGTGTGGGAAGAGATTAGCAACTTTCACAGCTATTTAGGAAGAAAGGGGAAAGAACCCTGAAAAGGGCGGGGGGGGGGCGCGAGTAGGTTAGGATGATGGTCAATAGATGCTGTAGGAAAAGAAGTGCTAAACTGGGAAAGGGATGTGGAGGGGTCAGTTCGCGGGGTTTAAAAAACTGATTCTTAAAGGACAAGCAGGGAAGCCTGTAAGGGGTAGTGACTCTATCCCCCCCCCCCCACAAAATTTTCCACCAAGGGTTAGTGTAACAGTGCGGTGGAAGAGTCCGAGGCGGAATGTATACCTCACACACGTGAGTGAGCGTGAACCCGCGACACACACACACACACACACACACACACACACACACACACACACACACACACACGTATCCCCTGATGGGGTTGATCTGTTTGGCAGAGAGTGGCGGACGTGGGACTTCGGGGAGGCTCCGGAGCCCGGAGGCGGCAGACGGCTCCGCAGGGCAGAGGGAGCGGGAGAATCCCGGGGTCACAGCTTCATCTTCTGCCCCTCGCCGTGCGCCCGCCTTCGCGGCTCGGTCGCCCCCCTTTCACTTTCGCGTCTGCGTAGGTGTCTGCCCCGGCTGGCGCGAGGGCGCGCGGGGCGGCGCGGGGGCGCGCAGCGCTCGCCGAGCAGAGGGGGGAGGGGTCCTGGCGCTGGGCCCCTTCCTCAGCTTGCTCCGCCGAAGCACCGCCGCCCGCATCTCAGCCGCTGTCAGAGCTAGGGGACTGGTTGCGGCCGCCGCTCCTCACCAATCTCCCCACACGCCCCCACGCGCAGCCACCGGTCCTTCCTCGGCCCCCCCCCGTGGGGGTGGGGCAAAGGCGCCGCAAGCCGGAGAGAAGGGGAGAGGAGCAGCCTCACTGGGTGGGCGGCGAGGGAGCAGGAAAAGAAACTTTTCACTCCCGCCCCCCGCGCGTGGTCCCCAGCCCGTGCTGCCCTCCGCGGGTGGGGACTGCACCTGAGGCCGGGGCGCGAGCTCAGGCCCTGACTTTGGGAGGACGTGGGAAGTGGTGGAGGGAGGGTTACGTTCATTGGGGGTGCTGTTTTCCCTCGGCCTCCTTGCTGCCGGGGGCCAGGGTGAGAGGGCAACCAGCCACTGGCGCCCCCATCCCGATTTCCCACCAGCTGGTGGCTGGACGCTTTGCAGCCTCCTCCCGCGGCTGAGGGTGTGACCCGGGGAGGGGGCCGCGGCGCCGCGGGCTCCCCCTGCGGCCACCCCCTCACATACACACAGACACACACGCTCCGCCGCCCGAGCTGTCACCGGCCACCCCAGGCCCGAAGAGGGGGCGCGGAGAGCCGCGCTGCGGGGCTCAGGCGCGGAATTATCCCGCCGTACTCCCCGGCTTCCAGGGCCGCCGCCGTCAACGCCCGGGAGACCAGCAGCCCCGGGAGAGGGGCCCGCTTGAGGCCGGGCCGCCGCTGCTGGGGGCGGGCGGGCGCCCGCGTCCCCTTCTGCGCGATTTGGCGCCGCCGCCTCGCCTCCTCCTGCGGGGTAACAACACTACTGGTCTATTGCTCTACCCACCGTCAGTAGGGCGACTGCCGGGATTATCATCCTCTCCATCCTTACCGCCGATCTGCTAATATTGGACTTGCTGGTGGCGGCGGCAGCGGCGGCGGCGGCGGGAGTCTCGCTGCCCTCACCCCTACCCCACCCCACCCCCCGCCCCGCGCCCCAGCTTCCCCACCATGTCCTAGAAAAGGTGAGTGCAGCGACAGTCACTTTGCGCTGACAGCGGCGGGAGGGGGCCCGGGGAGTGCAGAGGCGGCCCTGGGGAAGGCAGGGTCCGCGTAGAGGGCGCGGGTGGGCGAACCGAGGTGGGCTGTGGGCATGAGACCAGGTGCCCGCCGGGTCGCCTCCGGGCAGGGGTGCTGGGCGGCAGGCGAGCGATCGCGGCGGCTGTTCCTGCAAAATCTAACCTAGATTTTGCAAGAAGCTGAGATCCAGGGCAAGACCGGCCCTCCGTAAAGGAGGTAAAAACTTAGTAAAAGAGACACGTCCATTCCTTTAATAATGAATAAATTGTCAACGCTGTCTGAGCCGCCGCCTCCTCGCCTGCCCGGGCGCTAGCTAGGTCCGGGACTCCCCTCGCTCCTGCCTGCCGCCCGCGCTCGGCCCGGGTGCGATCGATGCCAGATTGCTCGCCTGGCCCCGAGAGCGCGCGTGACGGCGGGCCCCGCGGGAAAGTTGGGACACTTGGCGGGGACTCCCGGCTGCGGGGTCCCGGGGGCCGCTCCGCGCAGGGGACTGCTGAGCACCGGAGTCGGCCCCGCCGCCAGGGAGTTCCCTACCTGGAGCGACGGCGAATTCGAGTCTCCTTGGGTTCGGGGTCTGGAATCCCGAAGCTTAATTACTGTAAAGAGAGGAGGGGCCTTTGGGCACAGACAGGGTGAACCCCCCCGCCCTCTGACTTTGGCGGGTGCGAGGCAAGGGTGAGACGGGAGGCTGCACAGCTGCCACCATCGGGCTGCGGGTCGCCAAGGGCCGGGGGACCAGATTTAGGTGTGTACGTCACTGGTGCTGACTCCGGGCCAGCCGGGCGCCCAAAACGGAGCCTCAGACGCGGAGCCTCAAAGTCCTTAGAAATCAAAGTTAAGAAGCCCTTCCTTTTGCTTAGTAACTACAGCGTTCGGGTGGGCGAGAGGAGAGTCGAGGTGGGGGCGGTTGGAGGGAAACCGAAATTTCTTCTTGTAGACACCCGATCCTTAGAAAACACTTTGATTCCTTTCCTGTGTGTTTCTCCCAATTATGTGCACCCTCACCCACCCATTATAAAGAAGTGAATATCCTCGATGGTAAGCTTTCAAATTGAGCTAGTGGAAAAATCCAATACTAAACTAATAAATGCACCAACAAAATCATAAAGGAGAGCGGCAGCTCTTGACCCTGGCACTTTTTTTTTTTTTTTTTTTTTGATGGGGAGGGAGAGAGAGAGAGAGAGAGAGAGAGAGAGGCTGCGTTTAAAGGGCTTTGGCTGCACTGAAAATCACCCGCTTTTCCTGCACGGTTAAAACAAGGAAATTCAAATCGAGTGGGAACGTGATCCTCTTGCTCGCTGGCAGCGACGCTGCGGCTGCTCTGCTGAGAGGTAACTCGCAAGACCGAGGAAAGGGGCGGGGAGAGGAACCTCGGGGGTCGGGTAAAGCCCACTAGGAGTCCTCCCTTGCGCGCGGACGCTGTGGGCGGTGCCTGGGCCAGGGCTGCCGCTCACCTGGCGCTGCAGGTGGAGAGCATGAGGGAACAACACCTTGACTGGATCTCGGAAAACCCGACTTCTTCCGCGTCACCACACTTTTCACATCTTTCCAGATAGCCTGAGGTCGGCCAGGAGGAGAGTCAGGTGGGCGCGAGCAAGTTTGGGGCAGTCGAGCGAGAGGGGCGGGGGGCAGCGTGTGGATGGTGCCAAGAGCCCAGTGTCGTAGCTGCTGCCCGGCACCCCAAACACCCGCCGTGGCTGCGGCTTTAAGGGAGCTGCCGAGTCTAGGCTGTGTCGCAGCAACTTTGTATCAGTCATGTCGCCCTCCTGGTGACTGACAGCCGGGATTGTCCAATGAGAAGCCCGCCTGACCTGTGCAGCGTGGAGCCTTGCTTCCCTCCGGGCCAATAGAAAGGGCTCAGGGGGGCGGGATAGCAACCTGAACTTTATCTGGACATGTGACCACCCCGGCCCTGGAGCTGGCCCACTCCCCCTCCGGGCTTTCGCCCGCCCTCTCTCCCTCTCTCCCGTCCCACTTCGCCCGCCCTGGCCCTGGCCCTGGCCCTGCCCCCTCCTCTCCGCCCCTCAGCGCCCGGGGTGTCATTGGACCGGGGAGACGCAAGCCAACTTCAGGCTGCTCAGAGGAAGCCCGTGCAGTCACCTGGGTGCAAGAGCGTTGCTGCCTCGGGCTCTCTCGCTGCAGGGAGAGCGGCACTCGCTGGCCTGGATGTGGTTGGATTTAGGGGGGCTCCGCAGCAGGGGTGTCGTGGCGTTGGCGAGCGCTGCAACAGGTAGACGCCGAGAGACGGACCCCGGCCGAGGCAGGTGTGTAGGGGTGCGCCGCGGGGCGCCGCTTGCCGGACTCGGCTTGCGGCCGCGGCGCGGGAGCGTGCACTTTGCAGGGAGAAGTGGCTGCGTAATCCGGAGGCACAGTCAGTATGGTGCTGTGTGCTTGTTGTTTTGTTTTGGTTTTCCACTTTTTACCCCCTTTGGCCGCCAGAGGACTATTTTGGGAAAGTTTGGCCACTTTGGATAAATGCCCTCTAACGAGCAGCTTTCAACCGCCTTTGGCAGTGGGAGGTCTACCTCCCTTCCCTTTCCCCAAGGATGAATTTCGGATCGTTTTCCTTCTACAATTTTTAAAGGACGTTTGAATAATATTTCTTTCCTCTATCAATTGCGGAAGCACCCAAATCTTAGCTGGAGGTGTAGCGGATAAGGGCAGTTGAAGGAGATACAGATCCTGATGTAGCCTGTAAGGAGAGGACTCTGGAAATGCGTGCATTTCCCGTTCCCTAGTATTTCTAAAACTCTTGAGAGAGGCTAATGCTTTCTGTGGCATCTGTTGGAAATCCAACTGATTTCCACAAGCAGGGGAGAAAGGATGAAGCTTCTTTTGGTGTCATCCGTACCCTACTATACTGAACTTAGGTGCGTGGCTTTTCCTACTGAATTTTAAAAGACTAGATTTAAATTATAATGGTTAATGGCACCGTCAGTTTTGACTGTTTATTATAACCTAGAAGTTAGAAGAAGTTTTGTTTGATAGCAGACATGTTTTTGAAAGCGGTGAATTTCTAATGCACTTAAATTGGCCATTTCTATATGTGCTGTTATTGATGGTATTTACATAGTAATGATAACAGCATTCTCCATCTGTGAAGTTCTGTGAAGTTTTAATTTTATGTTTGAGTTCATGGCACACTATCATTGAAATGCCTGAGGATAGAAGTTTTAGAAAAAATAAAGGGGAGCTTTTTTCTTTAAGGGAGACATAGTTTGGCTTGGGGATTTTGGAAAGATCAGGTGGCTCAGTGAATTAGGTGAGTGAATAGAAATCAGGTGTGCTCAGTTCTAACTGGTTCTCCTGCTCTTAGGTGACCTTGGGCAGGTTTCTATCATTTACCTCATGTATAAAAGAGGAGAACATAATAATAGTTCTGTAGTAGGTATGACAGAGAAATAGTTACATACAGCAAACTTTCACAGCGATGCAACCAGTGAAAATTGTGAAATTCTTAAGGTTCTGTCTTTAAGATGCCTTATGACAGTGAAATAACTATAGAAAATGATACGTTTTAAATGGGACTGTGTTTTGGGGGATATTAAAAGTGAAAGTGTTTTCAGACAAAATACAAATTCATAAGAATCTTTGTTAATATTCCTGAAAAAAAAACAAACCTATTTCCTTATGGAAAAGCGCAATTTTACACAGACTGTAAAACATCAAATTTTAAAGTCAGGTTTTTCCTTTGCAAAAATAGTGTTTAAGAGCATTTGAATGGCTTAAGGTAGAACTTTTGTCAGCAGTCTTCCTTACTTTTGTGAAATTTCCTTTATGTTTTGAGGAGGCCATTTGCATGAAAATTAAAGGGTCGTAATGGTTTTTGTCTTTGTCCCAAGAGAGCCTCTGTTATAGTTTCTGCTGTAAGGGAGACAAGTCTGATTTAATATAAGCTAGATATGTATACATGAAGTGTCTGCTTCATCATATATTTTAGTAACAAAAACTTTTCCTTTATCCTCTGGGTATTAAGTTCTATAAGGAGTATAATCAACAACTAGTATTTTCAGTATTTATTAGTAAGTTCAGGTTAACTGAAATTCTACCCAAGCCGTGGTTATTATGCCACTTACAGAAAGACAACCTAGGAAATAAATGCCTAACCTAATCTATTTGTTTACAGAGAAGACTGATTAAAATAATGGGAACTCAGCGTAAAATATTTTAATGCTCCTAAGTTTTTAAAAACTCTGATCTTTAAAAATGTTTGCAGTGGAAGCCTTGCGGATGCTAGATGTCCTCTATTCTTTTGTGCCTGACAGTTGCCAACCTTTATTTTCTTTGTTGAGAAGTGCGTTTAAAGTTGGTAGATGAAGACAATACCTTACACAGAACTAATTTAGATTTCAGCAAAGCCTTTTGCAAATTCTTTAATGATAGCCCTATCAATAACGTGGTGAAATGCAGGCTGTTTTGTGTTATTGTTAAGAGTTAAAGGCTAGCCAAACAGGACTTGGAAAGTTGTGATCAGCTGCATGATGATAGTGATAAGGTGCTTCCTTGTAGAGTACTTTAAGATTGTACTTGCCTACTATCTCCCATGTAGATTCTCTTAGAATCTTCATGTAGCCTCACGAGTCTGAGATTTGGCTCCTGCTTTAGGGCAGAGTGATGAAAGGCATCCCTTAGAATATTAGTAGGTGCTGTGGAAAAAGGGGGCAGTGGCCAAGTTATTTAGAGGACGCTGGAATAAAAAGGAAACAGGTTTCTGCACTGTAAAACTTCTCAGAAGTTTAGCATGCAGATTTACACTGTGAAACTTCACAAAAGCAGTAAGTGATCATCCTTTCCAAGAGAACGTTTGGAGGATGGATTTTTGGAGAAGGATCTGGAGTTAGGGATTCTCCTTTCAGACTGTTGCTTAGGGTAGGGGGTGGGGATTGGAGATGAGAAAGGAAACTGTAGGTGGAAGGTGGGGAGGCTGGAGACTTTGGAGGCCTTTGGCAAGGGGCCCTAGGCAAGGGTGACTTGCAGGCATTAGGGCAGAGGGTGGTGCAGTTCACCGAGACAGGGAATGTGGGTTTATGGACAGGGTTCAGGGCGGCAGGTGGGGGAGGTGATACACAGATGTTCAGAAACAGAAGAAGTTTTGAACATGAATAGCCATGTTTCTTGTGGTGTTTAGTGAATTTGAACCTAAAACATCTGTATCTTAGATGCACATCTATTCAAGTTTGGTATGGGGAGCACAGAATATTCTTTGGTAGAAGAGGCAGCACAGAATACTCATATTTTGCAACCTATGGTTACAGCTAAATGGTTTTTCAGTAAAGTAGGAAAAAAGGTCACTATTAGTAGTTTAAGTCCTATATATATACATATGTTTGTGTGTGTGTGTGTATGTTTGTATATGTATTTCAACTTGTCTTTTATCCACACTAAATTTTTTGGCTGGAATTACCAGATAAACACCTCAACTGTTGTAATTTGATTTATTTGCCCATGTTTTGTGATTGACTTTTGATTAGGAATTTATAGAATAATCTTTAAATAAAAAGTTACATACTAGATTTTAGTGTTCACAAATTGGGTATTGATTATATTATAAGAGGTAACATTTTTTTTATTTGTACTGGGCTATCTGCTTGGGATGCAGTGGTGAAATTGATAAAGTTCCTGCCTCCTGCGAACTTAAAATGTAGTGTAGAATACAGAGAAGTAAGAGGTAATTACAATACTTAGACAATTTAGGCATTACCTGTCATTATAGAGCCTTGTGATATCTATTGCCAGTTTATTTAGTAGAGCCATTCTATTATTTTTCTGTGTTAATTAATATAAGTTCTGTAGCAGAAGGACTTCCTATTCTCTTTTCCTGAGGGGAAGCTAGGGAGGATGGGGGTAGTGAGTGGCCAAGGGGGAAAAGGATGAGAGGCCTAAAGTAATATTGGTGCACAGAACTACAGAAACTGCGTCAGACTCTTATTTGGGTCATGGATTGTTGACACACATGAAAGGATTTGAAAAATGCATACATAATGATTTTAGCAGTTTTGTATATGAAAATGTACAAATGAAATTTTTACTAAGAATGAGTTAATATTCTTTAAGATATGTTTCTTTGTAGAGTGGTGGTTCTCAAAGCAGGGGGCATTTGGCAATGTCTGGAGACATTTTTGGTTGTCATAGCTGGATATTGGGAGTGCTACTTGCATTTAGTGGGTAGGTGTCAGGGATATTGCTAAACACCTTACAATGCATGGACAGACCTTCACCACAAAGAACTATCAAGCCCAAAATGTCAGTAGTGCCAAGGTTGAGATACCTTGGTGTAGAGAGAGACCTGGAATCAAATTCCAGCTCTGCCACACAGCTATATGGCCTGTGCCTCCGTTTCCCCAGTGTATCATTTGGATAATACTTTAATCAATCTTATAGGTTTATTAGGGTAAATAAGAGGCTTATGATGTGGCATCGAATTATATACTGCATAGGATTATGTAAATATAACCTATTATAATTATTTGTCTCTGAAATAAATTTATATAGAGAGCCAGTAGATATGATTATATATCTAAGAAAACCTGTGGGCCCCCTGAGGATGAGGACTGTGCCTGTTTTGTTTATCACTATAGATTCAATGACTGGTTGTAGGCTCAGGATGTAGCACGCACTTGGTAAATATTTGTTGAATGAATGAACACATAAATTGTCAGGACTCATCTCAAACTTCCTCCATTTACTGTTGAAAATAAAACTGTCTCTGCCGGAAGTCTTTATAGCAGAGGTACCACTACATAAGGATGTGTGTCAGAGTCCCTGCCAGCACTGAAATACGGAGAATGTAGTGCTGACATTCCCGAGTTGTCCTGCTGCCTCTCTATGGAGCTATGGACCATGTTAATTAATCAGGAGACATGAATCTTTACTTTTCAGAACTGACATTACGTTATTTGCATCACTAATCCATTTTAAGAATATCTTATTTTTTAAAAAAATAATTCTTAAATTATTTTTTCTGTGATAATTCACTTGATAACTTTAATTTCATATTGAGAAATGGTAACATTGATTGCATTTTCGTATGGTTTTTAATAAAGCCATGTATTAGATATGGAAAGCAGCTTCTGTATGCTTGAAAGACTCCAAGGTTTTTGGAGTTAGAAGATTTAGATTTAAACCCAACTTCATCACTTATCACGTCTTTGACCTTGGGCAAGTCACCCACATCACTAAGCCCTTCCTTTCCTCCTTGTCTGCCTCATCGGTCCCCAGGATTACTCTGAATATTAAATAAGTTAACGTTTATAGATATTCTTTGTAAATCTAAAGGCTGTATTATAGCATACATGTTGCTTTTATTTAGATGAAAAATAATTTCGTGTGATTGCTGCTTATAGTCTAGCTTCTGGACAAGTTATAGTCGGTACTGTTATAATAGCACCTAAAAAGGTAACAATTTTAATATAATGAGAAGTATTGCTTATAAAAGTAGAATATGTGCATATAGCTTAGTAAATGGAATTTTAGAATGTCTTCTAGAGCAATATTCTATAAATGACTCTAATTCAATTTTTTAATATAAATTTATTTGTTAGCTATGGAGACCAAAGGCTACCACAGTCTCCCTGAAGGTCTAGATATGGAAAGACGGTGGGGTCAAGTTTCTCAGGCTGTGGAACATTCTTCCCTGGGACCTACAGAGAGGACCGATGAGAATAACTACATGGAGATTGTCAACGTAAGCTGTGTTTCCGGTGCTATTCCAAACAACAGTACTCAAGGAAGCAGCAAAGAAAAACACGAACTACTCCCTTGCCTTCAGCAAGACAATAATCGGTCTGGGATTTTAACATCTGATATTAAAACTGAGCTGGAGTCGAAGGAGCTTTCAGCAACTGTAGCTGAGTCCATGGGTTTATACATGGATTCCGTAAGAGATGCTGACTACACCTATGATCAGCAGAACCAACAAGGAAGCATGAGTCCAGCAAAGATTTATCAAAATGTTGAACAGCTGGTAAAGTTTTACAAAGAAAATGGCCATCATCCTTCCACTCTAGGTGGTGTGAACAGGCCCTTGAGATCCTTCATGTCTGACTCTGGGAGCTCTGTGAATGGTGGGGTCATGCGTGCCATTGTTAAAAGCCCTATCATGTGTCATGAGAAGAGCCCATCTGTTTGCAGCCCTCTGAACATGACGTCTTCAGTCTGCAGCCCTGCTGGAATCAGCTCTGTGTCCTCTACCTCTGCCAGCTTTGGCAGTTTCACAGTGCATAGCCCTATCACCCAGGGGACTCCTTTGACATGCTCCCCTAATGTTGAAAATCGAGGCTCCAGGTCGCACAGCCCAGCACATGCCAGCAATGTGGGCTCTCCTCTCTCAAGTCCATTAAGTAGCATGAAATCCCCAATATCCAGCCCTCCGAGTCATTGCAGCGTAAAATCTCCGGTCTCCAGTCCTAATAATGTCACTCTGCGATCCTCTGTGTCTAGCCCTGCAAACATCAACAACTCCAGGTGCTCTGTTTCCAGCCCTTCCAACACGAATAACAGATCCACGCTCTCCAGTCCAACTGCTAGTACTGTGGGATCTATCTGTAGCCCTGTGAACAATGCCTTCAGCTACACTGCTTCTGGCACCCCTGCTGGATCCAGTGCAGCCCGGGATGTGGTTCCTAGTCCAGACACACAGGAGAAAGGTGCTCAAGAGATCCCCTTTCCAAAGAGCGAGGAAGTAGAGAATGCCATCTCCAATGGTGTGACTGGCCAGCTTAACATTGTCCAGTACATAAAACCGGAGCCAGATGGAGCTTTTAGCAGCTCATGTCTGGGAGGAAATAGCAAAATAAATTCTGATTCCCCATTCTCAGTACCAATAAAACAAGAATCAACCAAGCATTCATGTTCAGGCACCTCTTTTAAAGGGAATCCAACGGTAAACCCATTTCCATTTATGGATGGCTCATATTTTTCCTTTATGGATGATAAAGACTATTATTCTCTATCAGGAATTTTAGGACCACCTGTGCCCGGCTTCGATGGTAACTGTGAAGGCAGCGGATTCCCCATGGGTATTAAACAGGAACCGGATGATGGGAGCTATTACCCAGAGGCCAGCATCCCTTCATCTGCTATTGTTGGTGTGAATTCAGGTGGACAGTCCTTTCACTACAGGATTGGTGCTCAAGGTACAATATCTTTATCACGATCAGCTAGAGACCAATCTTTCCAACACCTGACTTCCTTTCCTCCCGTTAATACATTAGTGGAGTCATGGAAATCACATGGTGACCTGTCATCTAGAAGAAGTGATGGATATCCAGTTCTAGAATACATTCCAGAAAATGTAACAAGGTAAGTTGGTTTTTTTCTCCTTTTTTGAAAATCATGGCTTTATAAAATGTTGAAAAAGTTAGTATTTACAATTGATAAATTTAAACACGTTTCAGTTTACTGTTTTATTTTTGTTTTCAGCATGGTCACGTAGTGCCCCCTCTTTCCTTGTCGGTATAGTGTTACTGCTTTTTTGAAGTAGAGAAACAAAAAATTCTGAAAATCTTTTAGAAAATATTTGTGTTGATTGTGAAGGAGTGTATATGGGCATCCCCTCCCCCTTTCCACATTGCCTGTTGTAGGTATTTGGGAAAAGTTTGTTTTCTACTGCCTGTTACTATACTTACTGTAGCAGACTAGTGCTAGATTACTTTTTTCTCTAGCTGTACACTGGTTCACTAGAATTGTTTTAAATTTGTTTCTTTGTGGTCTTAGTCCTTTTCTTAGCTTTTTTTTTAATCACTTCATTGGTTGTGAAATATGAAATTGAACCCCAAATCTGTTACCCACAAGCTCTGCACCCTCTTTGTCCTTTTCTGTAGGTTAATTGTATGTAAGTCATGGTTTTCAATACAAATAAATCATTTCCTTAACTGTTGAGGGCTTTTAAAGACTCAGCACATCTGAAATTACTAAGTGGACAGTCTTTCTTTCTTACTTATATTGGAAGTGAAATATGTCACTGCAGTTTTGAGTTGGTACAACTATTAAGATCTTCAAGAAGACATACTTACTGTAAAATATCTCTCTTGACTTTCCTTTTTGCAGATAGCATATTGTATATATTTAGAAAAAACAAGGAAGAGGTTTTTGATATGACTAAAGGGTGGTTCTAAGTTATACAATGAATATTGCATTGGACTTTGCTTCAGTGCTGTTTTTATTACATGGTTGTGATAAATGATCCCTTTATTGAACATATAAAGAATAGATGTCCTAGATATAGTTCATTCCTTTGGCATTTAGGAATATGTGGATTTTTTCCTTAAAAACTTATGTTGTGGGAAATATGTTCATCCCATTAACAATATAGAGTTTACATGTATTTCTGTATCTTTCTCCTTCTATTCTAAATTTTCTTAGGAGCCAAAAGCTAAAACTTTAATTCGTGCATTCTTTTCCTTGTCATCGATTCAAGCCTCACTCCTCTTGCCTTTATGGAAGCAAACATTCCATTAAAGGATACATTATTATAGTCCTCGATAGCATGAACGATCATATTCTGATACTACCTCTGTCTCTTAAATTCTGAACCCTAATGCAAGATAGCCTAAGATAGCATTGCTTTCATCAGAAACAAACTCAGCATGTGGTCTCTTGCTAGTGCTTTGTTTTACTTTTAGAGAAGGAGATTTTGCACATGATGTCGATATTTTTGTAAGTGATTTTTGTAAGTGATGTTTTTAGTGAGTAAGAGGGAGTACAGCCTGGTAGTTATGAGTGTGGCTGCCCTGGCTGAAATCCCAGCCCTGCTACTTCATTGCTTTGTGTCCCTGTGCATATCCCTTCACCTCTGGGCTTTTAGTTTTCTCATCTGGAGGAAAAAGAAAAAAAAAAAAGAAAGAAGAATTCAATAGTACCCATCTTAAAGGTAGTCAAGATAATTGAGTTAATTTTGCATACCATCTGGTATGCAATAGGTATTATATACATTTTAGCTATTACTGTTAACATTTGATTAGTTTGCAGAATCTTTAGTTTTCATATCCTTTTGTTTTCATTATACAAAATTACAAAATGGTTTAAAGAAATATTTTATATGTAGTTGAAATTAATATTTGTTAATAATTCTTACTAAATTCTACTCTATTATTTTTTATGGTTAGGCATGTGTCATACACTTGCCACTACATACTTATTTGCTTATTTTATAGTTTTGAAGGCTATTGCTTTGGGTAGTGATATTTCTGGTAGCAATAGTAGAGATATAGTAGATAAAATCGTTAGTTCTCTGCTTTGTTCTGTTCTGCAGTCTATTTCTACTACTGAAATTGTAGGTTTTACACTCAATTCCTGAAGACCCTCCCGATGTTCTAGCGACCCATAGCGTTAAACATATTAATATGAATCAGTGACCTTGAGCGTACTCTGCGTTTGTGGGCACTGGAGGTGTTGTTCAGTGTCTCTTCTAGAGTATTCCAAAATTCTTTACATACGTGTTAATATAGTCAGAGGGGGTTCATTTTGTTTACGTACATGTTGGTATTATGCTAGTAGTATAAGTTTTCCAAAAACTTTAATTGTTAAGCTTTAATGTTATGAAGTCTCTTACAGCTTACTGATTCTTGACAGCTTTTTCTGGTGAGTATTATCCAAACCTATTTGTTTTGATCATTCTCAGAATAAAGGCTCAAGAATCAGAAGGTATTTAGATATTTTTCTAGATTTCAGTCCATATGTTATAATATTTAATTTAACCTTATCCATGCTTCATCACTGGTCTCTTTTTTAGTCTTTTGAATCAAAATCCAGCCTTTTGGTCTATATCTTAATGTGGGATGATGATACCCCATTCTGGGGGATGTGCAGTAAATTAAAGAATTACAGGTTGTGGAGGATCAAGGCAGTGTGTGGCTGTTCCTAGGTTTCGTAATAACCTTTGTCTTTAGATTGAACTCTAAACTGTTTTCTAGTAGGTCTCAGAGTGTTGTTTGGGATTCCTGAGACCCTCTTAAGGAGATTCGTGAAGTGAAAGATCATGCATTGGTAAATGATCCATTCAAAATGGAGGATAGACCGGTGGCTTTTAATGTAATAGTGTATGAAAAGTTCACTAATATGGTTTCAGATCCACATTGCAACTAACCGTTAAGAAATTACTCACAGGCAGTTTTCAATGTAGTATCAAAGAATCACATCTGCAGTTATCTCTAATGACCATTAAAATGCTCGTCCTTTTTCCAACAACATATCCGTGTGAAGCCAGATTTTTTTCACACTTGAACCAAAACCTATCACCACACATTGAATGCAGAAGTAGATATGAAAATACAGCTGTCTTCTATTAAGTGAGACAATAGACTTGCAAAAATGTAAAACAGAGCCACTCTCCTCACTCAAGTTTTTTGTTTTGGGAAACAGGTTTTTTTCCCCCCATAAACATATGCTTTTGTTAACATGTAATGACTTCTTAGTTTTAAATGATTTAAAATGAATATTAGTTTTAATTTCTAATACGGTAAATACCATTAGATCTAACTTACACGAACAAAAGCTTTTTGGTATCCTCGTTACATTTTAAGAGTGGAAAGATGTCCTAAGACCCAAAAGCTGAGAATTGCTGGTTTCTTTTATGCTGTACACCCATTAGAGGTTAATGAAAAAAGAAGTTATTATTTTATTTGTGTTAGCCTCACTGAATATTATGCTGATGAAGGAGTACTCTATTCAAATAAGAAAAATGAATCTCATCTAGTTAATTTTTCAATCTGATAGAAGTGAGTAATGGCTGTGAAGTGTGTGTTGTCCTCATCTCCGTCTGTGGGCATCCTGTGAGAGCAGTGACGAAAGCCATCTGTCTGTTAATCATTTCTAGTGAGTGGATTGCCTGGCCACCAAAGTGTAAAGTAAATTATGACAGAAGCTGAATGTAAAGCTTTGAGGATGGACACTGGACCTGGTTGTGTCATGTAGATTGGAGTTTCCCTGTCAGCTAGGACACAAACAAAACTGTGACCTTGGTGAGTCACAGCTTCTCTGGGCCTCAGTTTCTTCATAAAAAGTGACCGTGTTGAACTCCATGCTCTTCAGGGTCTGCCAGCAAAACTATTAAATGGCTGTGAAGTTTCCTTGGAGTTCTGTCTGTTAAAAATCAAAATAGATTATCCTTTAACATTTTTGCTTATCTTGTTTCGAGTATTTTTGAATCACAGGCGTAGCTCTGTAGTTTCCAAGGTGTTCTGGATAGAAAAATGTCATTGTCATTTATCATTAAAAGCAAGTAGGGGTGAGTTATTTTACTTTGAAAAGCAGAGGTTGTTGTTCTTGTTGTTGTTTTTAATCAGGTCTTTTATAAAATTTGATACGACGAATTTCTCATTCTTTTAATTTACACTCTTTTGAAAGCAGTGTTTTTCTGTTGACACAACATTGATGTTTATGGCGATGGTCATAGTCACTTTGATAGCATCATAACACAGCACTAACATTGACTTAGACCTTTGAATATAAAGTTCACTGTTTCAAAGGGCATATTCTGGTAGGCTTCAAGACAGGTAATCAGGTGTTTATCTTAATCTGTGCTGTATTTTTTTCCATGATAGAAGGAAACAGTTTAGTAAATAACCTACAGTTGTTTTTTATTTTTCAATTGTCCCTAGAGTTTTTTAAAACTCACCTTCTGTAATAAAGCAAAATCTTCAGAATTCAAGGAGTTACAAAAGTTACCCAGTCTCTTAGCAAACTTTCTGAGTAAACCATTGAAATCTAAATCTCTCTGTGTAATGCAAAGTATGAAAGAATGATTGGGGGGGGGGGCGTAGAATTGGATGGATTATTGGTGCTTACTATAATAAATCATTAAGAATTACTGAGGTCATTTGGAAGTGAAAACATGGAACTTTCTTTATCTTATTATTTGTCTCACAATATTTTGATTTTGAAATTGCTAGTGTACCTAGAATCTCTCCCGGTTAGTATTCTAAATAATATTTTTAGAAATGATTTCACAGTGAGACTTACTTCTCCTGATGATTCATTCACTTCCATTCATTTATGGTATTTCTGGTGAGAGTAGTGATAATTTTATTGAAAAAAACCCTTAGTGTTTTTTAACGAATAAATCAGTATGTACAGCGCACTCTGATAAATTTTGCTTTTAACATTGCCAGTGTCCTAGGTTTATGGGTACGTCCACCTTTTATCATCTAAAGTATTAGTATACTTAGAACTGTTTACTTTATACTTAAAAAATGGAGATAAAAGCCCTGGTTTCAGTTAAATAAACTCAAATTATTCAACTTCAGGCTGTTTGCCTGTACAACAGTGTTGTGCTAAAACTAGGACGTGGAGGTGTAGCATTTATGGATTTGATGCCTTTTGTACTATTGAAATTCTGGATGTGTCTGACCTTTTCTATACTTGCAATGTTTAGAGTAATACCAGATGTTATGTTGATCACAAGTAATTTAGGAGTAACACTTCACTTCCCCTAATGTGTTGATGTCATCAATTTTTTCCTCCAAAATAATATTTTTTTCCAAGCTTTCAACTATTGCTTTAGTTTCATGCTACTCATCTGATAAAATTTCAGCTCTCCTGCCAAATAATGTATCATTTTCTTTCATTTACTAAATTCAAATCAAGAGAAAAGTATTTGCTTCATTATTAAATTTAAATATAGCCATTAAACTGTATATTTTTGTGGACTGCATTCCAAAGTTTATTAGTGAAAACCCAGGAAATATAAGTATGGTAAATGTATAGGTCTTAATCTTAAATTTTAGAATTTCTAGTTTTAAACTTGTCAAGTATAGGCTTTGTTTACAGTTTTAAGAGTTTTATTTTGTTCTTTATATAGTAAACTAATGATGAAGTTAAAATGTAATTACATATAAGCACCTGTTACTTAATTGATGCCTGGAAACCTCTGGATTTATGATTGTCAGTGGTAAGGCCTAGGCCAAAATTTCTTTGTAGAAAAGAGGTAGAAATTCCTTATATTTATGCAAGAAATAGAAAAGCCTAGTAAAAGGAAGGAAAGAGAACAAACACAAAGTAATTTGAATACTTAAAAATTCCCTAGGGAGAGAGAGTGAGCTAATAACTGGTGATCTGAATTCATAACTGTGGCTGTGATTTAATTTTATTAATGAGGATGCCTTCATTGGTATGTATCCTCACCTTATAGATTAGGAGTTGTTGAGACATAAAAATTATAGTCTAAAATAAAATGAAATAAGGTTTATAATGGGCAAAGTCAACTTTGGGTATTCTGACAGTATAAGATTATCTAGGCAAGTTTTGGAAAATAGAGAGGTGGGAGGGATAGTGTCAGAATTGATATTATCCTTAGTCTTAAAATTTTTGCAGGGAGTAGGAGTGGTCATTTCCTGATGGAGGGAGTTACATGAGCAAAACTTAGAGATCTGCAGAAAACACTGAATGTTGTCAGGCTGTATGGCTGACTGTGACACACAGGGAACTGGGGGGAAGAAAGCCTGGAAGAGGTTAGTTAGTTGAAACTAGAAATGAGTGGAACTTAAAAGGCACACTAAGAAATTTGTACTTAATTTGGTAGGTAATGAGGAACTATTGAAATGTTGGAGCAGGGAAGTGGCATGAGCTGAAGTGCACTTTGGAAAAACTTTAATTAGGCAGTGGTTGTGGGGTGGAGCCTTGTCAAGAAGTTATTGCAACAGTACAGGGGGATGGGACCGTGACTCTCTGTCCAGAGTAATGAAAAAAAAAAGGGGACAGATGTGAGATATTACAGAAGCAGCCCTTGAAGGAGTTGATTTTTGTATAAATTATTTTTTATTTTTGAGATAATCACAAACTTAAACAAAATTAAGTCCAGTATGAAGAATTATAAAGAAGGACATTCTCTCACATAGCCACAATACAACCCTCAAAATCAAGAAATTAACATTAAGTTACTTGCTTTAGACCCATCTTGTTTTTTTTGTTATTGTTTTGTTTTGTTTTTGTTTTTTTGTTTTTTTTTTGCCCCAGTCCTGGGGTCAGCTATTTTTCCAAGGATTGTCCCCATTCCCACAGATACTCTCCTGCCTATGCTTGGGGCCTAACTCCTGTTCTGGGTCACAGGGCCTCATTCCCCCAACAGATGCCCTCCTTATTCCACTCCAGCACAGACTCCCCCTGCTGGGCTGTCCTCTCCCTGCTTGGGTTCTGGTACTCTGCACTAGACCTTGTGTACACATGAATCCTCCTCCCCACCCAGCGCTGGGCATCAGAGCTACCCTGGGGCTTGGTGGCCCACTATGGGCCATGGCAGCTGTCCACACCCTACCCTCTACTGTGGATCTCTACTTTGCTATGTCTTGCCTAATGGTTTTAGGACTGGAGTGTGAAGGAAGAGAAAGGAGAGCACTTGAAACTTCTGTAGAAATGGAGGGAGGGTCAAGTATGTGGAAAATGAGGGAAAACTCAACATGTAAGTTTGACTGTCATGGATAATGGTGCGCAATAAGAGAAATGGAGAGGTCAAGAAGAATAATAGCCTTGGAGAAGAAGTGATGATTTATCTTGGACACACGAGTTCTCAGTCCCAGACTGCCTCTGACTGGGAGAGTTCTCTCCATAGGTGGAAATGTTGATCTGGAGGTGTAGGAGGCCTGTTCCTAGAAGTGGCGGTTGAGGGGGTCAGTGTGGGTGCTGTTGCCCATGGAGAGAATGTATATATGACTCAAATATAGTTTAAAGTGCATTCTGCTAGGAATTTGGAGGAACAGAACCCCATTTAGGACATGAGCAACACATCCTAATAAAGGAGACAGGGAGTTGTTTAGAGAATCAAGATAGTGCCGACTCATGGATGCCAAGGGGAAGAATCATGTAGTCTTAGATTTTCCAAATTAGAAGGCTCTAAGGCTATCTATGAATCCAGCTCTGAAACT
Source organism: Ursus americanus (assembly GCF_024610735.1). Lineage (NCBI taxonomy): Eukaryota > Metazoa > Chordata > Mammalia > Carnivora > Ursidae > Ursus > Ursus americanus. The sequence goes on along the minus strand of NC_142139.1, from coordinate 37,272,537 downwards.
AAGGTCCAGAGAGATTACATGCCTTTTCCAGGATCATACAAAGCAGTTGGAAACAGAGCTGGGAGTAGATCCTACCCTTTTGTCTATTACATTATCCTTTCCTTCGGTAGGAGGTTGTGGTTCAAAACCTGATGATGGGGTGAGGAGGACCGGAAATTGGACAGAATAGTTGGTTCTGGTGATTTTTCAAGAAGGAATTCTGTGGAGTGGTGGGAATGGGAATGACTGTGATTAGCTAAGGAGCTTATAAGTTAGCAAAGTTAGCAAGGAAGAGGAGAGACTTGGGGGATGTGGGCACAGTGTTTACCCTTGGGAGGCATCTGTTCAGTGGTAAAGAGAAAGGGTGTTAGAGGAGATTGTAGCACAAAAGTGCTGCAAGATCAGAGTAAGGGTTGTGTTGGACAGGCGAGCTGTGAAGAGGTGACGGAGGAGACTGGGCCCTGATTGAGCTACAAGGTGTAAGTAAGAAGGAGGGCAAATGATTGATGGGGGCAGTGTCCTGGGACGCTGAGAATAAAAGGGAGACTGCAGTTAGCCACGGGGTCAGATATTTAACTGCCCCGTTGAACCAATGTGTGTAAGCAGTTACTGGCAGCCAGCGTCACTGTTTCTGCAGATACGGAAACTGAGGCCCAGAAGGTCTACGTGATTTGCCTAAGGCACATAGCAAAGGTAAATGAAGAAACAAATACTTGAGATAGAGAAGAAAACTGAATGTCCTAACAAAAAAAATAGACAGATGGATCTTTTAAAAACATAAATCAGATTATGTGGCTGATGTAAAGCCCTCTGGCTGCTTCTCATTGCAAGCAGCATAAAGTAAACTAATCCAGGGCCTGAAAAGCACTGAAATATCAGACCTCTGACTACTTTATTTAGTATCTGTTTTTTTCCCTTGCTCAGTCCCCACACTGACCTTTCTGTGGCTCAGATCAACCAAGCCCCCTTCCCTCTGGGGGCCTCTATACTTAGTATTCTCCCAGCCAAGAAGGCTCTGCCTCCAGAATTTGGTTGCCTGTCCCTTCTTATCACTTGGCATTAGCTCAGATGTCACCCTCTCAAAGAGACCTTCCCTGACATCCTGTTTAAAGTGGTGCCACCCCCCCAACCTTCTAACAAAACATCACCCGCTTTTGTTGTCTTCATAGTGCATACCTATCAGAAGTTACCTGTTTACTTGGCTTCCTCCAGTTAGAATGCAAACTTCCTGAGAGCAGGGCCCTTAGCTGTCCTGTTTACTAGTACATTTGCCATACCCAAAACAGTGCCAGGTGCATTGTTGGTGTTCAGTAAATCCCCACGGAACGAACGAATGAATTGGTTATCAGAGGAACTTGTGGTAGGCATATATCTAGAATGACTAGTTAAGTGTTGGTGGTTGTGGAAGACTAGTACAGTTATTGTCAAATAACCAAGTTCTGTGGAGGTTAATAAAAAATTGTGGTGACCTGCATCAGCATATTTTTAAGGATTTTCACAAAAATAATCAACAGACGCTCTTGTTTTTTCTAATCTCAACATAGTAAGGTAGTTGGTAATGATGTAGTACAAGCTATATGGTGACATAGTCTTTATTTTGAGGTCATTTATTTATGTTTAATTTGCAAACAGTAAAATTCACCCTTTTTGGTGTGCAATTCTGGAAATTTGCCAAGTGTATAGTCCTATAACTGCCACACATTCAAGATAAGAATAGTTGTGTCACCCAGTAAAATTCCCTTGTGTTGTTCCTTCTCAGTCAGCCCCTCTCTTCATTCCCAAACCCTAGCGACCATTTATACGTCCCCCATTTTTGTAGAATTGTTTTTTCTAGGTTGTCATATAAATGGAATTACACTTCTTACAGCCTTTTGATTCCGGCTTCTGTTACTTAGCATAACACGCTTGACATTCATCCCCGTCATTGCATGTATTATTAGTTTCTTTTTAGTGCTGAGTAGTATTCCATTTATGGCTATACCACAGTTTGTTCATCCATTCACCTGTTGGGTTGTTTCCGGTTTTTGCTGTTACAAATAAAGCTGCTCTAAATATTGACATACACATCTCTGTGTGGACATGTGCTTTATTTTCCTTCGGTAAATACCTGTAGGTGGAATGGCTAGGTCATATGGTAGGTGTAGGTTTAATTTTTAAGAAACTGTCCAGCTGTTTTCCGAAGTGGTTGTACCGTTTTACAATTCCACCAGCAGTGTGTGAGAGGTCGGATTCCATTACATCCTTGCCCACACTTGAGAGAGTCCATCTTTTTTAGACATTATGATAGGTGTGTAGTGATAACTCATTGTCATTTAAATTGGCATTTCTCTAACTCCTGAATGATACTGAACATTTTGTTCATGTGCTTCCTTGCCATCATAGGCCTCCTTCTCATGCCTGTTAACTCTTTTGCCCATTTTTACCGGGTTGCTTTCTTCTTGAGTTCTGTTATCAGTGGATATTAATGTAAACTTTTTGACAGAAGACCTAGAACCAAGAGAAAGGTAGCTATTTAAATTTCTGGGTTAACGGGGGAAAATAATAGATAGTTTTCAAATTATTTAGTACCTACTGTGTTCTTAATGTGGGTGAACAAACCACATGTCTTCCTTATCTTTCCCTCTAACTGGGGAGATGACTCACATGAGTTTTATACAGCTTTTTTTTTTTTTTTTTTGGTTCTGTAATTATGTGTTTGATTGCATGATGCAAATAAGAACTGTTTCCAAAGATTAGAAAAGAAAGAGTTCTATGTGGGCTGGAATAGCCAAGGAAAGCTTCATAAAGTAGGTGAAGATTGGTGGTATTTGGTGGGGAGTAGAGATATCTCAGAGGAATAAGCAACAGCACAGGCCAGGTGTTTGGACAGAGGACAAATGAAGCCTGCTTGGATGTTTTAGTGGTATTTAGAGAAAACTAGATTATAGAAGTCTGTGAGTGCCAAAAAGAAGTGCTTGACACTTTTAATGTAGCATTATTAAACATTCTTGTAACCTGGGAGTGACATAAAAGGGTAGAAGGGTAAATATGGTAAGGGAGATAAGAAATAGTGACTGAAACAAGTAAAAGCAATTGAAAGGCTATCATATTGGTAATTGAGGCTGAGAGGATATGTGCCTGATTTGCGGAATGGTGGGCAAGGGATGAAGTTAGAGTTTGAAGGAAGAAATAATTGAATGCCAGATTATCGGACCCAAAGCCTGTTGTTCCTTTCCACTATACCACTGAGCCATATGTGCTAACAGCCCCACAAAAAGTAGATTGCCACAGGGTATAAGGGATAAAAATAGTAATAAGGAGAAAATTTGAGCGTAGTTATGACTCTAAGAGAAAAGGAGTGAAATAATTTTATTTGGATGAAGGAAAACCTGATAATTTTGATCCCAAAATAGGGTACTTTTTATTAGGCTAGGGAAAAAAAAAAATACCCCTGGGAAATAGAAACAGGAAGAGCTGACTCCTGGTTTGACAAAGTTGGAAAGCAAAAGATGATGTAAATGAATCAGAAGTGTTGGCATATGGAATTGAGACATGCGCACACGTTTATAAATGAGCAGAATCCTATCTTCTTTGGAGGGCCATTTCTTCTGTCCTCAAGTAACTGGTGTTTGAATTAACAGTGCTGTTTCCAAAACTGGAAATGTGCTCATTTTCTTCCATCACGTGTTACAGTTTGTATTTACTTAATAAATATTTTTCTGATAAGTTTGAGAAGAGATTCCAAGTGCAAAGTTTGGGAGTGTAGAGATTTTAAATGGGAGCAGATATTCTTTAACTTACTCCAATTTAGATTCTCCCTGTACTTTTGAAATGGAAATTATGTTCAGAGCAGCTTTTGTTCTCGAAAAGGAATATATGGTCCCACAATACAAAGTATTTTTTTTTCTCTGTTTCTTCATCATTTTCAGACCCAACCGAGGCAAATGTATATGGGAGGTATTCCTTTGAGACTTCTGGAAGCATTTGAGTTTTCTGTATGTGGCAGAAATACGATAATTTTGTTGACATATACTCTGTATTTTGGACTTGGTTGCTATGATTCAGGTGAAAACAGCACCCCCCCCCCCCCCCCGCATAATGTTTTTTAGCAAACTGAAAAAACTGACAGATGGGTACAGTAGGGGAAGGAGAGGTTATAAGCACGGTAACCTTTCCTAATGAAAATCTAGAGCTGAGAACTCTTATATAACTTCTGTACCACTCTGTGGGAGGGTCTTAGGTGTCTTTTAGCAGGTACCCCTTACTTTTAAGCTAACATTCATTTAAAAAGCTAAAGATTTGCTATAACAGAGTATAACTGCGTGAACTGTGCATTTGTTGAAGGGTGAATTTGTTGCCAGTACCTGAGAATGGAAGAAATAAAAACCAAAAATCTAACTGTGAACATGGGCTAGCCTCTATGATTTCATAACAAGGATGAAATATGCTTTTTTTTTTTTAAATTGTAGCTCTTGCCAATTTGCTGTGGCAGAAATAATCAAATCTAGTATTATGAGGGTTTTAAGGAAAATAGACCTAAAACAAGTTTTAAAAAATCAGTGTTGTTTTAACGGGGAAAATGACTAAATTTCTATAACTGCATCGAAGTCTGTACAGTCTGTCCCCTCCACGTATGTAACTGATACTGTGCATGCTAACCTGAGTTATTCAGGGCTTTTAATCAATGAACAATGATCAATGTTCGTCATACTATTTTTAGCACTGATGCTTCAGTTGCTTGGCTTTAAAAGAGGGTGCTCCTCCCTGGTCGTTAGCTCAGGAGAGGGAAGAGAGAAAGACCATTACAAGACAGAAGAAAGGGAGATCTTTCAAAGAGGAATAATGCACTGCCACCTACAAATAACTTATACCAATTCTATTTATTGAACTCCCTGGGATCTGTAACAAACAGCAGTGCAAATTAAAGGCACTTAACCCAAAAAAGTTTTGGAGATGGATGGTGGTGATGGTTGCACAACAGTGTGGATGTAGTTAGTGCCACCGAACTATATACTTAAAAACAGTGAAAATAATACATTTTATGTGTGTATATTTTATAGCAAATAAAGTAACACTCTATCTTGACAAAAACGGGGGTGCCTTGCATTGATGGAAGATACTGAGGTGTACTATAAGTCCACTGTGTGAGCCCCTGAGATCAGAGACTAAGCAGGGACCATGTCATACTTAGCTTTGACTCTTCTGCACTGTCTAGTAAGTACAGTGTCATATGAACTTATGTCATATGTACTGAACACATGTACTGTGTTCAGTACTGATTTTTCATTCAACAAGCATTATTATTAAGCTCTTGATTCTGTCAAAGCACAATCCTGGGTGTGTGATCAGAGCAAAAATGAGAATTTCTCATCCTTTAGGACACCCAGTCAAGATACATCCAAAATCCCATTACAAAGTAGATTGTGGTAGGTGTTTTTTTTTGGAGGTACCAAATACTCTTTGGAGAACACGGGGAGAGGATACTTAGAAATTAAATACTAATTTCATTTATAAAATTATATGATGGTCATAAGTGAATTTAATGTAATTGGTCAGAAGTCTTGGTTTGTAAATGGCACAGGAAACCATCTCCTACTAGCTTAAGTAAAACGGAATCTCTTGGCTCACAAAATGGGAGAAGTTCAAGGGGTAAACCTCAGGCTTGGCTAGATCCCAGGTTTCAGATGGTGGTGTCATAAGTTTCTTTGTCTCTCCATCTATTGCAACTTTTCTCTTTTCATTCAACTTTGTTTTTGGAAGCTATGGCCAGCTTCACTCCGGGCTTGCATTTTCATTAGTTTTTGATCCTGGCGAAAGGATCAGCCCTTTTCTTGATGAATTAGGATTGGCTTGGCTTGGGTCTTACAACTAGCGTGGAGTAGAGATAGTATGGGTGTGTACATGTGTGTATGGCAGGGGAGGGGGGTGCTTGGCTGCACCCAGCCCAGTGGGGTAACACAGGAAGATGGTTCTTTAGTGTCTTAGGCAAACAAACACTGTACTCTATGTCGGTGATTTCAAAACCGATCATATAGTCAATTATTAATTATCCTTTAATTAGAAGCGTTAACCACTTTGGTGACTCTCTAAGTATTTTCATTAATAAGACTTTACTATTATTGAGGTAAACTATATAGCAGTATTGAGAACTTGTGGAGAACAGAAAATTGGTGGTTGGAAAGACCAAGGTGACTTTTTTTTAGAGGGAGATACCTGATAGTCTCTTTCGTGGAGTACATTTACAGATGCTTTAATGATGAGAAAATTTAGGAGTAACCAGAATGTGTTCCAAGAGCAGTACACTGCAGGTTCTGTCTCATTCTCTGATACATAGGGAAAATCAGCATTAATAGTACTCTGAAAGGCTTATTGAATTGACCCCATTAATAAATACGGCCCTAGACCGTCCAGAACTGGTTATCATTGCCTACTTAAGAGCACCTAAGACGTCTCCATTATATATTATTTTCTTTGGCCTGTTGATGAGAGTCTCTGCCGTTCTTGGAGGAAATGATGTTTTCTTAGCGTGGGAGGATTACTAACAAAAATGAACTTATACCTAAGTTCAAATACATGCATATTTACACACATAACTTTGCATATGGCTTCAGAAGATTCACAGACCAGTTTATGAATCCCTAGGCTCCAGGTTAAGAACCACTTATCTTGGTCATTGTTAAAGTATAATTATAGAACAACAGAAAAAGGAGCATAGTGATCAACTACCAAGAGAACATTTATAGTCAAAAATGCAATTAGAATTGTTTGTTCTACAGTAGTGCTAGGTTACATGGTCGGTCACCACATCTCCTAACATGTGGTCAATATTTATGCAAGATGGCTATTTGGGCAAAAGAATCCCATGCTGAGAGGCCCATATAAACAGGCCAGCAATATCAGTTGATCTGATTAGTTGATATCTGATAAGTTGAAAAAGATAAGGAGCAATAGGCTTGCAGATATTGTAGGTACAGATAGTGTCATTTAGGAAGGGTATAATCGAAACTCAGAGTGGTCTTGGTAAACTGGAGAAAATATACAAAATGAATATGGAGGAGAATGATGGCAGATAGTGAGGCCAACTTTGGGATTACACATCTGCTTGCTTATTGTATGTCCTTAGGCAAGTTACGTAACCTCTCTCTCAATGAGTTTCTGTCTTTAAAATAGTGACAATAATAGTCCTTACCCTTATGGCTGTTGGGAAATTTATCTGAGGTAATCCATGTAAATAAAGTGCTGGCATATAGTGATGGCTCAGTGAAAATAAAATCTTAGTTCTTATTATTGTTGATTTTTATTATTAATTTTGATTGGAATTGATACAGAGGAATAGGAACACGTAAGAGCTACATGGGTAAATAATTGCTCATAAGAAAGTATGACCTAAGAGATTCCATCGTGAGAAGAATTAGCAATGTAGATTTAATAGATTCAACCACAAAACTAACATTATTTTAGAGAGAGGAAATCCTTCCAATTCTTTGTGCCCTCATGAGATCCTTAATTGAGAACTCTATTCTTTTCTGAATTCCAAAAATAGAGATGATTATGAAGATAGTTTAGACAGGGGATTCTCAACTCTTTTTTAGAGCAATACAAATGAAGATTAATGTTCACATATATCACATACTCAATGGCAGAGTTGATTTAAAAGCCTTGTGTGAGTATGTGTGTGTGGGCAGTAGAGCAGATAGCACCATGAGCTTTTTGTTTTTGTGCTATTCATAAAAAATCAATACTCGGCATAAAAATATTATTCACTGAGAATTCCTTATTGGCTGTTGCATAGGTAATATAGGCTGCATGATAATATACAGTAATGGTTTTAACTTCCACCTCTTCTGCCAGTGAAAACATGAAAATGCAGACAAGTAAGTGGCTTCATTAGGAGAAGAATCATGAACCTGTTTTGTGTTTCTGTTTTGAAAGTAATTTATGAACATCAGGATCATTATTATTATTAACAGATTACTTGGCACACAGCTCACAGCTGATCATGCCCTATTATATAGTACTCCAATTTAGAGGACAGCCTGAGACATCAGTAAAAATGTCCAGACCCTTCCTCCTCCTCCACACAGTTAAAATCACTAAGTATAATAGTGCTATTCAAATATAAGAACTGTTAAGCTCATGATACCAAATATATAGTTGCTCTTTCTTTGAGACAACAGAATAAAACAAGAAGCCCTGTTAGGGATTTAGGCCAGCTATGAAAATATGCTGACTTTATATTGAACATTGGGCTAGAATTATTGTTCAGGGAAGGCCTGTGACAACTCTTACTCTGTGGGTTTTTAAAGGTGAGAATGGTTTTCATGTTTGAGATGTTTTTGATGTGGCTGTAACCAGAATAGAAGTGTCTTGGATTTTGCCTCTTCTCAGATTGAGTAATTCTGTTGTAATAAGTCAGCATATGTTGCTGTCTGGCCTAAAAACTACATAAGGATAAAAAACATATTATGTAAAACCATCTATAGTATCAAATCTTTACAGTTCCACTCTGCTTAAGATTTAATGCCAGCACCATACACCAGATAATTTCCAGATGGATTAAAGAGAATCTCAGTCAAGGAAAACATTTAGTTGAATGTGTATCTGACTCCAGATAGAGAAGTGCTTTGTAAGACTACAGCAGAGGAAGAAAGTACATACACATAAACCCAAAATCTTGACTGGGCAAAAATTCTAGATGCCTATATGCCAAATAAAATTAAAATAAAGATGGGAAATGGTGATTAGATTAACTGTATTAAGAGCTAGTACAAATCAATGAGAAGGCCATGAAGACTTCCCGGAAGGGTGGGGGAAAAAAAAAACAGGCAAAGAACATGGATAGACAGCTCCTAGAAAAGCAAATACAGATGGAGTGTATGAACTTCTAAATTGTTTAGTCATTCTAGTAAATAGAGACAAATAAAAGCAACAGTTAGATAGCATTTTTCATCTATCAGATTTTCAGAGAGAACAACTGACGGATGGATGGATGCCACTGTGGAAAGATGCCAATGAGGAGTATAAATAGAGACAAGTAATTTGACAGCATATACCATCAGAAGTAGTGTAATATGATTTTGGAGCATGAACTCCCCAGCCAGATGGATCTGAGCTTTACCACTTATTGGCTGTGTGACCTTGGGCAAGTTACTTAACCTCTCTGTGTCTCAGTTTTCTCAACTGTAAAATGGAGACAATGATAGAATTTACCAACTATTATAAGGGCTCATTGAATTAGTATATGTGAACTGCTTAGAAAAGTACTTGGCCTGTAGTAATCCCTACATGAGTATATTTTCTTTCTTAGTATTGTCATCATTGCCTGTATGTACCTCAAAAGGTCCAGTTTCTAGGACTGTATCATAAAGAAATTATTATACATGTGGACAGAGATTCATGTATAATGGTGTTCATTTTAGCATAACTTACAAAATTTTAGAGAGCTTTTTTTAATGGATTGATACATTTATTTTGAATATTACTGTGTAATATATGCAGTCATTTCTATAGAGAAGATCTGATAGCATGGGAAATCATTGAAATCTAATATTTTTCATTTAACATTATATATGTAACTATATTTGCAGAATTTGGTAGTATTTGTGTGTATTTTGTTCTCAGTGGAAATGAATGTGTGTATTTCATTCTCAATGGAATGGAAATTGCCTTAAAATCATTAGTGGTTATCTCCGAGTAATAGGATTACTGCTTTGCTAATTTTTCTTTCTTGTATTTACCAAAGTTTTTACAATGAGAATGTATTATGTCTACAATATATTATTAAAAGAGCACCAGATATGATTTCATTTGGGAATATAGTGAATGTCTCACAGAAGAACAGGATCATCTTTGCCTCCAGGTGGCACTACCATTTTCACAGAGAAGTAAAGAATTCTGGTCTGATGGGCATTTTGTTTACTTAGGATCTGTGCTTGAAGGTTATGTTTGCCTTGTTTTCCAGACCTGGTCTAGAAGACCTGCATGGGTATAGAGGAAGGACTATGTAGGCCTTGCCCTCGCCTCTCAGAATGTTACTTTGCCTCTTGCAGGTTCTGCCTGCTTCTAGATTCTTTAAGGTTGTAGGACCATTTGTTGTAGTTATCTATTAAAACTACTGGAGAGTAAATTAAATTGTTATGTTTATAATTATCTGAATAAGCATGATGAATAAAGCAAGGTTTTCATAATTTAGTTTATTTCCTAAACTAATAAAGGAACTTAAGAGCTATTTGGGCAGAATAAAAATATTGCATACAAAAAAATCCATTATCCTCACATTTATTTCTCCTCTACCTTAATGATCTTTCCTCTTGTTCCATCATGGGGGTCCCTGTTTTATCAGGCCTGAAATATGACCTTTTCAATTTCTGTGAATGTGTAAGAATGGTTCTTTCAGGTACTGAGATTAGATCCACAGTCCTGATTTTTTTTAAACTTTTTTTTTTAAGTTGCACTGTTCTCACATAATGATCCTTTAACTCAATGATATGAAGAGAAGTTAAATGTGGATAAACAGGAAGAGTTTTATTATTTGATATTGAGTGAATCACTGGAAACTTTGCAAGCCTCATAGATTTTTTTGTGTGTGTGGGCTAATGAGTTGCCAGATATTTTGGACTGGTTTTTCTGCGCAATATGAAATTCTTATTATTAAAAAAAAAACCCTAATATTGTTAATAATGTTATGGTTTGGAATCGGTCTGCTGACTAGATATTGTATTCATTGAGAATGTGATGACCATGGAAATTGTCTTGTCTAGATTTATATTTTTAATTATTCTGTTGTTATTGATAAGTAATATTTTGTAGTAAAAAATTTTTCATTAAGCGAATTAAGGGAAAATAATTTATACATTTTTTTCAGAAGTTCTCGTGTTTAACATCAGTATATATGACGAATTATCTCCCAAAAGACCTTAATATATGGAAGTTTGACCTATTGGTAATAATTTTATTGGGTGTATTTCTCAAAAGTGGCATGAATCTCATAATAGAATTACTTAAGGTAGATGACAATCAAGGTAGATTACCGTTATTTTCCAGAAAGCTGAATCAGTTGAACCAAACAGGCTAAATCATCTAGACGGGGGTTAGGAATTTTCACTTGATGCTTTATTTGTCCCTTTCGTTATTATTTTTAAAATTAAATTGCCAAAGGCGATAATAATATCCATATTTTGCCACCCAGAGTTAACACATGTTAATTCGTCATTTGTTTCAGATCTTTATTTAAACTTGAGACCAAATATTACGGATGAATTTCAAGTCCTGTTTGAATCCCTTCTCTGCCTTTCCCTTCTTCTTGTCTAGGTAGGGCAAAGTCAAGAATGTCATGTGTATTCCCTGCCCATGTTTTTATCCTGCATATGTATATATATATATATATATATATGTATATGCACATATTTAAAAATTTTACAGAAATGAAATCTTACCCTTGCAAAACATCAAGCAATTTTGAGCTCTATGTGTGCTGCATTTAGATCTAGTTCATTCCGCTTTAATTGCTTTATAGAATTTTGTTGCTTATCTGGTTCCCTACTAGTGGGCATTGAGGTTGTTTCCAATTTTATTGCTAATAAAAATAGTGCTGCAAAGACCAATTTTATAAATGTCTCCTGATACACGTGAGCAGAGATTTCTCTAGAATATAAAATTAGAAATAGAATTTCTGGGTAATGGAGAATGTATATATCTTAAATTTTACAAGCTTTGCATGGTGTGGGGCAGTGTATTTGTACTGATTTACATTGTCAAAAGCATGTGTAAGTTACTGGTTTCCTCAGGTCCTTGCTGACACTTTGTATTATGAGTAGGAAATAGTGTCTCATATGTAGTTTAAATGTGAATCTCCTCATTACTAGTGAAGTTAGACATATTTTCATAGGTTTATCAGACTGGGTTTCTCCTTCTGTAAATTGCTATTCATATCCTGTTTACCCAGATTTCTTTTGGCTTGTGTTCTATTTATTGATTTATAAAAACAATCCATACATTAAACCTTTGGTTATTTGAGCTGAAAATACGATCTCCCAATCTGTGGCCTGTCCTTTAACCTTGTTATGGTATTTTTTTTAATAATTCAAATTTTATGTAAAATTTCAAATTCTTACATTAGGTTTCTGCTTTATATGCTTTGCCCAAGAATTCCTTCCTTACCTTATATTCATAAAGATATTTTCCAATATATGCTTTCATAGGATTTTTAAGTCTAAACACTTTCATGTACTAATTGGTAAAGAATTTCATTTTCAGAGATGAGGTAACCCTAGGAAATGATGCACTGCCCTTACGATCCTCAAAAGTGATCTTCCCAGCAATAGGGATAATTTTCTATGATATTTAAGGAGCAAAGTACCCAAACCAGTTAGACACTGACTTACCAAAAGTGACTGCTACATAGCTGACGAGAAGCTTGCAATAGACACTAGATAAAACACAGAAGTCAGGGTTGTTTATTTCTTATTTGGTTTTGAGGTTCAAATATTTGTGAAAATAATATGCTGGCATGAGAAGATAAAAGACAGGAAACTTCTCATTTTGATGATCCCAGTTATTCAGAGTAGAGCTAGATTATTATCTTAAACTTATTTGGAAATAAATATAAGGCCCCACACACTGGAAAAAGCTCAAATGACATAAAATTTTGTTCTGTACTCTCAACAGAATTTGCCACCTGAAGTGTGATAGAAGCACTCGGTGGTCCTTTGGGGATGGTCCCTGGATAGCACATTAATATTCACAAGTGGTGTCGTCTGGGTCAGAGAGGGAAGCTCCAACACAGATTAAAAGATAAAAATTGCACATTTTTAGAAACTGTAAGTAAGAAAAAGAATGTTCATAAGACTGGAAAGTGCTGGCAGTTGAGTTTTTGAAGCTACAGTTGGTGTTGCCATTATAAGGCTCTCAGACAAACCCTATTTTTTCTTCCTAAGAAAGGAAGGAACATTTTTTTTACCCTTTCTCTACTTCTCTCACTTCTGCCTCTCTTCAATTTAAATTACCAATAGGCACTGCCTGCATTTTATCATTGAAAGGCTAAATCTGAATCCCAAAACTGTGACTACTTAGCCAAGAAACTAGTTACAATTCCAGCTTGATCTTTTTTTATTTCACTTACGTATTCTAACACAATTTCAGTCTTCTGAAATTTAACTAATTTAAATTATACTTTTAGGAATGTCAGTCCCTAGAAAATAAGTTATTAAGTATAAAGGATTCATTGCTTTCTTAAGGGTAAGCAGGCATCACTACTCCCACCCCTCCCTGCAAAGAAGAAAGTAACCTATTGGTGGATATACAGGCAGTCGTTTGCAGCAGTGGTCAAGCCTGGCTTTAGGGCTGCCCGTGCGCCAGCCTTAGCTGCTGTGTGCTTTCCAAGCATTAGCCTTTGTGGCGACTGTAGGAGACAGGTGTGCTAACCCCTGCTTTGCTGATAAGGAAACGAATGCTTTTAAGTGGCTGAGTAACTTGTAGCTTTCACAGTTTGTAAATGCTAGAACCGGGCTTAAAACCCAGCTCTGACAGACTCTAAAAACCATTTTCTTATGAATACTGTCATCTTAATTAAAATGAGCTGTGGTTTTGTAATTTTATGACTTTGTGCCTTGGCATGAGTGGATTTTTATATTCCTGAGTAGAAGAGTCGTGGGGCTCCTCTGTCTTGCTATGTACCTGCAGGGGAGGTAAGGTGAGAGAAAAGAGAATATTTTAGCAACACTGAAGACTAAAGTTTGCTTGCCTAGTGGTGAATGTTAGAGCTTGTCCTGGATATATATGCAGATGGTCCCCTGCATAAGTGTCCTGTGATGTGACATTTGTCTGAAGACAACATAAAGTAGGACCACACTGTCCAGAATGTTTGAGGATGGGTCTCAGTAACACTATGTTGAGTTGGGTGGGGGGGGGGGGGAGAAAAAAAAAAGAAGCTGGTTGTAGTACAATATAGATCATGTGTTGCCGTTCATATAAAAATTTAAAAGCACATAGAATATGTCCCTTTATTATTTATATATGTGTGTATAATGGAAGTAGAAAAATATGGAATAAAGCTATCAACCAAACTTGCTTCCTATTTTCTGTATTTGAATTTTTTTTACTCAACTAACCACCACAACAGAAAGTGGTCATAAGCCAGGAAGATTTGCTGCTAATTACTGTGCTTCCAAACAAAAATATTTTGGAACCTAGAACTAAATAGTTTAATTCTTTGTTTGGGCCATTGAAAAGAGAAGAATCCTGATGCAACCAGCCAAAAGGAGCTCTTCTTGCCAAAAATAAAAATACGTAGTTGGAATATAGCGAGGAACCGCAGTGTTAGGACCCCCAAACTGTGTGAGTTAACACTGAATTGAGAGTTGGGTTCTCTGAGGCTGCTTTGCTTGCTTGGGTTTGATTTGCGTCTTTGGCGGCTGTGTGTGTTCTGTGTATCTGTGAACTCACAGCCATCTCTAAAGCACGCCTTGTCACGACTCGTGGCCAAATGGTGTGTGACTCTGTTGTGCTCGGTGGGCACGTAAATGATAGAAGTACCACCTCAGTTATTATAGAGAGAAATCTGAATGGCCAGTCTGCAAGTACTCACTGCTTGGAGTTACTTTTTTCTCCTTACAGTCCACGATGTTCCAGGAAACCCACAGACAGGGAAGAAAAATAATTTCTTTGCGAGACCCTGCTTCTTTGAAATATAGTGGAAGGTCCCATGTTGGCAGATCACAATACACGAACTTGTATTTTAATTTTATTTCTGTATCTTAAACTTTGATTTAAGCTTCTGCAATTAAACTAAAATGTGGTGTTAACCGTTCCCTGAATTAAGTCTCTATAAATTTGAAGCCCATAAACTCTGTTATTGCGCAATTAAAGGGGAATATGCTATGAACTGGGGATTTGAGAGAAGCTGATTTGTTATCTTTTGGAGGATGATCTGGTTTCTTGGAGACTTCTCTGTCCATTGCCTCATTTTAAGAGTGGACTTTTCTTTAAAACTTTATTTATTTATTTATTTAATATTTCATTTATTTATTCGACAGAGATAGAGACAGCCAGCGAGAGAGGGAACACAAGCAGGGGGAGTGGGAGAGGAAGAAGCAGGCTCATAGCAGAGGAGCCTGATGTGGGGCTCGATCCCATAACGCTAGGATCACGCCCTGAGCCAAAGGCAGACGCTTAACCACTGTGCCACCCAGGCGCCCCTAAAACTTTATTAATAGATAATTTAGGCACGGTTTCATTTATCAGAAGTACAGATGACCTGAGTTGGAATAGTATGGGCAAGAAGCAGCAGCTGGTTTGAGATGAGCTTAGTTCAGAAAGCCATTTAGTTACTACTTATTATTTCATAATAACAGGAAATTTACACATATGTAAGATTATTAGCATACTTTCTAAAACTTGAGACATATTTTTGAATGACAGTCTATAAATTGAGAAATGAATGACTATAGGTTCTTTAAAGAGCTTTCTTCTATGTTAAAAATGAGATAGCCCTTTACAAGTACCTGAATTTCAATGTGACTTTTACTTAATTTTTTTTTTCTAAGAAAGCATTGTGTATAATGGTATTTTTTGGAATTTATGTGGATGTTTTTAAATATAAGATAGTTTAAAGGACTTCAGAAACCTATGACATTTAGCCTCATAATATCCAAGAATGATAGGGACATTCTTAAGCCCTCTGTTATGTATGGGGGGATTTTTAGTAAAGAGAAAGTATGTTTTATTAAAGAGAAAGTATGTTTCCCCTAAAGTCCTGAGGAAAAGCACTGGTAAAAACAGAATTTAGGGGATGTGAGGGTGGGAGAAATGAATGTAGGGGGTCAAAAGGTAGAAAATTCCTATTGTAAAATAAATAAGTCCTGGGGATAGAATACACAGCATGATGACTATAGTAAATGATACTGTATTGCATATTCGAAAGTTGCTAAGAGAGTAGATCTTAAAAGTTCTCATTACAGGAAAAAATTTGTAACTATGTAAGATCATGGATATTAGCTAGACTTACTGTGATGATCATTTCACAGTGTACACAAATATGGAATCATTATGTTGTATACCTGAAACAAATATGATGTATGTCAATTATACCTCAATTAAAAAAACAGCATTTAGGGGACACCTGGGTGGCTCAGTTGCTTAAGCATCCGACTACTGGTTTTGACTCAGGTCATGATCTCAGGGTCAAGAGACGGAGCCCCAGGTCAGGCTCCCTGCTCAGTGGGGACTCAGCTTGGGAGTCTTTACTGTTCCCTCTCCTTACCCCCTGCTTCTTGCCCCCCCACACCCACACTCACACTCTTTCTTTCTTTAAAATAAGTAGATAAATAAGTAAAATCTTTAAAAAGAACACCCAGCATTTAGGACTAAGTAAATTACTTCCCTTGGGACATTTTACCATGAATTTATGTGTAAGATGTGATAGTTAAGAAGACCACCTAGATAATATTTTTACATGACGTTTAAATAGAAATGTGGTTACATTTCAATTTTAATGTTTTCAATTTTCAACATCTTATTAAATATTGTTCTCAATTTACAAAATAGCAACCTAGAAGGTGACTTCTTGACTTAATTAAGGATGATTTCATAGGTAATTCTTTGGAAAAGAAAAAGTATACTTATTATAACTAGAGAAAAGTTCCCTCACAAATGATGAAGTCTAGGTTTACAGGTTTTTTTTTTTTTTTAAGATTTTATTTATTTATTTGAGAGAGACAGAGGGGGAGAGCCCAGAGGGAGAGTGAGAGGCAGATTCCCCCCTGAGCAGGGAGCCTGATGTGGGACTTGATCCCAGGACCCTGAGATCATGACCTGAGCCGAAGGCAGATGCTTAACCAACTGAGCCACCCAGGTGCCCCTAGGTTTACAAGTTTTGACAAAAACAAAATTGTGTTAATAAAGATATAGCCTAAGTCTGGTGGATAAATACTTGGGAGTGTATAGACCTCCCTCAAGGTGGCAACTCATGGGTTTCTGAAATCAGATTCTGAATAGTTCATGGCTCATGATAAGGACAAACACAAGGAATTTTTGTATAGAAAGAAGAGAAAATATAGTTAATAATTATATGAAAAGATGTTTTACCCCACTTAATATCAAATAAATATAAATTAAGACGATAAGAATCTATTGCTTTCCATATTGACAAAATTTTAAAAGTAAGATTTATTTTTTTTTTTAATGAGAGATACACGTGTGCTTCTAACAAGAGCACAAATGAGGGACCTTCTCTGGAGGACAGTTTGGCAGTATGTTAGTAGCCTTTCCTTTACCCTTTGACCCAGTATCTCTGCTTCTAGGAAACTAACCTGAGGGAATAAGGAGAAATGTGGACATTGACAAAGATTCATCACAGTGTTAGCAGGACCTAGAAAGTGACAACTAATAGGTGGATTATGCAACAAAGTTTGGTATAGTTCTATTATTTGGGGCTTTATAGCTATAAATATTTTAAATATTTTCTAAATTTCAAGACATAGGAAAATACTGAGTGAAAAAGCAGCGCATAAAGCTTTTTCAGCATGAGCTTTTCATATATCCATATATGCAAAAATATACATTCTTATACTCCTAGATGAAATAGTTTCGGAGATGAAATATGCTAATTTATTTCTCTGGGTGATCTCTATCTCTGGGTGATAGTCTGATATTAGAACTGATTTCATTTTTTTCAACACTTTTTGTTCTGTTTCTTAAAATTAATCTATTGTTTTTATAAACAGAAAATTAAATAGTTAAAGCAGCTGCCCTTTTATAAGCAAAGATACAACGTAACATTTAAAAAAAGTATTACCCTTTTGAATTATCAAGTTTTTATGGGTGATTTGATTATTTCAACTGAGTATAATTACTGAATTTGATGTTGTGGAGTAAAAGAAATATGGGGTGCCTGGGTAGCTCAGTCAGTTAAGGTTCTGCTTTCGGCTCGGGTCATGATCTCAGGGTCTTGGGATCCAGCCCCACATCGGGGAGTCCGCTTCTCCCTCTCCCTCTGCCCCTCGCCCCTGCTCATGCTCTTTCTTTCTCTCTCTCTTTCCCTCTCTCTCAAATGAAATCTTTTTTTAACAAAAAAGAAATATGGTATGATCTCTGCCTTCCAGAAGTAGAAAACTTAGTGGGAGAGGCAAGATAAAACTCTACTAAAAGCCCTACAAATAAATTCTCTGAGGTTTCAGAAACTGCTACAGTTACATTAAAATGGAGGATGGAAATCTAGTTTTTGTCCTTATAACTACCAGATAACTGGCAGTGATTAGTAGGATTAATAATTTGGATTATTTACTCTAATTCATTAAGGCCTGGTTTGGTCCATCTGTGCCATGTCACTCCTTGCCCCCCGCCTTTTCCCCATTTAGACTAAAACTTAAAAAAACATTTACTTGCAGGTGTTGGGTCCCTGCTAGTTCATATGTGACAGGTAATAAAGGAACCTTTTAATTTTTTAGCTAAGGATATTAATTTGGCCACATGTTGGGTTGCCTCCTGCTATCACACAATAGCAGAAGGAGGGCGGTGGGAGGGAGGATTCTCAAGGTTTTTGTTTTTGTTTTTTTAATCTAAAAATTGTTGCTTTTTAATTTCCAGAAAGGTATTACTGAAGGCCCGTCACCAGGTTATTGGAATTCTCATTACATCAATTTGCTAATATGAATTATTTAGAAGAAAATACTCTAATATTAGTGTTAACATTCTAGATTGAACACTCTTCCAGTAGCGTATAGCGATGGGGCAAAGATATTGATCTTTTATCAAAATAAGTGTGGCATTTTATATTACTACAGTAATAATAAAGTAGTTAAAAGAGCTGCTAACTAATGTAGAGATGGAATGGCGAACTAACTTTTTTAGAAGAATGTGTTCCTAATGAAGTGGGACCTCGGATAGATTTGAATGATTTACATTCATTTAGATTCATTATGTGCATATGCTTGCAAATCATATTCTAGAACTATGAAAAAAGGTATTGGCATACTTGGAAGTCTAGTGAAATCTTGTCTGTCAGTAGTAATTTATGCAGACTTTAACACTGTTTTCTTTGAAGAGTTAAGCTGTTTAATGAATGGATCAATACAATTTCACAAAAGTAAACCACTCAATCAAAACTAATTATATGTTTGGGAGGCATGATAAAATCATTTTAATATGGGGAATTATGTCACAAGAGATACATTTTTAGGACCATGCTATCAACTCTGATTTTAAGACTTTCTTTAGTTGAAGGAAACATAATCAAGTGAATTCTACATGTAACAGAGTTTTTGTTGTTCACAGGCCATATTTGTCTAGTGTTGCTATCTTTATCTTCCTAACAGATAACTATGACTTTGATTACTGTGTAGTGGCAGGAATTGAAATTGCATTGGTTTGCATTTGTATTCTGGTTCTGGTTAACTGTCATTATTGTGCCCTCCGGAAAGTCATTGCTTTTTGTAAGCCTCAGTTTCTCCATCTGTGATATCTTTTTAACTCATTGGGAATTTGTGAAGATCCAATAATACACACAAAGCGCTTACCACAGTGCTTGGCACTTATGTAAAATGTTAGCTCTAGACCAGTGGTTGCCATTATTTAATTATATACATATAATCAAATATATTTAATTAAATTAATTAAATATATTTATTTATTAACAGCTTGGTATTACATTTTCTTAGACTAAAACCTGCAACTTAAGTTCACATCTCCCTGAGACAGTCAACTGTCAGATTCTAACACTATTTTGTGTTTTGTAGATCACACAGCCTGATGTTCAAGGAATCGGGGGGGGGGCATGTTTTCTTAACACTTACTCTGTATAATGATGAGTTGTCCTAGTTTAACATTCTTAAGGTTCAGTATTTGAAAAATCCTTAATGTCAATATTTAGGAGCTTATCAGTCGAGATCCTTAGTTCACCTTCGTTCTTACTGTGCTGAATTTCTTCCAGGTTTTCCAGCAGTGTACTACTCTCATCTGTGGGCAGTTTTCTGTACCCAGGGAGGTTCTCTCTGCATACGTGGTAACCACCACAACTGCCTTGTCCCACCTGTGTGTCCTGCCTGTTAGTACTGCAGGGTTTCGCTTAAACGTTTCTCCGTCGAGAAGGCATTCCAAACTCTGTGACCTTAAATTCTCCTTCTAGATATTCTTATGGCTCTTCATACTTCTCTACTAAATATATACATTATAAGTGTTGTAATTATTAGTACCACTACTCTTTTATCATTTTTTATTATTTAACTGTCCTCCCTTCTAGATTGCATGCCCCAGTAGGACAGGGCTGTATCTCTCTTGCTCACTGTTCTTACAGAGGTTAGCATTTGAAAGTTGGAAAGCTGAAGAGTTGGCAAATAGTGTCAAGGCCAGGGAGAGCTGCCGTTGGGGGGAGGGTGTGCGGCTTGGCTTCTGTTGGACAGCTGTTACGTGTGCAGGTGTGAACACGGGTGTCCTGCTGCCTGCCCTTTGAGTATCTAGCAGAAACTTCCCTTTAGAGACCTCTAACTTCCCAGTAGAGACCTTGTATTTGTGAAATTCTTTATAAATCTAAGGATCTCTCCATTTTTATCATTATAGAGTGTTCAAACTTTGCTAGAAAGAGGCTGATTCCTCTTCTTGTAGGTGAAACCCAGTTATGACTAGTTTAGGAACTGGTCAACATTTTGTTGTGATGGAATTTTGTTAAACTTAGTAACTCCCAAAAGTAAAATCCTTTCCCTGGGAGAAGTGAATGAAGTCTTTGCACCTGTACTGTGAATGTTATCTGTGAAAAGAGGTGATGTGGTTCTGAGGGTTGACAGGTATTAATTTCAGTCTATTCCCCCTTTCCTGTCCCAGGTTAGGATACTGGCAAAGTATCCCAGAAAGGGGTGTGTGTGTGTGTGTGTGTGCATGCACACACATGTGTGGGCACATGCACACACATGTCCTGCACATGTATGTTGGTGAAAGATTGCAAGATATTTTCAGTCTTGAGAATTGGAGAGAGAAGGATGATGGCTACACATGATGATCTTCATACAGACTTCTGGTGAGAGTAGTGTCTCTTTCTGTACAGAGGCATGTTGCATGTCAGATTGTCATTGCCATTGTTTGTTATTTCCATGTACTAAATTTTCTTTAAGCAAAATAAGTCCATTCTGGATTTTGAACATTATACGATCGGAAGAAACTTCTAAAACATTACTATCTTATTAGAAATTAATCTTCAAGAATATAACATATTTGAAATTTAATAGTCCACTGACCTTGTATGCTGAAATAATTTGGTAAAAAACCCAGCACATGAATTTGGAGCCATTTAATTTCTCACATGCATTTTAGTTTATAGGCTTAGGGAATTCTGCTGAATGTATGCTCTTATTTCTGGTTATTTTAAGTCAGTTAAATTTGATTATGATTTTTTCCTTCAGGTAACATTCTGAGAAGCAAATATTACAAATAAATTGTGAATGTAAGTGAAAAACATTACATAGACTTTCATCATTACTGAAAGTATGCCCCTAAGTACATTGCTCCATTTTTATTTTGTTTTCTTATGCTTTGATATTATGTTTTAAAATCATTTTATCACTTTCCTTCCAAAAAAATTCATCAAGATCCATGTATATTAGTTTGAATTTGAATTTCTAGATGAGATGGTAGATCATAAGTGTTCAAAATGATTCCTTGAAATTAACAGAACATTATGCTAGCATCATACTTATGCTTATGGCAGGAGGCTCAAAATATTTTCTGTTGGCATTTTTGTGTGCAGATACTTGTCTCCCCACCATCAAACAGACAGAAATGAAACAAAGGCTCTGAGAGACTTGAAATTATCTTTGGCCAAAGCCAAAGTTTTGACTATTAAATATTAGTATACTTCATTTAACAAATGTGTTCTTACTCCTCTTTTGTAAGTTTAAGTTTTATATGTCACATTTGAAGTTTATTTAGAAGAAAGTTAATTTTAAGTGAATCCTATTCTAAAGAAAAATACCTAATGTAAATAATCAGTGAATCATTTCTGTCTTGAAATGTTAATTTTTATAAACTAGAGTTTTCAGTTCACGCAGGTGTACCTGGCTTTAAGCCTGATTTATAAAATGAAGATAAACTGGACGTGAATGTATACTCTACATAACAGTTCCAAGTGGAAAGCATCAGAAGCACATGTTTTTGAAATCCAATATATTTGAGTTTAAAATTTGACCCAGCTCCCTGAGCCTGAGTAAAATATGTAATTGTTTCACTCTTGGAGTCCCATACAAAAAATGGAGGTGATACTTACCAGAAAGAGTAGACAGGTAAAGTTTGTAGTAGAATGTGAAAAATTTATATATTGAACAAATTACCATTGGCCTCCTCTCAGTGGATAAACCATTCCCCAGGTACATTTAAAATAGAAAGTATATAAAACAGAACATGAAGTTTTTTTGGCATTTAAAAAGATTTCAGAAAATATACCTTCACTTAAAATGTAAGCTAGTTATCGGAGGAAGTATAAAAAGTGCTCATCATTGGTAGAATCTTGAACTTCTACACTGGTACTTATTTTCCACTCTGTATTATTTAGAACACTTAAATTTGCAAATTACTGTGATCAAATCTAGTGTAGTAAAAAGTTTGTCTTATTTTATAGCCTCATTTTTCAATCAGTATCTGGCTCTGTATAAACATATATATTTTCTGAAGCATGAAAGTAATTTGTAAAGAATATTCTGAAATCAGATTGGGTAACATATAGAGAGGGCAGGCATTGAAATCTGCTAGAAGTAGATATTTTCCTTTCAGTCATTAGAAAACAGAGCATCTCCCTAAATTTGTTTTCCTTTGGGCTTGATCACCTTTTTTCAGCACTTGACTACTTCTTAATGGAAGATTTCCTTTTGAAGCCAGGGGGATTTCCTCTGTAGTAAAGATATTGTTACCCAGTAAATGGAAAGCAAGACCGTAACAGAGTATAAAAATTAAGGACTGGTAGAATAGAGAACACTCTTTTTCCTTTTCAGCGTCCAGTATATGATTGGGATCTCAACTAGTGGTTTATTGAAACATACAATTGAAGCTTTATAGTACTATGAGAAGGGAAATGTGTGAATTTCATACCAAACATTTTTTTATTTTTGTGATTTCAGTTTTGTGAATGAAACTATTTGGATAATACTCACTTTTCATTTAGATTACTCCGGTATTTTTAAAAATTATTTTAACTTCTTTTCTCAGAATGCAGATTTGAAACGTATGTGCACTTCTTTAAAAGTATGTGGTATATACATATATACATACAAATACATATTTTAATATGGGATAATACAAAATTATATAGAGTAAAAGTTTCCCTGTTGCTTAGCACCACCAAAAACACCACCATCACAAGACCAAAAACCCACCATCAAAACTAGAGAAGCCACTATTTGGTGGCTTTCAGAAGTTTTTTGATATGTTTGCAAATTACTGTTTGTCGGCAACTTGCCATTTTTAATTTAATAATACATCTTGGGCTTATTTTCATGTCAGTCAGGAAAGCCTTTTAAGCTTGTTTTGTTTTCCATGGCATGTATATGTTTCAATCTTAAAACTTTTAAAAAATAAATGTGAGGCATGTATTTTTTTCATAAAATATTTGTTGAATGCCAATCATTTACCACATAGGTACTAGGGATATTGAAATGAAGATGTAGCTCCCTGACCCCAAGGACTTACATAGTGATTTTTATTGTTTCTGTGTGCAAAAATAATATAAAATCGAAAATACTTTCTAACTGCAAATTTAGCAAGTCTTACTAAAGAGGAGTCCAGTGAGTCTAGGGTCTTTACATCCGTCTCTGAGATGCTTTGCTCTCAGATATATCATGTGAATTTTATGTCTCCCATACAGCCTGAAACTCAGTAAATACCAGCTTATTGATTTGAATATGACAATATCTTAGCCAGATAATTTCACATTCATAGATCACCTGCTACAATGCAAATATGGTTTCTGATGTTTCTTTTAGTAAATGTTAGTTGCCTTTGTTATTAAGAGCTTCATCCTGATTAGCTCCATCTCTTCCTCCTCCTCCTGTCCCCGTTATTCCTAGTTCAGAATAATTACTGAAGCGTAATTTAATCTGGCAGTTTATTGTTAAGAATTCAAAGCCCAGAAGGTAATTGTTGTGTCTGTCTACGTTCATGAGGCTTATTACTGTACATATAATACTGACCACTCCACTGGTCTAAGATTAGGAGAAGAAAGGGAAGAATGAAGGGGGGGTAAACAGAAGGGGGAATGAACATGAGAAACTATGGACTCTGGGAAACAAACTGAGGGCTTCAGAGGGGAGGGGGGGTGGGGGATTGGGATAGGCCAGTGATTGGTATTAAGGAGGGCACGTATTGCATGGTGCACTGGGTGTTATACGCAAGTAATGAATCATGGAACATTACATCAAAAACTAGGGATGTACTGTATGGTGACTAACATAACATAATAAAAATTTATTATAAAAAAAAATCTGCACATGGCCTGATACCAGTGTCCCGTTTTGGAACCTACAGGCAAGATACTTCCATACTTAAAAAATACTGTGTTAGGTATTAAAAAAATAAGTGAATAATAAGATGATAAATTATGGCATGACATTTAGTGGAATATTATGTTGCCATTTTCACATAATCATGAAGCTCATGAGAGTATGGAGAATGCACTATAATGTAAAAGCAGAATAATCTAGGTATTCTGAGTATAAGTAGGCATTACCAAGACATTTACACAAAGGCCAGGGACAAGAGTGGGCAGGCAGTTTTAGAGACTGAAAGTGTTTCTGAATGGATGACAGAGCATACAGTTTGAGCTGGGCACAGAGACAAGAAGTGAGGCTGGAGGGATGACCAGGAGGTGGTTTCTAGAGTCTTGTCTGTGCCACCCTAAGTATGCATTTATTATCCTTTGCTAAAATGTTCCTCCTTTATGGAAATGTCTTCTTTCAGATGGTGGCTCAGCAGTAAACCTCTTCAAGATAGGCCTTCCCCAGACATACTCTCTGTAGTCCTCACCACCCCCACCACACATGCATGCACGCGGGCTCGCGCACGCGCGCGCACACACACACACACACACTCTCTCTCCCATCACTGTGACTCTTTCTTTCTCAGCTTACTACAGTGTAATTATTGTGAATTTATTAAGTTCTTGTCTACCTACTAGAATGTAAACTCCACGAGGGAAGAGAGTATCTGTTATATTTACAGATTTATGGTTCTTACATATGGGATATTTCAGTAAATATTTTTGGATGAATGACTCAGGAGTTTGAACCCTCTCCCCAGCACCATTCCTCGCTAACTGTATGAGCCATGGGTGAATTATTTAACTTCTTGAGTCTGGTCTTCTCATTTATGAATTTGGAATGCTTATACCTTAGGTTCTTATCTCAGATTGCATAATGTAGTTAAGAATGTAACAATACATTTTGGTAGCATATCGGAGATTGGTCACTATATATCTCCTGAACAGTGATTATCTAAGTGGTCCAGGCTGTATAATTCTCAGGCTGTAAGCCAGGATAAGAGCTCAGGACTATGTCTCCAAAAACTTTCCTTTTTTCATTGCCCAGGGCTGTCAGAAATGGGATCATAATGAAAACCCATGGCTCCCCAGGGTCAGGAGAGGGGCTTTCCTGCCCCTCGGGGATCCAGGGCCCAGGCTGGTGGTCAGGCAGCCAGTCAGGGACTGAGGGTTAAAAGGGGAAGATGGTCCTCACTGGAATTTCCCACTCTGGGACTCTGGAGGGATGTTCAGTGAAAGCAGCCGCTTTGTAACTTGGTATATGATTGATGAAGTAAAATGCCGAAGTAGCTGTTCAAACTATAAATCTCTGCGAGGTTCATGTGGCAAATTTTGATACTGGAACTTCTAGAGACCATTTGTGTGTGGTAGTTTATACTTAATGCTTAAACCTCCAAATTCTTCAAAAAGAAAAGTTCTTAGATTTCTAACAGGGAAGAAATGAGCACAACATCAACTTCTGTAAATTGAATTGTCCTTTATAAACAGAAGTAGGAGTTGGGGAGAACCCTGTTCTCCTTTGTAATGTGATGTTGTAAGAAAAAGTTTAGAAAGTTAATGAAAAGATTAGGAGTTGTTTTGAAATTATTCAGAGTTTATTAAAGTATATTAAGTTTTCAGCTAATGAAGAGGAAATTTTACTTTATGGAATACATTCAAACGAGCTATTGTATGATTTCTAAATGAATTAAAAATATTCTTTAGTGCCTGCAGTGTTTTCTAAGGAGGCAGTTTGATGGGAACCTGTTTCCAGGGATTTAAACATTTTTCTCCCTATTTTATCATTTAGGTAGAAAAAAATATCAATTCATGGTATGGAAGTTTTGCTTCTTTCTTATAATTTAATGAAACTCTTTCTACTGACTTACTCTGTTAACTATGGAAGGAAAATAATTTCTTTCTTTTGCAATTAAAAAAATTCAAGCTAAGCTTCAGTTATTTTTCTAGTCTTTGTTAGTGAGAAGTGCTTCAGTTATACAACATTGAGGGTAATTTAGATGTATACAGAATGGTTGGATATAAATTTTTCTCAAATTGCCTTGAACTTTTAATGGATAAAATGAAGAAACTTTGCCCCAGGGAAAACATAACTATTTCAAGTTTTATTACTCATAAGTACTAACATATGAATTTTTAGTCTCTGTTTATATATGTAATTTATTTTATGTTCTGCTTTATATTTATAGGATGTATCGTGAAATATTGCATATGATATGTTCAGTACAACTTTGGCGTTGGGATTGTTCCAGAGCTGAGAGTTTGCTTAAAATTCAAGACTGTTTTGTTTTAGACATTTGGAATAGAAGTCTGTCTAAAATAAATTGCCCGTTTTCCTGTCTTAAATAGATTGTACTGAGCAAAAACCTTTCCTTGATGAATGATCAAACTAGGGTTTATTTTAAGCTCCTTCAGAGCTTAGTGGCTTTTGTAAGCATAGTAGAATTCCGTATCCCTACCCTAGTATGACGACCATTTCCACCTACTTGTAAGTCCACTGAGGGCAAGATTAACATTTTTTATCCCTGGCACCTCACAGGGCACATGGTCAATTATTTTAGTTGAACGAATGAAACCATTGTGCCAAGCTATGATGCCCTTAATACCAACTGATATTTTTAGTGTACTTTGCCATCAAAATAAATGACCTCAGACTGCTGTCGCTGCTTCCTGCTTTGGGGCTATAATCTTGTCTAGCTTGTAGAGCTCATCCTAAATACCTTATGCCCTTTGTCATGAGTCTGGAAAATTTAATTGAGTATGGTTCAATATTATGTACAGTGAGAGCAAATCAGCTCTAAGTAAGAGCCTGACTGCCTATAACGGTACAGGAGTGCTTTTGGCACATGGATTCTGGGTCATCTGTTTTAATTACAGAGGTCTGCGTTTCTTAATTTTTCTGCCGTTTGGTTCAGTTCTTTTCTTTTGAGAAATGGATCTGGGAGAGTTGGGATAATCCTTATGACATGGTTGTGATTCCACAACTCCTTGTGGCCCTGCTCCCCACATTGTGGGGGCTTGTATTGGACGCCAGGTTTCCAAACCTCATGAAGTGAGGCTCACCTGGCGGCTTACCTCACTGCAGCTTCGCCTTCTCCACCCCTAATGTGGTGGAGGAGAATCTGTGCCTATCCCAGACGAGTTAGGGGTATATCCCCAACCACTAGCACCAAGAATGCAATTTCTTTGAAGTCTTACATTGGAGAATTCATGCCAATTTAGAATCTATGTGTAGTATATTTCTATTTTCATGTAAAACAATATTTTGAATAACTAATAGAAAAACATGTCTACACACACACACACACACACAAGCATGTCTAAGTATGTATTCTAAGTTTATATTCTGTTTCTTCTCAAGTACTACCTCTCCCCCCCACCCCCAGTCACACTGGTTATCTATAACTTTGAAAACTTTGAGCATGAGAGACAATTTTATTTCCAGCCCACCAGATTCTGGACTCTGTTTTCCCCTACATTCTGCTTGCAAACTGGAAAGCTCCTTTGTTAGCTCTTCTTACCCCCGCCCCCCCACCATGCCTTTATCATAGGCAGCTTAAGGAAACAAATTGTATTTTCTTTCTAGGATCTTCTTAGCCACATCAGCAAGTTCATTAGATACATTTTCTATCTTCCAAGTTATCACGGACAAAAATGCTATCGGTTATTTCACCACAACAGGCTGCTGTTCCTCCTATCTTTAATCACTGCTTTAAAATTTTCCCTGCTTCTGTCTACCATTTACTCCCCAAAACTGATGCCACATGTTTCAGGTTTTTATTAATTTTATGATGGCAGCACTTAACTTTCAGTATAATTTCTGTAGCCGTTCTCAATCTCTGCTTAATCCCCCTCCCCAAGCTTGGCAGCGAAAGCAGTAACTCTCTATTTGAACATGATTCTGCGTTTTGGGTGGGCTGAGCTGGGTCCGCTCAGGCAGCTGTGATCATCTGATGGCTCGAGGGCCGGGGGCTGGAGAGTTTCAAGCGTTCTCTTCACTCCTGCACTGGGGCCTTGGTGCTACATGCTGGGCAGGCCCTTGGCTCCACGTAGGCTTCCATTGTTCAGGGACCTACCGCACACCTGCTTCCATGGCAGCAGGGTCTTCAGAGGGGAAAAGCTGCAAGGCCCCTGGTGGCCCCGGCTCCAGAACACACAGTCTCACTTCTGTGTTGCTCAAAATAAGTCACAAGGCCAACTAGACTCAAGGGGCAGGGAAATAGACCCCACCGCTTGATGGAAAGGGCTGCAGAATACCACGGCCATGTTTTTTCAGAACTGCCTCCCTGGTATTGTATGCCCTTCAGAGTATTCCAGTTGAGAAGCAAAAATTATTCAATACTGTTGATCTTTTAAACTAAGGATCAAAAACTACTAAGGCCTCCGTGTGATCAGTGGCATGTTTAAACATTTAAAACTGAAGAGATTTTACACTTAACTGAATCCAAATTTCTTCTTCTTTTTAACAAAATGGAAGCCCTGGTATACGGGGCTTGCATCCACAAGTCCCCAAGGAGCTGGAGGTATGGAGACTGCCCCTTCAGGTCCGGGGGTGTTTTTTTTCTCATTTGTTACAGGCCCTGCCACTGCCCATTCACTAGTTCCCATTACCGACCCAGCTCCCAAAGCCTTTGAACTTGTGACGGCTCATCATCAACCAGGGCTGTGTGTCAGAACCACCTGTGAAGCTTTTAAAGCCACAAGCCCCAGGGCGCTAACCAAGACCCTTTGAATAGGAAGCAGAGCCTGGCACCTGCATCGCCCCACAGCTTCACAGGCGGTTCCACATACCCATCATTTAGAGCCACTGGCCCAAGATAAGGTTCCCACATATCTGAATAATATTGAATAATTGAGAAATGACTGTACTTTGAATTTACTTATTTCTCTACTTTAAAAAAATGTCACATGCTTTCACATTTATTTAATTTTTCTTCCTAAGTTCTCTATGAAGAGAGTATGTGATGAAATAAGATAGGGAAATTAATTTGTGAATTGCGGTGGAGTTTAATTTCAGTTCCTGAAACTCTACTTTCTCCATATTTAAAAAAAAATCAGCATTTATTACAGCTTTAGGGATTTTCCACTTATAGGAAATTCAAATAGAAGCAATAAATTTTAGTAGTGATCCTTTTATTAGCACTTGAATCTCTACCTATTGAGAGATGTCTTTATAAAGATGGTAGAGGCTTGTGAACATCAACAGCTCTGATTACCTGTAGAAGCTAACCATGGAGATGGTACCATTTACCTTGAAATTAAGGTAAAGCCTTAAATTATTAAAAGGGACGTGGAAGCACACAAAATGTACCTTCTTCTTCTCTGTGTCTCAAAAAGCAGCTTCTTTTACAGTATTTTATTTTAGTAAAGCACTTTTACTTTACAATAATAAAGTCTTAGCTTTTTTTAGATATGGTCAGTGCTTATTTGAGATTGTTTAAAACAAAACAAACAAAACCATGTTCTAAAGTCAGGCTTCATTTTCCTTGTTCTGCTTTCCCAATTTTGTTAGTTCAGTCTTCTCTATCTGTATAGCACAGATTCACAGAATCAAAGCATTGGTGCTGGGCTCGATCTGGGGACACCATCAGACATGGCTGCCCTCAGTGAGCACAAGGGTGGGGTGGGCGCGGGGGGGGGGTGGTGGTGAGGGGGAATAGTTGTAATCTCCTAAGAGAGCACTCCTGCGGCTACATTGGAAGTCTGCGGGAAATACATAGTTTAAATCTTGCTTTGGCAAATACTTCAGAAGCTCACTAGTTCCTTAGAGTGAATTCAGTGAAGTCTCAACCTTAAGAGGGGTAAGCACGTTATTGTCTTTCCTGTTTCAGACTTTTATTCGTAGAAAATCTGAACTGATAACCTAGAAGGAATTATGAAGTGGTTTCTTTAAAACCTCTGCCAAGGTTTGTCTCTTTTGATTCAAGTCTCTCCATTCATATTTGGTAAATGCATCTTATTTGGAAAATTATTCACTTTCTTGAGGTACATAAGCTGCTTATACTTCCCTGAAGGATTTCTACTATTTTATTAATTGTGATGGTTTATTACGTAAAAAAAAAAAATTCTCACATGGTCTCTAGTAAAAGAGACATTTGCCCTTTTGCTTAAGTAGTATTCATATTCCTTACTAGTATTCGGTTTGTCAACATCCTGCTACATTTGGACCAGGGCTATGGAATTCTCTCATCCCTTTGGGGAGAAGTTTCTGCTTTATTTGCACCAACAATTCAGTGGATGGACAAGGTTAAAATAAATATAATCAAGGCCAAAGACAATATTTGTATGAATTATACAGTACACTATTTAAAGATTTTCTAAAATTAAGAAAACCTTGATTTTTTTCCTCACATATTACAGTTCACTTTAAATATATAACTCCCCAATTGTGAATCAGAGTAAGAAGTAGAACAGAAAACCATTTGTGTTAGCTGTTTCATGCATTGTTTCATGTTGTGGTTTTGTGAAAAAGATTTTATAAGCCTTGGGATCTAATAAGAGGCTGAGGCCCTGTTTGGTTTATAAATATGTGTGAGATATTTTTTAGGTCTTCAGAAATAAAAGCAGAGAATCATTTCCTTATGTTATCAATTCCTCCATGGGAAAGCATATTAAAATGTAGAGAATATAATAGTATATAATTTAGCAACATAATATATAATGTGGGTTGAGAGACAATTACAGTGTTTTATTTCCCTATATTTTCCATTTTAACTGAATGCATTTTAGCAACAATTGGTTTCTGGCTGTAACATTATTTTAGCTGTTTCATAAAGCTTTATAGCAAATTACTGTGGTGTACCAGATAAAATAAATTCCTGACTTCACTCTTAAAAGTCATATTATGAGCAGGCATAATTTTTTACTTTTATAGGTAAGCACGTATTTTGTAACAATTTGTGCGTGTGTGTGCTGCCAAAATCTTTAAGATTGTTGTTCCTAACATTATTTTAGTGGTTTCCTCTGTATTTAAGGTTTTGTTTTATGCAACAAATCAAGCATCTTTTTTATTTGGTTCATAGTAAGCTGATATATACAGCACTGACTTCTGGGGTCACACATCACCAAGTAAACAGCATCTACTTGAATAAGACCTTGTTGTGTTTTCCATTCACACAGTGCCCGCAGTGTGCTGTCTCCGCAGACAATCCTACCTTGTCCTCTTTTCAGGTGATTCTGGCGCTTGTCTTTGACCCTTCTGCGTACACTTCCTGCCACTGTCTCCAATTCTTACTACAGCCTGATGCTTCTTACCTAACCCCGCATCCCATTTGGTCATGTTTTCATCTGAGAAGGTTGTAATTCCACTCCAAGGTTGTTTGTTTGTTTGTTTGTTTTTCGTATAGAAAAGACAAGAAAATAATTGAACATACTAATAAACATCGATGCATTTGTCTCTGATTTAATTGTCAACATTTGATTTGTTAACATTACTGCCAACCTCCCCATCGCCTCTTTTTTTTAAAGGAATGTGTCATTGAAGGGTTCCTAATTACATTTCCTTTACTCCTTTCCCAGATATGACCACTCTGGTGTGCCCCTTTCTAGTACATGTGTTCTACTTTTACCTCATCCCTGTTAATCCAGAAACAGTGTGAACTATTGCATTATACATTCTTAAATTTGCCAATGTAAAAAGTAATGATTTTGAAAATTGAGGCATAGTGTTTACAAGTGAATTTTTTAAAGACTTTTCTTAGAGTAGTTTTAGGTTCACAGCAAAATTAAAGGGAAGGGACAGAGACTTCCTTGTACATGCATAATCTCACCTATTATCAGCATCATTCACCAGAATGGTAATTTGTTTAGCAAGGATGAACCTACATTGACATGTCATTATCACTCAGAGTCCATAGTCTACACTAGGGTTCACTCTTGCTGTTACACATTCTAAGAGTTTGCACAAATGTATAATAGCATGTATCTATCATTATAGTATCATTCAGAGCATTTCACTGCCCCCAACATTTTCCCTGCTCTGCCTGTTCATCCTTCCTCACTCCTATCAGCCCCTGGCAACCACTGGTCTTTTCATTGTCTCCATATTTTGCTTTTTCCAGAGCGTCATATAATTAGAATCATACAGTATACAGCCTTTTCAAGATTGTCTTCTCTCCCTCATTAATGTGCATTTAAGGCTCCTCCATACCTTTTCGTGGCTTGATAGCTCATTTCTTCTAGCACAGAATAATAATCTGATGTCCCAGTGTACCACAGTTTATCTGTTCACCTACTGAAAGACATCTTGGTTGCTTCCAAGTTTTGGCAGTTATGAATAAAGCTGCTGTAAACATCTGTGTGCAGGTTTTTGTGTAGATACAAGTTTTGAGTTCATTTAAGTAAATACTAAAGAGCATGATTGCATGCTAAGAGTGTGCTTAGTTTTGTAAGGAACTGCCAAACTGTCTTCCAAAGTGGCTGCACCATTTTGCATTCCCACTGGCAGTGAATGAGAGTTCCCATTGCTCCATATCCTCACTGGCATTTAGTATTGTCAGCATTCTGGATTTTGAGCATTCTAATATGTGTGTCATGGTATCTTGAGGTTTTAACTTGCATTTCCCTGATGGCATAAGATGCGCAAGTGAAACTTTTTCAATAATATTATTCTTTACAATTTAAATTTCTTAATTCATTTTTAATATGAAGTAGTAGTTTGTGAATCTAGGCTTTTGCCCTAGCAATATCCTTTATCCTTTTAGTATTTTTGTCCTCAATGTTTTGTTATAGTTAATAACCGACAAAATGCCTCTGTATATTTAAATGAGATAATACACATGTAAGACTTGATTATCTCGGTATAGTTATTATGAAATGCATACAAGATGCAGGATCTATCTCTATCAGTCCGAAGAAAGTATTTTTTTTGGTATAGTTTGGATTTTTTTAAATTCTTACCTACATAGATTATCTTATTAAAAGTTAAACCGGCACCCTCTCTAAATGAGGACTTTTTCCTGTAAGTAGAAAGAGAACAAAGCCTCATATTTTATAAAAGTAATACTAGAATATAAACAAGGAGAGAAAAGAGCACAGGACAAGAAGACTTCTAAAACTACAAATCTATCTATTTTTAAAATACGCTGTAAAGAGGAAGGATGGGGACATTTACCAAGTTAGTAAACAGTACATTTACATTTGGAACTTACCTGTTACATCCTGCAGCTGAATCACCTTTTATCTGCATACTGCAGGATCATGGCAGAGCACCTGCCGTCCTCTTCATATACACATAGACCAAAATCTCTCTGCAATGAGCCCCTTTTTTCACCTGGAGCTTGGTTCTTTCTGCAAGATGTGGCCAGGCCCCTCAGTGCAAGTTAAAATGCTTCAAAGACCTGGAGGTATGGCTGAGACAGGCTTTTCTCCAGTTTTAGGAAGAGCCATGTATAATGCTTTGGTAAATGAAAGTGGAAATCTTAGCTAGAGAGACCTTGAGGTTGAATGCTGAATCAATTGAGGTATAACATATGTCTTTAGAATACTGACATGTAGCACGATGTAATTATGCTCTAGTGGCCAGGCAAAGCCTTCTCTTGTAAACCAGCATGCTGTAGGGTGGCCTGCAGAGGCAGTGTCTGTGACTGAACGTGCCTCTTTCCAATCCGCTTGCCACGGATGTGCGCCCCCCCAGGTCCCCTGCCTGAGGTTGGCTGATCTGCCGGGGAGTCAGAGAGACTCCTCTTTCTTGTCTGGGTCTACGGCCCCGTGACTCAAGAGTGCCTTTCAGTTCACAGCCTTCCCTACTAGTTCTTCCCCTTATTACACCTTTATTAGTATGTGGGCAAAACGGTGGCTAAATGATAAGCGTTTTTCAGAAATGGGTTTGTTTAGGGGACACCTGGGTGGCTTAGTAGGTTAAGCACCCAACTCTTGATTTTGGCTCAGGTCATGATCTTGGGGTCGTGAGATCAAGCCCCACGTAGGGCTCCAGGTTCAGTGCTGAGTCTGCTTGTCCCTCTCCCTCTGCCTCTCTTCCCGCTTGCATACTCGCTCGCTCACTCTCAAATCTTAAAAAAAAAAAAAAAAAAAAAGAAATGCGTTTGTTTAGTTCCAAATAAATGACTGTTTAATGTTTTCCTATTTATATCTAAGCATTTTATCATTTTCTGTCTGGTTTTATATGTTGAAATTGGTGTTGATGGATGATAGATTTTTATGTGAAGTCGTGATGTGATATAAATATACTTTTTGAAGAGTAAAATTTGTGAATTTAAAATTTAGAAGAGGTTCATGCAGCCTCACAATACTTTGTTTTGTTCTAATGTATTGGACTTTTTATTTACTTGCCTAATATTTAGAGAAAAAGTAAAGAAAGCTACTGTAGCATATAAATTATTTTCTGAAGCCATTTTCTCATTTCAGCTTATTAGAATTTGCAGATGAGACAAGAATAAAAATGAGTGGGTCTGGCAGAGGTAGTAGCCGTTCAGAATTCTTGGGTGGTCTCGGGAATGAATCTGGACATAGAAACTGAAATGACTTATCAGAAATGCAGTGTACGTGGCAGGATTTTCAGTAGTGTGTTCGTACGCTGGCTGTTTCTGCCTGCAAAGTATTTGATAGGAAATGGGTAACCATTTACCTAGAGGTTCTTTGTACCACCTGTATAATACTGCTTGCTCTAAATTTCAGAATTAAGACATTGAGACATCAGCTATTTAGAATAAAAACACATTCTTGTGAGGAGGAGGAATTCATATAGGAGATGTTGCTGTCACTATTAAATTCTTAGAATTTACCACAAATTATTGATACAATTTACATCAACTTTTCTTGGGATACAATCATTTTTAACACTTCATACATCAGATGAGTATGTTTTTGACAGTGGGACATATTGATACCTCTTCCAAGCGCCATCTCCTCACCCCCACCCGCCAGCAATGTTGTCACATGTTAGTCCAAATAAATTAGCATTCAGTCAGTGGTTGGACTAAACATGCTACCATTAAAAAAAAAAAAAACTGAAGTATACAGTTAAAAATATACAATTGTGATTTTCTTGTTCTTGTTCATGGTGACATCCATTGACACCTGATACATGAATCAGCAATAATTTCAGCTGTATATAACAGAAAACTCAAGCCACAGCGGCTTAATCAAATGGGTCTTTTTTTTTTTTTTTCTCTAGAGGAAGGCAGTGTGAGGCAGGTAGGTAGCTTCACAACTTCATCAGATCTGAGGATCTCTCTGACGTTCTGTTTGGCCTTCCTTTTGGTTGTCCAGCTTTTCCTCATGCTTGCTGCCTCATGATGACAATGTGGCTGC